>NW_027150654.1:1619660-2219660 GCF_020800215.1 Phytophthora ramorum
GATCCCTGTCGGATCTCCTCAAGAAGAATACCGACTGGCACTGAGAAAGCTGTCATCAGGTTGCGTTCGATAGCATCAAGGCGGGCTTGTAGTGCGCGCCGGTCTTGGTCTTTCCGGACGGGACAAAGCCGTTCAGCGTTGTTTGCGACGTCTCCGACTATGTCACTGTCGTGTAGGAACACGCAGAAAATCTCACTACCGAACGGTATGAGTCCCACCAAAAACACACGCTTCCCTCGCGAAAGGTCAGCGAACGTTGGATCAACACCTGAAGACCAGGAACGATCCCTTACACCGGGTTGGTTGTAAGCGCCTCTGTATACCAAGGTTGAGTTCGGTCAACCTTAAAACCTGCACTACTAGCCACGAGCGAGGGCTAGAATGCAATATTGCGCTTTCGCGCGAACCCCCGCAGTCCCTCAGAAGTAAGGGTACCGGCAGTCACGCCTACTACGGGTTTGCCGAGGGTAACCTCGGCGGGTAGTGAAATACACTTGGGAACACTCGGGTTCCACCAATATATAGGGACCGACACTCCTTGTCGCCCCTAACTCTCGGCCACTCCTATCTCTTGGACTGACCAGCAACAAACTCTCGGTTCAATGTACCTCAAGCTCGCTGACAGGCATCCCACGCAGCCGAGCGTATCCAGACCCTAAGACAAGCTAGCTAGACTTACCGAAGACGGACTTGACCCTTGGTGGCTTGTGGGGAAGACTGCTGATTTATTTCTCTTATCCTACAGCTCTGGGAGCCTCTGTAGGTCATCATTTGGCTAGTCCTATATCTCTATACAAATATCAAGTGTAAACAGATCTCTGTGGGAAATCGTATAGCCGGCTCTACACAGCCGAGGGTACGACACGAAATGGGTACAAACGAGGCTTTTAACCTCGGCCGGGGTTTTATTAGACCCAGCCGAGACCTCGGTCACTATTGTTCCTAGGTCACTATAGCGCGGGAAATGAGACCCGCCAATCAAGACGCTCTGTCGCCGTTCACTGAAAGGTGCAACGTCAGCCAAACCGTGACAGTTCGGCACCAAAACCCAACGCCACAACTGCCCCCGCCTCGACGCAAGCTTCCGCAAGTAGTGCGCGTCGCGGCGCCTCTTGATCGCGCCCTGATGGCTCGCCGCTCGCCGTTGCTCAACCGAGCTACGGCCGCCGCCCTTCATGCCCTTGATGCATCCGGAGAGGTTCGTTTCCTGCTTCTCGTTTCTTCTTCATGCTCCTTGAACCTTGCCTGACCTCTCGGTGCTTGTATCCATCTTAATCCACGTTCACAGGATGCTAGCGGCACTCCATCCGCTGCTTCTGGCTCCGCCGGAGCTTCGGTGACCGTTCCTCGGTCGCCGACTGCCACGCCTATGGTTGCTGGCGAGGGTGCAGAGGGTTCGTCCCCACCCACGCCTCCGTCATCACCGGGGTCTTCACCGGTGTTGGCGTACCTCCTTGGCGCCACTCCGACGGTTGTTTCGACACCGCCGGGGTCGCCGACGACCCACAGCATCTCGGTTGGGTGTCAGACTGACCCCATCGACGGTGATCTGCCCCGTAGTGCTCAAGCCGAGCCTTCGGACCCCTCGTCCATCGAGCGGCAGCTATTGCAGCTGGGTCACCTGGTCGTCGGCGTTGCGCGCCAGCGTCCACGACGCGACTCTGTCCTGGACAGTCGGCTGGAGAGCGCCACAGATCTCGGTGAGATTCTGTCGGCTGCTGTTGCACCTGCTCGGCTCTCGCTCGCCGAGTCCGAGGAGATCATCTCTCTACGGGATGAGATCGCTCGGCTGCAGGCCCAGTGCGCCGACTCAGAGGATCGGTTGCACGCAGAGGTGCAACAGCGTGAGAAGATCGAGGTGTTCTGCACCCAGGCGACGAGCGACAGCAACCAGGCTATGGACACCCTGCGTCAGCTCCGCCTGGATCACGTGGCTCTCACCCGGCACCACAACGCTGCCAATGCTGCTCTCGGCCACCACGCCGACATCGTGGCAGGCTTGTCGGCTCGCGCCAAGGCTGCCGAGACTTCGGCGGCGGCTGCTCAGCGACTGATCCGGAAGGATCGGGAGCGATTCAAAGCTGGCCTCGTTGCCTACACAGCGCAGCTGGCCAAGCTTCGGAGCGACCTCGCTACGGCTGCTCAAGCCTCTGCGGGTGCGGTTCCGGATTAGCTGCAGGCTCTGCAAGAGGAAAATGCGAGCCTGAAGCGAGCCAACTCCGTCTTGCGCCGTCACTCGGCTGCCCACGACTTGAACGTGGATACCTTGGTCCTTGCCTCTGCTGGTAAGTCTTCAGTCTCCACTTGTTCGGTCGTCTCTCATCCTCTAACTCTTCATGTTTCCTCTGTCAGGTATCACCTCAGAGGACATCGACTGGGAGTTGCTCGGGCTGTCGCCTCCGAGCATTTGTTCCAAGCGCAGCCGGAGTTCGTCCTCCGAGAGTTCGGAGGACAGCCCGGAGGCTGCCGTGGACTCTGGCGACGAGACCAAGGCTGTCTGCCGGCGCCGGGGATGACAGCGATGAGTCGGACGACTTGCCGCTCATTCCTTCGGTCTCCAGGCGTCGGCGTGACCCTCCGACAGCGCAGCTCTTCTCCGAGCTCGCTGTCGAAGTCGGCTCTTCCCGCTGGCAAGCGGTTGGGCCGACCGTCGGTCGACCTTCGGGCTCGCGCTCAAGGTGGACCCTCGGGCGCCTCTGGGTCGACTCCGGTGTCATCTCCCGTGTCTGGGTCGATCCCTACACCCTCACCGAGTCTTTCGGCGAGGCCGTCACCTGGTTCTCCGGCGCATACGCCTGCCCCGGATTCTTCGGTGCCTCCATCTTCGGCCGAAGTCGTTGACTTGTCGGGGGAGGAGGTCGTCACCGAAGCTCCGGCGGCTGCGGTTCCTGCGTCCGGACCATTTTCGTCCCCGGTGATAACCCCACCGCGGCATGACGACCGCCCGTCGCGCAGTGCTTCGGTGCTGGCTAATTTGCGCTCGATGAAGGCTCTGGAGACTCTGGAGGCTTCGGACAACTTTATCCTTGGCTCTGGCCAGTCGTCCGAGGCTCCCCAGGCTCCTAAGACCCCGGTGGCTCCCACCAGTGGTGGTGTCATTGCCCCGGGTCCGGTCAGTGGAGTTGTGCCGTCGCCTGCCGTTCTGGTGACCTCGGTCGGCCCACCAGTTTCGGCGCCACCCTCGGTCTCGTCGGCTCTGACACCGGCGACTCCGGTTGGGTCTGCTGTGGGTGCCCCCGAGACCTCTGCAGCGTCGGCTAGCCAGCCACGCGCACGTCTTTCGGCGGCTCGGTCTGTGACGCGTCGTGCGCACTCCGAGGTCACGGCCACGCTGTCGACCGCTCCAGGCACGGACCCGAATACGTTCGCCCCGGCCGTGCCAACGGTCCCCGGGAGCGTGGATTCCCAGCGTCTTTCGATGCTGGCGAACCCGTTCTTGACCCCTGGGTTCACGGCACCAGGCGCACAAACTGCCTGGTGCCAGATACAGAACCAGAGCGTGACTCCGCCCATTGCGAAGGGCGTCGAGTCCCCATGCTCGGTTGCTGGGATCCGGGCCCTGGCGGATTGGACTAATCCGGCTCATCCGTGGCAGCAAGTGCGCCAGAAGATGCCGGAGGTTCCATGCCTGTTCGGGCTGGACCAAAATCCGCCGGGGTCCAAGATTTCGATTCGCGCAAGTGGGTTGGCGCGTACCGTGAAGATGTGGCGCCAATTCCAAGGCGTCTCGACCGACCGGACGGAGAAAGCAGACCTCGGTCTCGCTTTGTGGGAGCGGCGCCACTGGGTCCAGGTAGCTGCCGTTGAGACTTTTCTCCGGAGCGAGGCACAGAGGCTTGGAGCGACCGATCCGTCGGTCGTCGCCCTCCGTGCCGCCTGGACCGAGTACAACAAGGCCCGTAACCTCCGTGCTGATCGCATTCGCCAACAGATGCTTTACCGCTGTTGGGAATGGTGCATCGAGCGCACCGGCAAGCCTCGGGAGTCGATCACCGAGTTCTTGCTGGAGCCCACGTACCTCCAATATTCGTTCGAGGTAATTGTGTGGCGAAGCGGGATCACGAAAATTGCTGTCGTGATCTCCGGCTTACCAGCGGTACGCCCGGACTGCCGACTATCGGAGGGGGTACTCCGTTGATCTGGCGCGATCGGAACCTTGTATTCACCTTGTGTACCCGACGGCGGGGCGGGTTACGCTCTTCCGGTGTTCACTGAAGGCGTCGGTGGTTACCAGGATGGGGTGGGGAGCTGGACGGCTCCTTCCGGGGAACTGGGGGGTGACGGCCACGCGGGTATTCTTCACGCGGTCGTCGGTCGTCTGCCGATCGGGGCCTGGTGGGGCTTGATCGGCGTGGGGGGTGTCCTTGGGTGTGTTCCTTTACGTGCTTGCCGCCTCCTATGGCGGGGTCTTATGGGGGGGGGTTAAGTGGTTGCGCACCTGGCCAAGCGATCCAGGGGCTCCCGTGTGGTTACCTTGCGCGACGAGGTGAGTCCGAAGTCGTCAGGAGGGCCAATATACTTCCCAGCCTGGAATAAACGAACGCCACTTGTGTTGCAAGGGAAAGCTTCTTCTTCTCTTATTAGGTAAAACCAACAAGCAACAAGCAACAATGACCTCAGCTTCCTACCTCCCCCCTTTACTGGATTCTTTCACCCATCTCCCGAGGTACCTTCCACAGATCTTTTACTCCGGAATGATTGCGGATGTACCACCAAAGTGGTACGTCACGATCGCCATTTGTGATCGGGATCGCGATCGCAGTGGTAGCCATGATCGCATATCGAAATGATCGCACCATACCGCATACCGGTATACACCGATGACTGATGGCGCCACTGTACCCATTGGGTCTCCATACCTCTACCCCTCAGGTCCAATTTAATCCCTCCAAAGTCTGCCTTCATCAACCTCCGATCGTACGTCCGGTCCCGTCCGATCCTAGCCCATCGTTGGTCCATCACGAAATTTCCAACATCCACTTCACCACAATCGCCCCCTGTACATGCCGGGGCTGCCCAACAGTCTTGGCGTGCACACTCGTCACTTCTTCTTATCGCTCCTCGCCACCACACCTCCACAGCACCATGTCGGACAACTCTTCGCCGGATCAGGGGCGTTCCCCGAACGATCCTTCTTCCCACTCGCCTACGCCCGCCTCTTCCCGATCTCCTTCATCGCCGCAGAGGGCTACGACCTCGAATTCGTCCACCGCTGTTCCTGTGGCTTCCGATGCCACCGTCACAACTCCTGCAGCTTTCTCCGAACATGTACGCCGAATCGAAGGTCAACCTGGCGATCTCTCGACCGAGTCGTTGCCTCAAGCTGGTTCCTCGTTGCTGCCCTTAGACCAGATCACCATCCGGAGATCGTTGGCTGCGGTCGAAGCCGCTCTGGATCGCGAGAGTGAGTTTCAGGCACTCCAGCGCAGCTACAACGACTTGTTGCAGTCCTACTTCGCCTTGCGACAACGTGTGGCAGACCTGGAGCACACAATTCGTTCGGCAGCTCAGTCGGCGTCCCCATTCGTATGCTTCGTCCAACAGAAGTATGATCAGCTGTCCCATCGTCTCGCGCAGTCTATCCTGGACTTAGCGGAAACCCGAGAAGCTCTGGCCCGGAGACTCGACAATGCAACCGAGCTTACCAACCTCCGTGATCGTATGCGCCTCCAAGATCAAGTACACGCGGAAGCCGTCGCTGACTTCCAAAGGGAAATCGATGATTTGGAGCGGCGTCTAACGGCTGCATTGGCAGTTGCCAGCACGACTTCTGGTGACACAGCTCTGCCTCCGCCTGGGGTCAACCCGACCACCCTTCAACTCCAATCCCAGCTGAACGTGGCGATCGCAGCCCAAGGTCTAGCGAACCGCGATCTGGATCAGGCCCGCGACTCAATTCGCGATCTCGAGACCTCCCAGAAGGCTCTCGAGGGATCGGCGCAGATCCTCCGGCAACAGGTGGCGCTACTCGAGCGTCGTGCGTCCGAATTGCGCGACCAGTTGGCGCAAACCCGACACGGTTCCCGGCGTGCCCTCGACCAGAGTCTTCAGGAACGACAACGGCTGCAGGACCTACTGGACAAGTCCGACCAAGATCTAAGCGATCAAGCGGCGAAACTACAACGGGTGACCCAAGAACGTGATCGCGCTCGGAACGAGCTTTCACAAGCACGTACGTAATCGCGTCGATACTTCAGCGTCCGTTGATCTAATCCCGTTTCTCTTTCTTGCAGGTAACCAAGTCACATCCGCCCGCCTTTCCATAGCTCGACTGGAGCAGCGAGCAAGCAGCCTCCAGTCTTCGGTAGCCGCCAACCACCAGCTGAGCAGCACTAATGCCGTGTTGCGTGCTGACCTCGCTACCGCCCGTCAATCCCAACAAGATCTGGAGAGCGTGCGTGATCAGCTGATCACAGAGCGAGACGGTGCTTTGCGGCGCCTTTCGGACATCACCAGCATACTTCAATCTGGCTCGATCGTTCCTCCGGCGACTCCTGTTCCCACGCCAGCCAGCGATCCCTCCCTGCTGAAAAAGGTTCCATCACGGAAACGTCTCGCCAGCCGCTCTCCTTCCCGTCGCTCTCCATCAAGTCCGTCGTCTCGTCGCAAGCGGCCTCACAAGTCTCGACGTCGCCGATCTCCTTCATCCGGCGACAGCGACGATGATGACGCTCTGAACGCCGGTCTCGCTCGATCGCGTTCTTCTAGTAGACGATCACATTTGTCCCGATCGAAGCGTCGCACAGCAGGTACTCCCAGCAAGCCGATCAACGTCGACTCTTCTAGCGATCGTGGATCGGATAGCCAAGCCAGCGACGACGGCAATAACGACGATGGCGGTAACGCCGGTGACGATGACCGCGATAACGACGATGGTGGTAACGACGGCGACGGCGACCACAATGATGACGACAACGACGGCGATGACGACGATAACGACGATAACGACGGCGACGGCGACCGCAATGATGACGGTAACGACGGCGATAACAAAGACAGCGACCACGAGGGCGACAACGACGATGACGGCGGCGGTGACGGCGGCGGTGATGGCGGTGGTGATGGCGGTGACTCGTCCGGAGGCAGCTCCGCCGGCGACCACCACTCGGGCGATTCCGACAGCAGCGATTCAGCGAACTCTGTCTTGTCCGATGCCGAGCTCGATCAGCTCGATCCCACTACCATCTCTCGGGACCATTGGATCCCAGGGTACCGGAGTCCTGTAAGGTTCGCGGGTACGGACGTGGACCCTTGGCCTCTTTCTCCGGTTCGTCAACTCAGCGTCCGCCATTTGACGGTCGCCACGTTATTTCGTCAGTGGAGTCGTCCGCCATCTTGGCTATTCCCGCGTCGGACCCGCACTCCTTCTGCTGGCACCTGGAATCCCGACTTGATCACCCAGGCTAATATCTTGGCGTTGTATAAACTGCGACCATGGATTGTGTTGGGTCGGGCAGTTCCGCCGCGATCGTTTGATGCGACAGGATGGTTCGCGGAGTTCGTACAGTGGTACGCGGCATTCGAAGAAGAGTTTCGTCAAGCATTCTGGGAGTCTACCCACAAGCTACCGATCACCAAGGCCATGAAGTTGGCCAACCCTTTTCTGGCTAAGTTTTGGCTCGGGTGCAAACAGCGTCGATCTCGCGCTGGTCCCCGGTGGCAGACCACCCTCAAGCATCTACTGGCTGGGATGATCGCTGGACACTGTGATCTCGACCTGCTTCTGGATCCCTTCTTCCTTCATTTTCCGCGCCAAAACGAACGATGCTTTTGGTACCCCGGTTTCGGAGCCACGCGGGCGCCTCCTGACTTAATCAACGCTCTTCCTACCGCCGATTCTGCCGACCCGTGGCGCAACCAATATCGCACACAACTGAGCGATCATCCCGGGTCCCGCATCGCACGCCTAGACGGTAAGTTTCGGTCCATCGTCGATTCTGAGTGAAGTAACCCTCTCCAAGGTCTTGATAAGCTTCTGCAATACATTCTTTCTCCTCTCTTTCCCTCTTTATTGGGTCACCCGACCCCGATCGGCCTCTTCCTTTCCCGATCGCAAACTCACAAATCACAAATTACCCCTTCCTCCGATGTGCGGCCATCCCGCACATCCTTCATTCTCCTCCTCCCCTACAGTGCCTGTTACTGCAGGGGGTCTTCCGCTTCCCCTTCATGGGACTGCATCACCTCAAATCTGTTCCGGCTGGCCAGTCCTCGTTCAAAATCGCGCAACATAGCGCCGCAATTAAGGTCCGCCTCATCGACCCAAGTTGGATCGTCGTAACCCTTCCAGAACACCAGAAAATCTCGATGGACTCGTCCGTAGCGCGTCCGGCGGCCGGTTCTTACATCCGCGATCTTCTCCACCTCAAACTCGCCTTCGTCGAGTGGGGTCTCCCAGCTGTCCTCCGGCAGGAGGGCCTCATCGAAATCCAGGCGATCGCTCTCGGCCACAAGCAACGGCGCGTCAGGTCGGTCGGGAAACCTCCGGACCAACTTCAATTTGGACACATGCACGATCGGGAAGATCCTATACTCCGAACCCGCGATCTCAAGACGTGCGGCGTGATCGCCGATCATCTCGGCGACACGAAAAGGTCCATGCCACAGGTGTGCGAGCTTCCGTGCATACCCCTCCTTGACTCGATCGAGGTGTAGCCATACCTGAGCGCCCACCGCGATGTTGTGGGGCCGCAGATCTTCGTTGTGTCGGTTGGCTCTGCCTCTGATCGCCTCGCGCAGTCGCTCACGAACCTGTTCCCGCGCTCGCTGGTAGTGTTCTTGTACGTGGTACCTCCATCGACGGGGCTCCTGATCACGTCGGCGCGTGCTGCCTAACGGTAGCGCTGCCTCCAGTGTCGATCGCGGGTCCCACCCATGGGCCAAGTAGAATGGCGTGTCGCCACGAACTCGATCCTGGGCCGTGTTTAGAGCGAACGTGAGTCGCTCCGCGTACTCGTCCCAGTCTCTCTGGTTCACGTCCGACACGTACATCTTCAGCGATCGCGTTAGAGTCTGCACCATTCGTTCGGCAGTTCCGTTGGCTTGCGGCCGGTACGCCATCGTAGCTCTCTGTTTCTGACCCACTATCCGGCTAAAAGCACGGAAGAAATCTGACATAAAACCGGGCTCTCGATCATGGCGGATGACCTCACTCGCGCCGAAACGTCGAAAGACGCATTCTTCGTAATTCTCGGCAATCGTTTGGGCCGTGCGAGAGGCGCTAGCCTTCGCGATTACGTATCCGGTGAAAAGGTCAACCCAGATTAACAGCTCGGTGTTTCCTTTGTACGACTTCGGTAGAGACGGAATGTGGTCCATGGCGATCATTTGGAATGGGTACGTAGCTTGTACATTCCCTGGCGATTCTCCCTGAATGAGGGGGCGCCCTTTCCCAGTTTCACAATCCACACATTCTCCCACGAACCGCTGAACACTCCTGAACAGCCCTCTCCAGTGGAAGTGCGCCTTGACACGCTGGTAAGTCCTCCCGATCCCTTGGTGCCCACCTTCCAGGCTAGCGTGGTAATGATGCAGGACGTCTTGTTGTAGCGTCTCCGGGATGACCAGCCGCGCGAGGGAGTCTCGGTCCTCGTCCGATCGCGGTGTTGTCGGGCAGTAAAGCAGAAGGCCGCTTTCGTCCAGCTCGTAATCGCAGGCGGTCTTGGCGCAAGACTTAGCGTCGGTCGACGACAGGTCGGTCACCTCGCCCCGCAGGTACGATTTCATATTCGCGATCCACTGCTCTTCGTCTTGGGCTTGCGTGATCCGTTCACTTCTGATGCGTTGCACGATCGCTTCTTGCAGAACTCTCGGCACTCGTCTCGACCGTCGTGCCGATCGCGTCACCGCTGATACACGAGCTACAGCGTTATTATCCTTCGGCTTCAGGAGCTCGTCCAGCCGATTGAGTGTGATCAGGTCCTGTCGATCAGCTTCCGAGGTAACTACGGTTCCTTCGCCTCGTTGAAGAGCTTCGCTAGCTAACTTGTCCGCACTCTGGTTCCAATCTCGTTTCATATGTAAGAACTCGTGTCTCGGCCACGATCGGAGCCGATCCATCGCTTTCTCGCGCAATAACAACAGGCCAGGGGCCTTGCATGCGATCTCACCACGCATTTGCCGGATCACTAAATTGGAGTCTCCGCAGATCACGACCCGCCTCCTGTCCATAGTGGACAGGAGACCGAAACACAACAGCAGTCCGCGGTATTCAGCTTCGTTCACCGTCAGATCAGGCATGTACTCCGATGCGGCCGTGACGATCGTCCATCCCGGCAGCCTCCACACGATCGCGCTATAAGCGCCACCACTGCGTTTGACACGCGCTGATCCGTCGAAACTCGCGACCAGCAAGGCTTCATCCGCTTCGACCGTAGGGGGTGGCATGGTGATCGTCTGTCGGGGCTGCTTTACTGGGGCAATCGCGATCAACGCCTCGTCTACTTCTGCGCGAGGTGTGATGCTTGCTGCGATCGCTCCCAGAATCTCATCCTCTCCTTTCGTGCACTTCCTGATCTCTAACGTCCATTCTGACAACAAAGCTGCCCAATTACCCAGTCTCCCCTGGAAACCAGCCGAGTTGACCAGCCACGCCAGCGTCGAATGTCTGGACAGCACCAAGATCGACCTCGTCGCCAACAGTGTATAATTCACGTCTAGCATCCGCAAGAGTGCCAAGACTTCCTTGTCGACAATCCCGTAGTTGATCTCGTTGGGCTTCAGAGTACGACTGGTGAAGGTTACTGGCCAGTACACGCCATCATGCTCTTGTACGAGTGCCGCGGAGATCGCCCACTGGCTCGCATAGACTACGATCACCGGGGTGCGACCTGGATCGAAATGTTTCAGTACCGGGGTGGACACGATCTTGGCCTTCAGCATCGTGAATGCGATTTTCGCTCGGGCCCAACGGTCAGCATCTTCTACTTGCGTGACAACGCCCCCAGCTACTTGTTCGCCGGGGATGGACCTGTTCTGCTGAACCATCTCGTGGAAATCCGCTTCGCGCAGCTCGTACAGGACAGCGGCGTAGACCGCGAAGTCTTCGATGAAACGACTGTAGTAGTTCAAACTTCCAAGGAAGGACTGCATCGATCGCAGAGTCTGCGGGAAGGGAAGGTTGCCTAACACTTCAAGATCTTTCGGATGGGCTTCCAAACCGTCGACGGACACTCGGTGTCCCAAGTAGTCTACTTTCCGTCGGCCCCAGCAACTTTTGACCACACTGATGGACAAATTCCATCGTTCGCAAGCATCGAGCAGTGCTTCAACCTTCTCACACAGCATGTCCCAAGTGATCGCAGTCACCAGAATATCATCGATGTACGATCGCCTTCCCAACACTGACGGTCTCGGCTCTGGTTCTGGCTCGCCTGAATCGAACACGTCGACCGGTTTCGACGGATCGTGACCGGCGCGGATTCGGAAGTGTCCATACAGCGCGTTATCAATCAATCGCTGGTAGATCTGTGGCGCATTCTTCAACCCGAAAGGCATACGCGTCCACTCGAACAACCCGAACGGTGTGATGAACGCAGAGATCTTTCGAGCGCGTTCTGTCATGGAGACTACCCAGAAGCCACTTGCCATATCGAGTGAGCAATACCAGAGCACTTTGTCCAAGTCTTCCAAGAGATCGCTAATCAGCGGCATGGGGTACACCATCAGTCTCGTCAAACTATTCACCAGCCTGTAGTCGATACAGAGCCGGATGTCAACGCCGTTCTTCTTGATGATGATTACGATCGGAGAGGCCCACGGTGAAGTTGACGGCGTGATCATCTTCGCCGATAACAGGCTCTTGATCAGATCCGACAGCTTCTCACGGAACTGTGGAGCGACTTTTCGGACACGTTGTGCAACAGGAGCTGCTCCTCCCACATCGATGTCGCAGACTGCGCCAACGGCAGCTGGTGGTAACGCGTTCCCCTTCCCGATCAGGAGATGTTTCCGCCTCCAAATTATCTGTCGCAGGCGATCGATTTCTTCCGGGGTGTTTGACTCAGCATCGCCCACCTGGATATCCTCGATCGTGACTTCATCGGTGGTGGTCACTACTTCCGGCAAGATTGCCATCTGTCTCTCCACATCTTCCGCGAACAGGTCGCCACCTTCGTGGTAACATACTTCTTCGTCATCCAGCGGTTCCGGATTAACGATCAGAGGCGTTTCGGCCCGGGGCACAGACTCCCTCTGGTCCGCAGTCATCTCGTTTCGTATGGCCTGCTCTATTGGCGGAGATTCTCTCGCGTCCTGATCGCCGGTGCCACCTTCCTGATCCCTTGGAGACCCCTCAGCTTCTGGTTTCATCTCGGCGGGTCGAGGCACGGTTAGTTGTGCGACGACCGATCTCGAGGTTCCGCGGTCACGACGCAGGATTTTCATCGGTGTGTCGTACTGAGGTCGATCTACCATGGGTCCGGTAGGAGCGAGTTCATGCTCTTCTACCTCCACATGGTCTGTAGTAGACTGGAAAGCTAGATTCTGCCACTCGGCATCCCTGCGCGATCCAAGTAACACGAAACCGGGAGTGCGAGGTACGCGTCCTCCTTCAAGCCACATGCCGACATGGGTGTCGTCTTGCAATACTAACTTCTGATCGCTGATATTCGTGATCTTCAGATAGCGAGTTTTCCCCAACCCTGTCACCAGACTCGGTACCCATTTATCTCCTCGAGTAACCCACAGTTTCCGGTGGCTCGACAAGATGAAACCCTTCCGAATCTCGATCGACTCTCCGACTTCCAACTGGCAATGTTCTCCGAGCTTGACCTGCGTGACCTTCTCTCCGTAGAGTTGACGTCGGCCGGCTAGCTGAATACGCACTTCGTCTGGAAGATTTATTGATCCATCAGCCAGATCGAGGCGAATGCCAGCTGGCACCATGAAGTCCATCCCCAGGATCAGGTCTTGGCCGCCTGTGGGCGGACCAACCCACGCGTCGAAGTAGTACACCAGTGATCCAGCGAGCGTGATCTTGATTCTGGTACGTCCATCCGCCATATAGGGATTCTTACCAACCCCTTCACATTCCAACTCTTGACTGTTGTCTATGTAGCACCCAACCTTACGAGCAAAGGCGGCATCCAGAATGGACACCTCGGCGCCGCTGTCAAACAGCAATGTGGCTCTTTCGTTGTTGATCTTCCCCATGGCTTTCGCCTGCCGGAATTTCTTGTCTGGCACATGGTACTTCCAATATCCTCGCGACTCTCCGTGCAGGAGATCCAGAGCCATCGTCACTTCTGATCGCGAATACTCGTCGACTTGGTGGAGGCTGGAGATCGCCATGGTACGTTTGTCATGAAGGTCACATGTATTGTCCGTCGGCCGAATCAGCTTACTCACCTCTGACTTCGACTGTTTTTCGACATATGCATAGATGCAGAACTGAGAACGCTCGTCTCGTACCGGATTCAAACCCGGCGAGCGTTCTAGTTTAACATCTTTTCAGCCGCTTGCGGGAGCATTCCACCGTGCTTGGTGGGGTTGTACCATTGACGGATCAAGTTGTAGAACTCCTCCATCGGGCACTCTCCGGCTCCGTGAATCTCGCCGCAGGCCTTGCAGACGAAGAGACAGCGATCGGTCGGGTGGCCCTTCTTGCCACATTTCTCGCACGTCAGACGCTTCCAGCAACCAAGATCGGTGTGCTTCGACGATCCACAGTGGGAACATGGCTTCCGCGGGGCTTCTCCCTCGAGAGATCCGGCTGGACGATCGAGGCGACGGTCGTTGGAATCTCGACTAGGACGGCGTTGCTCCTGATCCGAATGCGATCTGGTCGGCTGATCGGGCGTTGCCGCGAAGTACACCTTGCGTAGGTCTCCTTCTCCCTCCGATCCGCTGGTTTCCAATTCGGAGTCGCTCGAGTTGACCGTTGCGCGGATTGCGCGGACTGCGCGCGCATTCGCGGATGGGGTGATCCCCGTGGGTGATTTCTGCTTGGGTTTGATGGACCCATACACCGTCTTTCCTTGTCTCGCCTTCGCACGTTGTCGGGATCGCAGTGTCTCTTCGAGAGTGTCTGCGTCCGGAATTCTTAGCAGTGCCAGTTGGCTGGCTAGATCGCGATCGTCGAGTGTTTCGATGAAGTGATCGACGTGTTCACGGCGGACCTCAATCGATCCATCCTTGATCGAGAGCTGAGCTCGCAGACCGGCGACATTCAGACGGTGCAGATATTCCAGCGGCGATTCATCCGATCGCTTTCGCGCATGGTAGTATTGTCTCGCGACAGACACGCCACGTCCGCAGTATTGAGTCTGGAAGTTCTTAGACAAGCTCTTCCAGTTGCCGCGCGTCGTTCGACTCAGCTGTCGGTACCAGTTACGTGCGGGTCCAGTGAGCAGATCTCCAAACACCAGACACTTCTCGCCATCAGGAGCTTGATCTCGGACAAAGGCAGACTTCAGTTTGCCGAACCAGCTTCTGGCACGATCTTCGTCGTTGTCCTTCCCCGAAAATTCCTTCAGTTCTGAGATCGCGGAGACTCGGATCCTTGTGGCTGAGAGTGTTCCGCCGCCTGTAGTCCCAGCAGATGCGACTGCGGCACGAGGGGTAGCGTCGACACCCAGGTCATCCGGATCGTATTCGCTCGGGTGCGAATGGTCCCGGCGATTCGACTCCACGGACTCCATGTCAACGTCTTGAGCTCCAGGTGGCTTGGTTTGGTCGACGACTGGCGTGGTCGAGACCGCTTGCTGTTCCTTCAGGAAACGCTCCATTGCTGCATTGAAGAACGATTGCATGCGTTCAGGGGGAGCTTGGGCTGGATCGCTCGTCGCGATCACTGTCGGCTTGGTTTCCGATCTCTCCTTTAGCGACTGTAGCATGGCTGCTCCGGCCGGCCCAAGTGTCATCCGCTGCAGCTCGATCGAGCTGTCCGATCCCGCTTCGGATGTGGCTGAGGCATATTGCGACGATCCGGTTTGACTGCGAGTCGGTGTTGGTCTTTCACGTTGAACCGGGACGACACTACCGACAAGGGGCGTCAGCTTCGCGAACAGGCTCAGCGTTGATTCCCTGATGATTGGCAATTCCAAGTCGAATAGCTCGTTCGCGTCGAAGGAGCCGAGCACGATTCCCGCTTCTTTCAGCATGCGCATCAGCAGTTTCACCGCCTCGAGTTGGCTGGTTACTTCCTTCGGTGCCTTCACTGGACCTTGCAGTTCCCCAATTGGCTTCGGGCGCACGATCTTCATTACAGGGTCTTCGTGCAGGAACTTGTAAAGGTCCTTGTAGAAGAAGGCAGACTCCAGTTGCTCGTCCGTCCACGTGTTGCGATCCTCCTGGTCTTCGGCTTCAGACTCCGGTGCCTTCAGCTTCTTGCGTGAGGGCTTCGACTTCTTCTTCTTCGAGGTTGCGTGCGGAACTGGAGGAGTGGTTTTGGATGAAGGTCCTTCGGTTTTCACCGTCGGACCTTCGTCCGGCGGATCACGATTCGCATCGCGATCCGCGGGGGTCCCCGAGGGGACCTGGGGAGGGGTTTGAGGCTTTTCTTCTAGGTCCATCGCTGAACCTTCCTCTTTCACATCGTCAGAGCTCCTCCCGGCACTCTCACGATCAGTGGATCCTGGCGCTTTCAGCGCCGTCGGCGGCGATCCTTCTTCCGTCGACGACTCGTTCCCTGGTTCCATCTTGATTTTGACGTCTTCTTCTGTGGACTCACGGTGAAATCCCTGTGAATCACCAGAAGATCCGGGCACGCGCACCATTGTGGCGAAGCGGGATCACGAACATTGCTGTCGTGATCTCCGGCTTACCAGCGGTACGCCCGGACTGCCGACTATCGGAGGGGGTACTCCGTTGATCTGGCGCGATCGGAACCTTGTATTCACCTTGTGTACCCGACGGCGGGGCGGGTTACGCTCTTCCGGTGTTCACTGAAGGCGTCGGTGGTTACCAGGATGGGGTGGGGAGCTGGACGGCTCCTTCCGGGGAACTGGGGGGTGACGGCCACGCGGGTATTCTTCACGCGGTCGTCGGTCGTCTGCCGATCGGGGCCTGGTGGGGCTTGATCGGCGTGGGGGGTGTCCTTGGGTGTGTTCCTTTACGTGCTTGCCGCCTCCTATGGCGGGGTCTTCTGGGGGGGGGGGTTAAGTGGTTGCGCACCTGGCCAAGCGATCCAGGGGCTCCCGTGTGGTTACCTTGCGCGACGAGGTGAGTCCGAAGTCGTCAGGAGGGCCAATATACTTTCCAGCCTGGAATAAACGAACGCCACTTGTGTTGCAAGGGAAAGCTTCTTCTTCTCTTATTAGGTAAAACCAACAAGCAAAAAGCAACAATGACCTCAGCTTCCTACCTCCCCCCTTTACTGGATTCTTTCACCCATCTCCCGAGGTACCTTCCACAGATCTTTTACTCCGGAATGATTGCGGATGTACCACCAAAGTGGTACGTCACGATCGCCATTTGTGATCGGGATCGCGATCGCAGTGGTGGCCATGATCGCATATCGAAATGATCGCACCATACCGCATACCGGTATACACCGATGACTGATGGCGCCACTGTACCCATTGGGTCTCCATACCTCTACCCCTCAGGTCCAATTTAATCCCTCCAAAGTCTGCCTTCATCAACCTCCGATCGTACGTCCGGTCCCGTCCGATCCTAGCCCATCGTTGGTCCATCACGAAATTTCCAACATCCACTTCACCACAATTGAGTGGGCTCCGGCGTCAGAAGATTGGCTCGGAGAGCTCGCCACGTTGGATGACAGGCAGCCGTGGCGCAATTGTTGGGTCGACGCGCCGGCTAGCCACCCGTTCAACACCACGTTCGCCCCATGCAACCCTCAGGTGCCAATGTTCGTGCCCCGAGGGATGACTCAGGCGGAGGTGGTGTCGGGTTTGATGGTGGATCCTTCGTTGCCGTCGGCGTCGGTGACGGCTCCATGGGCTGCCCAAGCTTCTGTCGGTGGTGCTTCTGGTCGACCGAGCCAAGAGGGAGGAGATGAAGACGTCTCAGAGTCTTCTCCTAGTCACTCCTCGGTTCCAGCACTGGCCGACGGGCCAGCAACTGCTCAAGGGTCGGATCTGGATGTTTTGGCTAACATCGCGTCGACCACTGAGGTCTAAGCTTCGGTCTGGTCTCACTAATTTTTTCGTTCGTTCCTCAAGCTGCCAGTGTGCCGTCCGAAGCCCGTAGTCCTCCGTAGCGGCAGTTCTTGAGCTCCAAGTAATTCCATTTAATCCAATTCCATTCGAAAATCGTTCACGTCACATGTAAATATGCAAGTTCGATGCAGTAGCAGTTTTCGTCTGTCACTGCGGGCTGCATCACCCCCGCAGGCAGTTCATTCGTCAACCGACGTCACAACCAGGCCTCGTCCGAGGCTTGGTAGCAATCAATAGTCGGTCACTCGCAATTTTGATACAGTAGCAAATTTCATCTGTTGCTACGGGCTGTATCACCCCCGTAGACAGTTCAACTCTCGGTAGCTCTCCAGATTAGTTCTCATCAGCAACTGGAACCATCTGCAATCGTCGTTCGCTGCGCCGGGTCCGCAGATAATCATAAAGTAGCCCGCCACATGATAAATTTGAGGCAGGTTCCCACGTGGGTTCATCATACCCAATCCACTTCACTTTGAACTCTCGGACGGCGCGGCTAGTGCCCGTCGACAGCGGGGATCGGTCATCGAGAATGGCTTCTACCTCATATTCGCCAGCGAGCTGGTCTGGCTCCCAGCTATCTTCAGGCAACAACTCCTCATCGAAGTCCAGTCTCGTATCCTCGGTCACTTCAGGTGCTAACCGACTCTTCGGTCGGTCTCCAAATTCGTCGACGGCCTTGAGTCGGGACACGTGTACCACCGGGTAGAACCTATACCCACTTCGGTCTGGCAATTCCAACTCGTACGCAAACCCTTCGATCTTTTTCTTGATCCTGAATGGTCCATGCCATCGGTGGGCGAGCTTCTTGGTCAACCCTGGCTTGACTCGTTCCATATACAACCAAACTCTGCTTCCGGGTTGGAACAGAGACCTCGGTCCTTCGACAGTGGGGTCAGATGTTACCCTCGTCTCCACCTGTGACTCGTCAGAAGTCTCGTTTTCATCGATATTCGGTACTGCAGCTCTCTCACGTCGCTCCAGCGACTCATTGTGTTCTCTCGCCCTCCGAGCTTTCTCGACACTTTGGTACTCCATTGCCATTTTCCACGAGATTTCCTGTTGCCGGTTCACTTCTCGGCGCCATGCCAATGCGTCAGTCTGGCCTCCGAATCCTCGTTTGAGTGACGACGACATCGCTCGCAGCGTGGATTGTGCATCCCACCCATGAACTAGGTAAAACGGAGTGTCCTTTCGGGCGCCATCTTGAGAGTTGTTGATAGCGAAGATCAGCCGCTCCGCGATCTCGTCCCAGTCTTGCTGCAGCGGGTCTTCTGCGTACACCCGCACCGATTGCATGACCGTCTTCACCGACCTCTCTTGCTGTCCGTTCGCCTGCGGCCGATAACTCAGGGTCGCTCTTGACCGAGACTGCATCATCTCTGCAAAGGCCTGGAACACCTCGCTCATGAAGCGAGGGTCTCGGTCATGTCGGATTAGAGTTGGTGCTCCGAATCTTCGGTACACGCATTCCTCGAAAGCCTGTGCGACCTTCAGAGCGGTAGTGTCTGACATAGCTTTACCCATGACGAATCCTGTGAACGCGCACTGGAACAGTAGTAGAGCTGAGTTGCCCCGACGAGACTTCGGTAACGGTATGACGAAATCCATCGACACCATCTGGAAAGGTCGCTCTGCTAAGACATTTCCTGGCGAATAACCTCGGAACTGTGGTCGACTTTTGCTCGAACTACAGTCGGGGCAGGACTTGACGTGTCGTTCGGCGTCTGCATATAGTCCAATCCAAAAATAGTCCGATTTGACTCGGTGGTACGTTCGACCGATACCTTGGTGGCCACCTTCTAACGAGTCGTGGCAACTCCGTAGTACTTCCTGAATCATCGTTGTGGGCACAACTAGACGCATCGTTGTCTCCTCTCGGCGTTCGTTGCCCCACCGACGGTTCGCTCCAAGAAAATACAGTACACCATCCTCGCTAAGCACGAACTTGTCGGCCATCTTCCAAGCGTCTCTGGCTGCTCTGTAGCTGAGGTCTGTTTCCTCGCCTCGGAGGACCGCTTTTAGGTTCGACCATCTCAGCTCTTCATCCTGGGCGGCGGAGATTCGTCTCCGGCGCTCTTCCTGTATAACCACAGGGTCAACGTCTTCTGCGTTTGGAGCGCTAGTGTCTGCCTCGTTGCTCGATTGCTCGGTTCTCAGCTCACTCTGAGCTTCGGTGGTCACACCATTCGCTTCGTCTCGCTCAGCTGTACCATTCGGCTCTATCACCGACGGTTCATCTACAAACTGGACTCGTTTCTTCCTCGCTTTTGCTTGGTGTCTGGTTGTTGCAGTTAGGTAGTCAGGTTCGTCCCGCACAAAGTCGAAAAAAGATCTGTCGCGGGAGATCCCACGGGCTACTTGGGCTCGGGCGAAGCTGACTGTCGGTTTCTCTTCGGCCGTGGTCTGTACTGAGGGTTCATAGATGACCTCTCCGATCCGGTTCAGCTCGACCAATTCTAATTTCCTAGCCTCGGTCGAAGCTACGCTGGATTCTTTGCTGCTGAGAGCCTCGCTTGCCAACGAATCTGCTGCAGCGTTGAATTCTCGGACCACGTGCAAGTACTTCACCGACCGCAGCTTGGTCGTGAGCTCTCGGTGACGATTCAGTTGTACCATCAGAGACTCCTTTCGACATGCCATCACCCCTAGGGACTGCTGGATTGCGAGTCTCGAGTCTCCCACGATGACTAAATCCGCGGCTCCATGTTCGAGCGCAGCTGAGACGCCGTTGTTCATTCCAGCATACTCAGCGAGGTTTACCGTGGTGGTCTCGAGATAAGCACTCGCAGCCGTCACTACAGTCCATTCTGGTAATTTCCACAAAATCCACGAGCAACTGCCGTATCCACCGTTCTTTTCGGTCTTGGCCGAACCATCGAATGACATCACAAATCCGGTGTAGGACCTCGGTAGGCAGGCATAAAGCAAGTGGGGGTCCATACGAGCAGTAGGTGACCCTTTCGTCGGCGGTGTAACTGGGGCCAACAAGTCTTCCAACTCCACGAAGCTTGTGAGGCCAGCTTGGAGAAGCTGAGTAAACGTACAATCGCGTTCCTTGACTCGGTTGACCACCAGGTGCCACGGGGACAACATAACCGCGAAGTGAGTCGCTCGACCGAACAGTGTCTTGGATTTGTGCACCCATTCGAGCGTCGAAAAACGCGTATAGACGCGGATGGTCCGACCCACCAACTGGGAGTAGCACACTTTCAACACCAGCAGTAGCGCTAAGACCTCCTTCTCGGCCGGGTGGTAGTTCATCTCGGCGTCCTTGAGGACTCGGCCACAAAATCGAACCGGGTGCAGCTTGTCATCATGGTATTGCATCAAAGTGGAGCTCAATGCCCACTCATTCGCGAATAACGTGACATGCACCTCCTTGTCTCGGTCAAAGTGCCGGAGGATCGGTGCCTCTGCAACCTTCTGTTGGAGCGCCGCGAAGCTTCGCTTGGCCGCCGAGAGGCTGCCACTAGGCGTGAAGTCTTCATCCTTCAACTGATACAAAGCCGCTCCATACACTGCGAAGTCCTGGATGAATCGACTGTAATAATTCAGCGCACCGAGGAAAGACTGCATCCCTTTTTTTGAAGCAGGGAATGGCAGCTCGGTCACTGCTTTCATCTTCTTGGTGTCGGCTCGAATACCTTCTGCAGAGACTTCGTGTGACAGGAAATCCACCTTTGGCTGGACGAAGATACTCTTCGTAAAGCTCACACTAATGCGACATTCGGTGAACCGTTGGAGCAGACGGTCTAACGTGTCCAGGCACGCGTCGAAAGTCTCGGACCCAAAACAGATATCATCGACAAACGACCGTCGGTCGAACACTGGCACCAACGAGGATTCATCCGGTTCTCCGGTGGAGAACATGTCGGCAACAGGGCTGTTCACTAGCCCATTCACTGCGTCAAGCGTGAGCGAGGATTCGCGGTCGGCTTCGAATTTGGCCGGCCGAGTTGTTAACTCCTCGGGTCGTCGCAGTGAAGGGTCGGTCACCCCTGTCCGTGCAACCTCGGCGTGGGCTTCGGCCGTTCGCATAAGCTCCGAGAAGTGGAGCCAGCCACCTTTGGGTTGGACGAAACCCCACAGAGCATTGTCAATCATTCGTTGGTAAATCATCGGTGCATTCTTCAATCCAAACGGCATACGAAGCCATTCGAAATGTCCGAGTGCACAGACGAATGCCGAGACCTTGCGGGCCCGCATCGTCATCATATTAGCCCAGAATCCACTGGCCGCATCAAGCGAGCAGAACCATAAGTAGGCTTCCAGGTCGGTCAACAAGTCGTCGACTAACAGCATGGCGTACTCCATAATCGCCGTCACTGCATTCACCAGCTTGTAGTCGATGCACAACCGAATATCAACTCCATTCTTCTTGAGCACGATCACGATGGGCGACGCCCATGGGCTGTCCGAAAACGCCACTAGACGAGCTTTCAGCAAGCCTTTCAGAAGCTCGTACAGCTTCCGAAGGTGTCGGAGCGGTGTTCTCCGAGCTCTCTGTTTGATGGGTGGATGCCCCTGTACGTCAATATCGTACACCACACCGTAGGCCGGTGGTGGCAGAGCATTCCCACTCGCAATCATGATCTTCTCGTGTCGTTTCAACACCGCAACGAGACTCTCTTGTTGACGGGCTGTCGCGCTCGGGTTCAGAACATTCGGTCCTGAATAATCCAGTACCGTTTCCGAGGCTTCGGTCAGGTCCGGTAAGAACGCCAACTCGTGTGCATAGTCCGTCAACTCGATCTCATTCGCTAAATGTTCGGACGTATTGGTATCGGTGTTCCCACTACCTGAACCGTCCCCCGCGGTAATCTCATGCATCATTGCTACGAAGGCAGAGTCCAATCGGGTCTCCGGGTCATCACCGAGGACTGGGATGGAGTTCTCTTCACTCGTATACGTGGTATCCGCGCCATCAGAGGTGTCGGTCGCCACCGAGTCGTCATCTTCGTCGACCCATCTATCTCCAACGGGTTCGTCAGAGGGTTGCACCGAAGTCGTCAACGGCATTCGGTCTCGTTCTGTCGGTTCCTCAGTGCCCCTATTCGCGAACGTTATCTGGTCCTCGTCTAGGCCTTCCAAGCCGTCGGATGGTCGAGGTAGGATGCCGCTAGGTGTCGGATAGTCTCGTCGTTCTACAGCTGGTGGCTGATCTGCCAACCATCGTTCGTAGAGTTTGCGTTCCCGCGCGAACAAAGTCTCGTCTCGACACTCCGCGTACGCCAGGACTTGCCACTCCTCATACTTAGCGGAGTTCAAACGAGTGTATCCATCTCCTTGTGGCAGGTCACCCCTTTTCACCCAAAGCAGTACCGATTCGTGTCTCGCGCAGTGAGCAATCTTCGGTGACACGTTCGTTAGTCGCACCATCGTCGGCTGCCCTCGTCGAGACCTCGTTACAGTGGGCACCAGGTTTCCAATCCGGCGTGCCCATACGTCGTGAGTAGTCAGAGGCGGCCGCCGTCGTGGTAACCTAAATTCTCTCCACTCACGCCCAGGGACCGACAAGTCCTCGGTCGGGCGTCCAGTCACTCGCATGCTGTACGGCTCGGCCTCTGCCGGATTCTGCGACTTCACCAAGGGCACCATTACCTCGTCTGGTAGACTCGCAGTGCCGTGGAACAGATCCAGCCGGACTCCGGCAGGAATCATGAAATCTGTTCCCAAGACCACGTCTACTCCTGCGCTGTGATCCATAATCCATACTTCAAATTCGTACACGCGTTCCCACCCCAGGGTGACTTTGACGAGTGCTCGCCTGCGAGTTTCCATCACCCCTGGGTTAATCCCCCGCACTTCCAGACTCCTACCGTGGTCTGGAACTTTGCACAAGCGTAACCGCTTCGCATATGACGCGGAAATTACGCTGACATTCGCTCCCGTGTCCAGCAGAATCCTCGTTCGCGAGTCTTTCACAGCCCCATTGACAAAGACACGCAATCGCTTCCTCTTGTCGTACCGCTGGGATGACCACCACCCTATTCTCTCGCCAGATAACAGTTTAATCGTCTGGCCGAGGTCTCGGGATGGATGGTCGATTTTGGCCATGCTGAGGATCGAAGCTTCGGTTAACTCCACTTCGTCTCCTTCCGTACGTCTCCAATTCACTTCACTCCCACCGAGGCTTACGCCTCTCTCCTCTACAATTTCCATCGTTTTCACATATTCCATATTCAAGTCATCAGGCCGTTTGCTCACACCTGCGAATGCGAACATATAGTCCGCATCCAGCGCAGGTTTGGCTAACTGTGGCAGCCCGATTGGGACCAACCCAGTTTCAGTTGGCGGGCTGCCTAGTTTAAATGACTCCCATAGACGAGTTCCTGCAATTCCGGCGAGAGGTCCTTCTTCTCGACCTTAGCTCGGAGGAGATTCGTGAGTTCTTGGAAGGCTTCACACTTCCCGGCATCATGAACCTGTTTGCACATCTTGCATCGCTTAAAGCAGTAGTGAGCCGAATGGGTGAGTCCTCCGCAGGCGGCGCATGGACCATATTGGCGTCGACCATCGCGTCCGGTGGAGTTTCGGCGCTGGTCGTCTCGGTCATACGGGCGTTGGCCGTTACTTGCCCTCGGCCGACGGTTGTCGGCGCGAGCGAACGTTCCTTCAGCTGCATTGCGACGTTCAGAGTCGTTTGCAGCAGCCACGTGCCCTCGATCCTCGGTCGACGCGTATCCGTCGTCCGAGTACCCTTCGGAGTATCGGTCGTCATCGCCAGAGTGAGACTCCGGCCCATACTCCTCGGTGTCATCATATCCGTCGTTGTACGCTTCCGGGTATCCTCCACGCGCGTCCACCGAGCGTCCCGCATTCAGTGCTGTCACTATGTTGGTCAGTGCGTCAGTGAGAGTGACCCTCGGTCGATATTGTTGGTCGTCCCGGCGACGGTTATCGTCTCGGTAACGGTCTTCTCGACGACGGTCGTCCTCTCGGTGACGTCGGTCCCGGCGATAGCCGTCCCGCGGATCCTCGGAGCGTCCACCATCGCGTCGGCGTGCTACCTCTTGCCCTCGAGGGCGGCGGACCGAGGACTCGCGTCCAGATTTTCGCTCTCTGCGACGAAGGATATCATTGATCATATCCTCGAGGTCGTGAATGTTCTTAACTCGGACATGGCACAGACGCTCTTCTAGACCTCGGTCGTCGCACGAATCCAAGAAATGCTCGACGTGGTCCTTTGCATCACGACCGCCATGCTCGAACTGCACTCCGGCGTTGCGAGCATAGCCGTTAAGTCGGTTGAGGTAGTCGCAGACATGCTCCTTCTCCTCTCGCTTGGCCGAGTAGTACCGAGCCTTCGCAGACTGGTTGAACCTCGAACAGTAGTACTTAATGAACGCATCGCTCACCAATTTCCACGTGCGTCTCGTTTTGCGGGGCAGCTGTCGGTACCAATGCAGAGCACCATCTTGGAGGCTCAATTCAAACGCCATGCACCATTCGTTAGGCGGCGTGTGCGTCCCTTTCATCTCGTATATGAACGCTCGGAGCCACTGCATGGACTTCTCGCTCTTGTCACGGAGTCCCAAGTACGGCTTGATGTTTCCGAGTGGGAGATGCGTAGCGATCTCTAGCCTCGGTGTCGCACTGTCATTCCCCACAGCGCTCAGCTCACGAATTTGGCGTGCCCATTCTCCCGTCAAGTCGCCCCCGGTGTCTCCGACGTCGGACGAATCTTCGTCAGATGAGTCATCGCGGAGGTCGTAACGTCGGCTGGGCGTCCGACTTGCACTTCGTCCAGCAGTCGGAGCGGTTCGATATCCCTCGGCCTCTCTCGCCAGTCGTTCTGTGCGACTGACCGACCTCGGCGTCACCATGTGAGAGTCTTGGAAATATGTCGACCCTCTGGGGCGTCTCCTAGGGGTCACTGGCAACGGAATCATGGACGGGTCGACCGGATCCGATGCGCGGCGGACGTTCGGTGGACGGCTAACTCCCGCCTCGGCCACCCCGAAGGCCGACCGAAGCTTCTGCTTCCACTTGCGAAGCGCCGTAGCGGCGTCCTCGGGTGCCCATGCTCGGAGGTCTGCTTCCGACGGGAACACTTGGGGTTCACATCCCATAGCGCGTAGGAGTTGCACCGTGTCCTCGGCCACCTGCCGCGTGTTCCACGCCTCCACGGGCACAGTTAACTCCCCACCGAGCTCCATCCAGATGGCTTGGCGAACAACCTCTGGAGCGAAGGATCGCATCCAGTTGCTCTTCACCTTCATGAGTTCTAGGTATCGACCCAGAACTCGGTTGGCGGCCGGGGTGTCTCCGTTAAGAGGAGGCCGACCGCCATTCGGCCGAGAATTCACATCCTCGGCCATCGCCGACGATCGGTGATCGTCGGACTCATCTTCGTCGTAACCGTTGGCTGGTTCGGGACCAGCCACTTCGTTCAACTCTTCGGTGAGGTTTCGCGCAAGCGACCTCACCCCTCCGCTGCGTCCTGCAGATACTGCAGCGGCTTCCGAAAGCTCGGGCATAGCTGCCTTCTCTTCCAGGTTATCTTCTTCGTCATCTTCCTTGGCGTCAGAATAGTCCATCGGCTCATCAAAACTGTCCGAACGCTCGTTGATCGACGCCAACGTACTCGGCGTCGCGAACGACGAACCGGAACGCCCCGAACCCTCGGTACGCGTTCCACTTGACCTCGCCGGCGTTGCTGGTACCGCTGACTTCGCTTCTTTCGCCATCTTCTTTCTTCTTCTCTTCTTTCTTCTCTCGAATGCTCGTTAAGGTAAGAACCTATATGCAACCAAGACACACAGAAGGTCACACCAATCCCGGGTCGCGGCACCAGTTGTCGTGTAGGAACACGCAGAAAATCTCACTACCGAACGGTATGAGTCCCACCAACAACACACGCTTCCCTCGCGAAAGGTCAGCGAACGTTGGATCAACACCTGAAGACCAGGAACGATCCCTTACACCGGGTTGGTTGTAAGCGCCTCTGTATACCAAGGTTGAGTTCGGTCAACCTTAAAACCTGCACTACTAGCCACGAGCGAGGGCTAGAATGCAATATTGCGCTTTCGCGCGAACCCCCGCAGTCCCTCAGAAGTAAGGGCACCGGCAGTCACACCTAATACGGGTTTGCCGAGGGTAACCTCGGCGGGTAGTGAAATACACTTGGAAACACTCGGGCTCCACCAATATATAGGGACCGACACTCTCCGTCGTCCCTAACTCTCGGCCACTCCTATCTCTTGGACCGACCAGCAACAAACTCTCGGTTCAATGTACCTCAAGCTCGCTGACAGGCATCCCACGCAGCCGAGCGTATCCAGACCCTAAGATAAGCTAGCTAGACTTACCGAAGACGGACTTGACCCTTGGTGGCTTGTGGGGAAGACTGCTGATTTATTTTTCTTATCCTACAGCTCTGGGAGCCTCTGTAGGTCATCATTTGGCTAGTCCTATATCTCTATACAAATATCAAGTGTAAACAGATCTCTGTGGGAAATCGTATAGCCGGCTCTACACAGCCGAGGGTACGACACGAAATGGGTACAAACGAGGCTTTTAACCTCGGCCGGGGTTTTATTAGACCCAGCCGAGACCTCGGTCACTATTGTTCCTAGGTCACTATAGCGCGGGAAATGAGACCCGCCAATCAAGACGCTCTGTCGCCGTTCACTGAAAGGTGCAACGTCAGCCAAACCGTGACAGTTCGGCACCAAAACCCAACGCCACATCACCGTTTGCGCGCTGCTGCAGAACGACGCGGACGGACACGAACGAGTCATCTCGTTCCAGTCCAGGCAGTTAAAGGCCACCGAGAGGAACTTCCCTGTCCATGACAAGGAGCCCCTCGCTATGAAGCACGTCCTTGTCAAGTTCCGGGTGCACCTCTTGGGCTCTGAGCCCTTTGTGATCTACACAGACCACGCGTCCTTGCGGACGGCCAGCAACTCTCCGCATCTGTCTCAGTGGATGGCCTGCTGTCTGCCATTATTCGCGGAATACAACTTCCGCGTTGAATGCAAGCCGGGCAAGCTGAACGTGCTTGCCGACACGCTGTCACGTCGACCCGACTATGAGCTTGCGCACATTAGTCGTGATACGGCAGATCTGTACGATCGGATACACTTGGTGTATCGAGATGATGATAATCGGTCATCCATCGCGCGATTCCTCACCGCTGGCAAGGAAGCCAAACCTGCGTGATGAACGCTTCGCCAACACTCCCGACTCTATCACTATGCATGGGTCGACGGCCTCATCTACTATCGCGTGGACCCGGCTGATCCGCCGCGGACAGTCGTCTCCAACAATGAGGATTTCAAGTATGACATACTTCAGAAGGCGCATGATGTACCTTCCGGCGGTCACCTTGGCCGCGACAAGTCCTTCTTGTCAGTCTCCCAGGTCTTCTGGTGGGCTCACATGTATATGTGGGTCGCCACATATGGAAATACCTGCAAGACGTGCCAGCATGTTAAACCGTCTCGGCCCCTTTACAGAGCATGCCAGTCCCGATAGACTGCTGGAAGTCGATGAGTTTCGACTTCGTCTTTGGGCTGACGGCAGATGCCCAGGACAACACCGGCGTCCTGATGTTTTTTTGCCGTTTGAGTAAGATGTACCATCTTTCTCCGGTCGCTGACTCGGTCACCGGGGAACAATCCGCAAGGCTGTTCCTGAATGGCGTCTCTCGCTATCATGGCCTCTCGGAGACTATTGTCTCTGACCGTGACCCACGGTTCACGTCTGCGTTTCTGGAAAACACTGTTCGAATTGCTTGGAACGCGTCAGCTCATGCCCACTGCCGACCACCCGCAAACGGACGGCCAGACATAGCGCGTCAATTGCGTGCTCGAGGGCACTCCGCGCAGTGTCTGCGCGGAGTCTCCTCACAGATGGTCGGCCTGATTGCCGATGGTTGAGTTTGCGCTCAACAACGCGATGCACGCGTCGACGGGGCTCACCCCGTTCTACCTCAACGGGCTCCGGAACCCCCAGGTGCCACTCACTCTCCGTGGTGACACCGTGGCTTCGGTTGTAAGTGGGGGGGGGGGGCTTGGAAAGCTCTTTCCTCCCATGTGTCAGAGGTGACACCGGCTTCTCTAAAGAAGCAATTGTCGTCTTTTGTCGACAACAGGTTTAATGTGAAAAGCCAGGTGCAGGACGCAATGACCGCCGCCCAAGACAAACGAAAGGAGTACTCCGACTGACATGGAAGAAAAAACTAAAACGTGTATAAAGTGGGTGAGTTACTCTTACTCGCCACTAAGAACCTACCACTAAATCTGTGGCTGATGACGCTGTCTTGGCATCGCCGTCTTTCTGGCCACTCGCAGAACTGTCGTTTGTGGACACGGCATCCGCCGGAGACTTGGACACGTTGTCCCCGTCTCCTTTGGGATGCCCACACATCCTCAAACGCGCCGTTGTGGTTTGGCGCATCACCTTCGTCGTGTGGGTCTGCTCCATGATTGAAGCCATGTTCAGGGTCGTCCGGCGACCCGATCTGCAAACCGAGGGTATAGACGGTCGTCCGGCGGCACATCGAGCGAGTCACGGCGTCACCAGTCGAATCAATCGCCTCGGAAACGGCTTCCCCCAACGCAGAGGCTTTGCCACGAGGCTTAGCCGATTTAGACTTCGACCTTGTGGGCTTAGGCTTGGATGCTTTCGGGTCGCGAGGTGGCTTCCTCTAGCGCATCTTGCCACTGCCGACGTGGAGCCCAAGGAGCACGCTTGGGAATACCCAAGTGCCCCAGGAGAGCGGCGAACGTGAGCGGAAAGGATCGGCCACTTATTGATGGTTTTCGACGGAGCGAGGAAAGTCTGAGAAATGTCCTGCTCGCTCCGATTGGTCGATAAGATCGACTCTAAGTGCGGGAAGGATGTAACAGGGCTACATGAAGAGTGCCCGTCACTCTTCCGAGCTGTCCACATGGTGTATTCAACACCGATATCACGCCGATGGTGGCTCACAGCCACCCATGCATAATATATATAGGACAAACTATAGTTGACTTTGGAGTTGGATTGCAGGACGATTTCTAGGTAACTATAAATGAGGTGAAGCGACTTGCCAGTTGGAGAGATTGAGCGATTCGGAAGGGACTGATGGCATGAGATCGCGTTTGGAGGAATCGCGATGGAAAGATGGCGGCTGTGTCCAGTTATGGCCAGTTGTGTACAGTGGTGTCCAGTTGTGTCCGGTTGTGTTCAGAAGACATCCACCTCCGGATTGAAGTGGATACATGTCGACCTGATGAGTATGGCGTAATCATTTATGCCGACCTGATCAAGATCGAGATTGAGCAATCATTTCGATACGCAATCTGATCCAGATCGACATGCGACAAACATTTCGATACGCGATCTGTACTCACGATTATTGTGGGTACAATGGACCAATCTTTTCGACACGGTACCGCGATCTTGGTACATCAGACCAAGTTCAAGCTACGGTGTGCAATCAAGGGATGCGCAAGCGGGATAGGGAGAGAGCAGGATAGGGAGAGATCTTTAGGACCTTTACTTTTGGTTAAGGGATTCAGATTTGCCTTGCAAGACACAAGCGGCGTCCATACTTTCCGGGGAAGGAATTACATTGGCCTACCCGACGAAGGACCCACCCAGTCGACCAAGGATACGACGCAGACCTGGATAGCTTGGCCAGGGTGCGATCGTCTACTCTCATCTCAACTCAAGACCCCGCCAGAGGAGGCGGTAAGCAACGGAAAGGGCTATAACAGCACACCCCCAAGGACACCCCCCACGTGATCGACTTACCCCAAGACCCGATCACCAACCACCGACGACCGCGTGAAGGATACCCGCGTGGCCGTCACCCACCCATTCCCCGGAAGGAGCAGTCCAGCTCCAACCTCCGCCTTGGTCACCCACTGACATCTTCCGAGAACACCGGAAGAGCGTAACCCGCCCCGCCGTCGGGTACACAAGGTGACTACAAGGTTTTCTGATCACGCCTGATCAACGGAGTACCCCCTCCGATAGTCGGGAGTCTGGGCCTACCGCTGGCAAGTTCGGATCGCGTCATCGATTTTCGCGATCCCGCTCCGCCACATAAATATATCAGTCTAATATCTACGTTCTTCAAGTCAACCGTTCCCCAAGACCGGGGACCAGTGGACAGCCGTTCACTTGCAGTTTGTATACTCATCAGCGGATGTCGTGCTACTCAGCAAGGCTCAGGTCCATTGGCACAGGGTCTTTGGAGGGGCCTCTACGTGGGGTCCCGCCCTGAGCGGAGCCCCAAGCCACGCAGTGGTAGGAGTGCGAGTCTGTCGATGGATGTACTCCTCCTGAAGAGCGATTTGAATCGTCTCTTCCAGGTGCTAGCCTGCGCCCGAAACAGCTGCGTGCGCGCTGGGCAAAGATGTACTAATGCAGCTCACGCCGCCCTTGATTGTAGGCTGGCGGTACTCGTAGCTCACCATCAGGTAGGCGGCTTGAAGCTGTTCACACAGCTGAGCCCAGGATGCAAAGCATCCCAGCGATGTCGCTTCGCGCGTGTACGCCCAGCTCTTAGTCAGACTACTAAGGTGGGAGAGAGCAAAAGCGACGCGGAGTCGCTCGTCCGAGACGAGAGCCGCGTCCACAGCAAGCTCGACCTCTCGGACTCATAAGTGTAGATTTTCCCCTTCCTTCCCTTCGTAGGGGTTAACCTTCACCCCCAAAAGCTTGAACCGAACCGATTTCTGTTCATCCACAGGGGGCTGTAGGCTCCCACGTACATAGGCACTTAACCTTCGCTCGTACGATTCGAAAGCGCTTACGCGCTCGAGCCGCTCGGCAGGCGTTGCTGCTGCAATGCTCTGGAAGGCATCCATCCCGAAGATGCCCGCCATCTTTCGAACGGACTCGAACTGCGAGTCGTTAAAGTTAGTAAACTCACTTCGGTCCATGGTGGCTTAACGCTTGCGACCACAGAGGATTCAGGTAGTCCAATCTTACCCGCGTAGGCGTGGATTGACTACAAGTACTACCAAGTGTGACGTGAGTGAGTCACACAGCACCTTCCGGTCTAAGGGAACGGTTGACTTGAAGAACGTAGATATTATAGTGATATAGTTATAGTTACCTAAAAACCGTGTCACCATCCACGCGTTAGTGGTGTTGGATACACCATGTACCCAACTCGGAAGAGTGACGGGTACTCTTCATATAACCCCGTTACATCAATAAGCGGCAGCATCTTCATCGCAAGTGACAATTACCAACCATTGCTGTTCTCTTTCCTTTGAAGAGCACTGTTAGCACTGGTATATCTATATCGAGCGAAATCCTAGACAGGTCCGTCTTTAGATCTTTGATTTCCTGGTTTTGGGAGGCTGTAGCCTCCGCTCCTATATGTATCTGGGCTAATAGCACATGCTTGGGCAAGTTATCTCCAAACCGTTGATCCGGGGCTAAGTGTGAATACAGGGGGTACTCCATCGCCTTGAAAATATCAATGAACTTGGCTATCTGGCTTCCGTTCATATTTTGCGCTAGGATCGCGGCGGCTGGGGCATCTCCAACGTATCATTAAAAGATCCTTGCCCTCATTTGTTGCTCGCTGTCTGGGTACGACTAATGTCTCCATCGGGGTCATGCACAGATCATATAGCCTTTTCAGCTCAGCAGATTCTATGGTCTCCTCTTGTTCCATCCCTTTGGCCACTGCCCCAAGGTAGGAGATTGGTTTGCCCTCGCTTTAGTGCTCTCCAGCTTCGTCAATTGTAGTCTCCGGGTCCACGAAAGTGAATAATCACAGTCTATCATCCAGCTCAGTGCGCAATTGTGATGCACGTGTGCATCATCTGCTGTTGTCGCGTGAGCACGTGCTGCCTTGCGTTTGTTCCAATAACCCCGGAGTCGGCGGTACTTCAGCTGGTATCGGGTCACTCCATTTCGTTTTCTCTGCTTCGGATGGCAGCCCAGAATCCTTCTCTTTCAGCTTCCCCCAATGCTCTTGGAATCGATGCTCTCTCGCCATGTCCGTCAGTCGTAGTACGGTGCCGTACATATTGCCTCGGCTGTGTTGCTGAGCAGGTAAATCCGCAATTATTTGAGAATCACCTGTCCGTCTCCCATACCAAAATATATCCGACCTCCGACCTTTCCGACCATGTATAGAAAATAGTATGCAATACAAAAGTTGAGTGACCCTGTAAAAATATTCGTAAAAGGTAAATACATGTTTTGAAATTGATGGCACTGAGCCCACGTGCCCTGCGCAAATTCGTCGACGCGTGTCAGTGCCCGAGTGACCATCCTGGAGGATGAATTGAGGGAGGTGTGCCGAGCATCGGTGCACTGAAGAAGGTTGTCGCTGCCACGAAAAACTGTGGTTGGTTAATGCTCCCTCGGGCACTCCAACGAGTATACCCTGCGCTGAGTTGTACTAACCCCACCTTAGTAGCTCAGTGGTAGAGCCCCCGAAAGGGATGGTCGTTGGGTCCGATTCCCACCTAAGGTATTTCTAATGTTCGACAGCATATTGACCGGTGCAAGGCAGCGAGTGCGAGTGTGAGCCTATGTGTGGAAGTATGCGTCGATGTGTGACAGTATATGTGTTGCGTTGTGAAGCAGTGTGTGAGCATGTGTGTGAATGTGACAGCGTATGAACTAACGTATATTATGCAATTTAAAGTGCTCGCGTATTTACGCACTAATCTGTTCCAATATGTTCTGCGTGTAACCAGGGGCAGGGCCCTAAATGGCAGGTGTCTGGAGAAGCTGTTCGTGGCGCCCAATATTGGTGTTGAGCGTTCCAGCACGATCAAGTATGCGTAGATGCTTGAGGACGGCTCCGGAGCCACGGGAGCTGATGTTGTGCTCACCAAGGAACGTGAGAACAGACTCCTCCGCGCGAGCTCCGAGCGACAGTACCTGATCGCGATAGTTCGGTGCAGTTGGATCAAGCACAAAGCCGTCCTCCAAGAAAAGCTTCATGTACGCAACAAGTTGCTTGGCGTCAGACTTCTGCTGCTTCGAGATCGGTGCCCGCTACATCCGTGGTTCATGAGCGTACCACGCGTACCAGGTCGCGCGAAGGTGAGTCATTGCTGATCTGCGCTGTTTCTTCTTGACGTTACTGATATCGCTTGTGTCGGTGTCTGGCTTGTGCCGTTTGCGTCGTTTGCGTGTAGCATGGCTAGGACCATTGTTTAGCTTAGCCTCGAGGGCATCCATGCGAGCATCTTGCCGCTTGACGCGCTGGATAAAATGGTTAATGACAGCCGCTTGGCGATCGATGATCTTCTGTTCTGCGCTTGGCTCCATCAGCTGCTTGGATACCACGGTCTGCTGTTGCTGGTGTGTGCTTTGTGACTTGGTGCACTCACAGGATGTCTCTGGACTTGCAAGATGCGACGACCACGCCAGTAACTCAGAGAGCGAGCAGCCGGTGTCAGCTACACAGCCTTCAATGCGCTTGACGGCAGGTGCTTCAGCGTTCAAGTCTTTCAACAGCGGATAGTGCCAAAGCACACTCGAGGTAAGCACATCCAGAACCGCTTGATTCACGTTGTGTCGTGTGGTTTCGAGATGGTGACAGGTCGTGAACAGACGGCGCTGGAAGCTAGCGATCATCGCCCTAGTTTGTGTGTCGAACGTTGTCAAGTTTTGGAGCGACACCTTTGCCTCAGCGCTATGTCCACTGAGTATATTGCTAATCTTGTGATCTTCCTTGCTGGTGTTGAAGATGTAGTTGAACCCCTTGTTTGTTGTGTTCATATTCCAGGCACCTCTGTCGAAAATCCACCGCGCAGTGAGCCCCCTGCTCCCATTAGCATACTGTGCACCGCCGCGTCTGAAGGAATTAGACTCAGATCAACCTTGACTTCTGCGGCTGCAGCAATTCGGCTCAGCACCCGGTTCACGTGGGAGTCGTCGTCTCCGCCCCAGCAGTCGACGGTGCATCAAGACCTGTGGTGTCTGTAGGATGATTGAGGATCTGGAGCAGCGGGACATCTGGGGAAAGCGAGATCGCGGCTTGGCCAGGCTGTAGCGGGGCTACACATTCGGTTCACCTCCTACCTTAGTGCAACATGCACTAAGGCATACATTCAGGTGACCACCACAGGGTGGTCCACATTCATAGCAAAAGGCATATGACTGGTAGAAAGTAACACCTTTCTACCAATGAGAGTCATTCAATAGATAGGGGTTCTGCCAGCCATCCAATGGCAGAACCTCTCATTAGAAATATCAGTTTTAGGAGGAAACCCCATTTACAATCAATACAGTTCTCATTTACCACCAAAGCTTCCGTTTGGTTCTTTTATCTAGGTTTAAGTATACTTGTGGATACAAGTATACAGAACTTAAGTAAATTACTCCTACGCTTCCTCATACACGTGCGCACACGTGTAAGCTTAAGTAGTGGGTCTAAGCAGACCCATTACACCTGGTAGCACTTTGTAGTCCGTCCAACGACCGACTAACACGTTCGTATGGAATACGAACGCGGGGCTGAGAACCTGCCCTCGGACAGTAACATGTCCGTGGGTAGCCCAAACACGTCTGCAACGCATGTTGCGCGTGCAGACTGCCCCCACCTGTCGGAACCAGAGTGGGAGGCCCTCCAACGACTGTCAACAGTCATTGGGGAAGCGGCGGTAGCAACGATGTTGCGAACGCTATCACCGACGGAGCAACACGGAGTTGCTCTGGGTTTCATCGTGAAGGAACAGCGTGAAACCGCTGCTCGAACTTCGGTGTCGCCATCGGCCACACCGCGCGTGGAGTCATTAAAACTCCACGTAAGCAGCTACGTTGGAAGAGAGGGCGAACCTCTCCTCCGTTGGCTTGTCGAGGTCGACACTGCCATTACGGCTCGACGTCTCGTCGACCCGTTGTCGAAGGTTGCGTTCGCCATGTCATGTCTTGGCGGACGAGCGAGGAGTTGGGCGTACGGACGCCGACTCACAGATCCTACGTGCTTTAGCACGTACGAAGAGTTCAAGGAGGAGCTCAAACTAGCGTTTGAGCCCCCGCAAAACGAGTTCCGATCGAGGGCGGAGTTCCTCGATCTGCAACAGGGCAAGCATGACGTGCATGCTTACGCCCAAAGAGCACGGTACTTGGTCTCGAACATCGTGACCAACCCGATTGACGAGGCGACAAAGGTCGTCACGTTCATGAAGGGCCTTAGAGATGGGCCTGTGAAGACCTATCTCTTCCGAGAGTATCCAAATACTCTCGAGGCTGCAATTGCGCTTGCAATGCAAGAAGAGTTTAGCCTGCGGCAGGCTAAACTGCATGTGAACGCCCCACGACCGGTGGCAAGGCCGTCGGGAGGTCCCGAACCAATGGACCTCTCGAGTGCGACAGCTGCTGGTTCCCAGCAGCGTCGTGGATCAACGAATGTGCGTTGTTTCCGCTGCGGAAACATCGGTCACTATGCCCGCGAGTGCACAGCACCTGTGCACGCGGCGAGGAGCCGTCGTGGCGATACTGGGTATCGCCACGGGCAATCAAAAAACTAAAGGGACCAGCAGGCGCGGGGCGCCCTGCTGGTGATGCGATCGAGCGTGTCGACATCGGACACGCTGCAATGAAGATCGCTGCCCCCAGTGAGAGTCAATCTCACTGCAAGAAGCAAGATGACAAGCCGAACCTTGTCATCCTGAAGGTAAGCTCGAAGAGAGAGAAGTCTCTTCGTGCTCTAGTGGACTGTGGAGCGTCGAACAACTTTGTTCGACTGCAGAGCCTTCCAAGGCTTGACTTCGAGGAGGTGGAAACACCTCGAAGTCTATTGGAAGTGAGGCTAGCAACGGGTGTCGTTGTTAGAACCGAGAAGCGTATCGTACGCGTACGCTTCTCTTATCAAGAGAAGGAGTTCGTCGACGAGCTTATCGTCCTGGAACTGGACGATAAGTTCGATATGGTGTTGGGCATGCCGTGGCTTGCACGGCATGATCCGGTGATCGACTGGACGAAGCGCACGATCGTGCGCTTCGGGAGCAGCAGCAGCGCGACAGAGAGCGATGGCCCTGTCGGCGCAGCACATGCACCACGTGGTGCATGCGGCCCTCCACCAGAGACAGCGCGGAATGCGGCTGTCTCCAATCACCACAAGCGAATGCCAACGACTGCGAGAGTCGTTGGAAGAAAATGTGAACCGAATCAGCAGGGCCTGGTTCAATCCGATTCGAGAGGGACTCGAAGCGTCCGGAGCGACGCGGTAGTGTCGACAGCTAATGTCGACACACAATTGGTCGAAAGACACTCCGCCGTTAGGCGTAGAGGTAAAGAAGACGCGTCGGCTCTGGGAGCCGACGCTGCAAGCAGTGCGGACGGTTGCAAACGTCCCGCACCGGAAATGCTTGCGAGCTCGCGTGCAGCCGGGCTGCACGACGAAGCGGTGCGCGATCAAGCCGGGCTTGAACGCGTGCGCCCGCGGGTAGAACCCGCCGGCGAATACAAGGAACAACTGTCCACGGCCGGGCCTGGACAAGAAGAAACTCGCGGAGCCGGGCTCCGCACGAGAAGTGAACGGCGCAAGCGAGAAAAGCTGCGCAAGTCTCGGTCAGGGACCGAGACGCTACAAGCAGTGTCTGCCGGGCAGACACAGGAGTTGGAGACGACCGTCGAGACATTGAGTGTCTTGACGCGTACAAGTATTGGTCTCCAATACAAGAAGATGAGGCTGGATAATCCTCCGACGTTAGCGTCGGAGTTGATGTCGCTCCCAGTCACAAGCTGGAAGCGTTTCGCTCGCGAACTGCACGATGGACGCATCGAGCAGATCTGCATCCTCTCGGACGTCGAGAGGATGACGTGTGAAGCAGAAGAGCTGAATCAGCTCATCTCTGAGGGCGCGGACGCCCTCAGCGCGAAGTCGAAGAAGGAACGCTTCGACGAGCAAGGCTGGGACTCGCTCAAGGCGAGCCCCTTTTACAAGGTCTTGCGTGAGTACAAGGATGTACTCCCGGACGACATTCCTGCGGAGTTACCGCAGGACAAGGGTGTTCAGCACGAGATTGATCTCGTGCCGGGAACGAAGTACTGCGTCACGCGACAGTGGCCACTGCCGCGTGAGCAAGTCAAGGCAATCGACGACTTCTTTGAAAGTCGTCGCAATGCAGGACAAGTGCGGGAATCGAAGTCCCCGCACAGCGCGCCTACGTTCTGTGTGAAGAAACCACAGGGCGGGTGGCGCATCGTTCATGCGTATAACAAGCTGAACGATGCGACGGTACCGGCGCAGACGCCGATACCTCGAAAAGATGTGATCATCGATTCGATGACCTCGAGTACTATCTTCAGTACTCTGGATCTGAGAGACGGGTTCTATCAGATCCTCATGCGTGAGAGTGATATCCCTCTCACAGCGGTAAGCACTCCGAGCGGCATGCTCTGGGAGTGGCTCGTGATGCCGCAGGGGCTGAAGAACGCCCCAGCGACGTTCAACAGGTGCGTCACGCACTTGTTGCGCTCGGTGCGCGACTTCGCACCGAGCTATTTCGATGACGTGTTCATTCACAGCCGGGCTGTGAATGGGAGATCGGATGTGGAGATGCATACAGAGCATCTCCGCAAGTTGCTTGAGCTCATGCGAAAGCACAAGCTCTACGCGAACCTGAAGAAGTGTATCTTCGGGGCGACCGAGATACCCGTACTTGGGTGTCTCGTGGGGAAGAACGGCGTACGCCCTGACCCAGGAAAGGTCAGAGTGATCAATGAATGGCCTACGCCTTCAAACGTAAAGGAACTGCGGCAGTTCCTTGGACTCGCCACGTACTTGTGCAAGTACGTGAGCAACTACGCGGGCAAGATTCGCCCGCTGTCGCAGCTCTTAAAGAAAGAGGCTGCATGGGAATGGACTGCTGATTGTCAGCAGGCCTTCGAAGCAGTCAAGCAGGGCTTGACTGAGGCGCCGATCTTGGCGGTGGCCGACCAAGATCGCCCATTCCACGTGGTGTGCGATGCATCCGATTTCGCGATCGGATGCGCACTGATGCAACTCGATCACGAAGGTCGTGATCGTGTGGTTTACTACCAATCGCGTCAGCTGAAGCCAGCTGAGCGCAATTACCCGGTACATGACAAGGAACTCCTTGCCATGAAGTATGCACTCGCAAAGTTTCGAGTGTATCTACTTGGGAGTAGACCATTCGTGGTCTACACCGACCACGCATCGTTGCGTACGGCGATCAAGTCGCCGCACATATCACAAAGAATGGCACGGTGGCTGTCATTCTTTGCTGAATACAACTTCCAGGTTGAGTACAAACCTGGAAGGTTGAATGTCGTGGCCGACGCGCTTTCGCGTCGACCAGATTATGCGGTACAAGAGGCCGACGCCAACTGCGTTGGCGTCGTCAGGACGACTACACCCTCGTCGTCCTTGCTGGACGAAGTGAAGGCCGCATACGCACATGATGCGGATGCGAAGCAATTGGTGGAGTACTTCTCCACACCTTCTGACAAGTCTCGTCAGAAGCTGGCCAAACACCTTCGTGCCCGTGTACACCGTTATCGTGTACACAATGGTCTGCTGCTTTACAGCGCAGTCGACGACAACGCAGATCGCATTGTCGTGCCGGATGATCATGAGCTGAAGCTCAAGATCACGTATGAATACCACGATGCCCCGACATCGGGACATCCTGGCCGTGAGAAGACATATTTGCTTCTCACGCGTGACTTCTATTGGAGTCACCAGTACAAGTGGGTACGCAAGTACGTTCGTGCTTGCGAGGTATGCCAGCGCGTGAAGCCTGCGCCCAACTCGCAGGCTCCGCTTCAATCACTACCGACTCCGTCGGAGTGCTGGCAGTCCATTTCAATGGACTTTGTTTTTGGTCTTCCGCAAGACAACAAGCGGAGGACTGGTATTGTGGTCTTTGTTGACCGCTTCAGCAAGATGGTGCATCTTGCTGCAGTACCAGCCGAGGTGACAGCCAAACAGACGGCATGTCTGTTTGTTGACCTGGTGTTTAGACACCATGGTATGCCACTCGACATCGTGTCGGATCGGGATCCGCGCTTTACAGCGCGATTCTGGCAAGAAGTGTTTACACTTCTTGGGACGCAGTTGTCCATGTCGACTGCGGATCACCCGCAGACCGACGGACAAACAGAGCGTGTCAACCGCGTGCTGGTTGACACCATGAAGAGCTACGCGCACTCGTTCCATCAATGGAGCGACTGCTTGCCGATGGCGGAGTTCGCCATCAACAACTCGGTGCATGTCTCGACAGGACACACACCGTTCTACGTGAATGCCATGAGGCACCCACGCGTACCGAGCGTACTCGGTGCGGTAGCTCCTTCCTTAAGTGGGGGAGGATATCCGGTTAATTCAAAACAACCGGATAAGCACGCTGATACAAGCAATGTATCAGCTGTGACGACTCGCGCACGTACTGCGCGCAGTCATGGCGACGACAAGACAGTGTCTACGACGGGCGTAGACACTTTAAACGACAACGAACATCACGCGCAGGCCGGGCCTGCTGCGAACAAGGAGCACGAACTGAACCAGGGGTTCAGCTCGGATGCAATGGACTTTGTCCAGCGTCGACAAGCCGTAATTCGGTTTGTCCAAGATGCAATAGCAGCTTCTGTCGATCGACAGAAGCTGAATGCCGATAACATCGGCAGGGGAAACACAAATGAATTCAAAGTTGGTTCATTAGTTCTGTTAGCTACTCAGAACCTAGCTAAACATGCAGTTTCCGATTTCGGAGCAAGCAAGCTTGCTCCGCGCTTCATTGGGCCATTCACCGTGTTGGCGAAGCATGGCAACGCGTACACACTGGGCATACCGTCCAGCATGCGCCTGCACCCAACGTTTTACGTTGGGCGACTGAAGCCGTACGTGCAGCACGAGTCAACTACATCTGGTGACTCGCCAAAGCGCTTTCGAGCGCGCCGACGCGCTTCGAGGCGGCAGCGACCCTCGTCCCGACCTCGACCTTTACGTTCGAGGTCGTCTGCGCAACCTCCGCGAGCTGAGCCTTCAGCAAGCTCAGCTCCTGACGCAGAGCAGCGAACTGCGACGCTTGGAGACGCTCAACAGCCTCCAAGCGAGACTCAAGGTTTGGTTGACCAAACCCGGGGCGTCTTCCCCCACCCCCGCGCGGGGCAACTCGCTGCATCGTCCAGCGAATTGTTGGTCATCGGAACCAGACCCGAGGTCCGGTTCATTTTCGTATTCGTTGGAGAGGATTTCCTCCCCAACACGATACGTGGGAATCACGGAATGTCCTGATGGAGGACATTCCGGAAATGGTGACGGCGTACGAAGGACACCACCGCCACCTACGCCGAAGGGCGTAAAACATGGGCGAGCGCTGTAGTCGCCTACAGCACTCGAATAAGTGCTGCGATTATCCGCAGCACTAGAAGACGCCTGCGCCTGAAAACTGGCGCGCAGGGTCTTGAGGTCGTCAGGTACACACATGGACGTGTACCCGTTGACGTCCCGCTCGGTGATGCGTACTGCTCCAGGGTAGCAGTACTCACAAGCAGTGTCGTAAGGCACTGCGCAAGGAAGTCCGATACCGACTGCACCATGGTGCAGTCGTTCAAGTTTACCACGCTTCGAGAACTTCTCGTAGCGCTCCCGCGCCTGGCTAATCCTGTCGCGATAGCCAGCGGGGTTCTTGTTGAAGTTTTCAACAAAGGCACTCCAACTTTGACAAAGTGCCTGCCACTCGGGCACTTTGCTTCTGCAAGAAGTCTTCTTGCTCGCAAACCATCGGAGCTCATGGAAGAGCCCGATGTAGTAGTCGCGCCTTTGATTCGTTAACGGATCAAAGTGTACTCGCTTCGCGACGTCATCGTCAACGATGGCGTTGCACGAATACAGCGCGTACAGATTCGGTGGCGCGGTCGCACCGAATCGGCTGCCGATCTCAGACTGAGACGGCATCCACGGCTCGCGCACTGGTTCAGTGCGCGAGGCCGCAACAACAGCGGATGGAGCGGAGTCATCTCCATCCCGCGGAGTCGACAAGGCTCCAGCGGCAGCGAGCGGTGTTCCACTGCCGCTGCGCGAACGCTTCGAGCTCGAAGCGTTCGGGTCGTCCTCGCGTGGACGACGCAGACCCACATTGGGGTCAGTGTGGCCCGGAGACAAGATGTCCTTGTCTCCTTCGAGTTCCCCCTCCTCGACTTCGCTTCCGTAGTCGAGGGGAACTCCCTCTCCACCCGGAGAGTAGATACCCACTCCGGTTTCGACAGCAATGATCTTGCCTGTCTTGTTTCGGATGGCATGTTTCTCATGCCATCTTGAGTGGTATCCAGCAACAGAGAGGCGACTCTCTGTTGCCGCGCTTGTCGGCATCGCCGTCGAGGCGATGCCAGTAGCGGTCGTGGCTGAGGCAGCGGCCGTCGTCGCCTTGGAGGCGACGACAGCACTTGCTGTTGCCGAAGCGGCCGGCGTCTTGGACGAAGACGTCGTTGGCGTGCTCATTGGGAATGAGCACGTGTTCTCCCGAAGAAAATACGGATTGACGTGTCGAGACCGGCACGTCAAATCCTAACGGGGGGATGGTGTAGCGGGGCTACACATTCGGTTCACCTCCTACCTTAGTGCAACATGCACTAAGGCATACATTCAGGTGACCACCACAGGGTGGTCCACATTCATAGCAAAAGGCATATGACTGGTAGAAAGTAACACCTTTCTACCAATGAGAGTCATTCAATAGATAGGGGTTCTGCCAGCCATCCAATGGCAGAACCTCTCATTAGAAATATCAGTTTTAGGAGGAAACCCCATTTACAATCAATACAGTTCTCATTTACCACCAAAGCTTCCGTTTGGTTCTTTTATCTAGGTTTAAGTATACTTGTGGATACAAGTATACAGAACTTAAGTAAATTACTCCTACGCTTCCTCCTACACGTGCGCACACGTGTAAGCTTAAGTAGTGGGTCTAAGCAGACCCATTACACAGGCAGCTCCGGCAGGTTGTCGATGACGTCGGGAGATGGAGCGGTCTGCATCATCAGGGTCAATGCTATCGCGAGCATTGGGCACGTCGTGAAGTGCGTTCTGGGGAAGAGCGACAAGCCCTGCTCTTCGGATGTCTTCATGCGAATGAAGCGCACGAAGAGAACGTTTCCAGCGTCGATAGAAACATTGGGCTTGCGGAGGAGCGCGAGATCTGAAGCTCGCCCGAACAGGGGCCACAGCAGACACAGCAACGCAGCATCTTGGTAGTCACTAGAGCAGCTTGCAAGAACATACAAGTACGCCAGCATTCGTTTCAAGCCAGCCTTTGTACATGGTGGTGCCTTGCTAATGAAGCCACCACCGTCACGTTTCATACAAAAATTGTCTAGAGTCTTCCCCATTTTGAGCAACCGTGCTTCCAGTGCAGCAAGGTGCTGTGGAAACTGATCCAACAGCCAAAATTTAGCTTGCTGATAGTACTGCATCGAAGTGTTCCGTGATAATGGCTTGCCTTTCTTACCCTCTATGAATGCAAGATGTATACCAAACTTGTCCATTACGGACACAAAGCACTTTCCACTCTCGTCACGCTCAATACACACATGTACATACTCCTCTGTCACACCCTCAGACTTCAAAAATCTCATGAATGCTGACACGGCAGTTGCCGTGGCACGTTTCGTGTTTCCAGGGGCTGGCTCCTCCAAACCCGTCCTGCAGGTCGGATCGATGACAAATATGCGAGTGATATGCTTTTGACTTGCCCCTTGAGAGACGATACACATATTTGACGACTGTTTCCGACCGAATACGTCGGAACGGCTGGCCTACAGGACTTGCCTTATACGAGGCATGCTATTGGCCAAAATACGGGATATAATGTACAATGATTGGTTTAAATTGTCCACCTTGGCTCCCATTGGCCTTTATGCTCAATACAAACTCAAAGTACAGTCGGACTATTTGGCTTTGTTCCTGGGGTTCTCAGATTTCCTTCCTTGATTCCTTCTACCAGCCAGTGCCGCTTTGGCGATAGCTTCCGTCCGTTCTACTTGTTCATCCTTGCGCGCTGCCGTGTTGTTCCGCTCTCCTTCCCATCTGCCGTTGGACGGCCTTTAGCCCTGCTTACGATTCTCCCCTCGCTTGCCGCATTGGTTTTGCTCTCCATCATCAGTAGTCACCCTTGAAACCTCGCGTTCTGCTCGACCTCTTGTCCAGCCGGCCCCTGGTCCTGCTCGCTGTGCTCAACGTACTCCCAGCCGTGATTTCCTTCGGCGATCTTTTCGGTATCTGTTTTTTTTGCTCCCCCCCCCCCCAGTAACCGGGCCGGTTGTTGCTGGACTTGGGCCCACGAAGTATCAGTATCGTGAGCGGGAGCCGGCGGATTTGGATGATGGTCTACCTTACGCACACGTGCCCTGAACAGACAGCTCCCGCCAAGAGAAACCATCGTTTCGGCACACACACAATAGAGGTTCCGCAGCCCAACCTCATACTTCCTGATTAACCTACGGCCAGGTACACCGCGACCGTCGTATCCGATATGAGGGGCGACCCCAGACACAATTCAACACGGGGTGATCCCATTTCAGCATTCATCATCATGAGCGTCCGTACACCGTAGACGAAGGGGGCTAACCAACGATCTGTTTCTCGGTAATACTCCGGCGGACGATCAGGTTATAAGTGCTCAATGACAGTCAAGGGCAGTCCATCAACACAGCCCACCAGTGTGCAGGCACTTGGTGAGAGTGAGCAACAATCTGTCAGCCTAGCGCTCTGGTGTGCACGTACTTGGTGACGACAGTTCCAGTTCGATGACTAGATCTCAGTCTCTCATTACAATTATAGCGGTGCACAAGGTGACAACAACCGCCAGCTCATCAGCACGACATCAGCATTATCAGCTGTTGTAGCTGAAGCTACAGCGTGTAGCCATTGCAGGGGTTTTGCCCAGCAACAGCTGCACTGATCAGGAGTTTTGCAACCGATGCGAACACGAGCCCAAGCGGTTGGGCAACGGACGACTTTAAAGAGAGAGCTCTAGTAGAACTACAACGAGTAGTGAAACCAGATGATCAATACATTCACTTCTACATTTACCGAGCGACAAACAACAAAGAATTCTTTAGCTGGGGAGTCGCTCCCAGCATGGAAGAAGCCGACGAAGCGATGGCCCCCCACTCTGTTAGCGGGATGCCCGTAGCTATGTACCCGCCGCTCCCGCCGTATGCAGATCGAGATGTACAGCTGCAGGAGACAACGACTAGAACGGCAGTGATACAGGGCAGCGACACCAGACGCCAAGTCGAAGTACTTGCCCACCAAGCTGCAACGGTGCAACGAAGGACTGCAGAGCAGCTGGGACAAGTGCAGCAGCAGCAAGACCGACTTGCTGCCCAAACGTCCGAGTATCTACAGGCCCAACACGACCGGCAATCCTGTTTGCTGGAGCAACAAGTCGAGATGAGGCGTCAGATGGAAGAACATCGCCAGTATCTCGAGGAGCAGTATCGATTGTTGAAGGCCGCCGAAGAGGCAGTAGGTTTGCAAGGCCAGCGTCTGGAGAACCTGGCTGAAGCGGTGAAGCCTCACTTGCAAGCTCGATGGGGAGCATTTGCCGAAGGTGCCGCTCCATCAATGGACAATCGACCGCTGGAGTCGCCTGCGGTCACTGTGGCCGCAGGAACCAACCTACCTGTTCCTCCGATCTACAGGGGCAGTTCCAAGAAGGAAAAGCGCGAGTTTATGGACAGCTACGCGATTTACACCAGGCGCATTCAGGCGCTAAACCAAGGGACTCAGGCGAAGTTCTTTGTCATGCCGTTGAGCGCATGTATTGAACAAGGGACCATGGTTAGAATTTGTGGTTTTGAGATGTTCAAGGATGAGAAGGACGTGTCGGAAGCAGAATGGAGAGATTATTTTCTTTCGGCTCGACTTCCAGACAACACCGCTTTCAAAACATTAGAGATTGAGGTGAAGTCTCTTTGTATGGATACAAACTTGCAGGATGCTGAGTCCCGTTTGTCTCGACTAATGGCAGACTTTTATGAAATTGTCGATCGCCTGAATATGGAGGACTTTGTTCAAGAGGAACCCAAGAAAGTTGTTAAGTATTTAACGGAGGCGTTACGGCCGTTGGCTTTCAAGAATGCTGTGAAGGATCAGCTCGAGCGTCAAGCCCACAAGACTACCAAGTCAAACATAAAGACTTACTTGAAGTGGTTGCGCGATGAGTTGGAAGGGTTCATGAGATACGAGGTTCATATCTCTGCCCAGCAGCAGTCAGGCCATAAGGGAAAAGGGAGTTACACGCTGACATCAGCTTCTCAGACAAATCCAGCTCTCGGTGGGCAGAAACACTTTGCCAGAACTGCAAAAGAGAGTCAAAAACCGGTTAAGGCAATGAACAATCGTAATGGTGGTTATGCTTCGACTTCAAAACCAGGCAAGCAAGATAAAAAGTGCTTCAAGTGTGGTGATCAAACACATGGAGTATTCCAGTGTCCGGACATCGCAAGTCCAATGGAGGCAAAGGAACTCTATGAAAAAACTACTGGTCGGAAAGTAGTGAAACCAGTGTTAGTAGTATCTACTGAGCCAACGACGGCTGCTGGTGTATCGTCGGCCATCCCGTGCACGGTCATGGGAGTGCTAGAGACCTCGATAACACCAGACAGTGCTGCTGAAGTGTCGCTCGTCACGACTAAACTATTAAGAATGCTGTCGGGCAAGGGCGCATGGCTGACACACCTTGACATTCCAGGACACGCTGCTGTAACTGGAATTGGCGATACACCGGTCACCGTGGAGAGCAAAGTAAGACTGGATCTGCGATTTATGACACCTGGGGGACCGCTGGTACTGCGAAATGTGATATGTTGGGTTACTGAACAGAGACTGCCGGAGGGGGTTGGAGATTTATTGCTTTCGCGCTGGATTATGGAGAAATTAGGCTATAGTCCAGAGAAGCTTTTGGCCAGTGCACAACAAGTTAGCGCTGAATGGGATATGGGTGACGTGGAGGATTATCCTGGTAGTACTGTGGCAAATGTGCTAGCATACGCCACTGCGAGAGAGCAGCCAGAGCTGACCCACGAAGAGCGCGTTTTGGAAGAGGAAGAAGATCGAGCATGTTTCCCGGAATGGACGAGTGATACTTCCTCCGAGCGTGAACAAATCAAGGCAATATTGCTGGAAAAAGTGGACGAAGCCCAACGCTTCGGTGCATCAGCAGAGTTTGTGACAGAATTAAAACAACTACTGATGCAGCGGATTAATGTCTTTCGTCTCGTCATTGGTCGTGATCCTCCAGTAGATATGCCACCCATGGAAGTGACATTAAAGCCGGGGGCGGTACCAGTGAAGTGCCGAGCTCGAAGATATTCGCCTACGCACCGTGCGTTTCTGAAAAAGCACATTGACGCGCTGGTCGCAGCAGGGCTGTGTTTCCGGAATCCACGAAGCAGGTGGTGTTCTCCTCCGCATGTAGTAAATAAACCCGAAGCCGGAACTCACCGTATGACTGTAGACGTACGTGGTCCAAACGAGTGCATTGAGTCGATTGTATGGCCAATGCCGATTTTGGAGGTAGCCTTTGAGCAGCTACGCGGATCCTCACGGTACTTCTCGCTGGATTTCTTCAAGGGGTTTTGGCAATTTGCCATGGCGGCACTCTGTCAGGAGATATACTCAATTCTGACCGAAGAGGGAGTTATCACACCGACCAGAGTCCTAATGGGAGGGACGAACAGTGTGGCTTACGTCCAATCAACAGTACAGCAAATGTTTGCTGAACTTTTCAACAACGGGCTAATGATTTGGATAGATGACCTATTGGGATATGATGCTACGGACAAAGGGCTGCTGACACTTCTCAGGAAGGTGCTAACTATTTGTGCCGAGAAGGGTCTCAAACTGAACCCGAATAAATGCAGGTTTTACCTTCGCGAAGCACTGTGGTGTGGTCGCGTGGTCTCGGGGGATGGTGTTCGACATGATCCCGCTAGGATTACGGCTCTCTCGAACCTACCGGAACCGGCAACAGGGCAAGAGTTGCAACAGTTTGTATGTGCACTAAACTGGATGCGGGCGTCGTTACCCGCATTCAACAAACTTGTGGATCCTTTAGTGAAAGTTATGGAGAGGGTGTACGAGCGTGCAGGTGGCCGCAAGAAAACACAAGTGCGCGTCGTAAAGCTGCGTGATGTTGAATGGGGTGATAATGAATCGGCCTGTATCGAAAAGTGTAAGGCTGCCTTACAAAATACACTGCTGCTGGCGCATCCAGACCCCGACAAGCTTCTGTCAGTCTATTGTGACGCGAGTGATGAATATTGGGGAGCAGCAATCACACAGATTCCTCGAGACCAGGTCGCACGCCCACTTAGTGAGCAGGATCACCAGCCGTTGATGATGCTGAGTGGTTCATTTTCGGGGGCCGCCAAACGATGGGCTATAGTGGAAAAAGAGGCGTACGCGATTGTTGAAACGTGTCGTCGGGCTGATTATCTGTTGCATCGTCCAGGTGGATTCGCACTATTCACCGACCATCGCAATCTCCGATATATCTTTGATCCACACAGCGTCACCAAGTCAGTGCCAAAGTATACGGCAGACAAGCTCCACCGTTGGTCACTACTGCTGATGGGCTACAATTATGAGATCCACGATATCGCGGGGGATGATAACGTTTGGGCAGACCTTCTGTCCAGATGGGGCTCAACCATTAAGACAATTTGCGCTATTCGACAAGTGGCGCTTCCTTTTTCGCCCCAACTGGATGACACATTTGTCTGGCCAACACGGCTAGAAATTGTGACTGCACAACGAGAAGCAACACCACCTTCCGGCGTCACTAAGGGCAATGATGAACTCTGGAAAGATGCACAGGGGAGGATTTGGATTCCTGATGAGGCAGCCGAATTGCAGGTGCGGGTTTGCGTCGTTGGTCATTTTGGCATCGCTGGCCACCGAGGTACGGCGGTGACGCTACAGCAAATTGAGAAACATTTCGTTTGGACTGGGATGAACGAGGACGTTGAATTTTTTGTACAGCGCTGTTTACATTGTGCGAGTACCCTTGGGGGACCTCCCCAACCGAGACTACTTGGCGAGGCCTTGCATGCGGAGCGCCCAAACGAGTTGCTTCATTGGGACTTTTTGTTCATGGGCAATAGTGACACAAACCAAGAATATGTACTGGTAATAAAGGACGACGCGTCCAAGTTTGTGTGGCTACTGCCATGTGAAGCAGCAGATGCAGACACTACATTTGCTGGGCTAGTGGATTGGTTCGCTTCATTTGGAGTATGCCGTGCCTGGGTGAGTGACCAAGGCACGCACTTCAAGAACAAGGTCATTGAGGCACTTCAGCATGCGCTCGGGGCGCAGCACCACTTCACTACCGCGCGCTGCCCGTGGGCAAACGGCACAGTGGAAGTAGTCATGCGAGAAACGCTGCGATGTTGCCGTGCCCTTCTTTCGGAATGGCGATTGCAACCTCGAGAGTGGCCGCGTGTGATCAAAATCGTTCAGTTGATATTGAACCATACACCATCGCCAGCAATTGGAGGGGTGGCCCCAGTCACGGCAATGACTGGGTTAAAGGCGATGGGCCCAAGTGATCATATCGCGATACCAGGACCTGTCCAAACAACTACTCTAGACCAAATCCAAGTCGATCAGCGTGACCATGTAGTGCGACTGCAGCAGGCACTGGAAGACATGCACAAACGAAGTGCACGGGTGAATACGGCGACCAGAGCTGCAGGACGCAAGCATCGAGCGAAGAAGAAGGGAACGTCTATGGCGCAATTCGATATAGGTGACTTCGTCTTGTATGCTGATGTTTGGCAACACGTACGGGGTAAACTACGGGTGAAGTGGTGCGGTCCGGCACAGGTCGTGGCGACCACATCCAACTGGATCTTTGAGATTCAGAACTTGGTGACAGGCCAGCGTAAAGAGGCTCATGCAAGTCGACTGAAATTTTATGCAGATGCGTCCCTCAACGTCACCGAGGATTTACTGTTACACGTAGCCCACAATGGCGAAGGACACGTTGTTCACTCGTTGCTGGAGGCGCGATACAATCGCCAGGAGAAGCGACACGAGATTAAAGTACATTGGCGCGGACTGGATGCTGTTGAGGACTCCTGGGAACCCGCAGACTTGTTACTGCAAGATGTTCCAGCGGTGGTTAAGGCATTTGTTCGGGGTCATGGAAACCTGACACCCGTGAAGGCACTTAAAAAGGCACTCCACATCAACTAGGGACGCCTGGGAGTTCCTGACAGCGACTCAATGGAAGGCCGCACTTAACTTTCTAGGGACAACTGTTCTAGAGGGGGAAGTGTTGTAGCTGAAGCTACAGCGTGTAGCCATTGCAGGGGTTTTGCCCAGCAACAGCTGCACTGATCAGGAGTTTTGCAACCGATGCGAACACGAGCCCAAGCGGTTGGGCAACGGACGACTTTAAAGAGAGAGCTCTAGTAGAACTACAACGAGTAGTGAAACCAGATGATCAATACATTCACTTCTACATTTACCGAGCGACAAACAACATCAGCGCTACGGTACAGCTCACCGTGTGCAGGCACTTGGTTAGACCGAACAACGGTCTGTCAGCGACATTTACAAATTTCCACCTCAGCACGAGCACTCAGTGACGTCAGCTTAGCAAGAAGTCTGTACCTCAGGACGATTCTACCGACGTGCAAACACTCGGCAACAAACTTCAGCTCCTCCGGGACATGCTCAAATCCTCAGCACGACGCACCGGAGTGCCCAGACATTTGGGGATGAACGACGAGCAACTCGGGGAATTCGGGTTACGCAGTACACGAGTTCAGCATGCATCTCATCGATCCCAGCAAATAGACAGAAGCAACAACACTCAGAACCATTCGGTCCGGCTGGACCATTACGTTCATGTGCAGTCCTCGAACGCCTACACACGACCAATTGCAGTCAAGTAGTGCCACGCATGCAGCCCCATGCCAGACACTGCGAGGCTCAATTGCAGAGCCCAGTCCGTTCACACCAATTCCACGTCTCCAATTATTCAATTGGGGGCTAATCTTCTCATTGCCAAGAACACGAATTAACCATCGCGGAGCCAGATCCGTTGTTGCAGCGCACGGTTTAGGAAAATTGACCACATTGGACGGAACGGCCACCAGATATGCCAACGAGGAGATTTAGAATCACGATTGCAGATGCAGCCTCACCGTGGGAAGATGTCGAGACCGGGGTGGATAGGACGTCTGCTCAACATCCAAAGCCACGAATAATGGTCGCTCAGCTTGGCGCTGCACACCATGGGGACCACCAGCACAGACGACCTCAAGAGCAGTATATATTCAAGACCATGCCTTCAAAGCAAACAACTCAACTGCCAGAACAGAAGCAAGGAACGAAGAGCCTCGTCGAGCACCCAACACATTCAACAATGAGCTGTCAATTCATGAGACTAGTCTCTCAGAGCACTGCTACGCAGTGTACCTCTAGCCTCGGCTCATATTCCACAACGAACAGCTCGACTGCCCCCTATGATACCGCACAACAGGAAATCTCTTGTAAACGCTCGACGCACGCTTCCTCTGCTCGTCAACAGCAGCTCAAGCGACGTTAAACCCTCATTGAATTCAAAACCAACAAGTTCATGGCCCTTTCACCCCTCAACGTGTTGTCACTGAAACAAACACCTATATTATCGTCGTTAGGCATCTCCCCCAGTACCGCTTCACAGATACCGCAGTTGCGGACGTGGCGGTGGGGGCGCCGGTTGGCTCTTCTTGGCGTCCCCCACTGCGAACGTCAGTTGCAGCGTGAGCATCTTGCCGTCCTTGTCCCAGTTGCTGAAGAACTTGCCCTCGCCCTTGTCCACGTCGTCATTGGGGATCTTGAACGCCACCGTCTCGTACGGCTCACAAGCGAACAGGAGGTACTGCCAGCGCTTGTCAGGCGCCTCCACCTTCTGCTCGAAGGCCGACATGAACCTGTGTCCGGGCTGCAACCTGTCTGCGATCTCCGGGTACGCCACCTGGAACAGGAGGATCCTGGCGCCCGTGTCCGGGTCTCTTTGCTTCGTCACCTTGTACCCGGGCAATCCGATCTTGAGAGCTCTCGGTCGAGCGGCCGCTGCAGCTGCTGCCGCCCTCGCCTCTTGAAGATTGGCAGTCGCAGTGGAGTGGGCCGCGTCTGCCGCCTCTTTGGCCGCTCGACGGGCCAAATTCGTCTGGTGGCGCTTGCCCTGCGTGTGCGCCAAGTAGTTGCCCTCGTTGTTGTGCAGCGCGAGGCAGAGCTTGCACTCGTACGAGCCCAGGTGGTTCTTCATGAAGTACGGGTCCTTGGCCAGGTCCACCGTCTCCAGCGCCAGCTTACGCAGCCGCTCGCGGCGGGCCACATTGCTCTGCGACTCGGATGCCACGCCTCCCGAGCCAGGCTTGGATCCCACGCGGTTCTGGAAGTCCATGGCGATTCGCTTTTGGCAATTGTTAGGAGGGCGGGAAGACGGTATGAGAGGAGGGAATACATTTAATTGGTATTTTATGGCGAAAATGTTACAGCTCATCGTGTAGCTCCAACATGCTGCAAAAATGGCTTACTACTACGTAGTACATCACATATCTCAACGCTCAGTATAACAACGAAAGAAACCAGGTAATGTTCATTCATTGCCTATTTCCGAGTAGAATTCACAAACCTCTTTACCCAGATAGTGTTGACTCTCGCTACGATAGCACAAGCAGAAGCCAACGTGATACCTACGGGTAGTCAATGTGGCGCGCGTTGTAGTACTTGGTGTAGCTCTTGAGAATCGGCCAGTTCTTGTGGCCGATCAGTGGATATACACCAATAAGCTTTAATTCTTCTTGCAGCTTGATTGGTTTCTTTCCCGCCAGATACCAGAACGGAAATTGAGCCTTAGCCTTAGCCTTTCGAGCTGCCGCCGCAGCTTTTGTCGCAATTTCCTTCCACCCCCTCTCTTCGTTGCTGGGTGAGTCGTCATCGTTCGCTTCGGCCGTCTTGTGGGTTCGTAACAACCTCTTTCCGCTTGCGCTGTCCTTCAGTGACTCAATAGTAGATACCGGGTCTGCATTGACCACCTTGGAATTCGATGCTGCAGACACAGCGTTGGCGCTTGCAAGGAGGCCGAAGATTGATACGATTAGGAGATGCAGACGCATTGGGACGCTTGAGCACTGAAACGCAAATTGAGGAATGCGCTGGCAATGCAAGCGCATTCTGCAAGTTGCATCAAAAGAAAAAAAATGGTGAAGCTGAGAGCCTGTTCACCATCTGGATAGACATCGCATCTTTGTAGAATTAACGGTGTTATACCATGTATAGTACTATAATAGTAGTGACTTGGTGATCGTGAGTTGCGAGGTTGCAAAATCACTTCAACTTACTAACTCAGTACAAGTTCGGAATTAAAAGAAGTCTCTCTGTACCACGTAATTTGGATCCCAAATCACTTGAAGTTTGTATGAGGAGGTTTTGACCAGAGGGAGTTGGTTACAGTAGTCTGGATCGCCGTACTATGGGAAAACAAGCGCTGAATAATGAGCTGTTATTAATCAAGTACACACGCCCTTCTCAGTAAGCGCAGTAAGGGTCACTGAAGCCATTTTAAAGGTGTTCGAGATAATGAGTTCGTACGTAGTGGTAGTAATTATGCCTCGGCGATCAGATATTACGTACGGGGCATGTATTGTGCTTTGCAGATGTTTTGTCGCTCCATTTAATGTCTTAGATCGACCTCGACCTCAAACGGCAATTCGAGGGCTTTCAATATCTAAATCCAACCTTGCGAACGATAATCAAGTCGAGTTGTCCTATCGTTTTCACCATCTCCATTTAAATCGAGCTCCAGACTTTATCATTCGACCAAAAAGATAAGTGAAAAGGACAAACGCATTGCAAAACACAATACATGTAAGTTACCTGTGCTACCACAATGATCACGACACGCTGAACAGATCCAAAGATCCCCATACGGATTTTCGTAACGGGAACATGTAGGCCTTCGGGAAACGTGAATCCAAACTGTCTATGATAGAGAGTCAACATTGATATACCTCACGTTTGTGTGATCCACACATACTGTACCGAATTCCCTATACACCTCACGTGTAGAAACGTGAGGTAAGTCAATTTAGACTGTCTATCATCTGTGCATCTCCGACATGTCTACGCCTTGTCATAGTACTCAAATAGTACTAGGGATTTGTATCCCGTGCAATGTAGACCAGTTAAGTGTATGACAGATAAAGGGTTATTATCTCCGCTTAGGAATTCCAGTCCTCACTTCTGAATCTTATGAATCCTTTCCTTTGGACCTCCAATACACAAGCCACCTTACAGGCCGACTTCCTCATCAAGAACCCTATCTTCCTTACTCTTCGCGCTATCCTCCACTGTCCTAATCCTCTGCCAATCGTTTCTTTAACAATCTGAACAGAAGCTGTAACACGTTAGAACCCATCACAGTGTGATTCACATATACTGTACCGAATTCCCTGTACACCTCACGTATAGAAACGTGACGTAAGTCAATATAGACTATCTATCATCTGAAAAGAAGCTGTAAGAGCCAAACTGGATTCATGTGCTTTCGTATTAATAAGACATATCTTGTCCTTTGAGAGCCGCCGTCTGACATCGTGTCTTATGTTTTACCATCAATGTGAATTATCATTGAAATTTACACCAGGTTTTTCCATGTCTGTGTATTTTTTACTTCCTCTGCTGGTTGGAAAAGATTGCCCTCCCAAACATGTGTTTTCTCCTGTGTTCTCGCTTGGTACGCGTTAATTAGTGGACACGACGCGGCTTGAGCTAAGCTTTCTAGCAGTCTTTTGAGCTTCAAAAAATGTTTGAAAACAGTGAAGCTTTGGCCAAGCATTATGAAGAACGACCACGCCTGCCGAGGCGAACATACCTATTTATGCATCTAATTAGCGCCAAAGCCACCACCACCGCCTACTATAATAAATGACCCCGCTGAAGCCTGTGGAAAGGCCACCACAGGTAATCATTTACACCCGGAGGAAGTACAGATGTCCCCGTCAAATGTGCAACTGCAAGCAGCAATTTACCTCGCACAGGTAGTACAGATGTGCATGGGACTTGAAACTGGTCGGGATGGGATGTACTGAGGTAGATGCAGCGTGGAGGGGAAATGTTGCGATGCGGGAAGCTTCTAGCACATGAAAACAATAAATTCAGAGTAGCTTAGTACTTTTGCATCTATATGGCACCTGTGGGAATCTTGAAACCTCGCAGTCTTTATTAGTCCGACGTTTGCAGATTTGGTGGGGACGTCTGTAGTTAACAATGCTTTTGACGTGCATTTCGTACGACATACTGGACTATATCATTGGCTAGAATCGCTCAGAGCACCTCACATAGTCTCCACTTCCCAGTTCCCCATTTCCTCATTTCCCCAGTTCCCCATCCCGTTCTGCGCGATCGTCCTCCCCCGAAGACCCCACCATTATTGCGAGAAACAATGGTGCTACTCCGAGCTCCTTAACGCCACCCACCGAGTCTCTCAACGCGGAGAACGTTCGCCGCGCATGTACAACCTCCAGGACTCAAACGGCTTACCGCAGCTATCGCCGCGGAATTTCTGTATGGATCCATGCGGTTAAGACGGACTCTGCGAGGTACTTTGACTCTAACGGTGAAATTGACGTCAATGTATTTACGCCGAAAGATTTTGAGGCCTTTTTGCTAGCTAAGACGAACGACACTGAAAACACTATCAAGGTCACAAACCTCAGCGGCTATCGGAATGTTATTAAAGACATCTTCCGGCAGAAGAAACTGCCACTCGCTGTCGCCTACATTGATGACGTGAAGACAATTTTCGCCAGTCTGAAGCTCATCGAAGCTGAGCGCAACCAGGGAGGAGCAGGCACAGGTGATCTATCTACGAGGAGGAAGCGGCAAACCTATTCAGAGTGGCGAATTATGATGCAGCACATTTCTGTAGCAATTCAACGCTAGACTAGAGCGCAACCACCTACCTCTATGACTGAACAGCAGGCAGCGATGCTGCGTATTACTGGGATGAACGGTCTGCCGATTAGCTCTTCTCGTCGCTCTCGTCTGTTAACAGAACTCAGGATCACCACGATGCTTCGTCTAGTTAGGGAGACAAAACACGAACAGAGCAACAACGCTCGCAAGTTAGCACTTAGACAGAGAAAGAGAAGACGCCAAGCAGAAATGCACTTACTTGAACGCTCTGCTTCAGTTTTGTCGCACTTGCCGAATACGTTTGACCAATAATATCACTTAGTTAGCACTGTCCTCGACACAAGTGATTGTCTATTGGCTGAAATAGACTGTCTTGGCTTCGCGCTCGGCCAGTACGACCCCGTGGACCTCCCGAGCGGCGAGAAGTTTGGCCTCATCGTGCACTACATCTGGAACGTGCTGCTGCCGGTCTTCACAGGCATGTCGGTCGCTCAGGGCCTGGCCTTCTTCATGGTCGCGCAGATGTCGTGCGGCGGTCTTCTCGCGATGGTTTTCAGCGTTGGCCACAACGGCATGTCCGTGTACGAGCGTGAGGAGAAGCCCGACTTCTGGCAGCTGCAGGTCACGACCACGCGCAACATCACGCCGGGGTTCTTCATGGACTGGTTCTGCGGCGGCCTCAACTACCAGATCGAGCACCACTTGTTCCCCATGATGCCTCGCCACAATCTTCAGAAGGTCAACCCGCTCGTTAAGTGACTATTCTTAGAGTTGTTATTTAGTTGGCTAAATACTTAAGTAGCGTTTCCTGCAGATAAATAGCGATTACATACGGCGGGAGTGAACACAAATACAGCAATCATTCAGGCGAACTCGAGATTTATGTACGATGATGGTCTGATTGGCAAGCAGCATGCTTTGATAAGTGCCCGACCCATGATGCAGGCCGACATCAGGCACCGCCCATTCAAACTGACGTCAGGTCCCGGCGGCAAGCCACAAATCACGGTGCAGTGTAAGGGTGGAGACCAAGTCGTTCCGTACCGCGGAAATATCGCTCATCGTGTTGATCAGGCCTTCATCGGCAAGGAGGTGAAGTAGTTCGACGACTCTCAGCTTTAGGCCTCGGTACAGCCCCCAGGATAGCGTACTGCGTATCCTCAACGAGTCGACGGCTGCCATAGTCGTGTATGGTATCAGCTCAATCGAATCTAGTTATCTGCTACAGTACAGAGGTACAACAAAGCAAAGTAAGACGACGATAATATAGGGTAGGAATCGGAAGGTGCTGTCATTTAGAGATTATTACGAAGAAGTCCTGGAGGTAAATAGAGAGCGTGAACCAGCATGGTTTCAATCATTTTCGTTGGCGCTGTCCAAGCTAACGATTGCATCCAACAAATACTCAAACTCGAGGGTGGGAACTAGAAGGCGACTACGGAGCTTGGTCTGCGTAAATCCATGAATACTCCACAAGCGCTCGCTAGCTCCAGACGAAGTCGGAATGCTCAGTGCCTTTTCAGCAAAGCGCTACAGTTTGGGGAAATATTCGTTCATTAACCACCAGTGTGACGCAGTTACCGTCAGCGGCAGGTATTGCCGCAACTACAACCAATCTGGTTGAACAATAAATTTTCGTATTCATGTCTACCAATATCTGAATGGCGCAAGATATTGAAGGATAAGAACAAGAATCTGATACGTCCGATAATCATTAATTTGATTGGTCTAAATCATCAAGATTTGATAATATCCAGTATGGGAACTGGGTTTTTGATGAAACTACAACTACGTGGATATTTTAGACAAGATCATTGGTAGAACAGATAGCAACTGAGATTAGAGAAGGATAGGCTTTAGGGTAGGACACTAGTGGTCTCAAGAACATCCGTAAAAGCAAACAGCTCAATCTCAATCACTTCTCAATTTGCTTTCAATAGCAACAACCCCTTCACCAACCTCGTCACCTGCCTACCCAAGGACCGCACGCCGGACACGCCAAGCAAAACCTTCCTCGGCGCAAGACTGTTACATAATAGCACTTGCCGTGTCAAGCTTCGATTCAAGCTTCGGTTCAAGTTCAAGAGTTCAAGGCTAGGGTACTGGTGGCCACATAGTGGGAAGCGAGTATCCTGTGACTATTAGTGCGAGCCACATCGTGGGGAGCACTAGGTTGCGAAAGGGTTGTCTTTTAGCACGAACGTTACTAGTCGGTGTGGTTGCGAACCAGTGTGGTTACTCGATTGGTACTCCTTCTGTGGGTCCGCGGTTTAGTGCTTTCACTTTGTGAATCCCTGTCCGCCTCAGAAAACACGGAGAATAACTTCCTTTCGGTATACCTACTTGGTCTTACTTGATCTACATCCATTGCTACTGCAACTGTTTCAGTGTGCATTGTTTCATGGGTAAACGAAAAACTCGCGAGCCCGAAGAACCGTTCGTCAACACCACTAAGGTCTTAACCGATCGCCATAAGGAGCTTGATAAGCTTCGAAAGGACCTGTGGTTAACGACGGTAAAGCAACTTAAGGTTGTCAAACTCATCCGAAACGAAATTCCGGATTGTAAAAATTCAAGTGCGAAGAACGTCGTTCACGAATTTTCGGAACAGCTGAAACAGCTTATCGAGCGTACCCAAACGGTTTTGGAAGGAACATTCGACCACCCCGTCCAACTTTACAAGAAACGTAGACTGTAAATAAGAATTTAGACAGTCCCGTTTTATTTTCAAAGGCTTTAGTTTAGGGTTTCGGTAGTATATATAGTGACGGCGCTGAGAAGTCCGGTTGATATGACCCAAAGAAGAGGTCATGCAACTGAGCGCCCGTCCCCGAACCCTAGACCTCGTCAACAGAGCAGAATGATCTCTCCGAGTAACAATGAAGCCACACGCCCGATAACACGTTCCAGAACACGCACGCAAGCACAACCGAATGGGGCTAGTGCCGATAATGAGGCAAATTCGGCCGCCCCCGCTGCAGCAGCTGCGCAATCAAGTCATGGACCTGATACGATGTCCATGCAGCAGCTACTAGTGTATCTTACACAGCAGCAACAACAATATCAAGCCCAGGTGCAAGCCCAAATGCAAGCCCAAATGCAGCAGGCTAACGAGCGTTTTGAATTCCTCGTTGAATCAAGAGGCGAACACAAGAAGAAGGACCCTCCTGTGTATGAAGGGAAGTACGGCGAAGATATTGAGGTATGGATCTTCGCTACTGAACAGTACTATGCCAACAAGCGTCACATAATGGAAGCTGATTCGTCAGACTTTGTGACGCTAATCTCCAGTAACTTGGGCAAGTCCGTGTTGAATTGGTACCGTGCCTTTATCACGGATTGTGAGCGCATGAGCGTTCACCAAACATGGTCACTGTTCAGGCGTCAACTGCGTACACGTTTCCGACCCAAGGACTTCGAGTATGATCTTCGCGAGCGGATGTTTCACTTAAAACAAAAGGAAACAATCCACGAATATGTCTCTAAGTTCCAAGACTTGTTGTCTCAAACTAAATTAGAGATAAGTGAACTAGAGAAGCGTTTCTTTTTCCAGAATGGACTACGGGAAGAAACCGCGAAGAAAATCAAAGAAGAAAGTCCGAGTACGCTTCAAGACGCTATGGAGATTGCCTCTAACTTCGAGTTTGCACATTACTCGGGTAAACCACCTCGCATTCCGTCCAAGTCATCGCAGGCACCGGCCGAATCCGGTAAACGTTCAATCAAGCCGACATCGCAGAAACCAAAGCGATTCGAGAAGAAGAAGAACAAGAATGATGACTGGACGAAAACAGCTACATGCAATAACTGTGGCAAAGCTGGCCACATTTCCCCGCAATGTACCGCTCCAAAACGTAAGGAAGCAAATAGGTACATCAGCGGCGCACTGTATGCTATCTTGGAAGCCGAGGCTCATGCGTACAAAGAAACGGGTCAAGAGAGATCCGTCACCATTTTCATTGATAATGGATGCAGCTTAAATGGCGTATCTGAGGAATTGGTGAAGACGCTTGGGCTGGAGGTAACCGAAGGCGAGTTGATGCAGGTCGACCTTGGTTATGACCAAGTGGTACACCGTCCGCGTCGAACCGTGGAGATGAATCTGCAGCTACCAGGTTTCCCATTGACGTCGGGAACCTTCCAAGTCATGCCCGTTCCAGAAAACAAGGATGCAATTCTGGGCATGATGTTTGGCTGCGAGAGCAAAATCCGGATATCGACTGGAGTACAGGACAGGTTACACCACGTATCTGACACGAAGTGTTCCTGGTTTTTCTGTGACGCACCGCCGTCGCGACTCTGGTCTAAAATTTCGAGCATGGATACTATTGGATAAAATGGAGAAAGGTGACTCGGCTGTACCCGTGCGACACGGGTGACGTATGGAGTGCGACTGATTTATGGAAAGATCTTACGCCTAACCACAGATGGGCCCAACTGGCTGGAAGTGTGTATCCTGGATGTGTACAAATCCACGCTTGCAAACCCGCATTATGTCCAGCCCCCGGACTTTCCCTTACGATGAGGGCCTAAAGCCTGGCGGAAAGTGCAGTTGAGAACGTATCTCAGATTGTACCTCATCTTGCTGTGGTTCAGAGCGACTACTAAAGATACTGAACCAAGATCATCCACTACCAACACCCAAGTCGTGCGCTGGAAGCCTAAAGAGTCTGGATGTCAAGTACATCCTGAATCCTGAATCCTGACTCCAAAATCCTGAATCCAGAATACCAGAATCTTGATGGTTGACCACTGACTATTTGACTTCGAAGACAGTGGTACGTCATCAAGTGAAACGCCATTGAACTACCGCCAAAGAACCCAACAGAACTGTCGAGTCGACACTTTTTGAAGCTACGAAGACAACGTACCCAGACCATACTGAAGCAGAGACAATTTGACCCAAGACATAGTGAAATCAAGATAAATCACCCAGAGCCGAGATCTAGAAAGAATTGATAGCTTAAGGCTTACAGCCAACAACAGAGTTTGTTTTACCCCGTACTGCGCAAGTGAATTCGGCCAAGCCTGCCGACGGAAATCCGGAGGACCCGAGACTACGACTGCGGTACAACAAGGGGCGCTGCGACCATTAAGGACGGGTCGTCTGTGGCATCTCCACCTCATAACATCAAGTCCAGTTAGGTGGTGACCAGAGGCGCTCCGGCACCCTGGGTTGACCCACCTATTTCATATCCTAGTTGGGTCGCTAGCGTGCTGGTGTTTGCCCATTTCATATTCCCTTGCTATTCGAGGTGACTGACTAGCAGTTGTCCCCCGAAGTGATAGTTTAACTGCTGTGTGTATCGACTGACTATAGTATTTGATAGTTTCTCTCTTAATTGAGAGTGGTGCGCGTTTTATACGAGTGTTCAGACTGACTAGGTGTCTGAATTGTAAGACTCGAGTGAGCCTAGCGAGTGACCCACCGTCCAAGGGTCGAAAAGAATAAGTGACGGCTATTTGTATTGTAGATAACTCTGTATTTGTTGGCTATTGGTGTTTGGGGTGCATCCTGGGTAAAGGTGCATCCTGAATTTCCGATACTCTAGGTGTGAAATCCAGACTACACTCTGCCTTTCTGTCGTTGAGAGTGCATCCCGAAGTGGACGTACGCTCGGCACAACTTCAAGGCCACAAGCTCGGTGAAGTGCCGTTTCGTCAAAGACAAACGAGCCGACAGGGATTCCGCAAGGTACCCACGCCACCAAGAACCCAAGGTTTTCGCTTCGCGGTGGAATCTTGGATACTTGTTGACTCCTACAAGTCTTCCCCCTTCAATCCTGGAGGAGGAGTTCCTGGAGCGCGCTATACGAACCCCCCTGGGCGGTAAAGGTTTCATCGACCTCGCCACAGCTGGTGCGCGTGCCCGGATTTGATTATCGAGGATTTCAACGAGCCCAAGTGTTGAAGAACTGCTGAGTGCCCGTCAACGTCTGGATTCATTCAGAATGCCGGAAGGACGAGGGCCGAAGAAGGCTGGACGCGGAGGTAGCGGACGCGGTGAGGCGTCACGTCAGTCGCGTCGTGTGCAAGGATTGCCGGCGGAGGAGCACAAGGATCTGGATACCATTTCCAGAGAGGCTCGGGCTGCGCGGAAGACTGCTCGCGAGAGCGAGGCAGCGCAAGGTGGGGACGCCGTGGTGTTTCCAGTTCAAGATCAACCGGTTGCTGAACCGCAAACCCAGGATGACCAAGATTCGTCCAGGATGCGAGGTTCGACAAACGTGAGTCGAGGATTGGGGATGCCTGGCGTCCCGGAGGAGCACACTCGCGAGGGTGGTGCTCAGGCGTCTGAGGGAGGCGTCGAATTGGTTGAGCCCCCGGAGGTGGTTGACTTGGTTTCTGAGTCGTCAGCTTCGGATGATGTCATGGAAGTGAAGCGGGAGTCCGTACGCGTGAAGGAGGAGGAGAAGACCCAGGATGCAGCTGTGTATCCTGACTCGCCACCATTCGCATCGGAGGCTCCTGCGCCAAATCCTGACGTCTTGCCCAAGTTGGAGTCGCGGACTGATGCTCAAGGTGTGAGTTCTGGAGCTCTGGCGGCCGTGGCAGAAGATGTGGTGCTGGATGGTGAGCGCGCAGTGATGTACGTTCGCCGGGATGTTCGGCGTTGGGAGGAGTTGCATTCTGGACGAATTGCACCTCCGAATGTGGATTTTGCATGGCCGACACCGAGGCCGGATGTCAACACGTACTTCGAGGCGGCGTTCGCGACGGGAGACTACTTCAAGTGGCGTTCTTCGATGGAAGGTCAAGATGACGCCTGGATCTCCGAAATGAATCCTGTCCGCTGGGGTGTTGGCACTGCCCAAGATCTCACTGCGATCCAGATCCCGCCGACGATGTTGACGTCACGCGAATGTGTCGTCGTCCTGCAAACACTGCTCTTTGAAGCTGGTTTCGAGTTCTCTAACTTGATTCCTGAATGGTCTAAGACGCATGTGTCCAGGATTCCGGATGACTTGGTACGCAGTGTGACGAATGAAGTTCAGGCGTGCCTTGCTGTTAAACTCATGGAATTGAGGCAAGTCATCGCTGGAGTGCGCTTCAAGGTGACTCCCTTTCTTGAGGAGAAACCTGCATCCAGGATTCAAGAGCAATCGCCAAGACTGGAGTATCACACTCAAGATGCACAAGGCGATCTATTGATGACTGACTACGACACGGATGTGCTTGAACGAGAGTTTGTCTTGAGATTCAGGGCAACCGGACTCAGGGTAACCAGGAGTCCTCGGGGATCAAGCGACAGCGAACCTCGGTTGAAGCGCTCTCAGCATCGACCACCGCGCCCGCTGGTACCTTCGACTCCGTCCGCAATGTCCACTCCGTCGCTGTCCTCATTGCCAGTGTACCAGTCTTCGACAAGTCGATCGCGTCAGGATTCGAGTGTCCAGGATGTTGTCACCCAGGACGCCGAGAGTCAGGATGCTGAGGCCATGGACACAGTCTCTCCCACGCTACCTAGCATCATTGGCACCTCAAGATCTTCGGATGAGAGTGTAACGTCAGGGGCGCAGACTTCATGAGGAAGTTCATCGTCTTCATCATTGATGTCGACCGGTCGGAGCGCGTCGTCACACATGCCGTACGCTGGAGGTGGTGCTTTAGCACTCGTAGCTCAAGGTGGAGGTGGCGTTGCCGCTGCTGACGCTTCGATGGGGTTCTACGTAACCAGAACAGTGCTTCCACCTCGCCCCGCTCTTGTTAACCAGGATGGCATCGTGATGGCTGAGCTTGAGCAAACTATCCAGCCTGCCATGTCCAAGCCGCACGTCGAATCCAGGATACCATCAGTGACATCCAGAGGGGCGACAGTGAATCCTGATGAAGAAGACTCTGGCAGTGAGCGGCGAAGCAGACATCGGAGCTCGAAGGGCGACACGCGTTCACGACACTCGTCGAGATCCAAGTTACCGTCGGTATCCAGTCGTTCCTCCAGGAAATCATCTCGGCATTCCAGATCAGCGTCGTCCGTCAGCTCTGGGCCAGCCCAAATCGAGTTGAACGTCTTGCGACATCAGCAAGAGTGGCAGGCCCGAATGGAGAATGAGCAGAAGGAATTTCTCGCCAGAGAACGCTTGGAAGCCATGGAGCGAGAGCGACGTAGAGACCAACGCGATCTGGATGCACGCCGACATGTCCAAGAACTCACGGACCGACTTGTACGTACCGAGACCGCTCGTCTCGAAGCTGAACGCCGTGCGCAGGACTTGGGAGCGCGCCAGATCCAGGATGAACGACGAGCTCAGGAATCCGCCCAGGATGCAGCGCGAGCTGATGTCCTGGAGCAGGAACGTCTGGGTGCTGCCTACGCTGAGCGCATGCAAGCGGAGATTGACGCGGAACGCGCGCGCTGGGATGAAGGTGTGCAGGGGGTGCAAATGTCGGAAATGGAGAGCCTGAGGCAGAAAGTCCAGGATGCAGAGGCTGCACTGGGACAAGAACGTGAGACTTCCAAAAATATGCAGAAGTTTCAAGCTGGGCAGTTGCGCGACCTTCGTGCAACATTGGCCCTAGTTCAAGCGTTTCGTGCAACTCATCCCCCTCATTCAGCAACTCAAGTCAAGATTGAAGGGTCTCCTCTCCCTGATTCAGCAACCGTGTATCCAGAAATCAGTGGCGTCATCAGACATGTCGCAAATGTCGCAAATCAGGGAGATGGAAATCTGGGTTCAAAGAACATGACCGAAGTCGCAGCCGCACAATTGCTCGCGACTGTCCAGCGGCCATTCCCGCAGAACCAAGAAAAGCATGTGAAGAGGGAGAATGGTGCTGAAGACGCCGCGGCGGCGCAAAGTGTCCAGGCGACGCAAGGGGCGACAACAAGGACGTCCGTATCCAGGGCGCAGTCCGCATCCAGGACACAGGGGACATCCAGGGCGCAAGGTGCATCCAGTGCAGAGCAAACTCCGCATTCTGGCTCCAGGCGCTCCGACGACAAGAGGAAGCCGCCCAAGAAGGAGAAGCGTCAGGACGCTAGCCCGCCAGCGGATCCGGACCCAAGTGGCGACTCGAGCAGCGAGGATTCTAGCTCAAGTGAGTCCGACTACGACTTCGGACAAGATGCGGATAATAACTTGACCGCGGCGAAGACACCAGAAGGGACTACGTTGCTGACATTCCGGCCGTATATCAACTTGCACACGTTGAGCGAGTTCGACACTAAGGCCGCGATCAGGGAGCGTGTACACTGGTGGGAGCAGTTTGCTAACCTGGCTGCCCAAGGTGCCTGGTCGAACAAGATGCGAATTCAGGAACTTAAGCTGAAGCTGTCCGGAGCAGCGCGTGATTGGTTCAACCAACTGCCGAAACACACGCAGCGAGATTGGAAGGAGCTGGCGACGGCATTCCGGAAGAAGTATTGCAAGGCCCGCGCGTCGTACTCTGAACGGTATTACACGATGGAGATGCGATCTTCTGAAAGTGCCCTAGATTTCTTCTATCGCCTGAATTCTGCTGCAGGCAAGGCTGACATTGATTTCAGGAAGTCAACCAAGCGTCTGGAGAAGCACATCCGCCGGTTCATCACTAAGCTGAAGGAGACACGCCTGAAGACGTCCCTGCAAGGGCCAACGTTTCAAGAGTATTTCTGACTTGGAGTATGCTTTGGAGCAGGATGAAGAGGTGTGGACCCAGAACGAGCGTGATGCTGCTACGTCCAGGAATCGTGACTTCCGCGCTGGAAATCTTCCGAATCCAGGACGGCCTCGCCCCAAGCGCTGTGAGCGTGCGTACCTCACCCAGAACGCCGACTTTGGTGTGAAGATGAGTAAGTATCCAGAAGAGCTACCCCGAATGCAGGATGCTGTGGAGGAATCCGGAGTGTCAGCCCAAGGAGTGGATCCTGGAAGTCAAGACGCCAGAGACGATGGAGGCGCCTTGAATGCTGGTCCTCCTGGTGCAGAGTGGACACAGACGCTCACGAACGAGGTGTACCGTGTGATGGATAATATGGGTTGGAGGCCACCTGGACACATGCCTCATGGCAATCCCGTGCCGAACTCAGGACGTCGCGAGAACCCGAACTGGGACAAGTATTGCGAGAAGTGCCACAAGTGGGGACATCCTGAGGAGAGCTGCTGGAAGGACATCAAGTGTGACCGCTGTCAAGAATTGGGACACCCGACTCACATGTGCCGCGCGCAACCATGCGACAACTGCGGCAAGCTGCATCAAGGAAAGCCGTGTGAAGATTGGAAAGCGTTGGAAGACCTGAAGAAGCTCGCTCGCCAAGGCGCACTCAAGGACCTGCCAAGCCACATCCTGGATAAACTCCTGGATGGCGAGACCAGTACTGGGAAGCCGTTAAACCTCTAAGCCCGCTGGATGGGGATCCAGTACGCGTCGGGCAGAGGAAGGCCCCAGAATTGTGTGTCCTAGTGTTTGTAGGCCAGAGCTAAGAAGAAGATCCCAAGATAACCAACAATGCATGACAACTTTGGCTCAAGATCCGACTTTACACCCTAGCCAACTGAATCCAGACTACATGGATCCTGATACCACTGATGAAATCGTGGAGTACAGGCTTTATCCTGGACAACGGTATGGTTGGTGGGAAGAACACAGTCTGGAGTCGAAGAAGCGTGATGTAGTGATGGTGCACGGTGCGGTTAATGACTATCGGACGAAGATTCTCCTGGATACCGGAGCGACCGTGAGCATTGTGAGCCTTGACTTAGCGCGTAAGTTAGGACTCAAGCTCCGGACGCACAAACAAACGAAGGTGTCTGGAATGGGAGGAATGCCGACGTACATTTCTGCTAGTGCCCAGGTGAAGATTACTCTCGGTCCGAGAGTGGTGTACATCTTGGATGTCTGTTTTGAGAATATCGGTGAAGGGATTGATGTGCTTCTTGGAGTTGGTTTCATGTATGCGGCTGGGATTCGGATCAGTGTTCGTGAAGGACTAGTCACGCTTCCTGACGAAGAAACAATCGTGATGTGCGGATGGTCGTCACAACGACGATTGGGTGTGGATTTACCAATACATGCTCAACGTTACATGTACTTACGCCCTGGTGAAGATTCAGTTGTACGTATCCAGTATGGTCAAGCTAACCCACAATCTACGGTTGTGTGGGCTGGACGTGGTGATCAATGGGTAACGCAGATTATCTACGCTGCGAAATCCTGGCCTATTGCTGTGCGAGTGGTAAATGTTTCGACCAAAATACTCTGGATCGACGACAAGATGCCTTTAGCCAGGATTGTGGAGTACGGGTCCTTTCCACAAGCCGGTCGATTTGTGCGGCCTGGATCTCCAGCGTATCGTGAGTGGCAAAGTCTCATTCAGAAAATGGTTTCGTCGCGAGATGCCAAGATTCGTGCTAAACGTCTGGCTGCAATCCGGGAAGCGTTTGACTCGCCGTACACCAACACCAACACTCCAAAGTACAAGTGGCCAACAAAGTTGCTGACGCGACCGAAGGATGGTTCGAACAGAGTGCAGATGGTGAGGTTACACCCTGAGTCAGGCACGCGTCGAGTGCGTTTCACCCGGGACGCCGCTACCCAAACTGAAGACGATCCTGAAGAGGACATTGTTCTCATGCGCAGTGTTGGAGTGGAGGCCAGTGACCTTGTTGATGGTTCCAGTGACGGCATTATGGAGGCCGTGCACTGTGGTGAGAATGACCCAGAATGCACGACATCAGAAGTCGCAACGGATGATGAAAACTTGGATCACGGTTCAAAAAGTAGCAACAACCTAGATGCTAGTGATTCCCTGGATTTGCCGGTGGCAGTCATGACTGGAACGCCTATGGACAAGCTCAAGAAGGAGTATGACCGCTGTATGCGAGTTACTGTTGAAGAGCTTGACTTTGAGCCAGCAGTTTACATGCGCGAAGGCAGCGAAATCCTGTCTCAGTTACGCGACCAATTGGCCTTACTTCCTGACTTGCAAGACCTGTCTCCAGAATGCAATATCGAGGAGGCAGATGTTGGTGATCCAGTGAAGTCCACGCCTGAGATGGTCGACAAGTTGAGACGAATCCTGAAGCAGCATCGTAAGATCTTCCTTGGTGACGGTAATGCTGCCCCTGCACCTGCTCGCGGAGTGGTCTGTGACTTGGACGTCGGCGATGCGAAACCTGTTGCTCAGCGACCGAGATCCATCGCGCCTCACTTGATGCTCAAGGTGTACGAACTCTTGGAGAAACTCTTGGAAACCGGACTCATCGAGCATTCTGAATCGCAGTGGGCATCACCGATTGTGATCGTTCTGAAGAAGAATGGGATTGACATCAGGATGTGCATCGACTATCGTGTGGTGAATGAGTTTATCAAGTTACTGCACTACCCCCTGCCACTCATTGACGACTTGCTGATTGGTTTTGAGTCGGCCATGTGGTTTATGAGTCTGGATATGGCAAGTGGATTCTGGGCTGTCCGAATGACCGAGCGAGCCAAACTGATCTCTGCGTTCGTGTGTCCGTTTGGGCATTTCCAATGGATCCGGATGCCGTTCGGCCTAAAGAACGCCCCACTCATTTATCAAGCAGTCATCAACAACTGTCTGTGGGGATTCGTTCGCCTGGATTCTGAGGAAGAAGCAAAGGTGGACCCTGACGTACTTGATTTCCTGAAACTTGATCCTCTGGAACCCAGGAGTCCTGATAGTACTGAGGAGGATTTCTCGGTCTTGACGGATAAGATGACAGTCTTCCAGCGTAACATCCCAGCCCCACCTCAGATGGGCCCTGTGCTCGGGCGCAGCTCGTACATTGACGACATCGCTCATGGTGCACCAACATGGGATCACCTGTGTGTAGACTTGAACGCTTTACTGTTTCGGTTACGCTATTGGAATATCGCTGTAAGTCTACCCAAGAGCGAATTTGGCAAGTTGTCCATCCCGTACCTCTCGCACGAAATTAGTGCTGAAGGTATCCGGGCGAAGCCAAAGATTGCGAAGGGAGTCCAGGATTTGCCGTTCCCGAAGACACTCAAGGGAGTGCAGTCTTTCATGGGAAGTCTGAATTACTATAATAAGTTTATCGAAGACCTCCCCGTGATCGCCGCTGTCTTATATGAGCTGACGGACGAACAGATACGCGCTGGACGAGACTTGTCGCGAGCCAAGGAAGCGTTTGAGATCCTGAAGCGCAAGATTGTATCGACTCCACTACTGCGGCATCCTGACCGCACACGACCATTTGTGATCATCCCGCATGCTAATCAGTGGGCAGCGTCTGCGGTACTAGGCCAAGAGTACGACGGAGTCAATCATCCGGTTCGCTTCACGGGGCGCGTCCTGAATGACGCTGAGCTGAGATACCAGCTCGCCGAGAAGGAAGTGATTTCAATTATGCGAGTCCTGGAAGTGTTCAGAAATCTGGTGGAACACAGCCCAAAGATCGTATAATACACCCGATACTCTGTGCTTAAGTGGCTACTGACATCCAAGTCGGCAGACGGTAAGAACGTCAAGTGGGGCGTAATCCTGTCACACTGGAATCTGGAGATCCGCAGAGTGCAACGTGATGAAGACGGACTACCTGCCATCCTAGATGCAGGAATCACACCTAGGGAACACCTGGACGAAGTCGCGGAGAATTTGATCCCGGCTAAGGGTCGAGTCGCACCAATAATTCCCATTAGTCTGGAGATGTTGGGTGCTGACTTTGAAGGCCACATCCTGATTTTCGACGGTGCCGCCAAGACGTCTACACGCCGTGGCAGTTGCGGATGCATTCTGTGGCGCCTCCCTGGATGGAAGGTCCTAGATGCACAAGGATTTGTTTTGGAAGATGTGACCGTGAATGATGCTGAATACAGTGGGCTGCTCAAGGGATTGAACATGGTGTTAGAACGTGACGTCCAGGAGATCGTTGTGGTCGGTGATTCCAGGATCATCATCCAACAAGCACAAGGCTTGATCAATTGTCACCAACCAAACCTACAAAGGAAACTAGCCGAGTATGAGGCTCTGAGACCAAGATTCAAGTCCGTCAGACTGGTGCACGTTAAGCGTGAATTCAACCAGGCGGCAGACTACTTGACATCTAAGACGCTACTGCTTGACGAGTCTTGGAAGGTTGAGGACGAGGACGAGCTGACACACTTGCAATTGGTGTCCAAGATCCACGAGAAGCTGATGAAACCCGCTCAAATCCTGAATGCGGGAGTGCAGGACGACAATGGCCAGGATGCTGATTCTACAAATCTCCCTGGACCAGAGTCCGCACCTCTGCCACTGGCCGCCAAGGTGCTTGTTGCCGTAACTCGTGTACAAACTCAGGATGAACCAGACCAAGGCGATGTGATGGGCCCGATCGAGTACCAAGCGGAACGATGGCGACGTATTAAGCTGCATCAAGATAAGGACGCTTTCCTGATGCAACTCAAGCATTTCCTGAAGGGTGATGTAACAGAGATGTCAAACCAGGAAGCTTGCCAAAGTCGCCGATGATTTCGTGCTTGACTCTCGGGAAGTCATCTACCGCCTGAGTCGGTCTACCAGAGATCACCCACGTGACATGGTCGACGAACTCAGACTAGTCGTGCCAAGGAGTCTACATTCAGATATGCTGCACTACGCACATGAGGATTTCCAAGGTGGACACCAAGGGATCACGCGGACGTATGAGAAGCTTCGTTCTGAATTCTACTGGTCCGGTATGTATGCCGATGTTGAGAAATTCGTCAAAAAATGCGTAGATTGCGCCAGCGGCAAGGGGCGTCCTCCAAATCCTGGACCCTCGCCTAGAAACTGTAATGGGTCTGCTTAGACCCACTACTTAAGCTTACACGTGTGCGCACGTGTAGGAGGAAGCGTAGGAGTAATTTACTTAAGTTCAGTATACTTGTATCCGCAAGTATACTTAAACCTAGATAAAGGAACCGAACGATAGCTTTGGTGCCAAATGAGAACTGTATTGATTGTAAATGGGGTTTCCTCCTAAAACTGATATTTCTAATGAGAGGTTCTGCCATTGGATGGCTGGCAGAACCCCTATCTATTGAATGACTCTCATTGGTAGAAAGGTGTTACTTTCTACCAGTCATATGCCTTTTGCTATGAATGTGGACCACCCTGTGGTGGTCACCTGAATGTATGCCTTAGTGCATGTTGCACTAAGGTGGGAGGTGAACCGAATGTGTAGCCCCGCTACAGAAACATTGAGCCTAGACGACCGTTCGAGGTTGTGTCCATGAATTTCGTGACGCACATGCCTAAGTCGGACCGCGGAAACACCTTTTTGCTCTTATTCCAGGACATGTTTTCAGGGTTCGCGATGTGTAAACCCATGAGTTCTACGACGGTCCAAGATGTCGCTGAAGTCTATGAAGAATGCGTATTCAGGAGGTTTGGAGCGAGTTCTATGATAAGACATGGCCAGGACCCAAGATTCATGAGTGAGGTCTTCACGCGATTCCGAGAACTCCTGGGTAGCAAGCAGCTAGCCACTCAGGCGTACCACCCTCAAGCCAACGGCCAGCAGGAGATATCTGTGCAGACTGTGGTGCGAAGCATTCGCGCGTACGTTGCGGAAGCCGACCAGAGTGACTGGGATGACCACGCAGAACGACTGATGTTTGCGCTCAATTCATCGTTCGGTGCAACGAGACTGGATACACCTTTTTTTTTTTCTTGGTGCACGGCTGGGACGCACACGGTACGGTGTCTTCTATGCTAGGACCCAAGCCGTCGAGCGTCCAGGAACGCACTGCGTATGACTGGCGTCGGAAGTTGCAGCGTGATTACAGCCACGCTCAGGCTTGTACCAAAGACCTGCAAAAGAAGGCTAAACGCATGCGTTCTGCTGAGCAGACCAGGAAGTGGAAGGAACTGTCCGAACGTTTGAGAGGTGGCTTCGCTGTGGGCGATGCTGTCTGGTTATATATACCGAAGCTGCAGCCCGGACTCAGCCGGAAACTAGCTCACATGTGGCGTGGTCCATTCCGTATCCAGGAAATGCACGACAACTTCAGAGTGAAACTCAGGATTGAGAACGCAGGATATCGTGTTAATCCCTGGGTGCATGTGAGTCGACTAAAGCCAAGAGCACTGTTCCCAAAGCGACCTGCTGTGGAAATTGACGTGGAGGAAGAGGACGACTTCGACGCAGCTTTGTTACCAGAAGACAGCTGGGAACCTGACGTAGAGAATGACGAGTATGAAGTCGAGCGAATTCTAGATTTACGCTGGACTAAGAGAACTCGGACATCAAGGCGCTCTCGCGAATACCTTGTGAAATGGAAGGGCTACGATGAACCGGAATGGTTACCTGTGTCGAGGCTTAACTGTGGTGCTCTACTATACGAGTTCAACCAAGGTGCGCGCGCAAGAGCCCGTTTCCAGGCTATGCAAGCTGGAGATGATCATCCAAGGAACTAGTACCCTGGATGCAAGAAATTGCCCAAGATGCCAACACCCGGACCTTCAATGCTGGAGTCTGGCAATGAACGCATTTTGGATTCAGATCGTCGAAAGTGAACAAGTCTGGAGATGGAAGTGACTTTGATTGAATTTTATCGTGTGTGGAGTTATGAACAGCGACCTTGACCAAGTGATTTCGAAAGAAAGATGAACAGAATGGAATTACGAGTGTGATTGTGAGAGGGCTGAAGTAGATGGAAAAGACCTGGATTGTATTAAGTGGAAACACTTATTGAATGCAAAAGACAAGGACTAAAATCCAGGATGTTGGAGCCACTCGCTCACTTGGTGCAAATGAGGTTCTCCTTGCGCTCCGAAGCCGACAGCCTACGTGCCTTCAATTCCGTGGGAACATACTGGAGCCATTCAGACTTGCTGGATGCAGTGTTCCACTGCGTGCGAGCAGGTTCTCGCAAGTCAGTCTCCGCAAGCTGGATTTCCAAGTCATCACACTTAGGACCGCCTAATTTCTCGACTCGCGGGTCTTGCCAAATCCAGGCGCAACATCGGTCTGGTAGCTTCCATAATCCAGGCTCATACAGCAACGTCTTCACGAATCCAGGAGTAGCAAGTGCCCGCTTCACGAGGCTCTGGTAGCGGCGACGCAGAGCGTTACGGCGAGTTACACGTCCACTGTGGATAGCGAGAGACAAGTCATCAGCTTCTTGGTCAATTGTCACCCAGTGTCCACACTCCCAGAATGCACGTGCGTTTGTGTGCATGAACTTCACGATCTCTCCCAACATCTTGAGCGTATCCAGAGACAGCGTGCTGCGACGATGGAAGAACAGAACTCGGTAGCGACCTTCGAACATGACGGTCCAGGGTTCCGACTTTTCCAATTCGACGTATGCGTCAGAATCCCAACGCTTCTTGGCCAAGTCACTTGCGTACTTGTGCACCTCGTAATCTGGAAAACCTGGGTCCTGACCCGACGAGTTTCTGGACGTGCTGACATACTGGACCAAGATGCCAAGGTGTCTCCAAGATGTTTCATCATCGTCAGGTGTTTCGATAGTCATCAATTCTGATGCTGTCAACGAGTCGTACTCCCTGCGAGCCAAACGAGACCGGTGACGAGAAGGGCGGTTGCCAGATGACTTGAACGACTTCTTGGTCTTTGACTTCGACTTGTGTCCAGAACGTGAGTCCAGACGAAGACGCTTGTGGTCCTTGCGTCTGGAGGTGGCCGGCGCTTCATCCGAGTCATCACTGGAACTGATGTGTGGACGCTTGGATCCAGATTCAACACCCGACTTCTTGGACTTCTTGGGTTCCGGGTCTTCTTCTTCATCCTCGCTGGAACTGGACTCCGAATCGTCATCATCCTCCACTTCTTGTGCCGGAGGCGCGTAGTCTGGATCAAGTTCCTTGTCGTCGACCACGGACTCTGTCTCGGAATCAGGATACACGATGGTGTGGTCATCCAGGTTACCCCAAGACGGAGGCACTTCCCCGCGGCGCAGCTTGCGATCCAGGCGCTCGTCTGCCATCTTGTAATACGTCGTTGACACATACCTGGCCCATGGGGTCAAATCAAGACGACGCCAGTACATCATGCTGACCAACATCTTGACCAGTTGCGGTTGCCTAAAGAACCCGTGTGCTGGCTTGTCTTGGTCAAGACGCCTCATTGCCGTTTCATACTTGATTCCAGCCAGGATAATCTGCCGGACGTCAGGACGCACTTCTTTCCAGATGACACGCCCAGGAAGCATCTTGCATGCAGCCTCTTTGGAGATGGTGGTTTTCTCACCGGCCTTGCGCACTGAGTCGCGGCCTGGGTGATGAGTCGATGGTCGCCTCTGGACTTTGGGAGACTTGGTCTTCTTGAGTGACTTCGGAATCTGCGACCTCTGTGGAGACTTGCCACCAGAATGCGACTTGGACTCCTGTATGCCAGACGGATTGGTCAAGTCCAATATGACAGGATTCGAAATTGGAGGCTTGGGAACTGGAACAACCAGACGAGACGCAGGAAACGCTGGAATTGGAGCCTTGCGCTGATCCATGGCCGTGATGTTGACGACGCTGTCCCAAGCGGACGGAGGAACGCAGCCATTCACTCAGTGCACGAACAAATCATGCAGCCGATCCCAGTTGACGGAGACGTCCGCGTGCTTCTGCATGAAGGCGGACAGCGTCCAAGGATCCATGGTACTGTCGTCCAGGCGCTTCTTCAGGATGCCAACTTGAGTCTCTGCGTCGTCGACACGGGCCTTCAACTCGGACTTCTCAGCCTCAAGCGCGTCGATTTGGTCTTGGTATCGAGACTTCAACGCCTGGACTTCGTCTTGGTCAGAGGCCTTGATTTCGTTGGCCTTAGCAAGTGCAGAAGTCACCTCTTGGTGCCAGTGTGCGCAGACGAACTTCCATTCACGACGAAGGTCACCATTGATGCGCTTGAACTCCAGAGCGTCTTTAATCGCGGCTTCCTGACCACGCTCAATCTGCGCCCGAAGTCGACGGTGTTCACCCAGAACAAGACGCAAATACATCGAAGTGCGGAAGACACGCGAGGCGAGTTGATCCGGAGGAAAGTGAGTCGGGATCGAGGCGAATTCACGTCGCGTGCCAATGTCGTCCAGACTGGAGGTCAAGGCATCCAGCCGGAGCGGATCTTGTCGCGCTTGCAGGAGGTACTGACGGGCGTTCATGTCAAACAGACGCTCGAATTCAGAATTGTCGTCCGCGTTCATCTCTTCGAAGCCAATCAATGCTGTAGTGCCCCCGTATCCATTCATCGTGAAGCCGCCGCCGCGCGTGTCGTCCACCGTGGCTGGAACTCCCACCAAGTATGTCTTGGTGCCGGTGTCTGGCAGGGAAGGCAAGGTCCAGCGCGCCGAAGAGTCAGGAGGCGCAAAAGTCTCGGGACGAATGGCTTGTTGCGATAGGACGCCCTTGAAAAATAGCGCGTCGACGTCTTCCATCCGCACGTGGCGTGGTCGCGAGAAGGAAGGCAACACGACACCCTCGCCCATCGGAATGGGGCTGACGCCACCGCCGCCAGTATTCTCGCTCTCGTCCGGGGCGTTCTCAGTGCTGTTGTCACCCTCGGGCTGACGCAGGACGATCGTTTGCGATTCAGCGCCTGAAAGCTGGCTCGAGTCTTCTGGGGGGCGCATCTCGACGTCACCGTTGCCTGGAGGAGAAGCAGAAGCCGGAGGAGGCTGTGTACTGTCGCCGCTGGCCGCCGGCGTCGAGGAAGGCGCTGGGGCCGGGGTGCTGCCGGTCTCCGCCATGTTTACAAGTTGGGAAATCGCGATATGACCGCGTATTGCACGTGAATGCTGTGGTATCCGGGAGGAGAACATTGAAGATGGATCGTGACCGACCGTTGGAGAGACAGGGTACGGCAATGCGCTGAATTCTGGCAGACGGCAGAGTGCAACGGCAGCGTTTGATTCGATTTCTTGGGTTGGCTCCCGTTTGAATGTCCTGGCCATGATTCGCCAGCTCGGGGATATTTCCTCTCTGATGGATCTGGACCAGGAGGGGCGGTTGACACGAAGTGTTCCTGGTTTTTCTGTGACGCACCGCCGTCGCGACTCTGGTCTAAAATTTCGAGCATGGATACTATTGGATAAAATGGAGAAGGTGACTCGGCTGTACCCGTGCGACACGGGTGACGTATGGAGTGCGACTGATTTATGGAAAGATCTTACGCCTAACCACAGATGGGCCCAACTGGCTGGAAGCGTGTATCCTGGATGTGTACAAATCCACGCTTGCAAACCCGCATTATGTCCAGCCCCCGGACTTTCCCTTACGATGAGGGCCTAAAGCCTGGCGGAAAGTGCAGTTGAGAACGTATCTCAGATTGTACCTCATCTTGCTGTGGTTCAGAGCGACTACTAAAGATACTGAACCAAGATCATCCACTACCAACACCCAAGTCGTGCGCTGGAAGCCTAAAGAGTCTGGATGTCAAGTACATCCTGAATCCTGAATCCTGACTCCAAAATCCTGAATCCAGAATACCAGAATCTTGATGGTTGACCACTGACTATTTGACTTCGAAGACAGTGGTACGTCATCAAGTGAAACGCGATTGAACTACCGCCAAAGAACCCAACAGAACTGTCGAGTCGACACTTTTTGAAGCTACGAAGACAACGTACCCAGACCATACTGAAGCAGAGACAATTTGACCCAAGACATAGTGAAATCAAGATAAATCACCCAGAGCCGAGATCTAGAAAGAATTGATAGCTTAAGGCTTACAGCCAACAACAGAGTTTGTTTTACCCCGTACTGCGCAAGTGAATTCGGCCAAGCCTGCCGACGGAAATCCGGAGGACCCGAGACTACGACTGCGGTACAACAAGGGGCGCTGCGACCATTAAGGACGGGTCGTCTGTGGCATCTCCACCTCATAACATCAAGTCCAGTTAGGTGGTGACCAGAGGCGCTCCGGCACCCTGGGTTGACCCACCTATTTCATATCCTAGTTGGGTCGCTAGCGTGCTGGTGTTTGCCCATTTCATATTCCCTTGCTATTCGAGGTGACTGACTAGCAGTTGTCCCCCGAAGTGATAGTTTAACTGCTGTGTGTATCGACTGACTATAGTATTTGATAGTTTCTCTCTTAATTGAGAGTGGTGCGCGTTTTATACGAGTGTTCAGACTGACTAGGTGTCTGAATTGTAAGACTCGAGTGAGCCTAGCGAGTGACCCACCGTCCAAGGGTCGAAAAGAATAAGTGACGGCTATTTGTATTGTATATAACTCTGTATTTGTTGGCTATTGGTGTTTGGGGTGCATCCTGGGTAAAGGTGCATCCTGAATTTCCGATACTCTAGGTGTGAAATCCAGACTACACTCTGCCTTTCTGTCGTTGAGAGTGCATCCCGAAGTGGACGTACGCTCGGCACAACTTCAAGGCCACAAGCTCGGTGAAGTGCCGTTTCGTCAAAGACAAACGAGCCGACAGGGATTCCGCAAGGTACCCACGCCACCAAGAACCCAAGGTTTTCGCTTCGCGGTGGAATCTTGGATACTTGTTGACTCCTACAAGTCTTCCCCCTTCAATCCTGGAGGAGGAGTTCCTGGAGCGCGCTATACGAACCCCCCTGGGCGGTAAAGGTTTCATCGACCTCGCCACATATCAAGATGGAGGATGAGCAAGATGCTCAACTAAGACTGCCTAAGCAACGCCCAGCTAGAAGAGTCGCTGGACAACGCAGATCTCGTATCGACCAAAGTCGCGAGATTTTCAACCACTATCGGCAGCATGGCCACAAAGGCCGATATGGCAAGACGCGACTTATTTCAGCTCAACAATTTCTAAGAATGTTGCGTCATGACAAGGACATTGAAGCAGTCTTTGTCATCAATCCGCATGACTCTGAGAAGGCAGAACGCTTTAAGAGTCGAGGATGGGAGGCACTTAAGGATAATCCAGCGTATGATATACTACGCAAGTATGCGGATATTGTTTTTCGCACGGAACTTCCAAACGAGACGCCTCCTGTACGAGAAGGAATCGAACACGAAATCCTTCTTCAGCCTGGTACCACGCCTATTTCGGTGAAACAATGGCGCCAGAGCCCTGATCAGCGCATCACAATTCAAGATTGGACCAAAGAGATGGCTCAAGCGGGCATTATTCGACCAAGCACGTCTGCATTTTCCGCGCCGACGTTCTGTGTCAAGAAGCCTGTTGGATGGCGCATTGTGCACGACTATCGTCAGCTAAATCTAGCGACAATTTGCCGGCTATACCAATGCCGCGCAAGGAGGATACCTTTGATGCCATGGCGGGCAGTCATTGGTTTTCGTGCATGGACCTACTGTGGGGTTACTACCAAGTTAAGCTACGTGAATCGGACATACCGTTTACAGCTTTTTCAACCCCTGATGGTCTATTTGAATACCTCGTTACTCCAATGGGACTCAGTGGTAGTCCCGGGACATTTAACCGTCTTTTACAGAAAGTCTTTAGGGACTTGAGAGACGTGATGAGGATCTATTTTGACGACATCTACGTATTCACCCCGAGTGAAGATGTCGCAGAGCATCTTGAAGCTTTAGATCGTGTGCTCAAGCGATGTGGAGAACAGCAACTTTACATCAAATTATCCAAGTGTCAGTTCTGTGTGGACGAGATTCCATGCCTAGGAGATTTCGTCGGGCGAAAAGGAGTCCGAATGGATCCAGACAAGGTTCGCATCATCGCAGAATGGCCTGTTGCCAAGACCAAGAAGTAAATGGAGAGCTTCTTAGGAACTACGGTCTATGTGTCCAGATTCTGTAACGACTTTGCACAATTTGCAGGACCACTTCATGACAGCATCAAGGGAAAGCGTCCACGAGAGACTATTGAACTCTCGGACGATCAACTCAAGTGCTTCAAAGAGCTTAAACGCCGGTTAGCCTCACCACCAGTTCTCGGCCTTCCTGACTTCACAAAACCTTTTGGTATTCGCATGGACGCCTCGAATTTTGCAATCGGGGGAGTCTTGTTTCAAAAGGAGGGAGAGCTAGAGCATCCAATCGCGTATACTGGCCGGAAGATGAAGCCAGCGGAACTAAACTACCCTGTTCGAGAACAGGAGTTGCTCGCGATCATGCATGCTCTTCGAGTATGGCGTGTGTATCTTCTTGACCGACCGTTTACGGTCGAAACGGATCACAAAAGTATGGAGATGATTCTGACTCAGAAGACTACAAACCGACGCGTTGCACGATGGTTCAATGAGCTTGCTGAATTCCAGCCTTTGTTCAAGTGGATTCCCGGAGAAACGAATACCGTGGCTGATGCATTGTCACGAAATCCAGAGTTTGAACAGAAAGCTGCTCAAGTAAGCTTACAAGAGCTACTGGAAGCAGCCAAGAATCGTGAAATTGTGGCAACGATTGTACCAAACAAGGTGACAGTGGCCCCATCGGCGAAGTCGATGTATTCGTGGAACAAGGATCTACAGTGGATCATCAAGAAGCTGAAGCAAGGGGATGAATTGCCTAAATACTCCTTACAGGATGGCATTCTTTTCTATCAAACTGCGGAAGACCAGACTTCACGATTGTACATCCCTGATGACGAAGATCTGAAGAATCGAGTCATTTGCGAGAATCACGATGCAGTAGCAGCAGGACACCCAGGGTTTTATAAGATCTATTTGGCAGTACGCGAGAAATACTACTGGCCGAAGATGATGAAGTACATCCAGCGCTATGTCAACACATGTGAAATGTGTCAGCGCAACAAGGCGAGACAAACCAAGCCGCTGGGACTACTTCAACCACTAGACATACCTTCGGGTAGGTGGACAGACATCTCAATGGATTTTGTAGTGTCACTGCCTGTCAGCACCAAAGGCTACGATACGATTATGGTAATCCTTGACCGGCTGACAAAGCGAGCGAAGTTCGTTGCGATGAAGACAACGGACAACACCACAGATATCGCTAACGTGTTCATGAAGAATTATGTAAAGGATCACGGTTTACCCAAAACCATTATATCCGATCGAGACACCAAGTTTACGTCCAAACTTTGGCAGAGTATTGTGAGTGCGCTTGGTACGCAGCACAACTTGTCATCGGCTTTCCGACCCCAAACAGATGGACAAACGGAACGGACAAATCGATTTATCGGAGATTATCTTCGAGGTGTCGTCAACCCAGCTCAAAATGACTCTCCATTTGGCAGAAATTGCCTACAACCGACGTGTACACTCCACGATTCGAATGTCGCCGTTCGAAGCGGATCTAGGATATGTCCCCTACATGCCAGACGATGTGGCATCAGATCCGGAGTTTAAGAAATTGGAGAAAACAGCGCAAGATTTTTTACTTCAGCAAGAGACTCTACTCAAAGTCGCACAAGACCGTATGAGCGAGGCGCAGGAGCGTATGAAGTATTATTACGACAAGAATAGACTTGTCCAGAACTTCGAAGTCAACGACATGGTGCTTTTAGACGGAAAGAATTTGGATATCCGTCACAAGGGGTATGCCCAGTCGAAGAAACTTGCTCCACGATACATTAGACCTTTTCCAGTGATAAAGAAGATCTCAAAAGATTCCTATGAGTTGGGATTATCGAAGGGATTAAAGTTGCATCCTGTGTTCCAGACATCATTGCTGAAACCATATCGCAAGGACCCAAAGCGAAGGCAGCAGGTGAACAAAGTCGTGTTAGCCGATGGAACCGAAGGACAACTCGTTGAAGCGGTGATTGATCACCGCATGTACAAGGGAAAACCGCAGTACAAGATTTGGCGGCTAGGTGAATTCAGAGCTGATGCAACCTGGGAGCCCATTGCGAATCTAAAGCAGATTCCTGGACTCATCGACCTCTATTCGAAATCCAAGAAGCGACCGAAGCCATTTTCAAAATAGGCGTCTTCTTGAAGGGAGGTCATGTGACGCAGTTACCGTCAGCGGCAGGTATTACCGCAACTACAACCAATCTGGTTGAACAATAAATTTTCGTATTCATGTCTACCAATATCTGAATGGCGCAAGATATTGAAGGATAAGAACAAGAATCTGATACGTCCGATAATCATTAATTTGATTGGTCTAAATCATCAAGATTTGATAATATCCAGTATGGGAACTGGGTTTTTGATGAAACTACAACTACGTGGATATTTTAGACAAGATCATTGGTAGAACAGATAGCAACTGAGATTAGAGAAGGATAGGCTTTAGGGTAGGACACTAGTGGTCTCAAGAACATCCGTAAAAGCAAACAGCTCAATCTCAATCACTTCTCAATTTGCTTTCAATAGCAACAACCCCTTCACCAACCTCGTCACCTGCCTACCCAAGGACCGCACGCCGGACACGCCAAGCAAAACCTTCCTCGGCGCAAGACTGTTACAACCAGTGCAAGGGATGTGGCGCTATATTGCTCCGCTTTGTCTTCGTCGCCGGTGAGGCTTCGCGTCATGATAGGGCAGTACAGATTGCGCGTTCATGATGACGTCGAAACAGTACTAGCAGGCCACGTCAAGATGCTGCTTGGTGTCGCTCTTGGGGGGAGGAAGAGAATTTCTATTTTGTTATGTTATAACTATAGAGTCCTGTAGTTTTTGAAGGCTGAGCCTGATCGCGGTTTTGTCTGGTGGCCAAGATGGACTGGTATTCCGAATGCATTTGCTTCTCAGCAATTATTGGAGTCTTGGCTGTAGGCTGGTGAATTTGAAGATGCCCAACGCTATTCTGTCTGTCCTTGACAGCTTGATCAATTCGGCTGCTGCCGCTACTGCTTTGATCGTCGTCGTTTCCCACATGTATGCGTTGATTCCGTTGAATATATCTCTGTGATCAGGGCGATGTGCTGATGGGATTGTTCTCTGGAGGATGACGTTTGGTGTCGCTCTTGGGACCAATCGAGGTAAACTTTTTCCAAATCGCGCTTTCGTTGCGACCCATTGTACCCTTGGTCAGTCTGAGTGGTGCGGTGCGTCGGTTTCTTGATCGGTTCCAGCTACTTGTGTGTGTGTGTTTAAATTGTAAGAAGGGGGAGTGCCTCCGCTGCGCAGGGGATTCGTGAAATCCGATCCTGGTTCGAGATCTGGTCAGCTTTCTAGATGTCATCCAAGAAAGTCACAATTACATAAATAGACCGTCAGACAGACGAGTGTTTTAACGATATTTAATTCTCATCCCTTAAATACGCATTGAACCGTAGTTAAGTATAAAACTATTTTACAACTCTAGTTAAGTCTCTCTCACCCCTGGGACAAACCGAACTGGAACCATGGTTCCACCCATTTTTTGAACCCGAACCAGGCTTGTTCGCTTACTTTTCTTTCGATCCAAACTAGGGCGAGAATTTGGCTCGTCCTGCAAATTGTTGTTTTGATTGGCTGACAAGATCTCGTTTTATTGGTCAAAACGGATCTGGATCACTATGATTTAAATCTGCTCCCCTAGCGCTTTGCAAGTTATTTTGCGTGCGGCCTTCCAGGACCGACCACGCATGAATGGGGACGACCTCCCAATTATCGAGCTCCCCGAGCACTACCGTGCTGATGGCGAAAGGATCGGGAGGCGCTAACTTATGTGTCGGCTCAAGCAAACAACTTTGCTGAGCATCAGGTTGTCTCACAATACCGTCTCGAAGCCGCCAACGCCTTCGCCAAGCCTAACAAAGCCGTTGTCAAGATGCCAACACCACCACTAAGTCGACCACACATTCAACAAATTGCAAGCTCTGCCAAAAGCAAATCACCGCTGTCGCCAAGTAGCCAATACTGACTACAGGTCCAAGTATCTCCTGGCACCATCGTCTTCATCATCGGAGAGCCCCTGTAATGGGTCTGCTTAGACCCGCTACTTAAGCTTACACGTGTGCGCACGCGTATGAGGAAGCGTAGGAGTAATTTACTTAAGTTCAGTATGCTTGTATCCGCAAGTATACTTAAACCTAGATAAAGGAACCGAACGATAGCTTTGGTGCCAAATGAGAACTGTATTGATTGTAAATGGGGTTTCCTCCTAAAACTGATATTTATATTGAGAGGTTTTGCCATCGGATGGCTGGCAGAACCCCTATCTATTGAATGACTCTCATTGGTAGAAAGATGTTGCTTTCTACCAGTCATATGCCTTTTGCTATGAATGTGGACCACCCTGTGGAGTGGTCATCTGAATGTATCCATTAGTGCATGTTGCACTAAGGTAGGAGGTGAACCGACTGTGTAGCCCCGCTACACCATCCCCCCGTTAGGATTTGACGTGCCGGTCTCGACACGTCAATCCGTATTTTCTTCGGGAGAGCACGTGCTCATTCCCAATGAGCACGCCAACGACGTCTTCGTCTAAGACGCCGGCCGCTGCCTCAGCCGCGACCGCTACTTACATCGCCTCGACGGCGATGTCGACAAGCGCGGCAACAGAGAGTCGCCTCTCTGTTGCTGGATACCACTCGAGATGACATGAGAAACATGCCATCCGAAACAAGACAGACAAGATCATTGCTGTCGAGACTGGCGTGGGCATCTACTCTCCGGGTGGAGAGGGAGTTCCCCTCGACTACGGAAGCGAAGTCGAGGAGGGGGAACCCGAAGGAGACAAGGATACCTTGTCTCCGGGCCACACTGACCCCAATGTGGATCTGCGTCGTCCACGCGAGGACGACTCGAACGCTTCGAGCCCGAAGCGTTCGTGCAGCGGCAGTGAAACACCGCTCGCTACCGCTGGAGCCATAGCGACTCCGTGGGATGGAGATGACTCCACTCCATCCGCTGTTGCTGCGGCCTCGCGCACTGAGCCAGTGCGCGAGCCGTGGATGCCGTCTCAGTTTGAGATCAGCAGCCGATTCGGTGCGACCGTGCCACCGAATCTGTACGCGCTGTATTCGTGCAACGCATTCGTTGACGATGGCGTCGCGAAGCGATTGCACTTTGATCCGATGACGGACCAAAGGCGCGACTACTACATCGGGCTCTTCCATGAGCTCCGATGGTTTGCGAGCAAGAAAACTTCTCGCAGAAGCAAAGTGCCCGAGTGGCAGGCACTTTGTCAGAGTTGGAGTGCCTTTGTTGAAAACTTCAACAAAAACCCCGCTGGCTATCGCGACCGGATTAGCCAGGCGCGGGAGCGCTACGAGAAGTTCTCGAAGCGTGGTAAACTTGAACGACTGCACCATGGTGCAGTCGGTATTGGACTTCCTTGCGCAGTGCCTTATGACACTGCCTGTGAGTACTGCTACCCTGGAGAAGTACGCATCACCGAGCGGGACGTCAAGGGGTACACGTCCATGTGTGTACCTGACGACCTCAAGACCCTGCGCGCTAGTTTTCAGGCGCAGTCGTCTTCTAGTGCTGCGGATATTCGCAGCACTTATTCGAGTGCTGTAGGCGACTACAGCGCTCGCCCATGTTTTACGCCCTTCGGCGTAGGTGGCGGTGGTGTCCTTCGTACGCCGTCACCATTTCCGGAATGTCCTCCATCAGGACATTCCGTGATTCCCACGTATCGTGTTGGGGAGGAAATCCTCTCCAACGAATACGAAAATGAACCGGACCTCGGGTCTGGTTCCGATGACCAACAATTCGCTGGACGATGCAGCGAGTTGCCCCGCGCGGGGGTGGGGGAAGACGCCCCGGGTTTGGTCAACCAAACCTTGAGTCTCGCTTGGAGGCTGTTCAGCGTCTCCAAGCGTCGCAGTTCGCTGCTCTGCGTCAGGAGCTGAGCTTGTTGAAGGCTCAGCTCGCGGAGGTTGCGCAGACGACCTCGAACGTAAAGGTCGAGGTCGGGACGAGGGTCGCTGCCGCCTCGAAGCGCGTCGGCGCGCTCGAAAGCGCTTTGGCGAGTCACCAGATGTAGTTGACTCGTGCTGCACGTACGGCTTCAGTCGCCCAACGTAAAACGTTGGGTGCAAGCGCATGCTGGACGGTATGCCCAGTGTGTACGCGTTGCCATGCTTCGCCAACGCGGTGAATGGCCCAATGAAGCGCGGAGCAAGCAAGCTTGCTCCGAAATCGGGAACTGCATGTTTAGCTAGGTTCTGCGTAGCTAACAGAACTAATGAACCAACTTTGAATTTATTTGTGTTTCCCCTGCCGGTGTTATCGGCATTCAGCTTCTGTCGATCGACAGAAGCTGCTATTGTGTCCTGGACAAACCGAATTACGGCTTGTCGGCGCTCGACAAAGTCCATTGCATCCGAGCTGAACAACTGGTTCAGTTCGTGCTTCTTGTTCGCAGAAGGCCCGGCCTGCGCGTGATGTTCGTTGTCGTTTAAAGTGTCTACGCCCGCCGTAGACACTGTGTTGTCGTCGCCATGTCTGCGCGCAGCACGTGCGCGAGGCGTCACAGCTGATACATTGCTCGTATCAGCGTGCTTATCCGGTTGTTTTGAATTAACCGGATATCCTCCCTCACTTAAGGAAGGAGCTACCGCACCGAGTACGCTCGGTACGCGTGGGTGTCTCATGGCATTCACGTAGAACGGTGTGTGTCTTGTCGAGACATGCACCGAGTTGTTGATGGCGAACTCCGCCATCGGCAAGCAGTCGCTCCATTGATGGAACGAGTGCGCGTAGCTCTTCATGGTGTCAATCAGCACGCAGTTGACACGCTCTGTTTGTCCGTCGGTCTGCGGGTGATCCGCAGTCGACATGGACAACTGCGTCCCAAGAAGTGTAAACACTTCTTGCCAGAATCGCGCTGTAAGCGCGGATCCCGATCCGACACGATGTCGAGTGGCATACCATGGTGTCTAAACACCCGGTCAACAAACAGACATTCCGTCTGTTTGGCTGTCACCTCGGCTGGTACTGCTATCTTGCTGAAGCGGTCAACAAAGACCACAATACCAGTCCTCCGCTTGTTGTCTTGCGGAAGACCAAAACCAAAGTCCATTGAAATGAACTGCCAGCACTCCGACGGAGTCGGTAGTGATTGAAGCGGAGCCTGCGAGTTGGGCGCAGGCTTCACGCGCTGGCATACTTCGCAAGCACGAACGTACTTGCGTACCCATTTGTACTGGTGACTCCAATAGAAGTCACGCGTGAGAAGCAAGTATGTCTTCTCACGGCCAGGATGTCCCGATGTTGGGGCATCGTGATACTCGTACGTGATCGTGAGCTTCAACTCATGATCATCCGGCACGACAATGCGATCTGCGTTGGCGTCGACTGCGCTGTAAAGCAGCAGACCATTGTGTACACGATAACGGTGTACACGGGCACGAAGGTATTTGGCCAGCTTCTGACGAGACTTGTCAGAAGGTGTGGAGAAGTACTCCAACAATTGCTTCGCATCCGCATCATGTGCGTATGCGGCCTTCACGTCGTCCAACAAGGACGACGAGGGTGTAGTCGTCCTGACGACGCCAACTGCGTTGGCGTCGGCCTCTTGCACCGCATAATCTGGTCGACGCGAAAGCGCGTCGGCCACGACATTCAACCTTCCAGGTTTGTACTCAACCTGGAAGTTGTATTCAGCAAAGAATGACAGCCACCGTGCCATTCTTTGTGATATGTGCGGCGACTTGATCGCCGTACGCAACGATGCGTGGTCGGTGTAGACCACGAATGGTCTACTCCCAAGTAGATACACTCGAAACTTTGCGAGTGCATACTTCATGGCAAGGAGTTCCTTGTCATGTACCGGGTAATTGCGCTCAGCTGGCTTCAGCTGACGCGATTGGTAGTAACCCACACGATCACGACCTTCGTGATCGAGTTGCATCAGTGCGCATCCGATCGCGAAATCGGATGCATCGCACACAACGTGGAATGGGCGATCTTGGTCGGCCACCGCCAAGATCGGCGCCTCAGTCAAGCCCTGCTTAACTGCTTCGAAGGCCTGCTGACAATCAGCAGTCCATTCCCATGCAGCTTCTTTCTTCAAGAGCTGCGACAGCGGGCAAATCTTGACCGCGTAGTTGCTCACGTACGTGCACAAGTACGTGGCGAGTCCAAGGAACTGCCGCAGATCCTTTATGTTTGAAGGCGTAGGCCATTCATTGATCACTCTGACCTTTCCTGGGTCAGGGCGTACGCCGTTCTTCCCCACGAGACACCCAAGTACGGGTATCTCGGTCGCCCCGAAGATACACTTCTTCAGGTTTGCATAGAGCTTGTGCTTTCGCATGAGCTCAAGCAACTTGCGGAGATGCTCTGTATGCATCTCCACATCCGATTTCCCATTCACAGCCCGGCTGTGAATGAACACGTCATCGAAATAGCTCGGTGCAAAGTTGCGCACCAAGCGCACCAAGTGCGTGACGCACCTGTTGAACGTCGCTGGGGCGTTCTTCAGCCCCTGCGGCATCACGAGCCACTCCCAGAGCATGCCGCTCGGAGTGCTTACCGCTGCGAGAGGAATATCACTCTCACGCATGAGGATCTGATAGAACCCGTCTCTCAGATCCAGAGTACTGAAGATAGTACTCGAGGTCATCGAATCGATGATCACATCTTTTCGAGGTATCGGCGTCTGCGCCGGTACCGTCGCATCGTTCAGCTTGTTATACGCATGAACGATGCGCCACCCGCCCTGTGGCTTCTTGACACAGAACGTAGGCGCGCTGTGCGGGGACTTTGATTCCCGCACTTGTCCTGCCTTGCGACGACTTTCAAAGAAGTCGTCGATTGCCTTGACTTGCTCACGCGGCAGTGGCCACTGTCGCGTGACGCAGTACTTCGTTCCCGGCACGAGATCAATCTCGTGCTGAACACCCTTATCCTGCGGTAAGTCCGCAGGAATGTCGTCCGGGAGTACATCCTTGTACTCATGCAAGACCTTGTAAAAGGGGCTCGCCTTGAGCTAGTCCCAGCCTTGCTCGTCGAAGCGTTCCTTCTTCGACTTCGCGCTGAGGGCGTCCGCGCCCTCAGAGATGAGCTGATTCAGCTCTTCTGCTTCACACGTCATCCTCTCGACGTCCGAGAGGATGCAGATCTGCTCGATGCGTCCATCGTGCAGTTCGCGAGCGAAACGCTTCCAGCTTGTGACTGGGAGCGACATCAACTCCGACGCTAACGTCGGAGGATTATCCAGCCTCATCTTCTTGTATTGGAGACCAATACTTGTACGCGTCAAGACACTCAATGTCTCGACGGTCGTCTCCAACTCCTGTGTCTGCCCGGCAGACACTGCTTGTAGCGTCTCGGTCCCTGACCGAGACTTGCGCAGCTTTTCTCGCTTGCGCCGTTCACTTCTCGTGCGGAGCCCGGCTCCGCGAGTTTCTTCTTGTCCAGGCCCCGCCGTGGACAGTTGTTCCTTGTATTCGCCGGCGGGTTTTACCCGCGGGCGCACGCGTTCAAGCCCGGCTTGATCGCGCACCGCTTCTTCGTGCAGCCCGGCTGCACGCGAGTTCGCAAGCATGTCCGGTGCGGGACGTTTGCAACCGCCCGCACTGCTTGCAGCGTCGGCTCCCAGAGCCGACGCGCCTTCTTTACCTCGACGCCTAACGACGGGGTGTCTTTCGACAAATTGTGTGTCGACATTATCTGTCGACACAACCGCGTCGCTCAGGACGCTTCGAGACCCTCTCGAATCCGATTGAATCAGGCCCTGCTGATTCGGTTCACATTTTCTTCCAACGACTCTCGCAGTCGTTGGCATTCGCTTGTGGTGATTGGAGACAGCCGCATTCCGCGCTGTCTCTGGTGGAGGGCCGCATGCACCACGTGGTGCATGTGCTGCGCCGACAGGGTCATCGCTCTCTGTTGCGCTGCTGCTGCTCCCGAAGCGCACGATCGTGCGCTTCGTCCAGTCGATCACCGGATCATGCCATGCAAGCCACGGCATGCCCAACACCATATCGAACTTATCGTCCAGTTCGAGGACGATATGCTCGTCGACGAACTCCTTCTCTTGATACGAGAAGCGTACATGTACGATACGCTTCTCGGTTCTAACAACGACACCCGTTGCTAGCCTCACTTCCAATAGACTTCGAGGTGTTTTCACCTCCTCGAAGTCAAGCCTTGGAAGGCTCTGCAGTCGAACAACGTTGTTCGATGCACCACAGGCTAAACTCTTCTTGCATTGCGAGCGCAATTGCAGCCTCGAGAGTATTTGGATACTCTCGGAAGAGATAGGTCTTCACAGACCCATCTCTAAGGCCCTTCATGAACGTGACGACCTTTGTCGCCTCGTCAATCGGGTTGGTCACGATGTTCGAGACCAAGTACCGTGCCCTTTGGGCGTAAGCATGCACGGCATGCTTGCCCTGTTGCAGATCGAGGAACTCCGCCCTCGATCGGAACTCGTTCTGCGTGGGCTCAAACGCTAGTTTGAGCTCCTCCTTGAAATCCTCGTACGTGTTGAAGCACGTAGAGTCCGTGAGTCGGCGTCCGTACGCCCAACTCCTTGCTCGTCGGCCAAGACATGACCTGGCGAACGCAACCTTCGACAACGGGTCGACGATACGTCGAGCCGTAATGGCAGTGTCGACCTCGACAAGCCAACGGAGGAGAGGTTCGCCCTCTCTTCCAACGTAGCTGCTTACGTGGAGTTTCAATGACTCCACGCGCGGTGTGGCCGATGGCGACACCGAAGCTCGAGCAGTGGTTTCACGCTGTTCCTTCACGATGAAACCCAGAGCAACACCGTGTTGCTCCGTCGGTGATAGCGTTCGCAACATCGTTGCTACCGCCGCTTCCCCAATGACTGTTGACAGTCGTTGGAGGGCCTCCCACTCTGGTTCCGACAGGTGGGGGCAGTCTGCACGCGCAACATGCGTTGCAGACGTGTTTAGGCTACCCACGGACATGTTACTGTCCGAGGGCAGGTTCTCCGCCCCGCGTTCGTATTCCATACAACGTGTCAGTCGGTCGTTGGACGGACTACAAAGTGCTACCAGGTGTAATGGATCTGCTTAGACCCACGACTTAAGCTTACACGTGTGCGCACGCGTATGAGGAAGCGTAGGTGTATTTAACTTAATTTCAGTATACTTGTATCCGCAAGTATACTTAAACTAAGACAAGGGAACCGAACGATAGCTTTGGTGCCAAACGAGAACTGTATTGATTGTAAATGGGGTTTCCTCCTAAAACTGATATTTATATTGAGAGGTTTTGCCATCGGATGGCTGGCAGAACCCCTATCTATTGAATGACTCTCATTGGTAGAAAGGTGTTACTTTCTACCAGTCACATGCTTTTGCTATGAATGTGGACCACCCTGTGGAGTGATCAACCTGAATGTATCCCTTAGTGCATGTTGCACTAAGGTAGGAGGTGAACCGACTGTGTAGCCCCGCTACAGCTCCAAGTCGAAACGGGTGGTGGAGAAAAACTCTGCGAGGGACTTCCTATTGTCGTCTTGCTCCTGCCGAATGTTGACCATCACGTTGGATAGGACGCGCTCCGACGTAGCGATAGCAGAGAACTTAGGACACTGCGCAATATTCACGTAGCTTCTGTCGCAGTTGAGTAACGTGGTCATGTCCACATTGTATGGCGCCAACGAGTTGCGCTGAGGCTTCACCATCCTACCTGCTGTCCCGAAGCCTCTCTCAATATGGGCCGACGAAGATGACAGTGAGAAAAACACGCGCGCCACCAGAGGTAGCAGGCGAAAGGTGTCAATGTCTTGCTGGCATTTCCAGAAGGTGAGCACTGGCTTGAAATCATTGAAGCTAGCCCCTTGAACGGTGGTTGTCGTCGTCAGCCACCGCTCAAACTCGTCGTCGATCCGCTGCTCGTGCAAAGCCGTCGCCGTCGTTAGTGACTGTGGAAGTATCTCGCCTGCGGTGTCGACAAAAAGCGTCATGATGCCTTTGGGGAAGATGGCGGCTGGTGGGGGAGCGACGACTTCGGGCATGCTCGGTGTTGAGTCCACGGCGACCATGATCTTTCGCATACCATCCAGGACAATGTGGCGAACCTTGGTGTAATGGCGCTCCACCACCTGCTGAGATGCTCCGGCCTGCAGGTTACTCAAGATGACGATCCGCTTGAGTGCGCCATCTGGGTTCTTGAAGTTACGATGTAGGAGGAGCTGTATCTCGAACGTGTAGGAGCATTTTCTCACGACATTACGATCTGTGTATCGCCTGAAGAAGACTCGGTGAAAAGTTTTGTGCAGCAATGTGCGTGTCGTGGATGCCAGGTTCGACAGCTTCTCTGCACGGAAGAATTGCTGTTCATCCTTGATTGAGCGGCAGTCCTTTAACGACTGTGTGGTGTCAAGCAGCGAAATCTGCAGTTTGTATAGCCCCAGTAGCACACTGCACTGGTTACTATTCTATTCTTGCTCAGCCTGATTCAGAAACGAGATAGGCTCGAGCAGGGAAAGAACCTGCACCATCTCCATCTTGTCTCGTGCCAGGGGAATGCCGCGGGCGGAACCACGTTTTCGCGGCGAGTTTTTGCAATGCGCTCGTCGTACCATTCGACGAGCGAGCAGAGCGGAAGCAGCAACAACGAAAACGGCGTAGATCAACACTTGGACAAAGCAAATTTGATAGAACAATTGGAGTGGCAACATACAATATTGGGGGATTGGCGACGCACTTGCACGAGCTAGGACAGCACTTGAGAGCAGTGCGAGAGAACACAGAACATGGACACAGGGACCTAATACTCCTAGAAAAACCTATCAGACAGAGATGGAACACAGCTCAGCGACGGTGCACTATGCGGCACTGTGGAGTTTAAACACACAGTAGCTCATACTATGTCGTGGCCGAAGAGAAGACCTCATTCCTCTCCGACCACAGGGGGGGCCATACGGGAAATACATCTACCGACCGGAGCGGTGCGGGTGCGCAAGAGGCCGACGGTCTACCCACCGCCACACTATGCACCACATAGCCATCCGGCTGTGCCATGTAGATGTCTTCGTGCACGCCGTCACACACAGCATGATAGGCGAGAGGATAGAGCAACTCAAACAATCGTTTGGTAACGCTGCCGGCTGTGAATTAGCGGACGCATGGGACACTTTCAAGGCCTCCGAAATGGTGCAATTCAAGAGCGCAGCGAGAAAACGAATGACCAGCGGGTTCCGGGAGAGCATATGCAGACTCAAAAAGAAGCTGAACAAGTCCAGCTACACTGCAGCGGAAACGGAACAGGAACTAGCAGCCACACTGGCGGAATTGAGAAGGCTACAAGCGGAGCGTGGAAATCTGAGGATGAAGATCCTGATTAATAAAATGCATGGATCACCAGGGCCTCGACTAAGCTGTTATTTCGCAGAATCGGTACCAAATTTGGAGATAACACAATTCCATCCCTCAAATCAAGAATAATTGACTCCAAGTGGGGGCTCACGATAAAGCTGACAGTCTAGCTGAAAATAGGTCTCCCATTTTCAAAGGAGCTGCAGAGGAGAAAGGAAACATAGGACGATATCTAGATCGACTATCGGGAATGCACTGGAGGACATAGATGAAATCACGCAGGAGGAAGTCGCAACAGCGATTAAAAAATGCAAGAGGAAAAAAACGTGCGGACCTGACGATCTGAACAATGATTGGTATCAGGACAAATGTGAAAAGATAGCGCCAATTCTAGCGAAACTGCTCAATTCATATATGGGCAATGGCACTACGCCGAAGACCTACGTGGATGCCTTCATATTTAGCATCAGCAAAGGTGGGATCACAAGTGACCCGCTAAATTATAGACCAATAGTGGTGCTGAATACCCGCTACAAGTTATTCACGCGTATATTAGCATAGAGGGTACGACGACATATTTCAAGGTTACTACACCGCACACAGTTCGGTTTCGTTCCTGGACGAACGATGCACGAAGCTATCGACCTACTGGAAGCAGCCAAAGTTTGCTACCAGAGGCGGGAAAAATTGAGTCGAGCGCAAGTGTTGCTTCGGATTTTGCCGATGCATGCGATTCATTGGATTGGGGTTTTATTCCTTGCGGTGCTAAAGGCCAAATGATTCTGTGCGACAGTACCGCAATTCATACAGGAACGAAAGTGCGGTTTATGGCAAATGGGAGTCTCTCGCAACAGACGCTGGTTACAATTGGAATCAGACAGGAGTGCCCGTTAGCACTGCTCCTATTTATTATTGCAGTAGAATTATGTATGACGAAATAGAAAATGACCCCACGCTTAAGGAGGTAGACAGTATCAGGTATCTGGGGCACATTGCACGAGTGGACAACACAACGAACGAAGCATGGATGAAGACCTTTGCGGCCCTGATAGTGCGGCTGCTACTAGCGGCAGGGGAAACGAATACAGTTCAGCAAAGGACGATGATCGCATCAGCAGTTATTATCCCAATGTTGCTGTACGTTGACCGCCACGCGTGGCCTTCTACCCCAAGCATCAAGTGGGTGTGGAAATCGAGTTTCGCGCTACCCGACCGCACTCCATCCGGATGGATCAAAGCAGAAGTGGCAGAAACAGCTCCGCAACTGGCATGGGGAGGAGAGTGGGTCGGATTGCCAGATTTAAAAGCAGAATCGGTAGCACTAGCAGCAACAGCAGTAGGAAATTGGGCGATGACAGAGCGAAGAATGGTGAAGATCACAGGAGACGTATTGCAAAACGATCTGACAGAAGCACGTAGACCACTTACACCAGTGAAGATAGAATCTCAGTCTAGAATAGCAACAGGTATATGGACTAAGGGACGACCTTAGACTACGTACGCGCTCGTAGATCATTACCATCATCGCCAATTGGCCGGAGCTAACCTCCAAACCAGCGGAGGAGGAGCTGCTATGGGTGCACCACGTACTTGAGGACCCTCATCACATATTCACAGTGAACGCGGAATGGGGCGCCATAACACACTCATGGAGCACGATCAACAGAGAAATGCAGAACAAGGAAACAAGCACAATTTGGAGGAATCAGTCACTAAAGAGCTTCGGGTGCCACCCAATACACTATGGGTCACACCGCATCACACTCTGCAACGGATGAAGCCGGTGTGGGCGGGGAGGCGGCGGTAGAAACTGTCCAGGAGCCGACAAAGTCACTCTATCTAAAGAAGAGAGGAGAAGACGCGCGGGAGCCAGCATTATACACCAGCAATCACTGGAACGAACAAAACGGGCGAATGGCAAAATCTCTTGAAACGTTGTCATGACAGTGATACGAAAAGTAGAGGGGTCCCTGCACACCACGTGCAAAATGTTTGGAGATTAAACATGATCGTTTACGCCTGTGAAACAAGGAGAAGTACAGCTACGAGTGTGTTGCATGCGGGCGAACAGAAAACTGGATACAGCTCATCTAGTGTGGTAATGTCCAGTAGCGACGGCTTTCTGGGATTCTATTCTGCAGTACTGGGACGCGGAGATCAGAGAGCCGACCAATCAGGAATGTCGGTGAAATGAAGTACTAGAAGACATACTAGGTATGGAATCACAGACAATGTCACAGTGGATTGTAGCCTAGGGACAAACCCAGGCAGATGACACATTGGGATCAAGCACAAGATATCATGCAAAAGCTGTGAGTCATTGGATGCGCTGCGACGGTAACACGAATGTGGAGGGGGTACGTAGACATACTCTATCCTGATGGGAAGAAACCAACTTGCTGAGGCAAAAGCAGCGAAAACACGAGGCTGCGCTCAGGGAGGCGATATGTCGTTTCCGGAGCACTTTGTACCCACTTACACTGAAGTCTAAGAGTCAATTGGACACGGTGGCCTTCATAGCTAGCAGAAAAAGAGTGGCTACGGCGCGGACTGACGAAACAAAAGGGATGGCAATTTGTGAACGATTGGGGCTCTTCGACGGCTGATCAAGAGGAAACACGGGCTCTGGAGGAAGTGGCAGTGTAATAATGGCAATGAGAGGGCCAAAGAAGTGCGGTCACTGCGGGCAGCTCCCACGGCTCTTAGCATCAACACGGTAACTAACAACGTCGCAGAATTCGTGGGGTTACACAGACTGCTGCAATGGACAACGGAATGTCGGTGGTACGGATTGCATAGGGTGGGCGATAGCGCAATGAATATCAGGATGCTGAAGGAGCGAAAGCTATCTAAAAGCAAGAAGATACAGGACTGGTACAGGATATCCAGAAGCCTGGCAGATGATTGCCAAGTAGCGAGCTGGACACATCAGTACAGAGAGCACAACACAACAGCAGATTGGCTAGGAAACTTGGCGAATGATTCCAAGGCCAGCTGTATGATAACGATGGAAGATGTAGAGGATGAGCATCCTGTACGCAAAGGAGTCGAAGCTCGTATCAGAGGAAACTGTGTACGATGGATCGAGGAGGAAGGGGCACTATAAGTGCACAACAAAGGATGAGAACGAAACATGCAGCAGGAGAGGCTGCACAACTCGACAGGAAGCAAGCACCTGTTGAGGATGGTTATTACAGTCCAATTCGAAGGAGTAAGTGACACAATACACCGCAACATTATTATTATTATTTAAGGGAAGCCACCAACAGCGGAGTTACCACTTTGTATGAGTTTAGACAAGTGAAACTACCACATGGTAGCGGAAAGGAAGGATGTGGGCTGTCGCCTTTGCGGGATTGTTACGAGCTACGAGCTGGTCGCTGGGCCCTCGACGCTGCTTGACTTTTCTGTTTGCTGTAGCTGCACTTCCTAAATGAATTCTCGCTAACTAGGTTTCTTTGATGAGTCATCGGCTTTGCAGATGCAAACTACGTCCAGTTATTCTTGTCTGGTCTGGCTTGCAGTATCGTTACATGTAGCCAGCTGAACTTGGCTGTACTCTGCCTTCCCAGGAAACCGGAGTATCCCTTTAACTGCGCTTCTCTTCGCTGCTCTTTGTTGCGCTACATTTGCTTCGTCAGGGTACTTCACATGGCTTACATTGTGACGGGATCACACAGCACCTTGCATGCTAGGAGTATACAAACTCCAAGTGAACTGCAGTCCGATGGTTCCCGGTCTAAGGGAACGGTTGACTTGAAGAACGTAGATATTAGAGTGATATATTTATAGTTACCTAAAAATCGTGTCACCATCCACGCGTTAGTGATGTTGGATACACCATGTACCCAACTCGGAAGAGTGACGGGTACTCTTCATATAACCCCGTTACATCAATAAGCGGCAGCATCTTCATCGCTAGTGACAATTACCAACCATTGCTGTTCTCTTTCCTTTGAAGAGCACTGTTAGCACTGGTATATCTATATCGAGCGAAATCCTAGACAGGTCCGTCTTTAGATCTTTGATTTCCTGGTTTTGGGAGGCTGTAGCCTCCGCTCCTATATGTATCTGGGCTAATAGCACATGCTTGGGCAAGTTATCTCCAAACCGTTGATCCGGGGCTAAGTGTGAATACAGGGGGTACTCCATCGCCTTGAAAATATCAATGAACTTGGCTATCTGGCTTCCGTTCATAGTTTGCGCTAGGATCGCGGCGGCTGGGGCATCCCCAACGTATCATTAAAAGATCCTTGCTCTCATTTGTTGTTCGCTGTCTGGGTACCGCTAATGTCTCCATCGGGGTCATGCACAGATCATATAGCCTTTTCAGCTCAGCAGATTCTATGGTCTCCTCTTGTTCCATCCCTTTGACCACTGCCCCAAGGTAGGAGATTGGTTTGCCCTCGCTTTAGTGCTCTCCAGCTTCGTCAATTGTAGTCTCCGGGTCCACGAAAGTGAAGAATCACAGTCTATCATCCAGCTCACCTTGCGTACTGTGCGCAATTGTGATGCACGTGTGCATCATCTGCTGTTGTCGCGTGAGCACGTGCTGCCTTGCGTTTGTTCCAATAACCCCGGAGTCGGCGGTACTTCAGCTGGTATCGGGTCACTCCATTTCGTTTTCTCTGCTTCGGATGGCAGCCCAGAATCCTTCTCTTTCAGCTTCCCCCAATGCTCTTGGAATCGATGCTCTCTCGCCATGTCCGTCAGTCGTAGTACGGTGCCGTACATATTGCCTCGGCTGTGTTGCTGAGCAGGTAAATCCGCAATTATTTGAAAATCACCTGTCCGTCTCCCATATCTGCACTATTTGGCTTTGTTCCTGGGGTTCTCAGATTTCCTTCCTCGCTTCCTTCTACCAGCCAGTGCCGCCGTGGCGATAGCTTCCGTCCGTTCTACTTGTTCATCCTTGCGCGCTGCTGTGTTGTTCCGCTCTCCTTCCCAACTGCCGTTGGACGGCCTTTAGCTCTGCCTACGATTCTCCCCTCGCTTGCCGCATTGGTTTTGCTCTCCATCATCAGTAGTCACCCTTGAAACCTCGCGTTCTGCTCGACCTCTTTCCAGCCGGCCCCTGGTCCTGCTCGCTGTGCTCAACGTACTCCCAGCCGTGATTTCCTTCGGCGATCTTTTCGTTATCTGTCTTTTTTGCCCCCCCCCCCCCCCCCCCCCCCCCCCAGTAACCGGGTCGGTTGTTGCTGTATTCGCTGGACTTTGGCCCACGAAGTATCAGTATCAGTATCGTGAGCGGGAGCCGGCGGATTTGGATGATGGCCTACCTTACGCACACGTGCCCTGAACAGACAGCTCCCGCGAAGAGAAACCATCGTTTCGGCACACACACAATAGAGGTTCCGCAGCCCAACCTCATTAACCTACGGCCAGGTACACCGCGACCGTCGTATCCGATATGAGGGGCGACCCCAGACACAATTCAACACGGGGTGATCCCATTTCAGCATTCGTCATCATGAGCGTCCGTACACCGTAGACGAAGGGGGCTAACCAACGATCTGTTTCTCGGTAATACTCCGGCGGACGATCAGGTTATAAGTGCTCAATGACAGTCAAGGGCAGTCCATCAACACAGCCCACCAGTGTGCAGGCACTTGGTGAGAGTGAGCAACAATCTGTCAGCCTAGCGCTCTGGTGTGCACGTACTTGGTGACGACAGTTCCAGTTCGATGACTAGATCTCAGTCTCTCATTACAATTATAGCGGTGCACAAGGTGACAACAACCGCCAGCTCATCAGCACGACATCAGCATTATCAGTGCTACGGTACAGCTCACCGTGTGCAGGCACTTGGTTAGACCGAACAACGGTCTGTCAGCGACATTTACAAATTTCCACCTCAGCACGAGCACTCAGCGACGTCAGCTTAGCAAGAAGTCTGTACCTCAGGACGATTCTACCGACGTGCAAACACTCGGCAACAAACTTCAGCTCCTCCGGGACATGCTCAAATCCTCAGCACGACGCACCGGAGTGCCCAGACATTTGGGGATGAACGACGAGCAACTCGGGGAATTCGGGTTACGCAGTACACGAGTTCAGCATGCATCTCATCGATCCCAGCAAATAGACAGAAGCAACAACACTCAGAACCATTCGGTCCGGCTGGACCATTACGTTCATGTGCAGTCCTCGAACGCCTACACACGACCAATTGCAGTCAAGTAGTGCCACGCATGCAGCCCCATGCCAGACACTGCGAGGCTCAATTGCAGAGCCCAGTCCGTTCACACCAATTCCACGTCTCCAATTATTCAATTGGGGGCTAATCTTCTCATTGCCAAGAACACGAATTAACCATCGCGGAGCCAGATCCGTTGTTGCAGCGCACGGTTTAGGAAAATTGACCACATTGGACGGAACGGCCACCAGATATGCCAACGAGGAGATTTAGAATCACGATTGCAGATGCAGCCTCACCGTGGGAAGATGTCGAGACCGGGGTGGATAGGACGTCTGCTCAACATCCAAAGCCACGAATAATGGTCGCTCAGCTTGGCGCTGCACACCATGGGGACCACCAGCACAGACGACCTCAAGAGCAGTATATATTCAAGACCATGCCTTCAAAGCAAACAACTCAACTGCCAGAACAGAAGCAAGGAACGAAGAGCCTCGTCGAGCACCCAACACATTCAACAATGAGCTGTCAATTCATGAGACTAGTCTCTCAGAGCACTGCTACGCAGTGTACCTCTAGCCTCGGCTCATATTCCACAACGAACAGCTCGACTGCCCCCTATGATACCGCACAACAGGAAATCTCTTGTAAGCGCTCGACGCACGCTTCCTCTGCTCGTCAACAGCAGCTCAAGCGACGTTAAACCCTCATTGAATTCAAAACCAACAAGTTCATGGCCCTTTCACCCTTCAACGTGTTGTCACTGAAACAAACACCTATATTATCGTCGTTAGGCATCTCCCCCAGTACCGCTTCACAGATACCGCAGTGGCGGACGTGGCGGTGGGGGCGCCGGTTGGCTCTTCTTGGCGTCCCCCACTGCGAACGTCAGTTGCAGCGTGAGCATCTTGCCGTCCTTGTCCCAGTTGCTGAAGAACTTGCCCTCGCTCTTGTCCACGTCGTCATTGGGGATCTTGAACGCCACCGTCTCGTACGGCTCACAAGCGAACAGGAGGTACTGCCAGCGCTTGTCAGGCGCCTCCACCTTCTGCTCGAAGGCCGACATGAACCTGTGTCGGGGCTGCAACTTGTCTGCGATCTCCGGGTACGCCACCTGGAACAGGAGGATCCTGGCGCCTGCGTCCGGGTCTCTTTGCTTCGTCACCTTGTACCCGGGCTATCCGATCTTGAGAGCTCTCGGTCGAGCGGCCGCTGCAGCTGCTGCCGCCCTCGCCTCCTGATGATTGGCAGTCGCAGTGGAGTGGGCCGCGTCTGCCGCCTCTTTGGCCGCTCGACGGGCCAAATTCGTTTGGTGGCGCTTGCCCTGCGTGTGCGCCAAGTAGTTGCCCTCGTTGTTGTGCAGCGTGAGGCAGAGCTTGCACTCGTACGAGCCCTGGTGGTTCTTCATGAAGTACGGGTCCTCGGCCAGGTCCACCGTCTCCAGCGCCAGCTTACGCAGCCGCTCGCGGCGGTCGACATTGCTCTGCGACTCGGATGCCACGCCTCCCGAGCCAGGCTTGGATCCCACGCGGTTCTGGAAGTCCATGGCGATTCGCTTTTGGCCAATTGTTAGGAGGGCGGGAAGACGGTATGAGAGGAGGGAATACATTTAATTGGTATTTTATGGCGAAAATGTTAAAGCTCATCGTGTAGCTCCAATATGCTGCAAAAATGGCTTACTACTACGTAGCACATCACATATCTCAACGCTCAGTATAACAACGAAAGAAACCAGGTAATGTTCATTCATTGCCTATTTCCGAGTAGAATTCACAAACCTCTTTACCCAGATAGTGTTTAATCTCGCTACGATAGCACAAGCAGAAGCCAACGTGACGTCTACGGGTATTCAATGTGGCGCTTGTTGTAGTACTTGGTGTAGCTCTTGAGAATCGGCCAATTCTTGTGGCCGATCAGTGGATACACACCCAAAAGGTTTAATTCTTCTTGCAGCTGGATTGGTTTCTTTCCCGCCAGATACCAGACCGGAAATTGAGCCTTAGCCTTAGCCTTTCGAACTGCCGCCACAGCTTCCTTCCACCCCCTCTCTTCGTTGCTGGGTGAGTCTCCATCGTTCGCTTCGGCCGTCTTGTGGGTTCGTAACAACCTCTTTCCGCTCGCGTTGTCCTTCAGTGACTCAATAGTAGATAACGGGTCTGCATTGACCACCTTGGAATTCGATGCTGCAGACACAGCGTTGGCGCTTGCAAGGAGGCCGAAGATTGATACGATTAGGAGATGCAGACGCATTGGGACGCTTGAGCACTGAAACGCAAATTGAGGAATGCGCTGGCAATGCGAGCGCATTCTGCAAGTTGCATCAAAAGAAAAAAAAGGTGAAGCTGAGAGCCTGTTCACCATCTGGATAGACATCGCATCTTTGTAGAATTAACGGTGTTATATCATGTATAGTACTATAATAGTAGTGACTTGGCGATAGTGAGTTGCGAGGTCGCAAAATCACTTCAACTTACTAAAGCGATACCTAAGTACAAGTTCGGAATTAAAAGAAGTCTCTCTGTACCACGTAATTTGGATCCCAAATCACTTGAAATTTGTATGAGGAGGTTTTGACCAGAGAGTTGATTAAAGTAGTCTGGATCGGCCGTACTATGGGAAAACAAGCGCTGAATAATAAAGCTGTGATTAATCAAGTACACACGCCCTTCTCAGTAAGCGCAGTAAGGGTCACTGAAGCCATTTTAAAGGTGTTAGAGATAATGAGTTCGTACGTAGTGGTAGTAATTATGCCTCGGCGATCAGATATTACGTACGGGGCATGTATTGTGCTTTGCAGATGTTTTGTCGCTCCATTTAATGTCTTAGATCGACCTCGACCTCAAACGGCAATTCGAGGGCTTTCAATATCTAAATCCAACCTTGCGAACGATAATCAAGTCGAGTTGTCCTATCGTTTTCACCATCTCCATTTAAATCGAGCTCCAGACTTTATCATTCGGCCAAAAAGATAAGTGAAAAGGACAAACGCATTGCAAAACACAATATATGTAAGTTACCTGTGCTACCACAATGATCACGACACGCTGAACAGATCCAAAGATCCCCTCATACGGATTTTCGTAACGGGAACATGTAGGTCTTCGGGAAACGTGAATCCAAACTGTCTATGATAGAGAGTCAACATTGATATACCTCACGTTTGTGTGATCCACACATACTGTACCGAATTCCCTACACACCTCACGTGTAGAAACGTGAGGTAAGTCAATTTAGACTGTCTATCACCTGTGCATCTCCGACATGTCTACGCCTTGTCATAGTCCTCAAATAGTACTAGGGATTTGTATCCCGTGCAATGTAGACCAGTTAAGTGTATGACAGATAAAGAGTTATTATCTCCGCTTAGGAATTCCAGTCCTCACTTTTGAATCTTCTGAATCTTCTCATCTTCTCCTTTGGACCTCCAATACACAAGCCACCTTCCAGGCCGACTTCCTCGTCAAGAACCCTCTCTTCCTTACTCTTCGCGCTATCATCCACTGTCCTAATCCTCTGTCAATCGTTTCTTTAACAATCTGAACAGAAGCTGTAACACGTTAGAACCCATCACAGTGTGATTCACACCTGCTGTACCGAATTCCCTGTACACCTCACGTATAGAAACGTGACGTAAGTCAATTTAGACTATCTATCATCTGAAAAGAAGCTGTAAGAGCCAGACTGGATTCATGCGCTTTCGTTTTTTGAGAGCTTCCGTCTGACAGCGTGTCTTCTGTTTTGCCATCAGTGTGAATTATCATCGAGATTTACACTAGGTTTTTCTATGTGTATTTTTTACTTCCTCTGCTGGTTGGAAATGATTGCCCGCCCAAACAGATGCCAAAGTGTGTTTTCTCCTGTGTTCTCGCTTGGTACGCGCTAATTAGTGGACACGACGCGGCTTGAGCTAAGCTTTCTAACAGTCTTTTGAGCTTCAAAAAATGTTTGAAAACAGTGAAGCTTTGGCCAAGCGTTATGAAAAACGACCACGCCTGCCGAGGCGAACATACCTATTTATGCATCTAATTAGCGCCAAAGCCACCACCACCGCCTACTATAATAAATGACCCCGCTGAAGCCTGTGGAAAGGCCATCACAGGTAATCATTTACATCCGGAGGAAGTACAGATGTCCCCGTCAAATGTGCAACTGCAAGCAGCAATTTACCTCGGACAGGTAGTACAGATGTGCATGGGACTTGAAACTGGTCGGGATGGGATGTACTGAGGTAGATGCAGCGTGGAGGGAAAATGTTGCGATGCGGGAAGCTTCTAGCACATGAAAACAATAAATTCAGAGTAACTTAGTACTTTTGCATCTATATGGCACCTGTGGGAATCTTGAAACCTCGCAGTCTTTATAAGTCCGACGTTTGCAGATTTGGTGGGGGCGTCTGTAGTCAACAATGCTTTTGACGTGCATTTCGTACGACACACTGGACTATATCATTGGCTAGAATCGCTCTGAGCACCTCACATAGTCTCCAGTTCCCATTTTCCCATTTCCCGAGTTCCCCATCCCGTTCTGCGCGATCGTCCTCCCCCGAAGACCCCGCCATTATTGCGAGAAACAATGGTGCTAAACAATGGTGCTACTCCGAGCTCCTTAACGCCACCCACCGAGTCTCTCAACGCGGAGAACGTTCGCCGCGCATGTACAACCTCCAGGACTCAAACGGCTTACCGCAGCTATCGGCGCTGCATTGCTGCATGGATTCAAGCGACTAAGACGGATTCTGCGAGGTACTTTGACTCTAACGGTGAAATTGACGTCAATGTATTTACGCCGAAAGATTTTGAGGCCTTTTTGCTAGCTAAGACGAACGACACTGAAAACACTATCAAGGTCACAAACCTCAGCGGCTATCGGAATGCTATTAAAAATATCTTTTGGCAGCAGAAACTGCCACTCGCTGTCGCCTACATTGATGACATGAAGACATTTTTCGCCAGTCTGAAGCTCATCGAAGCTGAGCGCAACCAGGGAGGAGCAGGCACAGGTGATCTAAAGCGGCAAACCTATTCAGAGTGGCGAATTATGATGCAGCACATTTCTGTAGCAATTGAGCGCAAGACTGGAGCCCAACCACCTACCTCTATGACTGAACAGCAGGCAGCGATGCTGTGTATTACTGGGGTGAACGGTCTGCCGATTAGCTCTTCTCGTCGCTCTCGTCTGTTAACACAACTCAGGATCACCACGATGCTTCGTCTAGTTAGGGAGACAAAACACGAACAGAGCAACAACGTAGCATCTAGACAGAGGAAGAGAGGACGCCAAGTATAAATGCCCTTACTTGAGCAGTTTTGGCGCAATTGCCGGATACTTTTGACCAATGATATCGCTTAGATAGCACTGTCGTTAAACTGTTGTACGAATGCTCGACACAAGTGATTATCTATTGGCTGAAATAGACTGTCTTGGCTTCGCGCTCGGCCAGTACGACCCCGTGGACCTCCCGAACGGCGAGAAGTTTGGCCTCATCGTGCACTACATCTGGAACGTGCTGCTGCCGGTCTTCACAGGCATGTCGGTCGCTCAGGGCCTGGCCTTCTTCATGGTCGCGCAGATGTCGTGCGGCGGTCTTCTCGCGATGGTTTTCAGCGTTGGCCACAACGGCATGTCCGTGTACGAGCGTGAGGAGAAGCCCGACTTCTGGCAGCTGCAGGTCACGACCACGCGCAACATCACGCCGGGGTTCTTCATGGACTGGTTCTGCGGCGGCCTCAACTACCAGATCGAGCACCACTTGTTCCCCATGATGCCTCGCCACAATCTTCAGAAGGTCAACCGGCTCGTTAAGTGACTATTCTTAGAGTTGTTGTTTAGTTGGCTAAATATTTAAGTAGCGTTTCCTGCAGATAAATAGCGATTAAATAGCGATTACATACGGCGGGAGTGAACACAAATACAGCAATCATTCAGGCGAACTCGAGATTTATTTACGATGATGGTCTGATTGGCAAGCAGCATGCTTTGATAAGTGCCCGACCCATGATGCAGGCCGACATCAGGCACCGCCCATTCAAACTGACGTCAGGTCCCGGCGGCAAGCCACAAATCACGGTGCAGTGTAAGGGTGGAGACCAAGTCGTCCCGTACCGAGGAAATATCGCTCATTGTGTTGATCAGGCCTTCATCGGCAAGGAGATGAAGTAGTTCGACGACTCTCAGCTTTAGGCCTCGGTACAGCCCCCAGGATAGCGTACTGCTTATCCTCAACGAGTCGGCGGCCGCCATAGTCGTGTATGGTATCAGCTCAATCGAATCTAGTTATCTGCTACAGTACAGAGATACAACAAAGCAAAGTAAGACGACGATAATATAGGGTAGGAATCGGAAGGTGCTGTCATTTAGAGATTATTACTAAGAAGTCCTGGAGGTAAATAGAGAGCGTGAACCAGCAAGGTCTCAATCATTTTCGTTGGCGCTGTCCAAGCTAACGATTGCATCCAACAAATACTCAAACTCGAGGGTGGGAACTAGAAGGCGACTACGGAGCTTGGTCTGCGTAAATCCATGAATACTCCACAAGCGCTCGCTAACTCCAGACGAAGTCGGAATGCTCAGTGCCTTTTCAGCAAAGCGCTACAGTTTGGGGAAATCTTCGTTCATTAACCACCAGTGCAAGGGATGTGGCGCTATATTGGTCCGCTTTGTCTTCGTCGCCGGTGAGGCTTCGCCTCATGATATGGTGGTGCTGATTGCGCGTTCATGATGACGTCGAAACAGTACTAGCAGGCCACGTCAAGATGCTGCTTGGTGTCGCTCTTGGGGGGAGGAAGAAAATTTCTATTTTGTTATGTTATAACTATAGAGTCCTGTAGTTTTTGAAGGCTGTGCCTGATCGCGGTTTTGTCTGGTGGCCAAGATGGACTGGTATTCCGAATGCATTTGCTTCTCAGCAATTCTTGGAGTCTTGGCTGTAGGCTGGTGAATTTGAAGATGCCCAACGCTATTCTGTCTGTCCTTGACAGCTTGATCAATTCGGCTGCTGCCGCTACTGCTTTGATCGTCGTGGTTTCCCACATGTATGAGTTGATTCCGTTGAATATATCTCTGTGATCGGGGCGATGTGCTGATGGGATTGTTCCCTGGAGGATGACGTTTGGTGTCGCTCTTGGGACCAATCGAGGTAAACTTTTTCCAAATCGCGCTTTCGTTGCGACCCATTGTACCCTTGGTCAGTCTGAGTGGTGCGGTGCGTCGGTTTCTTGATCGGTTCCAGCTACTTGTGTGTGTGTGTTTAAATTGTAAGAAGGGGGAGTGCCTCCGCTGCGCAGGGGATTCGTGAAATCCGATCCTGGTTCGAGATCTGGTCAGCTTTCTAGATGTCATCCAAGAAAGTCACAATTACATAAATAGACCGTCAGACAGACGAGTGTTTTAACGATATTTAATTCTCATCCCTTAAATACGCATTGAACCGTAGTTAAGTATAAAACTATTTTACAACTCTAGTTAAGTCTCTCTCACCCCTGGGACAAACCGAACTGGAACCATGGTTCCACCCATTTTTTGAACCCGAACCAGGCTTGTTCGCTTACTTTTCTTTCGATCCAAACTAGGGCGAGAATTTGGCTCGTCCTGCAAATTGTTGTTTTGATTGGCTGACAAGATCTCGTTTTATTGGTCAAAACGGATCTGGCTCGCTATGATTTAGATCTGCTCGCCTAGCGTTTTGCAAGTCATTTTGCGTGCGGCCTTCCAGGACCGACCACGCATGAATGGGGACGATCTCCCGATTATCGAGCTCCCCGAGCACTACCGTGCTGATGGCGAAAGGATCGGGATGGCGCTAACTTATGTGTCGGCTCAAGCAAACAACTTTGCTGAGCATCAGGTTGTCTCACAATACCGTCTCGAAGCCGCCAACGCCTTCGCCAAGCCTAACAAAGCCGTTGTCAAGATGCCAACACCACCACTAAGTCGACCACACATTCAACAAATTGCAAGCTCTGCCAAAAGCAAATCACCGCTGTCGCCAAGTAGCCAATACTGACTACAGGTCCAAGTATCTCCTGGCACCATCGTCTTCATCATCGGAGAGCCCCTGTAATGGGTCTGCTTAGACCCACTACTTAAGCTTACACGTGTGCGCACGTGTATGAGGAAGCGTAGGTGTATTTAGCTTAATTTCAGTATACTTGTATCCGCAAGTATACTTAAACCTAGATAAAGGAACCGAACGATAGCTTTGGTGCCAAATGAGAACTGTGTTGATTGTAAAAGGGGTTTCCTCCTAAAACTGATATTTCTAATGAGAGGTTCTGCCATTGGATGGCTGGCAGAACCCCTATCTATTGAATGACTCTCATTGGTAGAAAGGTATTACTTTCTACCAGTCATATGATTTTTGCTATAAGTGTGGACCACCCTGTGGAGTGGTCAACCTGAATGTATCCCTTAGTGTATGTTGCACTAAGGTAGGAGGTGAACCGACTGTGTAGCCCCGCTACACCATCCCCCCGTTAGGATTTGACGTGCCGGTCTCGACACGTCAATCCGTATTTTCTTCGGGAGAACACGTGCTCATTCCCTATGAGCACGCCAACGACGTCTTCGTCTAAGACGCCGGCTGCTTCGGCAACAGCAAGTGCTGTCGTCGCCTCCAAGGCGACGCCGGCCGCTGCCTCAGCCACGACCGCTACTGACATCGCCTCGACGGCGATGTCGACAAGCGCGGCAACAGAGAGTCGCCTCTCTGTTGCTGGATACCACTCGAGATGGCATGATAAACATGCCATCCGAAACAAGACAGGCAAGATCATTGCTGTCGAGACTGGCGTGGGCATCTACTCTCCGGGTGGAGAGGGAGTTCCCCTCGACTACGGAAGCGAAGTCGAGGAGGGGAACTCGAAGGAGACAAGGATACCTTGTCTCCGGGCCACACTGACCCCAATGTGGGTACACGCGAGGACGACTCGAACGCTTCGAGCCCGAAGCGTTCGCGCAGCGGCAGTGAAACACCGCTCACTGTCGCTGGAGCCTTAACGACTCCGCGGGATGGAGATGACTCCACTCCATCCGCTGCTGTTGCGGCCTCGCGCACTGAGCCAGTGCGCGAGCCGTGGATGCCATCTCAATTTGAGATCAGCAGCCGATTCGGTGCGACCGCGCCACCAAATCTGTACGCGCTGTATTCGCGCAACGCCATCGTTGACGATGACGTCGCGAAGCGATTGCACTTTGATCCGCTGACGAATCAAAGGCGCGATTACTACATGGGGCTCTTCCATGAGCTCCGATGGTTTGCGAGCAAGAAGACTTCTCGCAGAAGCAAAGTGCCCGAGTGGCAGGCACTTTGTCAGAGTTGGAGTGCCTTTGTTGAAAACTTCAACAAAGAACCAGCTGGCTATCGCAGCCGGATTAGCCAGGCGCGGGAGCGCTACGAGAAGTTCTCGAAGCGTGGTAAACTTGATCGACTGCACCATGGTGCAGTCGGTATTGGACTTCCTTGCGCAGTGTCTTACGACACTGCTTGTGAGTACTGCTACCCCGGAGCAGTACGCATCACCGAGCGGGACATTAACGGGTACACGTCTATGTGTGTACCTGGCGACCTCAAGACCCTGCGCGCCAGTTTTCAGGCGCAGGCGTCTTCTAGTGCTGCCGATATTCGCAGCACTTATCCGAGTGCTGTAGGCGACTACAGCGCTCGCCCAAGTTTTACGCCCTTCGGCGGAGGTGGCGGTGGCGGCCTTCGTACACCGTCATCATTTCCGGAATGTCCTCCATCAGGACATTCCGTGATTCCCACGTATCGTGTTGGGGAGGAAATCCTCTCCAACGAATTCGAAAATGAACCGGACCTCGGGTCTGGTTCCGATGACCAACAATTCGCTGGACGATCCAGCGAGTTGCCCCGCGTGCGTCTCGCAACGGGGGTGGGGGGGGGGGGGCGGGAAGACGCCCCGGGTTTGGTCAACCAAACCTTGAGTCTCGCTTGGAGGCTGTTGAGCGTCTCCAAGCGTCGCAGTTCGCTGCTCTGCGTCAGGAGCTGAGCTTGTTAAAGGCTCAGCTCGCGGAGGTTGCGCAGACGACCTCGAACGTAAAGGTCGAGGTCGGGACGAGGCTCTCCGGCGTCTCGAAGCGCGTCGCCGCGCTCGAGAGCGCTTTGGCGAGTCACCAGATGTAGGTGACTCGTGCTGCACGTACGGCTTCAGTCGCCCAACGTAAAACGTTGGGTGCAAGCGCATGCTGGACGGTATGCCCAGTGTGTACGCGTTGCCATGCTTCGCCAACGCGGTGAATGGCCCAATGAAGCGCGGAGCAAGCAAGCTTGCTCCGAAATCGGGAACTGCATGTTTAGCTAGGTTCTGCGTAGCTAACAGAACTAATGAACCAACTTTGAATTTATTTGTGTTTCCCCTGCCGGTGTTATCGGCATTCAGCTTCTGTCGATCGACAGAAGCTGCTATTGTGTCCTGGACAAACCGAATTACGGCTTGTCGGCGCTCGACAAAGTCCATTGCATCCGAGCTGAACCCCTGGTTCAGTTCGTGCTTCTTGTTCGCAGCAGGCCCGGCCTGCGCGTGTTGTTCGTTGTCGTTTGAAGTGTCTACGCCCGTCGTAGACACTGTGTTGTCGTCGCCATGACTGCGCGCAGTACGTGCGCGAGTCGTCACAGCTGATACATTGCTCGTATCAGCGTGCTTATCCGGTTGTTTTGAATTAATCGGATATCCTCCCCCACTTAAGGAAGGAGCTACCGCACCGAGTACGCTCGGTACGCGTGGGTGCCTCATGGCATTCACGTAGAACGGTGTGTGTCCTGTCGAGACATGCACCGAGTTGTTGATGGCGAACTCCGCCATCGGCAAGCAGTCGCTCCATTGATGGAACGAGTGCGCGTAGCTCTTCATGGTGTCAACCAGCACGCGGTTGACACGCTCTGTTTGCCCGTCGGTCTGCGGGTGATCCGCAGTCGACATGGACAACTGCGTCCCAAGAAGTGTAAACACTTCTTGCCAGAATCGCGCTGTAAAGCGCGGATCCCGATCCGACATGGCATACCATGGTGTCTAAACACCATGTCGACAAACAGACATGCCGTCTGTTTGGCTGTCACCTCGGCTGGTACTGCAGCAAGATGCACCATCTTGCTGAAGCGGTCAACACAGACCACTATACCAGTCCTCCGCTTGTTGTCTTGCGGAAGACCAAAAACAAAGTTCATTGAAATGGACTGCCAGCACTCCGACGGAGTCGGTAGTGATTGAAGCGGAGCCTGCGAGTTGGGCGCAGGCTTCACGCGCTGGCATACCTCGCAAGCACGAACGTACTCGCGTACCCATTTGTACTGGTGACTCCAATAGAAGTCACGCGTGAGAAGCAAGTATGTCTTCTCACGGCCAGGATGTCCCGATGTCGGGGCATCGTGGTACTCGTACGTGATCTTGAGCTTCAACTCATGATCATCCGGCACGACAATGCGATCTGCGTTGTCGTCGACTGCGCTGTAAAACAGCAGACCATTGTGTACACGATAGCGGTGTACACGAGCACGAAGGTGTTTGGCCAGCTTCTGACGAGACTTGTCAGAAGGTGTGGAGACGTACTCCAACAACTGCTTCGCATCCGCATCATGTGCGTATGCGGCCTTCACGTCATCCAACAAGGACGACGAGGGTGTAGTCGTCCTGACGACGCCAACTGCGTTGGCGTTGGCCGCTTGCACCGCATAATCTGGTCGACGCGAAAGCGCGTCGGCCACGACATTCAACCTTCCAGGTTTGTACTCAACCTGGAAGTTGTATTCAGCAAAGAATGACAGCCACCGTGCCATTCTTTGTGATATGTGCGGCGACTTGATCGCCGTACGCAACGATGCGTGGTCGGTGTAGACCACGAATGGTCTACTCCCAAGTAGATACACTCGAAACTTTGCGAGTGCATACTTCATGGCAAGGAGTTCCTTGTCATGTACCGGGTAATTGCGCTCAGCTGGCTTCAGCTGACGCGATTGGTAGTAAACCACACGATCACGACCTTCGTGATCGAGTTGCATCAGTGCGCATCCGCTCGCGAAATCGGATGCATCGCACACCACGTGGAATGGGCGATCTTGGTCGGCCACCGCCAAGATCGGCGCCTCAGTCAAGCCCTGCTTGACTGCTTCGAAGGCCTGCTGACAATCAGCAGTCCATTCCCATGCAGCCTCTTTCTTTAAGAGCTGCGACAGCGGACGAATCTTGCCCGCGTAGTTGCTCACGTACTTGCACAAGTACGTGGTGAGTCCAAGGAACTGCCGCAGTTCCTTTATGTTTGAAGGCGTAGGCCATTCATTGATCACTCTGACCTTTCCTGGGTCAGGGCGTACGCCGTTCTCCCCCACGAGATACCCAAGTATGAGTATCTCGGTCGCCCCGAAGATACACTTCTTCAGGTTTGCATAGAGCTTGTGCTTTCGCATGAGCTCAAGCAACTTGCGGAGATGCTCTGTATGCATCTCCACATCCGATTTCCCATTCACAGCCCGGCTGTGAATGAACACGTCGTCGAAATAGCTCGGTGCGAAGTCGCGCACCGAGCGCAACAAGTGCGTGACGCACCTGTTGAACGTCGCTGGGGCGTTCTTCAGCCCCTGCGGCATTACGAGCCACTCACAGAGCATGCTGCTCGGAGTGCTTACCGCTGCGAGAGGAATATCACTCTCACGCATGAGGATCTGATAGAACCCGTCTCTCAGATCCAGAGTACTGAAGATAGTACTCGAGGTCATCGAATCGATGATCACATCTTTTCGAGGTATCGGCGTCTGCGCAGGTACCGTCGCATCGTTCAGCTTGTTATACGCATGAACGATGCGCCACCCGCCCTGTCGTTTCTTCACACAGAACGTAGGCGCGCTGTGCGGGGACTTCGATTCCCGCACTTGTCCGGCTTTGCGACGACTTTCAAAGAAGTCGTCGATTGCCTTGACTTGCTCACGCGGCAGTGGCCACTGTCGCGTGACGCAATACTTCGTTCCCGGCACGAGATCAATCTCGTGCTGAACACCCTTGTCCTGCGGTAACTCCGCAGGAATGTCGTCCGGGAGAACATCCTTGTACTCACGCAAGACCTTGTAAAAGGAGCTCGCCTTGAGCGAGTCCCAGCCTTGCTCGTCGAAGCGTTCCTTCTTCGACTTCGCGCTGAGGGCGTCCGCGCCCTCAGAGATGAGCTGATTCAGCTCTTCTGCTTCACACGTCATCCTCTCGACGTCCGAGAGGATGCAGATCTGCTCGATGCGTCCATCGTGCAGTTCGCGAGCGAAACGCTTCCAGCTTGTGACTGGGAGCGACATCAACTCCGACGCTAACGTCGGAGGATTATCCAGCCTCATCTTCTTGTATTGGAGACCAATACTTGTACGCGTCAAGACACTCAATGTCTCGACGGTTGTCTCCAACTCCTGTGTCTGCCCGGCAGACACTGCTTGTAGCGTCTCGGTCCCTGATCGAGACTTGCGCAGCTTTTCTCGCTTGCGCTGTTCACTTCTCGTGCGGAGCCCGGCACCGCGAGTTTCCTCTTGTCCAGGCCCGGCCGTGGACAGATGTTCCTTGTGTTCGCCGGCGGGTTTTACCCGCGGGCGCACGCGTTCAAGCACAGCTTGATCGCGCACCGCTTCGTCGTGCAGCCCGGCTGCACGCGAGCTCGCAAGCATTTCCGGTGCGGGACGTTTGCAACCGTCCGCACTGCTTGCAGCGTCGGCTCCCAGAGCCGACGCGTCTTCTTTACCTCGACGCCTAACGGCGGAGTGTCTTTCGACCAATTGTGTGTCGACATTAGCTGTCGACACTACCGCGTCGCCCCGGACGCTTCGAGATCCTCTCGAATCGGATTGAACCAGGCCCTGCTGATTCGTTTCACATCTTCTTCCAACGACTCTCGCAGTCGTTGGCGTTCGCTTCGGGTGACCGGAGACAGCCGCATTCCGCGCTGTCTCTGATGGAGGGCCGCATGCACCACGTGGTGCATGTGCTACGCCGACAGGGCCATCGCTCTCTGTCGCGCTGCTGCTGCTCCCGAAGCGCACGATCGTGCGCTTCGTCCAGTCGATCACCGGATCATGCCGTGCAAGCCGCGGCATGCCCAACACCATATCGAACTTATCGTCCAGTTCCAGGACGATAAGCTCGTCGACGAACTCCTTCTCTTGATAAGAGAAGCGTACGCGTACGATACGCTTCTCGGTTCTAACAACGACACCCGTTGCTAGTCTCACTTCCAATAGACTTCGAGGTGTTTTCACCTTCTCGAAGTCAAGCCTTGGAAGGCTCTGCAGTCGAACAAAGTTGTTCGACGCACCACAGTCCACTAGAGCACGAAGAGACTTCTCTCTCTTCGAGCTTACCTTCAGGATGACAAGGTTCGGCTTGTCATCTTGCTTCTTGCAGTGAGATTGACTCTCAGTGGGGGCAGCGATCTTCATTGCAGCGTGTCCGATATCGACACGCTCGATCGCACCGCCAGCAGGGCGCCCCGCTCCTGCTGGTCCCTCTAGGTTTTTGTTAGCCCGTGACGATACCCAGTATCGCCACGACGGCTCTTCGCCGCGTGCACAGGTGCTGTGCACTCGCGAGCGTAGTAACGCACATTCGTTGATCCACGACGCTGCTGGTTCCCAGCAGCGGTCGCACTCGAGAGGTCCATTGGTTCGGGACCTCCCGACGGCCTTACCACCGGTCGTGGCATCAGCCGCGGGACGTTCACATGCAGTTTAGTTTTAGCCTGCCGCAGGCTGAACTGTTCTTGCATTGCGAGCGCAATTGCAGCCTCGAGAGTATTTGGATACTCTCGGAAGAGATAGGTCTTCACAGACCCATCTCTAAGGCCTTTCATGAACGTGACGACCTTTGTCGCCTCGTCAATCGGATTGGTCACGATGTTCAAGACCAAGTACCGTGCCCTTTGGGCGTAAGCATGCACGTTATGCTTGCCCTGTTGCAGATCGAGGAACTCCGCCCTCGATCGGAACTCGTTTTGCGGGGGATCAAACGCTAGTTTGAGCTCCTCCTTGAACTCCTCGTACGTGCTAAAGCACGTAGGGTCTGTGAGTCGGCGTCCGTATGCCCAACTCCTCGCTCGTCCACCAAGACATGACATGGCGAACGCAACCTTCGACAACGGGTCGACGATACGTCGAGCCGCAATGGCAGTGTCGACCTCGACAAGCCAACGGAGGAGAGGTTCGCCCTCTCTTCCAACGTAACTGCTTACGTGGAGTTTCAATGACTCCACGCGCGGTGTGGCCGATGGCGACGCCGAAGCTCGAGCAGTGGTTTCACGCTGTTCCTTCACGATGAAACCCAGAGCAACACCGTGTTGCTCCGTCGGCGATAGCGTACGCAACATCGTTGCTACCGCTGCTTCTCCAATGACCGTCGGCAGTCGTTGGAGGGCCTCCCACTCTGGTTCCGACAGGTGGGGGCAGTCTGCACGCGCAACATGCGTTGCAGACGTATTTGGGCTACCCACGGACATGTTACTGTCCGAGGACAAGGTTCTCAGCCCCGCGTTCGTATTCCATACGAACGTGTTCTTAGTCGGTCGTTGGACGGACTAAAAAGTGCTACCAGGTGTAATGGGTCTGCTTAGACCCACGACTTAAGCTTACACGTGTGCGCACGTGTATGAGGAAGCGTAGGTGTATTTAGCTTAATTTCAGTATACTTGTATCCGCAAGTATACTTAAACCTAGATAAAGGAACCGAACGATAGCTTTGGTGCCAAATGAGAACTGTGTTGATTGTAAAAGGGGTTTCCTCCTAAAACTGATATTTCTAATGAGAGGTTCTGCCATTGGATGGCTGGCAGAACCCCTATCTATTGAATGACTCTCATTGGTAGAAAGGTATTACTTTCTACCAGTCATATGATTTTTGCTATAAGTGTGGACCACCCTGTGGAGTGGTCAACCTGAATGTATCCCTTAGTGCATGTTGCACTAAGGTAGGAGGTGAACCGACTGTGTAGCCCCGCTACAGCTCCAAGTTGAAACGGGTGGTGGAGAAAAACTCTGCGAGGGACTTCCTATTGTCGTCTTGCTCCTGCCGAATGTTGACCATCACGTTGGATGGGATGTGCTCCGACGTAGCGACAGCAGAGAACTTAGGGCACTGCGCAATATTCACGTAGCTTCTTTCGCAGTTGAGTAACGTGGTGTCCGCACTGTATGGCGCCAACGAGTTGCGCTGAGGCTTCACCATCCTACCTGCTGTCCCGAAGCCTCTCGTGATGTCCGCACTGTATGGCGCCAACGAGTTGCGCTGAGGCTTCACCATCCTACCTGCTGTCCCGAAGCCTCTCTCAATATGGGCCGACGAAGATGACAGTGAGAAAAACACGCGCGTCACCAGAGGCAGCAGGCGAAAGGTGCCAATGTCTTGCTGGCATTTCCAGAAGGTGAGCACTGGCTCAAAATCACTGAAGCTAGCCCCTTGAAGGGTGGTTGTCGTCGTCAGCCACCGCTCAAACTCGTCGTCGATCCGCTGCTCGTGCAAAGCCGTCGCCGTCGTTAGTGACTGTGGAAGTATCTCGCCTGCTGTGTCAACAAAAATCGTCACGATGCCTTTGGGGAAGATGGCGGCTGGTGGGGGAACGACGACTTCGGGCATGCTCGGTGTTGAGTCCACGGCGACCACGATCTTTCGCATACTATCTAGGACAATGTGGCGAACCTTGGTGTAATGGCGCTCCACCACCTGCTGAGATGCTCCGGCCTGCAGGTTACTCAAGATGACGATCCGCTTGAGTGCGCCATCTGGGTTCTTGAAGTTACGATGTAGGAGGAGCTGTATCTCGAACGTGTAGGAGCATTTTCTCACGACATTACGATCTGTGTATCGCCTGAAGAAGACTCGGTGAAAAGTTTTGTGCAGCGACGTGCGTGTCGTGGATGCCAGGTTCGACAGCTCCTCTGCACGGAAGAATTGCTGTTCATCCTTGATTGAGCAGCAGTCCTTTAACGACTGTGTGGTGTCAAGCAGCGAAATCTGCAGTTTGTATAGCCCCAGCAGCACACTGCACTGGTTACTATTCTATTCTTGCCCAGCCTGATTCAGAAACGAGATAGGCTCGAGCAGGGAAGAACCTGCACCATCTCCATCTTGTCTCGTGACAGGGGAATGCCGCGGGCAGAACCACGTTGTCGCGGCGAGTTTTTGCAATGCGCTCGTCGTACCATTCGACGAGCGAGCAGAGCGGAAGCAGCAACAACGAAAACGGCGTAGATCAACACTTGGACAAAGCAAATTTGATAGAACAATTGGAGTGGCAACATACAATATTGGGGGATTGGCGACGCACTTGCACGAGCTAGGACAGCACTTGAGAGCAGTGCGAGAGAACACAGAACATGGACACAGAGACCTAATATTCCTAGAAAAACCTATCAGACAGAGATGGAACACAGCGCAGCGACGGTGCAGTATGCGGCACTATGGGTTTTTAAACACACAGTAGCTCATACTATGTCGTGGCCGAAGAGAAGACCTCATTCCTCTCCGACCACAGGGGGTCATACGGGAAATACATCTACCGACCGGAGCGGTGCGGGTGCGCAAGATGCCGACGGTCTACCCACCGCCACACTATGCGCAAGCCGTCACACACAGCATGATAGGCTAGAGGATAGAGCTACTCAAACAATCGTTTGGTAACGCTGCCGGCTGTGAAGTAGCGGACGCATGGGACACTTTTAAGGCCTCCGAAATGGTGCAATTCAAGAGCGCAGCGAGAAAACGAATGACCAGCGGATTCCGGGAGAGCATACGCAGACTCAAAAAGAAGCTGAACAAGTCCAGCTACACTGCAGCGGAAACGGAACAGGAACTAGCAGCCACACTGGCGGAATTGAGAAGGCTACAAGCGGAGCGTGGAAATCTGAGGATGAAGATCCTGATTAATAAAATGCATGGATCACCAGGGCCTCGACTAAGCTGTTATTTCGCAGAATCGGTACCAAATTTGGAGATAACACAATTCCATCCCTCAAATCAAGAATAATTGACTCCAAGTGGGGGCTCACGATAAAGCTGACAGTCTAGCTGAAAATAGGTCTCCCATTTTCAAAGGAGCTGCAGAGGAGAAAGGAAACATAGGACGATATCTAGATCGACTAAAAGGGAACTAGAATGCACTGAAATTGGAGGGCATAGATGAAATCACGCAGGAGGAAGTCGCAACAGCGATTAAAAAGTGCAAGAGGAAAAAACGTGCGGACCTGACGATCTGAACAATGATTGGTATCAGGACAAATGTGAAAAGATAGCGCCAATTCTAGCGAAACTGCTCAATTCATGCATGGGCAATGGCACTACGATGAAGACCTACGTGGATGCCTTCATATTTAGCATCAGCAAAGGTGGGATCACAAGTGACCCGCTAAATTATAGACCAATAGTGGTGCTGAATACCCGCTACAAGTTATTCACGCGTATATTAACATAGAGGGTACGACGACATATTTCAAGGTTACTACACCGCACACAGTTCGGTTTCGTTCCTGGACGAACGATACACGAAGCTATCGACCTACTGGAAGCAGCCAAAGTTTGCTACCAGAGGCGGGAAAACTTGAGTCGAGCGCAAGTGTTGCTTTGGACTTTGCCGATGCATGCGATTTATTGGATTGGGATTTTATTCCTTGCGGTGCTAAATGCCAAATGATTCTGTGCGACAGTACCGCAATTCATACAGGAACGAAAGTGCGGTTTGTGGCAAATGGGAGTCTCTCGCAACAGACGCTGGTTACAAGTGGAATCAGACAGGGGTGCCCGTTAGCACTGCTCCTATTTATTATTGCAGTAGAATTATGTATGACGAAATAGAAAATGACCCCACGCTCAAGGAGGTAGACAGTATCAGGTATCTGGGGCACATTGCACGAGTGGACAACACAACGAACGAAGCATGGATGAAGGCGTTTGTGGCCCTGATAGTGCGGCTGCTACTAGCGGCAGGGGAAACGAATACAGTTCACCAAAGAACGATGATCGCATCAGCAGTTCTTATCCCAATGTTGCTGTACGTTGACCGCCACGCGTGGCCTTCTACCCCAAGCATCAAGTGGGTGTGGAAATCGAGTTTCGCGCTACCCGACCGCACTCCATCCGGATGGATCAAAGCAGAAGTGGCAGAAACAGCTCCGCAACTGGCATGGGGAGGAGAGGGGGTCGGATTGGCAGAATTAAAAGCAGAATTCGTAGCACTAGCAGCAACAGCAGTAGGAAATTGGGCGATGATAGAGCGAAGAATGGTGAAAATCACAGGAGACGTCTTGCGAAACGATCTGACGGAAGCACGTAGACCACTTACACCAGTGAAGATAGAATCTCAGTCCAGAATAGCAACAGGTATGTGGACTAAGGGACGACCATAGACTACGTATGCGCTCGTAGATCATTGCCATCATCGCCAATTGGCCGGAGCTAACCTCCAAACCAGCGGAGGAGGAGCTGCTATGGGTGCACCACGGACTTGAGGACCCTCATCACGTATTCACAGTGAACGCGGAATGGGGCGCCATAACACACTCATGGAGCACGATCAACAGAGAAATGCAGAACGAGGAAACAAGCACAATTTGGAGGAATCAGTCACTAAAGAGCTTCGGGTGCCACCCAATACACTATGGGTCACACCGCATCACACTCTGCAACGGATGAAGCCGGTGTGGGCGGGGAGGCGGCGGTAGAAAATGTCCAGGAGCCGACAAAGTCACTCTATCTAAAGAAGAGAGGAGAAGACGCGCGGGAGCCAGCATTATACACCAACAACCACTGGAACGAACAAAACGGGCGAATGGCAAAATCTCTTGAAACGTTGTCATGACAGTGATACGAAGAGTAGAGGGGTCCCTGCACACCACGTGCAAAATGTTTGGAGATTAAACATGATCGTTTACGCCTGTGAAACAAGGAGAAGTACAGCTACGAGTGTGTTGCATGCGGGCGAACAGAAAACTGGATACAGCTCATCCAGTGTGGTAATGTCCAGTAGCGACGGCTTTCTGGGATTCCATTCTGCAGTACTGGGACGCGGAGATCAGAGAGCCGACCAATCAGGAATGTCGGTGAAATGAAGTACTAGAAGACATACTAGGTATGGAATTACAGACAATGTCACAGTGGATTGTAGCCTAGGGACAAACCCAGGCAGATGACACATTGGGATCAAGCACAAGATATCATGCAAAAGCTGTGAGTCATTGGATGCGCTGCGACGGTAACACGAATGTGGAGGGGGTACGTAGACATACTCTATCCTGATGGGAAGAAACCAACTTGCTGAGGCAAAAGCAGCGAAAACACGAGGCTGCGCTCAGGGAGGCGATATGTCGTTTCTGGAGCACTTTGTACCCACTTACACTGAAGTCTAAGAGTCAATTGGACACGGTGGCCTTCATAGCTAGCAGAAAACGAGTGGCTACGGCGCGGACTGACGAAACAAAAGGGATGGCAATTTGTGAACGATTGGGGCTCTTCGACGGCTGATCAAGAGGAAACACGGGCTCTGGAGGAAGTGGCAGTGTAATAATGGCAATGAGAGGGCCAAAGAAGTGCGGTCACTGCGGGCAGCTCCCACGGCTCTTAGCATCAACACGGTAACTAACAACGTCGCAGAATTCGTGGGGTTACACAGACTGCTGCAATGGACAACGGAATGTCGGTGGTACGGATTGCATAGGGTGGGCGATAGCGCAATGAATATCAGGATGCTGAAGGAGCGAAAGCTACCTAAAAGCAAGTAGATACAGGACTGGTACAGGATATCCAGAAGCCTGGCAGATGATTGCCAAGTAGCGAGCTGGACACATCAGTACAGAGAGCACAACACAACAGCAGATTGGCTAGGAAACTTGGCGAATGATTCCAAGGCCAGCTGTATGATAACGATGGAAGATGTAGAGGATGAGCATCCTGTACGCAAAGGAGTCGAAGCTCGTATCAGAGGAAACTGTGTACGATGGATCGAGGAGGAAGGGGCACTATAAGTACACAACAAAGGATGAGAACGAAACATGCAGCAGGAGAGGCTGCACAACTCGACAGTAAGCAAGCACCTATTGAGGATGGTTACTACAGTCCAATTCGAAGGAGTAAGTGACACAATACACCGCAACATTATTATTAATATTTAAGGGAAGTCACCAACAGCGGAATTATCACTTTGTATGAGTTTAGAAAAGTGACAAACTACCACATGATAGCGGAAAGGAAGGATGTGGGCTGTCGTCTTTGCGGGATTGTTACGAGCTACGAGCTGGTCGCTGGGCCCTCGACGCTGCTTGACTTTTCTGTTTGCTGTAGCTGCACTTCCTAAATGAATTCTCGCTGACTAGGTTTCTTTGATGAGTCATCGGCTTCGCAGGTGCTAACTACGTCCAGGTATTCTTGTCTGGTCTGGCTTGCAGTATCGTTATGTAACGGGGTACACCGACGTGTACCCATGTTACATAAAGAGTGACGGGATGTCTCTCTTTTGTGCCCATGGTACGTGGTACCGGTTGGCGGTGAGCCAACCATTGGGCACTTGTTTAGCTTTTACTATAGTTGACTTAGAGTTTGTAAGGATCAAGCTTGACTCACCTATAAAATATATTCAGTCTTTAAACCTACCGTCTAAGTCGTAGTCGGTTCCCTTAGACCGGGAACCGTGAACTTGTTGTTCACCGAGAGCTTACGCTCTCTAGCACTTCCTCTGTGCAAGGTGCTGTGTGCCCCGTCACACGTTACATGTAGCCAGCTGAACTTGGCTGTACTCTGCCTTCCCAGGAAACCGGAGTATCCCTTTAACTGCGCTTCTCTTCGCTGCTCTTTGTTGCGCTACATTTGCTTCGTCAGGGTACTTCACATGGCTTACATTGTGACGGGATCACACAGCACCTTGCGCTTGAGGAAGTGCAAGGAGTATACAAACTCCAAGTGAACTGCAGTCCGATGGTTCCCGGTCTAAGGGAACGGTTGACTTGAAGAACGTAGATATTAGAGTGATATATTTATAGTTACCTAAAAACCGTGTCACCATCCACGCGTTAGTGATGTTGGATACACCATGTACCCAACTCGGAAGAGTGACGGGTACTCTTCATATAACCCCGTCACATCAATAAGCGGCAGCATCTTCATCGCTAGTGACAATTACCAACCATTGCTGTTCTCTTTCCTTTGAAGAGCACTGTTAGCACTGGTATATCTATATCGAGCGAAATCCTAGACAGGTCCGTCTTTAGATCTTTGATTTCCTGGTTTGGGAGGCTGTAGCCTCCGCTCCTATATGTATCTGGGCTAATAGCACATGCTTGGGCAAGTTATCTCCAAACCGTTGATCCGGGGCTAAATGTGAATACAGGGGGTACTCCATCGCCTTGAAAATATCAATGACTTGGCTATCTGGCTTCCGTTCATAGTTTGCGCTAGGATCGCGGCGGCTGGGGCATCTCCAACGTATCATTAAAAGATCCTTGCCCTCATTTGTTGTTCGCTGTCTGGGTACCGCTAATGTCTCCATCGGGGTCATGCACAGATCATATAGCCTTTTCGGCTCAGCAGATTCTATGGTCTCCTCTTGTTCCATCCCTTTGACCACTGCCCCAAGGTAGGAGATTGGTTTGCTCTCGCTTTAGTGCTCTCCAGCTTCGTCAATTGTAGTCTCCGGATCCACGAAAGTGAATAATCACAGTCTATCATCCAGCTCACCTTGCGTACTGTGCGCAATTGTGATGCACGTGTGCATCATCTGCTGTTGTCGCGTGAGCACGTGCTGCCTTGCGTTTGTTCCAATAACCCCGGAGTCGGCGGTACTTCAGCTCCATCGTCTCTGGTATCGGGTCACTCCATTTCGTTTTCTCTGCTTCGGATGGCAGCCCAGAATCCTTCTCTTTCAGCTTCCCCCAATGCTCTTGGAATCGATGCTGTCTCGCCATGTCCGTCAGTCGTAGTACGGTGCCGTACATATTGCCTCGGCTGTGTTGCTGAGCAGGTAAATCCGCAATTATTTGAAAATCACCTGTCCGTCTCCCATATCTGCACTATTTGGCTTTGTTCCTGGGGTTCTCAGATTTCCTTCCTTGATTCCTTCTATCAGCCAGTGCCGTCGTGGCGATAGCTTCCGTCCGCTCTACTTGTTCATCCTTGCGCGCTGCCGTGTTGTCCCGCTCTCCTTCCCATCTGCCGTTGGACGGCCTTTAGTTCTGCCTACGATTCTCCCCTCGCTTGCCGCATTGGTTTTGCTCTCCATCATCAGTAGTCACCCTTGAAACCTCGCGTTCTGCTCGACCTCTTGTCCAGCCGGCCCCTGGTCCTGCTCGCTGTGCTCAACGTACTCCCAGCCGTGATTTCCTTCGGCGATCTTTTCGTTATCTGTCTTTTTTGCCCCCCCCCCCCCCCCCCCCCCCAGTAACCGGGTCGGTTGTTGCTGTATTCGCTGGACTTTGGCCCACGAAGTATCAGTATCAGTATCGTGAGCGGGAGCCGGCGGATTTGGATGATGGCCTACCTTACGCACACGTGCCCTGAACAGACAGCTCCCGCGAAGAGAAACCATCGTTTCGGCACACACACAATAGAGGTTCCGCAGCCCAACCTCATTAACCTACGGCCAGGTACACCGCGACCGTCGTATCCGATATGAGGGGCGACCCCAGACACAATTCAACACGGGGTGATCCCATTTCAGCATTCGTCATCATGAGCGTCCGTACACCGTAGACGAAGGGGGCTAACCAACGATCTGTTTCTCGGCAATACTCCGGCGGACGATCAGGTTATAAGTGCTCAATGACAGTCAAGGGCAGTCCATCAACACAGCCCACCAGTGTGCAGGCACTTGGTGAGAGTGAGCAACAATCTGTCAGCCTAGCGCTCTGGTGTGCACGTACTTGGTGACGACAGTTCCAGTTCGGTGACTAGATCTCAGTCTCTCATTACAATTATAGCGGTGCACAAGGTGACAACAACCGCCAGCTCATCAGCACGACATCAGCATTATCAGCGCTACGGTACAGCTCACCGTGTGCAGGCACTTGGTTAGACCGAACAACGGTCTGTCAGCGACATTTACAAATTTCCACCTCAGCACGAGCACTCAGCGACGTCAGCTTAGCAAGAAGTCTGTACCTCAGGACGATTCTACCGACGTGCAAACACTCGGCAACAAACTTCAGCTCCTCCGGGACATGCTCAAATCCTCAGCACGACGCACCGGAGTGCCCAGACATTTGGGGATGAACGACGAGCAACTCGGGGAATTCGGGTTACGCAGTACACAAGTTCAGCATGCATCTCATCGATCCCAGCAAATAGACAGAAGCAGCATCTACGATACCAGTAGCAACAACACTCAGAACCATTCGGTCCGGCTGGACCATTACGTTCATGTGCAGTCCTCGAACGCCTACACACGACCAATTGCAGTCAAGTAGTGCCACGCATGCAGCCCCATGCCAGACACCGCGAGGCTCAATTGCAGAGCCCAGTCCGTGCACACCAATTTCACGTCTCCAATTATTCAATTTGGGGCTAATCCTCTCATTGCCAAGAACACGAATTAACAATCGCGGAGCCAGATCCGTTGTTGCAGCGCACGGTTTAGGGAAAATTGACCACATTGGACGGAGCGGCCACCAGATATGCCAACGAGGAGATTTAGTATCACGATTGCAGATGCAGCCTCACCGTGGGAAGATGTCGAGACCGCGGTGGATAGGACGTCTGCTCAACATCCAAACCCACGAATAATGGTCGCTCAGCTTGGCGCTGCTCACCATGGCGACCACCAGCACAGACGACCTCAAGAGCAGTATATATTCAAGACCATGCCTTCAAAGCAAACAACTCAACTGCCAGAACAGAAGCAAGGAACGAAGAGCCTCGTCGAGCACCCAACACATTCAACAATGAGCTGTCAATTCATGAGACTAATCTCTCAGAGCACTGCTACGCAGTGTACCTCTAGCCTCGGCTCATATTCCACAACGAACAGCTCGACTGCCCCCTATGATGCCGCACAACAGGAAATCTCTTGTAAGCGTTCGACGCATGCTTCCCCTGCTCGTCAACAGCAGCTCAAGCGACGTTAAACCCTCATTGAATTCAAAACCAACAAGTTCATGGCCTTTTCACCCCTCAACGTGTTGTCACTGAAACAAACACCTATATTATCGTCGTTAGGCATCTCCCTCAATACCGTTTCACAGATACCGCAGTTGCGGACGTGGCGGTGGGGGCGCCGGTTGGCTCTTCTTGGCGTCCCCCACTGCGAACGTCAGTTGCAGCGTGAACGTCTTGCCGTCCTTGTCCCAGTTGCTGAAGAACTTGCCCTCGCTCTTGTCCACGTCGTCATTGGGGATCTTGAACGCCACCGTCTCGTACGGCTCACAAGCGAACAGGAGGTACTGCCAGCGCTTGTCAGGCGCCTCCACCTTCTGCTCGAAGGCCGACATGAACCTGTGTCGGGGCTGCAACTTGTCTGCGATCTCCGGGTACGCCACCTGGAACAGGAGGATCCTGGAGCCCGTGTCCGGGTCTCTTTGTTTGGTCACCTTGTACCCGGGCAATCCGATCTTGAGAGCTCTCGGTCGAGCGGCCGCTGCAGCTGCTGCCGCCCTCGCCTCCTGAAGATTGGCAGTCGCAGTGGAATGGGCCGCGTCTGCCGCGTCTTTGCCCGCTCGACGGGCCAAATTCGTCTGGTGGTGCTTGCCCTGCGTGTGCGCCAAGTAGTTGCCCTCGTTGTTGTGCAGCGTGAGGCAGAGCTTGCACTCGTACGAGCCCAGGTGGTTCTTCATGAAGTACGGGTCCTTGGCCAGGTCCACCGTCTCCAGCGCCAGCTTACGCAGCCGCTCGCGGCGGTCCACATTGCTCTGCGACTCGGATGCCACGCCTCCCGAGCCAGGCTTGGACCCCACGCGGTTCTGGAAGTCTATGGCGATTCGCTTTTGGCCAATTATTAGGAGGACAGGACGACGGTATGAGAGGAGGGAATACATTTAATTGGTATTTTATGGCGAAAATGTTAAAGCTCATCGTGCAGCTCCAACATGCTGCAAAAATGGCTTACTACTACGTAGTACATCACATCTCTCAACGCTCAGTATAACAATGAAAGAAACCAGGTAATGTTCATTCATTGCCTACTTCCGAGTGGAAATTACAAACCTCTTTACCCAGATAGTGTTGACTCTTGCTACGATAGCACAAGCAGAAGCCAAAGTGACGTCTACGGGTATTCAATGTGGCGCGCGTTGTAGTAGTTGGTGTAGCTGGTGAGAATCGGCCAGTTCTTGTGGCCGATCAGTGGATACACACCAAATAGCTTTAATTCTTCTTGCAGCTGGATTGGTTTCTTTCCCGCCAGATACCAGAACGGAAATTGAACCTGAGCCTTAGCTAACCGAGCTGCTGCCGCAGCTTTTGTCGCAATTTCCTTCCACCCCCTCTCTTCGTTGCTGGATGAGTCGCCATCGTTCGCTTCGGCCGTCTTGTGGGTTCGTAACAACCTCTTTCCGCTCGCGTTGTCCTGCAGCGACTCAATAGTAGATAGTGGGTCCGTATTGACTATCTTGGAATTCGATGGTGCAGACACAGCGTTGGCGCTTGCAAGGAGGCCGAAGATTGATACGATTAGGAGATGCAGACGCATTGGGAAGCTTGGGCACTGAATCGCAAAATGAGGAATGCGCTTGCATCAAAATGAAAAGATGGTGAAACTGAGAGCCTGTCCACCATCTGGACAGGCATTGTCGAAGCAATAACGGTACCATGTAAAGTAGTGACTTATAATAGCGATAGTATGCATTAGTATAGTAGTGACTTATTTTGGAGAGTGAGTAAAATGCCCGATTGGAACTCCTCTCCTGGAACCTAACCCTTTCTTATTTTCTTTGCTGCTGATTTTGCATATCCGTACAAGGTATAACGTATACGAGGTGTATACATCCACATCACAACCTCAAATCCCCCCTCACTCAGCAAGCGGATGGCTCCGGTGGAAGGAATATGACGCCGGCGCCGCGAACCCAAAAGGGCAGTGCCAGAAGCGCCCCCTTCCTGTTGACCAAGACGACGACAGCGAGGAGGAAGTATCAGACGTGTCCGAGAGCTCATCCATGGCTGCGTATGTCTCATCACCGAGTCTCAATGGTGCCGAGTCGGCTGAGCCAACAATCAGTACCAGTGATCAAGGCAAGGAGCGGATTTTGAACGCTCCACCGCCTCAAGAGGTGCAGTTCTCATCGTGGGAGGCCTACGAGGCCTATCTGGCCGTGTTCTAAGCGCAGTCGTTCCAGGTAGCTCTTCGTTTGTGTCTCCTGCATTACTTGGGCTATTTCACCGTCTTATCATCAATATTTTGTAGGTCTTCCGTGCAAGAACAATACTACTGTGGTAGAGCGTAACGGAATTATCGACCGGAATAAGTCAAAGGCGCCCAAAATTCCTGGTGAGTGGGAGCAGTACGCAAGGACGTTCGTATGCACTCACTACGGGAAGTTCAAGTCGAAGGCGAGCCCGAAACGTCCACGTCAGGAGAGCCGAGCCAACGACTGCAAAGCGCAGGTATATACATTCTCATTTAATGTCGTTCCTGGGCTAACTCGGGTTAGCTCGGGCTCAATCGGGCTTACTCGGGCTCAATTGGATCTGATTGGGTTCAGTTGGATCTGGTCGGGTTTACTCGGTTGTACATGGTTTGAATTGGGTACATGTCGTTCATAATACTGACGTGTTACGGTACTAATTTGTTGAGTAAGAAGGAGCTGCAGTACTTACGCTATCGATACCTATGCATGTGCATTTAAGTACAACCTAATAATTTCGTTTTCCGCATCAGAGAACGCCACGTCTTCCGCAGCCTAGTATATCGGAGTGGCGATTCTTGGTTGAAAAATGCAAGTCGACGCTCCAAGCCAATGTCCGGCTATACGTATACAGTGAAGGACTCATCGCGCGATGCTTCTCCGACTCTTTCCTAGTCGGGCACATTCGGGCACCAGGATCGGGCCTCGTTGGGCATGAATGGACAGTCTCGTGTTACCCAATCGGGCTATATAACGAGTGCCCTTATTTTGATAGTTCAAGATGGGAGGTCGCAAAATCACTTCAACTTACTATAGCGATATCTAAGTACAAGTTCGGAATTAAAAGGAGCCTCTCTGTACCACGTAGGTTGGGTCCTAAATCAGTTGATTAGTCCAGATCGGCCGTACTATGGGCACACAAGCGCTGAATAATGAGCTGTGACTAATCAAGTACAGATGTCTTTCTCAGTAAGCGCAATAGAGTCACTGAAGCGATTTGAAAGGTATTAGATATACTGAGTTCGTATGTAGTGATAGTAATTATGTCTCGGCGATCAGATATTACGGGGCATGTACATGTAGGTTTTCTGTGTTACTCAACAATTATCACGGTACGCTGACCAGATCCAAAGATCTCCATACGGGTTTTAGTAACGGAAGCATCTAAAGGTGTAGGCGTTCGGGAAACGAAGCTGTAACACGCTTGAACCTATCACAGTGTGATTCACATATACTATACCGAATTCCTCGTACATGTACACTTCATGTGAGTAAATTTATCATCTGACAAGAAGCTGTAAGAGCCAAACTGGATTCATGCGCTTTCGTACGACATATCTTGTCTTTTGAGAGCTGCCGTCTGACAGCGTGTCTTCTGTTTTGCCATCAATGTGAATTATCATTGAGATTTACACAAGGTTTTACTAAGTGTCCTATTTTGGGGGCAAAGCCCCCCCCCCCCCTATTAATACAATAAAACGTAATATGTGTACGACACACACCTTCTATTAATACCTTGATTTACTGCTTCATTTACCCTTTTTACAGCTTTTTTTTTACGTGGTATTACCATTCAGGTTAAGGGTTATCATTATGATTCCCTCTAGGGAACAGTTTCGATTAAAAAAAAACTCCTTCAAACGACGTCGCAAGGCGACGATCCGGCGCTTCATACGGCAAGTCACGAAAAATACCCATCTCGAATGTGTTAACAGTCACTAAAGTCCGAGCAAACTTTTATGGAACCCACGAAGGGTCGCTTTGTATCAGGTACCAGAAGATTACCCAATGTAGCCAAATTTTCGATAGGATTTGTGATCGGTGGTTAGGGGACAATGGTCAGCCATTGCGACCCGTCGGCCCTGATTTGTATGGCTGTTGAGTCTGTTTTGTCTGAAAACTCAGTAAGGCAGGGTTCACATCCCCCGTAAAAACTCCGTAAGAACTCCCAGGAGGGCACTGCCAGTGTACTGCCAGAGGTCGCGCTGATGCTACTGATTTTGGAGCCAAGGAATAAGTACACCTTATGGCTGTGGTCCACGCGATTCGTGAGCGGTCGTATTGCAAGCCACACTTCCCCTTTGGCGTGCTGCGGCACAGGCGTGATGGAGCTGCTGACGACTATACGAAACACTGTGCTGGAGGAAATGGAGCAAGACGCTATGAACCTATTTTCTACTGTGACTGACCTACGTGCGTTTATCTGCGCTACACACCCTGCCCTCAGCGTGACCGTGACTGTGAAGTTGTGCTGCCTTACGTCGGAGCGCTTAGCAGGATGCTGCGGCACTCGCGTCACATGCATAGATATAATGAAATGCATCGAGTTCCACGAGGAACAGGATTCGATGCGTGCGCTCGATCTGTCAGTACTGAATACGCGGGTTGCTCAAGTCGTGGTATGGGATGACACTAAGCCGCACACGGTGCACCAGGCCAACATGGACTTTCGTCCTGGCTGGGTGTACGAGTTTCACCGCGTGGCGTACGTTGGTTTGTACGATGGTATTGCTACAGGAGCAGTACAATTCGACTGTGAAGACACGAGGAAGGTTCGTGAGGTTTCTCCGCCAATAACAAGGCAATACCTGTAGATTTACGGAGGATCGCGAGCGTGCTAATGTTCTCTTATACACGCTACGGCAGCTGGTGCTCTCTGAGCTTGCTTTGCCTAGCCTCAATTTTGCGTTGTATAGCGAGGGTGACAATGTCGTGTTGCAGGGTTGAGGTTGCTTTCGTGGAGGTTTAGCTGCGCAGTTGCTAGAAGGACGTACAAGGATCTGCGAACGTGTCGTAGGTTCGGTTCTCCAAGATGCGGCAGAATATGGCGTGCCTAATGGGTTGGCATGCGTGCGATCTGAACGTGTGATTTCACCCTGTAAAATTGCGATGACAGCAGCGATCCCCATGTCTTGCGCTTCGTTGAAGCTGGCAAGGATCGTTCGACGGAAATGGGTAACCCCATGAACGAAGCTCATGCTGCGCTGCTAAAAGTAGATTTGTCACCAGCTTCATGCATAGCTCTAAGGTGTGGTGTGCTCAAAACGCAGCGATGCATCGAGTACGATAAATGAAAGCCGTTGTAGCGCGTAGCAGTACGTTTAGGGATCAAAGGCACAGCACTCGCATCTGCATGCAGGTTTTCCTCGTAGGAGTGCGGCCTACTGACTTCGAGATGCGCCAAAACACCCATTCAACGATCCTGAACGAAATTTATGATGAAGGTTTTTGAAGCGAATGACGTATCATCGCTGGTTGATAGTAGTTGTATGTTATGGAACACACTGCAAACTACTAAATTTGTTCTCGGTTTTCAGGTTGCTTGCACTAACTATGGTTGTGCGGGTGTCGATATTTATACTATTGAGTTTGGCAACACGCCATACAAACACAGACTTGAGCTCGTAGTAATGCAGATATGATCTCCGCTAACGACGAGCTACGCATCCTATGCATCCGACCGGTGCGACATTGAACCTGACGACGACAGCTGCAGCGACGCTCGGATCGTTCGGAGCGCTGGATCTGCAACTCAAAGCAGTAGAAACCAGATGTGACCGCTTGACTGCATTTTTTTATCATTCTCCATTCTGCGACCTTCCCCATACTTCTCTGTTAACCACCGCAATGGATCTCCTGAACGCAATTCAAGACGAAGTGCTGAAACAGAAGGAGGAAGAAGCTCACAACATGTTTTCACGTGTTGCGGATCTTCGTGAGTTCATCACGACCGCGAACCCTGCTCCTGACGTGACGGTCACGCTCAAACTGTGTTGCCTCTCGGCAGAGCGGCTCATGGGTAATCGCGGAACGCGTGTTACTGCTATTGATGCGATCCAGAAGACTGAGTTCGAGCCAACCGCAAATGTACTAGCTGACCTAACGCCGTTGAAACGAAAGCCGTTCATCGCCCAAGTGACGGTGTGGAATGCCAAGCCAAAGAAGGAGTCGTCGGGCAAGGGCAACCTTGAATTCCACCCTGGTTCCGTCTACACGTTCCGCAATGTGGATGGGGTTGGATTCTACACGGATATCGCGAAGGGTAGCGTTCAATACGAACGCAACTTGAGCGACAAGGTCTTCGAGGCAGAGCCGCCGCTGAAGAAGCGCAAAACAACCCGTGAAGTGCCCAAGAAAAACGGGAAGGCCAAGTTGCAAGCATCTTCGTTGAACAAGAGCTCTGTCGTCCGTGATCTATTCGGAGATGACAGTGGGGAACAAGGAAGACGGGCCTCGTGAAGCAGTGACAACGCGCAGCAAGAACACCGAGCCCCGAGCTTGAAGTGACTCGCACAACATTTTCATGCTGTTGATCAGTGACACGTGGCGACTGGACGTAAAATGTCCGGGCGTCGTTTCCCATTTCCCATGGAAGCACTCGCAGTGATGATTGGTCCAGAAGTGCGCGCGACAGGGAAGAACGAGGATGAACGGAGAACTGGTACAAGTTCCCACAGCATACTGAGACCAAGTGACTTCCAGAAGTCCTCCCAATGTCGAGTTACTTCCGGAAGTCACGTGTGCCTTCTGAAAGTTCCTTCCTGATGTGACTCGCAGATGACCCAGATGGTCTGGGTGCGGAGCCCGACCAGACGCTCCTGATTTGTACCCACCAAGACCTTTCCCATTTTCCAGTATACAAAGCCCAAGATATTAGCGACCGACCAAGACGACCAGCCGGATATGTTATGCACGAAGAGCCGGCTTGCGACCAGGATGTGTCAGCCTCCCGGATGCTGATTACGCCAAAGAACCCTATAGTGAAACCAAGACAAATGTGCATGTGGAAGACTTCCAGCAGAGACCTTGACAGAAGACTTCTAGCAGAGACTAAAAATAACAGAGAGTTCGTTTTGCCAAGTGTTTTCCAGGACCCTTATCAGTTGGTCTGGAAGCACGCTGGGATAACGCCGGACAAGCCGCCGTGTATTTCCGGGGACCCGGGTTCACCCAGCCTGCGTTTGGACGCGTCGTGATCGCGAAGACCGCCGTGGAACTCTCCGAAAGGCTCAAGACCAAATTAGGCGGTGACCGAGTGACGCGCATTCGTACGTGATCTGTCCTATTTCATATTTCAGTTGGGAGTGTGTCCTCTAGACCCCCCATTTCATAATAATTGCCGTTTCAGGAGGTTGTTAGTAGTCACCCCCCGGAATTTGATCGAATAGACTGCTGTGTGATAGGACTGTATATTGAGTGATCCGGAAGTGGTTTTCCTTTTGGATCTATTTGAAAGTTATCTTCCGGAAGGAGTTATAAATCCTCCTTCTGGGAGTGGTGCGCAACAAGGGTGCATCTGGAAGTGACCAGTCTTCCAGGTGAAACACAAGTAGACTGGTGTACGACCCGCTGCTCAAGGGTCCAAAAGAATAAGTAGCAGCTGTATATTGTGTATAACTCTCTGTATTATTTGGTCATCTGGGAAGGCTTTGCTAGTGGTCTAACCCCAGCTGTACTAATTGCGTCGGGAAGTGAACGTACGCACTCTGTATTCTTGTATTCATTTTGATTGTGTAGGAACAACTCATCAGGTGGAGTCCGGTCTTCCGAAGACAAACGACACCTATAGGGATTACACAAAGTCACACGCCAAGCTATCCCGTACTTTTGGAGGTAGTCTGACCCCATTGAGCTTTCCGAAAGGCGAAGTTTAAGCTTCCTGATCGGCCGAGTCTTCTGGCGCGCGTGAGCTATACACCCTGGACGATAAAGGCGTTCACCCGCCTCGCCTCAGCTGGTGCGCGTGCCCGGATTTGGACGTCTAGTGATTTCACCGAGTTGTTCTTATATTATTGATTGAGTTCTAGGGGACTGGGTGCTAACTAATCTTCGAACCGTGGTTATTATGGCTGGAAGTGAAAGCACATGCGAAGGTGGACGTGAGGGATCCGAACGCGGCGATGCGTCCCGATCATCACGTCGAGTGCAAGAGCTGCCTCCGGAGGAGCAGGCGACTTTGGATGAGGTTGTCAGGAATGCTCGGAAGGCAAACGCTGCGAAGCGCAAGGCTGCCCAAGTAGCGAAGGAGTCGACGACCCAAGAAGAAGACACTTCTGGATCCGCCGTTCAGGAGGGGCACCAAGCGAATCAGGACGGTGATGTGGAGGTGCTTTCGGATGGGGAAGAAGATTCCGAGTGGTCTGGATCGGAATCCGGTTCAGATGACGAAAATGATTCCAGCTCACAAGAGTCTGATGAGGCGTCTGAGGGAGACGTCGTGAAGGTTGAGCCCCCGGCAGAAGATCGAGTTTCGGACTCTCTTCAGCCGGAAGAAGAAGTTGAAATTCTGAATGACATCAAGACTTCCGAACGAGCGCAAACAATCAAAGAAGAGCGGCCATTATCGACCGTTCAAGAAGATTCTGTGCTAGAAGATGTGGTGATGTCTTTGCCTGTGCGATCGGATGTCCCATTGCAGATGGAGCTTCCAGATGTCGTGTCGATGCAGCCCCCTCCAACCGCTATGCAAAAGGATTACCATCCTGAAGTTCAAGAAGTGGAGACTGGGACGGCCGACGTTCAAATGACGGAGGCCCAGGCAAAAGCGTATGTGGCAGATCAAGTTCGACGTTGGGAACGTGATGTATCTGAAAAGAATGTCCCTCCGGATGTCAAGTATGATTGGCCGCAAGTGCGTTTGGATTCCGAATCGTTTATGGTTGCTAGTCTGACTACTTCGGATTACCTGAGACGACGGATGTCGATGCCGACTCAAGCGGACGCCTGGATCGCGGAGATGCAGTAACGACGTCGCACGTTCGGAATGGCCCGAGATCTGACCGCCGCTCTGATTCCTACCGGAATGTTCACACCCCGGGATTGCGTTGCTGTCTTGCAAACTATCCTTTTCGAGGCTGGTTTCGAGTTTGTCAATTTGGTGCCTGGATGGTTCCGGACGCGAGTCTATAAAGTGCATCCGAATCTCGTCCGACGAGTGGTAGGCGAAATGCTGCAACTACTTGTGGTGAAGTTGATCGAGTGGAGACAGGTGGTGAATCAGGCTCAGGAGTTTCTAAAAGTGCTGAGTCAAGCTGCCCCTGGATACGCTGATCGACTGCGTATGGAAGTTGCCGCCCAATTTCCACCTGGAATAGTGATTGCGACGGATCACGAGATTAATCTGTTGGGATCGGAGTATGTGTGGCATTTGAAAGCAGCCGGTTTCCGGAAGGTGCGAAGTCCACGAGGGGTTGCGGATGAGGAAGCTGCGTCTAAACGTATTCAACGTGTGGCTGCCCGACCGCCTCCTTCATCGATCCCGTCGCTGTCATCGCTCCAGTCAGTGCCATCTTCGGTTGTTCAGACCCTGGAAGTGTTATCCTCCAGAAGCAGTCTATCCTCCGCCCAGAATGTATCCGAACGAATTGGCTCAGATTCTACGCCGAGTATGTTTGAAACTTCCGGAGGGTCAAGCGAGTCGATGGCTAGTGCTACATCCAGTTCACGGACTTCCAGAGATAGTTCGTCTGGATCTTCCGGATGGAGTGTTGGCCAAGGTGCAGGAGTGCATATGCCGTTCTCAGCGTTTGAACCACGGGCAATGACAGCTCAGAGTCTGGGAGGAGCCGCTCTGGCGGAGACTAGTGCAGGTATGTACGTTACTCACGAAGTGATTCCACGGAACCAAGTACCAGTGATTCAGGAAGACATCGTCATGTCAGAAGTCAAAGCAAAGGGTTCTCGAAGGTTTCCTCCCGAAGGACCTCCCGATACCGAGACGAGTCATCGTCAGAAGATTCTGATGCAGATATCCGTCGTCGGCGTGGACGTTCCAACAGCAGACATTCGACACGATCCAAACGTCGGTCACCCTCCGAAAGATCCTCTCGTTCGAGTCATTCCAGAAGATCACGTCAGTCGGTAACCTCCGGATCTACACAAGTCGCGCTTAACACAATGAACCAAGTTCAGGAAGCGATGGCGCGAATGGAACTTCAGCAGGGATCTCTCTACGAGAAGATGTCTGCCGGTCTGGAAGCCAAGTTGGATCACATTGTCGAACAGAAGTTCAGGGACGTCATGCCGAAACAGGAACCGGTTCAACCTCCGGCGGAAGCTTGTCGAAGTCACGAAGGCGAAGATGATCCTGATGCAGCGCATTTGGAAGCAGTGCGTCTGGAATGCGAACGTGCGGAAGCAGTGTTTACGCAATATCAGACTCAAGCGGAAGCGCATCAGGCGGATGAAGCACTGAAGACTGCAGCCATGATTGCCACGCTCCAACAGGAACTCCAAGCTCTGCGGGTTGACCGGGAGCAAGAGCGAGAAACTGCGAAGAACCTGCAGAAGTTTCTAGCAGGCCAGGTGCGGGAACTCCGAACGGCATCTGCCCAGCAGCCTTCTGGAAGTGTTTCGGCTCAAGAAGTTGGTTCGGCTCCGATGGTACGCCCGGATTCCGGTCGTACAGCCACCCGTTCAGACCGCAGTAGTGCTTCCGGAAATGCTGCTGATGCGATACATCAGAAGCCGGATGTGAGAAGCTCTGACGAGATCTTCGCGGCACAATTACAAGCTACTTTGCAGGCATTTGCTGCTGACAGAGTTTCAAAGAACCCGATGGGAAAAGTTGTGAAGATTTCTGAGCCTGTTGTGAACGTGAAATCAAAACCCATGTCTGGAAGTAGAACGTCTGCAACTGGAAAGGCCGAGTCGTCCTCTGGAACCAAGTCAACTGCACCTGGAAAGTCTGCCAAGCGGCACACGTCCGAAAAATCTGGTTCGTCCAAGATAAGTTCGACTTCCGGAAAGGGGAAGAGGGCGAAGAAGTCATCTGGAAAGTCAAGTGATCCTTCGGATTCTGACCCAAGTTCTGACTCTAGTAAGAGTGACTCGGACTCCGACAGTTCAAATAGCAGCTCTTTCGAGGATGTCGTTCCGAATGTCCATACGACACCGGGTCCAGGCGGATCTATGTTTACGTTCAGACCGTACGTGTGACGGGGGTCACACGCACCTTAGCCTTAGAGGAAGCGTTAACGCGCTAACCACAACAGACGCCTGGCGTCTCTGTTGTAAGCTTGCCTTCCAGTCGTTTCCGGGTACCGAGTACCAAACGACTTGCGAACTTCCAGGTTAGAGTTAAACTGTCTGTATTAATCTCACTTGTAAGGTTCTAACTACTGTAAACTATCTGCATACTGAACTCCTGTCTAAACTGACGATCTTCCAAATGGGTGGCCCCCATTTGATCCGCTACGGTAAGTCCGACTCCGTACCTAGTGTGATGTACACCATCGTACTTAACGTGCTGCCGAGTGCCACACACCAATTCGTGTGAAGTACGTACTCGTACTTAAGGTGACCAGTGTGAACCACACCGAAGAACAATGGGTCTCCCCCTTTCACAAGTTCTTTTGCTCGGCAACGGTGTAGGCCAGCGTGGCCCCATTACACCTTCCCACACCCAAACGGGTAGCACCTGTCCCAGGGGGAATCCAGCGACGGAGAAGGCCCTGCCTCATTCCGCATTCTGCGCCTGAGCGAACACGCACGGAGGGCACACCAGGCCCAACGGGCACGCGACCCAGACGCCCACATCCAGGATGACGAAGACATGCGGCGCCAAAGCGCGTAGCGCTGCTGATACCAAGGCGAAAGGCGATGCCGCCCAGGCGCAGAAGCCTCCCAAACACCCGAGAGCAAAATCCGCTTCCAAGAAGCCGGGCGATCCGCCCTCTCGAGCCAAGCCTGCCAAGACCAAGTCCCGATCCAGCAGCAAGCGCACAGCGGTGCAGCTGCCCGGTCCGCAGGAGGCCAGCAGCAGCAGCGAGTCGGACACCGACTGTACGAACCCTGGGCTCATTCTTGGCGACGAGGATTGCCCGGATGTCGACATGGAGGAGGCTCCAGGAGCGGACGACCAGCATACGCCGTCGGCATCTACGGCAACGCCTCCAACGACCTCGGCCAGCGGCAAGGAAACTCCAAGAGCTAGTGGCGGGGCCTCTACGCCTGATGAAACCCAGCCGGGTGCCCCGCGGGACTCGACAAACGAAGGAGAGGCTCACACAGCGCACGACGCCCCTGATTCGCAACCTGCGGGCGATGGGCAGGTTGCCGCCGATCGGACTTCGTCCGTCACGGAGATGGAGGTTGATCAAGGCCCGATTCGGGACGCGAAGCGTTCGCCTCCGGAGGACGTCTCGAACGAGGTCGACTACGACGAGTCGGACTCCGAGAAGGGACTCGAGCAAGGGGAGGTCAACGACCCCAATGCTTCCCCCAAGCTCACGGAGCAGCAACGCGCTCTCCATCCAGGGAGTCCCATGACTCCTCGCAGCAAGGCTGCCGTTGAGCGCAACACGGAGCGAGCGAAGGCCGAGCCTGCGCGTCGAATCCCATCGACCGAGCGGGAACCGCAAGTCATCACCAACGTCTGTAGTGAAGACGACGTCCCGCTTGAGCTGCTGCAGCGCGACAACCGACAACATCTCAGCGAGCGCGCTCGAGATGTGAAGGTCGCCATCGAGCAGCGCCGAGACTCGAAGCGCGATCACGAGTCTGCGACTCCTCGAACGCGAGAGCAACTTCTCGCATTGCGATACTGGTCCTTCCGAGACTACAGCGAGTATCTCCGGCGGAGTCGGGAACCCGGGCACAGGTTGCCGCACTACGACGAGTGTCCGGTCGTCTTGTACGACGACACGGGCCTGGCCCGTCAATCCAACGAACTTGAGTTCACGCAGTGGCTCCGCCACTTGGGATATCCCATGCCTGAGTTTCCGGATTCTCCGTATCGCCTCGATTGGCTCGCCCAGCGACGTCTTCGGTTTCGTATGGCGAAGATGGTCGTCGACGGCCAGTGGCGCACCCGCAGCTTCGACCGCAACCTGCCCACCCCGGGGGTCATCCTCGAGGAGGTCCTTCAGAAGGTCCAGAAGTCCTGGCAGTCCCAGCCGATAGAACCTCGAAGTGTTCTTGGCCGGGTTAACGCCGACCGGCTCCGTGGGAACGCTCATAAGCGTCCACGAGGTCGGCGCAGTCCTCCGAGAGGCGGCTTCCAGACTCCCACGTGTTTTGATCCTCTGGATAACCGCGCCACTTCACCAGATACTGGTAGTGACCGATACGCCCGCGGCGCTTCAGTATCCTCTCGACATGATAGTAGAGAGCGCCCTCATTACCAATCAGTGGGGGCGGGGGACGCCACGGACGTGTCGACGGACCAGGACGCCTCGCGTCACTCGTCGACGTCGTACACCTCGGCGAAAGACGTCTCGTCGGCCCGGGGGAGCCTCCTGACTGCTGTGGAGGGCTGCCAGAGGCTGCTGGAGATGCAACGGACGGATCTTGTGTCCCTACGCGGTCGCGTGCATCTTGTCGAGTCGACTGTTGAGTCAAGACGGGACGTCCCTCACGATTTAGGTCGTCTCGAGCGCGGAGCGCATGATCTGCAACAGCGGGTTGATGGCCTCGAGCAGGAGCTTCGTCAGGTCGCCCACCGCTGCTCGGAGAGCGAACGAGCCCTTCAGGAGGACCGCGGTGCCCTTCGGGATCATCTTCACTGGATCCGACAGCTCTATGCCCGCGTGGGCGCACTGGAGGATCAGACCCCTCAGAGGGCCGCTGCTCCGCCGGCTGTTCCAGCCCCACCCCAAGCTGACTTGATGCAGATGATGGCGAGCGTCCTTCGGCAGTATTCGAACTCGTCGGACTCTCAGAGTCGTCTGCCTCAGCCGGGCGATAAGGCTTGAGCAAGCCCACGTAGAACGTTGGATGCGTGGCCATGGCCGATGGCAGGTCCAGCGTGTACGCGTTGCCGTGGACCCCAATGACCGTGAACGGCCCCACGAATCGTGGCCGAAGCTTGGTGCTGCCCACCGCAGTGACTGCCTGGATAGGAAGATTCTTAGCGTTTAAGAGGACCTGGTCCCCAAGTTTAAACACGTGCGTGTTCTTACGCCCTTGCCTGTCACTGTGTTCCTTTTGCGTGTCTTGAGCAGCCGCCATAGCGTCCCGGACGCGCTGTCGTACTGCTTCACTTGTCTCGATGAACGTGAGGAGGTTCCGTTTGACGGACGAACGGAGGCCTTGAAGGCCACGCGAATCTTCGGCGATAGCCTCTCCCCCACCCAAACTCGAAGCCGGTGGCAACGATAGCGGCGTACGCGGATGCCGCAAGCCATTTACGTAAAATGGGGTGAAACCCGTCGACGAATGCACAGCATTATTCAGCGCAAACTCCACTTGGGGTAGCAGCGTGCTCCACTTGGTGGGGTCTTCAGTGCAGATGCTGCGCAGTACGTCTTCCAACACTCGGTTCACGCGCTCCGTCTGACCATCGGTCTGTGGATGGTCCGCTGTGGACATGTCCAATCTCGTACCGAGAAGACGGAACAAGTGTGTCCAAAAGTGTGACACAAAGCGCGGATCTCGATCACTCACGAACGCCTCCGGGAGGCCATGGTGTCGAAAGACATTATCGACGAAGAGCTGTGCCGCTTGCGGCGCCGTCACGCTCTTCTTCACCGCGACAAGCCGCACCATCTTGCTCAGTCGGCAGACGAAGACCAAGATGCCAGTGTGGCCGCGCGTGTCCGCCGGAAGCTCAAAGATGAAATCCATGCTCACCGAGCGCCAACAGTCAGCCGGCACCGGCAAGCTCATCAATGGAGCCGACGACGATGGGGCGGGCTTCACGCGTTGACACGTCTCACACGTCTGCACGTACGTGCGCACCCACTTATACATATGTGGCCACCAGAAGTTGCGCGCCACAGACGTATACGTCTTCTCTCGGCCAAGATGGCCGCTGAGCGGCGTGTCGTGTGCCTCGTAGAGGACTCGATGACGTAAGTTCTCGTCGTTGGGAACCACGATACGGGGCTCGTCGCTTTCGTCTACCTGATAGTAGAGGAGACCGTCCGCTAGTGAGTAGCGGTGCAACCGTGAGCGCTGCCGAGCTGTGAGTTTCACAGCCTTTTCAGGCACCTTCAGTGAAGTTACGAGATCGGCGAGATCGCCATCCTCTGCGTACGCCTCGCGTAGCAGCTCATAGAGTGGGGACTCGAGATACGCAACGTGCGCCAGCTCATAGTCCGGGCGCCGGGACAACGCGTCCGCGAGGACGTTCTGCTTCCCTGGTTTGTACTCCACCGTGAAGTTATACTCCGCAAAGAAGGAGAGCCACCTCGCCATACGCTGAGAGAGGTGGGGCGACGACGTCGCTGTCCGCAAAGACGCATGATCTGTGTAGATCACGAAGGGTTCGCTGCCAAGCAGGTGTACCCGAAACTTTACGAGCGCGTACTTCATCGCCAGAAGCTCCTTGTCATGGACAGGGTAGTTCTTTTCAGCCGCCTTGAGTTGGCGCGACTGGAAAGATACTACCCGTTCTCTGCCATCGGCATCGACCTGCAGAAGGGCACAGCCTATGGCGAAGTCGGATGCGTCGCATACCACACTGAAGGGACGATCATCGTCGGGCAAAGCCAAAATCGGAGCGCTCTGCAGGCTGCTTTTGATTGCCTCGAAAGCCTGCTGGGCTTCATCGTTCCACGACCATTCCGCCTCCTTCTTTAAGAGGTTCGTCAGTGGCCGTGCCATCTCAGCGTAGTTGGCGCTGTACTTGTGTAAGTAGTTGGCAAGGCCAAGCCACTTGCGCAAGTCCTTCTGGGATACTGGCACTGGCCATTGTGCGATCGCGCATATCTTCTCAGGGTCCGCACGGACACCATCCTTGCCAAGGAAACATCCCAAGAAGGGAATCTCCTCGGCTCCGAAGATACACTTGTTGATGTTCGCATACAAGCGATTCTCGCGCATGCACATCAATACCTCGCGGAGGTGGTTAACGTGCACTTCGACAGCCGTCTTGTCTCCTGAGGCACGACTGTGCACGAAGATATCATCAAAGTACGTCTGTACGAACTGCCGCATCGGCCGGAAGAGTTGAGTCACCAATCGATTGAACGTGGCTGGTGCGTTCGACAGCCCCTGGGGCATCACGAGCCATTCCCACAGCATCCCGCTGGGTGTGCTCACCGCTGTGAGCGGGACGTCTGATTCCCGCATCAGCAGCTGATAGTAGCCATCGACCATGTCGAGTGCACTGAAGATGGTGCAGCCCGCCATGTTGTTCTGTAACACGTCCTTGCGAGGGATTGGCGTGGACGCCGGGATGGTTGCTGCATTCAACTTGTTGAACGCATGTACCATACGCCACTTCCCATTGGGTTTACGCACGCAAAACGTCGGAGACGAGTGCGGCGACTTTGACTCGCGCACCATGCCCGCGGCATATTTCGCCGCGAAGAATGCGTCGATCACATCGACTTGCTCCTTCGGTAGTGGCCATTGGCGCGTGGTGCAATATTTGGTGCCCGGCACCAAATCGATCTCGTGTCGCACACCTCGATCTGGAGGTAACACCGACGGTGGGTTATCGCTGACCACATCCGAGAACTCCTTCAAAAGGGGGTAGTACGGATCCGACGGGTCTTTCAAAATGGCCGCGCCATATCGTTTCTGCCGCGAGGAGGTCCTCTCGTCTTCCAACACCTCGGGGTCCATGACCGAGGAGGTGTTGAGCTCGATCGAATCGAATTCGCGTCGGATCAGGACCATCTCCTCGAGCACGCCCGCCTTCAGAGAGTCGAGAAACTCGACATACGAGAGCTCTTCGAGTTCCAGTAGCTCTGCTACCGCGGGCAGAACAGCTAACTTCCCGCCGTCCTTGTATTCGCCCGTGAGCATGTCCAATACCGTTGGTCCGACCACCCTCTCGGAGGGGTCTGCAATGCGGCGTCCTACGCCTGGACGTAGTCCCGCTGTAGTTGTGCCAGCTCTAGCGTCTTCTCTTGCGTGAGCTGCCGCAGCTCGAACGCTTTGCGTAGCGGGAGACCCCGCTCGACCACTCTCGGTTGCGCGAGCCCCAGCTCTAGCGTCTTCTCTTGCGTGAGCTGCCGCAGCTCGAACGCTTTGCGTAGTGGGAGACCCCGCTCGACCACTCTCGGTTGCGCGAGCCCCAGCTCTAGCGTCTTCTCTTGCGTGAGCTGCCGCAGCTCGAACGCTTTGCGTAGTGGGAGACCCCGCTCGACCACTCTCGGTTGCGCGAGCCCCAGCTCTAGCGTCTTCTCTTGCGTGAGCTGCCGCAGCTCGAACGCTTTGCGTAGTGGGAGACCCCGCTCGACCACTCTCGGTTGCGCGAGCCCCAGCTCTAGCGTCTTCTCTTGCGTGAGCTGCCGCAGCTCGAACGCTTTGCGTAGTGGGAGACCCCGCTCGACCACTCTCGGTTGCGCGAGCCCCAGCTCTAGCGTCTTCTCTTGCGTGAGCTGCCGCAGCTCGGACGCCTTGTATGCCGCCCGCCCCGTGGGCAAAGGCGACGTTCTCGTTCTTGAGAGTTCCATGAGCCTCATCCTGAGGAGCACACAAAAATCCCATAGCTTCTCCCACACCCACCGAAGGCACATAAGCTCTCGAGGATGTAGAACTCGCGGTCGGCATAGCCGAAGGCAGTCCAAGTACTTCCGAAGTACCTGCAAAGTGCCGTTCGCCGCGTGGCACACGATGTTCGTGCACAAACCCGTCTCGGGAAGAGGAGGGGACATGACCCGCCAGGTCTCTGTCCGCGAGGGGTTTGTGACTAGCACCGATGGTGCGACTTCGCCAATCAATCCATGGCTCATGTTTAGTAAGCCAAGGCATGCCTAGGATAAGATCGTATCGATCATCCATGTCGAGGACAATGAACGGTTCGACCGAATTGAAGTCGTCAAACTTGACGTTTAGAGATAGTAGAACCTTCCGTGTAGACACGATGGATCCAGTCGCCAGGCGAACAGATACGTTTGTATTTCGCTTAGATGCTTCCAAAGCACTAGCATACAATGCACTGTTCCTAGCCACACTGGACTTCGTCGCGAAGTTGTAGGACGCTCCCGAATCAATCAGGACCTTCAACGGCTCGTCATATCCCTTAACGCTGGCTGTGACAACCACGAGGTTGGACCGCGCGGCGGCCACGGAGAGACACAGAAGTGTCGTCCCTGGGACTTGCTCCCCAGGAGGTGGAGGTGGCAGAGCTACCGACCTCGAGGAGGAGCGATGTCTCCCAGCAGGGCGTCCCGCACCTACTGGGAGTCGCCGTTTTCCGAAACCGCAGACTCGATCACATTGAGTGACGGAGCGGCCTTGCCGCGGCCCGTCTTCCACGGATTCGTTGGGCAGTTCCGGCGGAAATGACCAAGCTGATTACAGCCAAAGCAGCGACCACTCGCGCGTTGATTGCGCTGGGGACGAGCCGACTCGGCCGACGAGATCTCCATAGGAGTGGGATCTTCCGTCGCCTCTGCGCGACCCGCATAACCCTGCGCCGAGCGCACGCAATGATCTTCCAGCATGGCGATGTGCACGGCATCGTTGAACGTCGTTGGCTGTCTGCGGAAGAGCTCAGTCCGAACCGGGCCCGGACGGACGCCATCCATGAAGACCGTCACCTTAACGTCCTCAGAGAGGGGAGCACCTGCCATGGCAGCTTCGAGATTCTGCAGCTCCATGACATAGTCTTGAAGCGTGCGCTTTCCTTGCTTGCACCGCAAAAAGAGTGACCGGTAACGGTAGGCCACATTGGCCAGGAGGAAAGTCGAACGCAGTTCTTGTTCCATGAACGCCCACGAGGTGAAATACCCAGGAGACGAAGTCTCTCGTGCCATCGCCCATGCGCGTGCACGCCCTCCCAGATTGGAAAGCGCGAAGGCAACTTGGGCTCTTGACTCGTAGATCTGCCCAGCGCTCAGCGCTATCTCGATCTCACGAATCCAGAAGACAAGACTGTCTGCTTCTTTGCCGTCGAACGTCGGTACCGACATCCTGACGGGCTTCGTAGTTCCTTGCCGTGCGGCGTATGAAGCAGGACCCGAGGGGTTCGCCTGCGCCACACTCTGCGCCTCAGCTCGCATCGCCGTGCGAGCAGCTTCCTGTGCTGCAGTACTCACGTGAGCAATCAGCGACGATTCGTACTTGTCGAAGCGTTCCACGCGTGACCTCTGCTGCTCTGCAGGGAGGTTGGGGAATCCAGCAAACGCTGCTTCGCCCAGGAGACTGACCATCTTTTCTAGCGTAGCCCAGTGGGCATCTGAAAGATGAGGAAAATCCTGCCGGGACGGCAGCCTGCTCTCTGAGTCTTCCATCCTCAGAGAGATCTTGATTGTAGCGATCCGCGCCGGTCGCGGGAGTGACTACAAGTGCTACCAGGTGTGACGGGGGTCACACGCACCTTAGCCTTAGAGGAAGCGTTAACGCGCTAACCACAACAGACGCCTGGCGTCTCTGTTGTAAGCTTGCCTTCCAGTCGTTTCCGGGTACCGAGTACCAAACGACTTGCGAACTTCCAGGTTAGAGTTAAACTGTCTGTATTAATCTCACTTGTAAGGTTCTAACTACTGTAAACTATCTGCATACTGAACTCCTGTCTAAACTGACGATCTTCCAAATGGGTGGCCCCCATTTGATCCGCTACGGTAAGTCCGACTCCGTACCTAGTGTGATGTACACCATCGTACTTAACGTGCTGCCGAGTGCCACACACCAATTCGTGTGAAGTACGTACTCGTACTTAAGGTGACCAGTGTGAACCACACCGAAGAACAATGGGTCTCCCCCTTTCACAAGTTCTTTTGCTCGGCAACGGTGTAGGCCAGCGTGGCCCCATTACAGTACGTGAATGCCAGCATGTTGGAAGATTTCAATGAGAAGGCGTCACTGGCTACCCGTATCCGGTGATTGGAACAATTCCAGAGCTTTGCTGTTCAAGGCGGTTGGTCGGATAAGGTCAAGATCTATGAGATGAAGCTGAAGTTACCTGCTGCCGTTAGGAACTGGCGTTCGAACTTGAATCCCAACGTGCGCCGGAAATGGAAGAAGTTCCTGAAGGAGTTCCGAAATATGTATTGCAAGGACAAGACCTCGGATTCGGAACGTTATTACACGATGATCCAAAAGAAGGCAGAATCCCCGCTGGAATTTTACTACCGCCTGAACAAGGTGGCCGACAAAGCTGGGATCGAGTTCGATGCATCGAGCAAGCAACGTGAGCGCCATCTGAAAGTATTCACGAAGAAACGTCTGGACTCCCGCCTCCGAACGACTTTGCAAGGACAACGTCTGCGTCGTCTGAAGGACCTGGAATATGTCCTGAAGCAGCATGAAGAAATGAATCAAGACGACGACTACGATACTCCACCTCCGAAGAGAGACTTCCGAGCGGACAATGTCCCTCGTGATCGATTCAGACCGAAACGTTCCGGAAGAGCCTACGTCCTTCACAATGACGATAACCGGGATGGCGAGCACGACAGACAAGTCCATTTTTTGGAAGGTGTGGAAGAAGTGACAAGTCGAGAACATGTTCCGAGTGTGCTGACTACTCCAACTGTGGATGCCACGAACGTGTCCGGTTCGAGCATGGATAACCTTTCCGAAGCAGTATTTCGTGCGATGGAGAATCCCGGATGGCGGCCACCGACTGCTAATTTCCAGTCGGATCGCCGGCAGCAACGTTTTGGAAGTCCGAACGCGTCCAAGTTCTGTGACAAGTGCAAGGAGTTTGGACATCTAACGGATAACTGTTGGTCGGACATCGAATGTGATCGATGCCATCGGATGGGACATCCGACACACCTCTGCAGGACTCGTCCGTGTGCGATTTGTAACCCGTTTCACGAAGGCAAATGTGAAGAATGGAAAGCTTTCCAAGCGATCAAGAATCTTGCACGTCAAGGAGCACTGAAAGAGCTGCCGTCTCCTATCCGGAAGCAACTTCTGGAAGGGAAGGTGGGTCCAGGGGAACAGCCGTCAAACTAGTAAGCCCGCTGGATGGGGATCGAGAACGCGACGGGCTGAAGAAACCCCCCAATATGTGTCTTCTAGTGTATGTTGGTCCGGAGTTGAGACGCCAAAAACAGGATAAACATCAATGCATGACCGTGACTCCGGAAAGTGGTGACCCTCTTTCAGATGAACTTCGTCCTGAACGAGTTCTATCGGAAAGTGTACGGCCGGAAGTACAAGATCCGGATGTACCTGTTGAATTCCGATTGGGACCAGGCGAACGATATGGCTGGTGGGAAGATCACTGTTCGGATGACACGAAACGGATTGCGATGGTTCACGGAGTGGTGAACAATTGTCGGACAGACATCCTTTTGGATTCTGGAGCGTCAGTAAGCATGGTGAGTTTGGATCTTGCGCGTAGACTCAAACTCAAACTAAGCTTCTGCAAACAGCTCCGGGTATCTGGACTGGGTGGCGTTCCGACCATCATCACCGCGAGTGCTGAAGTGAAAATCACTTTGGGTCCGAGAATTGTGTATGTCTTGGAGCTCTGGGTCGCGAACATTGGTGAAGGTGCTTGGAATGAATTTCATTTATTCCGCTGGAGTGCGACTGTGCGCACGAGAAGGATTGGTGCAACTTCCGGATAAAGAAACTGTGTTGCTATCAGGACGTGGTGCGGATCATTACCACAGAGGTTTGGACCTTCCGGTGAGACCGCGTGAAGAGCTTTTCCAGCGTCCAGGTGAACATGCTATCGTCCGGATACATTACGGACAGAGCAATCCACAACGTGATGTGGTATGGGCTGGTCGGGGAGACCGATGGGTAACCCAGATCATCTATGCTGCCAGGTCGTGGGCTGTGGCCATCAAAGTGGTGAATATTTCCGGAAGGTGTCTAAGCATTGACACTCGGACGCCGGTCGCTCGAATCATCGAGTTTGGCTTCTTCCCAAGGGCAGGACGTTTTGTCCGCCCGGGTCTCCGAAGGTATCAGGAATGGCAGACTCTCATCTATGAGAATACCGAATCCAATCAGATGCGTTTACGTTCTGAACGATTTGAGCAGATGATGAGGGACGCCGAACCTCCTTGCGTCCAGAAGTCCGAATACTCATGGCCGACTAAGCTATTGGTTCGACCACTTCATGGAAGCGACCAAGTTCACAAAGTGCAACTTCAGGAGCTGCCTCGAGTCTTACGTCCGAAAGTGGAGGAAATTCTTCCAGATGAAGTCATCGCAGAAAACACGGTAAAGCTGAAAAAAGACCCTGAGGTTGAGGAAGTGCCACGTCCGGAAGATACTGGCGACGGATGTCATCCAAGGGAGTCGGAAGTCATACCAAGGGTTGAAGAACGTTTGGAAGGCGCAGAACTTCTGACGGACGACGTGGATTCGGACGGAGATGAATTCTTTGATTCGATTAGCCTGAATGAAGAGTTTCCGGATGAAGGTGCTGACGATGTGAACGATTGTCTGGATGACTTGTCAGGATTAGACGAACTCCGGGATCAGCAAACCCAAGCCATGCTATGTACCCCAATCCAAAAGTTGAAAATTGAGTATGAGAGGTGCATGCGTTTGAACGCAGAAGAGCTGGCTTTGGAACCCGCTGTGTACATCCATGAAGGAAGTGACTTGTTAGCCCAATTGCGTGATCAGCTGGCAATGCTACCGAAACTCCAAGAGCTAAGCCCGACATGTGATATTGATGCGACTGATGTGGGTGATCCGGAAATGACATCACCTCTGGAAGAGCAGGAGCTTCGGTCCATCCTGAAGTATCACCGCTCTATTTTTCTGGGTGATGGAAATGCCGCTCCTGCTCCAGCAAGAGGAGTGATTTGTGATTTGGACGTTGGGACGGCCAAGCCGGTCGCACAACGCGCCCGATCCATCGCACCCCATTTGGCTATCAAGGTCTATGAGTTACTCAAGAAGCTCTTGGAAACCGGATTGATCGAACCTTCCGAATCACCATTGTCCTCTCCGATTGTGATTGTCCTGAAGAAAAACGGTGTGGACATCCAGATGTGTATTGATTACCGGCTCGTCAATGGGTTTATTGATCTTTCGAACTACCCGTTACCGCTGATTGACGACTTACTGATTGGATTTGAGAACGCAATGTGGTTCATGAGCTTGGATATGGCTAGTGGATTCTGGGCGGTTCGGGTGTCAGAGCGTGCCAAGTTGATTTCGGCTTTTGTGTGTCCGTTTGGGGGTGCGAATGCCGTTTGGACTCAAAAACGCGCCTTTGGTGTATCAGGCAGTAATTAATAACTGCCTGTGGGGATTCGTCCGGCTGCCTCCAGAGGAAGAGGCTGAGGTCGACCAAGATGTCTTGGATTTCCTGAAGTTGCCCCCTCCGGAAGCCAATCTTTTGGATGTGGACACTAATCCCGAAGTCCCGGCACTGACTGAGTACATGGCTGTGTTCAAGAGGAATATCCCTGCGCCATCTCAGATGGGTCCTGTCTTGGGACGTAGTTCCTATATCGACGACATTGCACATGAAGCTGAAACCTGGGACCAACTTTGTGATGATCTGAACGCACTCCTTTTCAGGTTGAGGTACTGGAATATTTCCGTGAGCCTCCCTAAAAGTGAGTTCGGAAAGAAGTCGATCCCGTATCTGTCGCACGAGATCAGTGCTGAAGGCATCCGGGCGACACCTAAGATTGCGAAAGGCGTTCAGGACTTGCCGTTCCCAAGCACACTGAAAGGAGTGCAATCATTCCTCGGAAGTCTCAATTACTATCACAAGTTTATTGAGGAATTTTCAGTGGTAGCCGCGGTGCTGTATGAACTCTCGGATGACCAAGTGCGCTCAGGACGTAATCTGTCAAGAGCTAAGGAGGCCTTTGGAATCCTGAAGCGGAAGATTGTCTCAACTCCGTTGCTACGCCATCCGGATCGCTCCCGACCGTTTGTCATCATCCCGCATGCCAATCAGTGGGCCGCATGTGTAGTCCTCAGGCAAGAATATGATGGGAGGATACACCCGGTCAGGTATACTGGCCGCGTCCTGAACGATTCCGAGGTGAGGTATCATGTCGCCGAGAAGGAAGTGATCGCTATCATGAGGGTGCTTCAGGTGTTCCGGATGATCGTTGAACATTGTCCACTGATCATCTATACAAGGTACTCCGTTCTGAAGTGGGTCATCACTTCCAAATCCGCCGACGGAAGATGCGTCCCATGGGGACTTGCGTTATCCGGGTGGAACATGGAAATCCGGAAGGTTCAACGGGACGAGGACGGTCTGACTGCTATCATGGGCGCTGGGATCACTCCGCGTGAACACTTAGACAAAGTTGCTGAATCACTTATTCCAGCGAAAGGAGAGATTCGGCAGCCGCCTGTGGTGAGTGTTGAGATGTTGGATGCAGATTACGATGGGATCGTCCTTAGCTTCGATGGAGCTGCCAAGACTTCGACTCGTCAAGGAAGCTGCGGGTGCATCCTTTGGAAGGTGCCCGGTTGGACGGTTCTAGAAGCTCATGGTTATATTCTGAAGGATGTTACTGTGAATGATGCTGAGTACTATGGACTCCTGAAAGGTATGACGATGGCTTCCGAACGTCAAGTCGAAGATCTATTCGTGGTCGGTGACTCCCGGATTGTTATCCAGCAAGTGCAAGGGCTGATCAATTGCAATCAGCCCCACCTGCAAAAACATCTCGCAGAGGTTAATGTTCTGAAGACCAAGTTCCGGACAGTAAGGCTGGCACACCTCAAGAGGGAGTACAACCAAGCCGCCGATTACTTGACATCCAAGACGTTGTTACTGGGTGAGTCATGGGAAGTCCAAGATGAGAATGAACTCCGACACCTGGAAGTAGTGTCTAAAATACCTGAAAAGGTCACGAAGACTGACACTCCAGATGGCGATGACAGTTCCAGTCCAGTGGAACCCGGAAGTTCTGATACGAGGGACGCTCAGGTAGGAACAGTGCTTCCTTATGCTGATTCTGCCCCGTTGTCGGTAGCCGCCAGAGTGATGGCAGTCATGACGAGGTCAGGCCTTCAAACCACCGAATCTCTGGATGGACCACCAATGGGACCTCTGGAATTCCAAGCGGAGAGATGGCGTCGCATCAAGACTCATCAGGAAGAAGACGAGTACTTGTCAGAGATCAAAGATTTCCTGAAGGGTGACGTTGGCCGATTCTCACCCAGACGCCTCCGCAAGATTGCCAAGGTTGCTGACTTGTTTGCGCTCGACACTCGCGATATACTGTACCGACTTGCACGATCTACCCGAGATCGCCCGAGGGACTTCGTGGATGAGCCAAGATTGGTCGTCCCAAAGTCACTCCGTCCAGACATGCTGCACTATGCGCACGAAGATTATCAGGGCGGACATCAAGGCATCACCCAGACGCACGAACAATTGCGTTCGGAATTCTATTGGCCTGGTATGTATGCGGATGTGGAATGCTATGTGAAGGAATGTGTTGATTGTGCCAGCGGCAAGGGACGACCTCCGAATGCTGGTCCGTCGCCTGGAAACATCGAACCCAGAAGACCTTTCGAAGTTGTCTCGATGGACTTTGTGACGCACGTGCCGAAGTCCGAGCGTGGGAACACCTTTTTACTTTTGTTCCAAGATACGTTTTCCGGATTCGTTATGTGCAAACCCATGAGTTCGACGACAGCTCAGGACGTAGCGGAAGCTTACGAAGAGTGCGTTTTCCGAAGGTTTGGAGCAAGTTCGATGTTACGTCACGATCAAGACGCAAGGTTTATGAGCGAGGTGTTTACTCGTTTCCGAGAACTTTAAGGAAGTCGACAGCGCGCCACACTGGCATATCGTCCCCAGGCAAATGGCCAACAGGAACGATCCGTCCAGACGGTGGTCAGGAGCATCCGAGCGTATATTTCGGAAGCGGATCAGAGCGATTGGGACGATCATTCAAAAAGACTCATGTTCGCTCTGAATACGTCATTCGACGCAACCCGCCTGGACACGCCATTTTATCTGGTTCACGGATGGGACGCCCAAGGGACGTTATCCGCAATGTTGGGTCCGAAGCCATCAAGTCTTCAGGAGAGAACCATTTATGAGTGGCGACGAAAGCTTCAACGGGACTACAGCTATGCGAAAGCATGTGCAGAAGACCTACAGAAGAAAGCTAAGCGTCACCGTTCGGATGCGCAAACGCGGAAGTGGAAAGAACTTTCCGACAGACTGAAGGCCGGGTTCGAAGTGGGTGACCTGGTGTGGTTGTACATTCCGAAGGTCCAACCTGGACTGAGCAGAAAGTTGGCCCACATGTGACATGGCCCCTTCCGAATTGAAGAAGTGCATGATGACTTCAGGGTGAAGCTCAAGATTGAGGATACCGGATATCGCGTCAACCCGTGGGTGCACATCAGTCGTCTGAAGCCCCGGGCTCTATTTCCAAAACGCCTGAATATGGAGTTGAATGTGAATGAAGATGACGACTTTGATGCTGCACTACTTCCAGAAGACAGTTGGGAACCGGATGCTGGAAGGGACGAGTACGAAGTTGAAAAGATTTTGGACTTACGTTGGTCCAAACGTACTCGTACTTCCAGACGGCGCCGAGAGTACCTCATCAAGTGGAAAGGCTATGATGAACCGGAATGGTTACCAGTGACACAACTGAGCTGTGGTGCCTTACTCTATGAATTCAACCAAGGTGCACGTGCGAGAGCTCGCTTCCAAACAATGCAAGCAGGTGATGACCATCCAAGAGTTTAGGCCTTCGAGATATCATCCTTTTGGATGGATCAGACGAAAGGACTTTTGGAAATGTGTGATTATATTGCTGTGAAATTGGAGTGAGTATCGAGTGTGTATTGTAAGTGGCGAATTTCGAGAAGTGGATACTATGGGAAGTTGTGATTTGGAAACATTTGAAAAGTGAAGTGAGTATATTTCGGACGATTAACCTTGAGACTACTGGAAGAGAAAAACGTGCAGATGTGTGACGACGTCCGGATAGATTGCCAATGGAAGACTAAGAGAAGATGTCAGTGACTGGATCCCGCTCATCAGCAGGAATCAGACCGCGACGAACGTTCTCCGGAAGGTGGGCGATGCGCTCTGCATCCGTGGAACAGAAGCTCCATTGAGCGCGAGCAGGCTCACGGCGGTCCAGAAGTTCCATCTGCTCCTGCAGCGAGTAACATTCGGAAGTCCCTGGTTTGAAGTGCTGCTTGTCCATCAGGATCCAGTGGCAAATCTTGTTCGGGAGCTTCCACACACCAGGCTCGTTCCAGATGGTGGATGGCAACTTGGTGGACAACTTCTTCTAGGAGTGCCAAGGCCTTCTTTCGGAAACCTTCATGACGACGAGCGCGCTTGGGCTGAATCTTGAGAATACCCGGCGGTGCATCTGAAGAGCGATCCAGCGTGAGCCAATGCAGGATGTCCCAGATCGCCCGGAAGTTTCCACACACGAAGTCCATCCAGTCGTCAAGAGCATTTTGCGCTTCGTCATCCAGGTCTTCGCGCTTGTGGAAGTACAACTCGCGCGGACGTTCATCGAACATCTTGCGCCAAGGCATGGTGTTCAGAAAGGCACCCAGTTCTTGCCCGTCACAACGCTCTTTCAGGAGGTCCAAGTCGAATCGATTTGGAGCGTAGTCTGGAAAGCCCGGCGTCTGGAGGGCAGAGAGCGTGGTCGGATCACCCCTCTTCACCCGGATGCCCAAGTGCATCCAGGAAGTGATACTCGGACCAGGCGTCTCGATGATCGTCTTTTCCAAGGACGTCAGAGTCTCGAAATCCTTCCGGGCCAAGTCAGTAGCAGACAGGTCATTCCGACGCTTGGAACGCTTGGGTTTCTTCGAAGGAGTGGATCCAGATGTCGACGAACTTGTGCGACGACGCTTGGCCTTCTGACGGGTACGCTTGAGAGGGGACTCGTCGACCAAGACGACTTCATCTTCAGGAAGCTCAAATTCCTCACCCGGGACGAAGTCACAATCCTTGGTCTTGTCATCGACCTCCGGCTCGAAGACCTCCGGGATGAGGTCCTCCTCTTCCTGGTCCAGCGCCATCAAAGCGTCCCAGACGGGAGGCCGAATATCATCCTCCAGAAGGTCGTCCAGCTTTGCACGAGCCGCCCGGAAGTAGCGTCTCGGGACGTGCTTGGTCCACGGTGTCTCGTCCAGCTTGTTCCAGAACATCATCCGGACTAGCATCTCCAGAAGCGGGTCGAGAGGAAACTTGGTGTGGAGGACCTGATCTTGGTCGAGCAACTCAACCGCCCCCAAGTATCGGATACCAGTCCGCATCAATATCTGGACGTCCAAACGAAGTTGGTCCCAGACCACCGGGAAATCAGCCAACGTCTTGTGGGCATCTTGCTCCGATGAGATATTGCTGGTGTCCTGAAGACACTGCTCATCGGAGGTCCGGTCCCATTCGGACGGGAAATCTTGGATGTCGTCTGGAACCTTGCGGGACGAACCACGTGACTTGCCTCCAGAAGACCGCTTGCGCTTGGGTGAACTGCCACCAGGCATACCTGAAGACGAGTCTTGCGTCAGGTCGACGGTCAGAGCGTCTGAAGGGGGACCACTGTCCTTGAACTCCCCGTCATCGTCGCCGTGAGGACGGTTCATCCGAGTGTAAGGCGTCGGCGCGAAGTTCGGGTCGTCATTTGCGACAACCGTGATCATGGTGTTCCACCCAGATGGAACACGCGTGCCGTTCCGGAAGTGAACCAAGAGATCTCGGAGGCGAGGCCAGTTCAAGTAGAGCTGCGAGTGGTCACTCAAGAAGCTCATCACATCGGCCACTTCCAGACGCGTCTGTCGAAGACGGTCGCTCAGCATCTTGCGATGCGCTTCCGAGTCGTCCAGACGTCGGGTGAGTGTGGCCACTTGTTCCTTGAGATGACGTTTGTCATCAGCATGCTCTTTCAGGAGCTGGGTGATGTCTTCACGGGAACTTCGGACGACCTCGTCCTTTTCCGCCAGAACCTCGGCCACCTTCCGACTCCAATAGTCCGTCTGGAACTGGTAATCCTGATTTACCACCAGAAGTTCATCACGAGCTTCGACGGCGTCGTGGACAGCCGAACTGGAATCGTCCACTTGCTCTCGCACCCGACGATAACGAGCCATCACTTTCTGAAGGACGTCCACTGTCCCAAAGACTCGCTGAGCCAAATTTTCCGGACCAAATTCGGTCAGAATGCTCGCGATCTCGCGCTTCAGACCAACGTGACTCAACTGGTGCTTCATGTCATCTTCCGAAAGTGGTTTCTTGCGGGGCGTCAAAACGTAATCGTGAATGTCCACATTTTCGTCGAAGAAATCATACAACTGCGCCAGAGAACCGATGGTCAACTCATTCATCTGCATCAGCGCCTCCAGACCACCGTAGCCGTTCTGGGTGAACGTTTTCCCATCGTTGTGGTTTTCGGTCGCCGGAACCCCAACGAGACGGACCTGTCTACCGGAAGTGTGACTTCGTAACGCGCCGGTGCCGGCAACTGACGGTCGTGCGGGATGTCACGTCCGGAAGGAAGTTTATTTTCATCCTGGAGAGCAAGTGCTCGATCCAAAAGCAGCAACCGAGAGGGGGTCTGAGCCGACGATCGTCCCGAAGGTGCATCCATCAACTCATCCGCCGCGTCCTCGAGAGCTTCCTCTTCTTCCGGAAGTTCCTCTTCCACCTCTTCCTCCTCGTCGTCGACGGGCGGCGGAGTTGGGGAAGAGACGCTTGGAGACTCGCCAGCGACATCACCCCCACTGGGGCTGCCGTCGCCAGGAGACGCCGAAGGCGTCTGCGCGGAGCTTGCAGGAGGGCCTGAAGTGCCAGTGGGAGCCATGCTGTTGCTCACCAGGCGGGAGATTGCGATTTGATCGCGCTTCGACGACGTTGATTTCCGACCGCCAAGAAATGATGTGATTGGACGATCCGGGACAGGGCGAAGAAAGGAAGCGACCTCCGCCAGTTGAAGGACCAATCCGCCGTCCGGATGTGATTTCCGACCGGATACCCTGGTCAATTTGGGCACGTGTGATCTCATCACAACCTGTCAGCTCGGGGGGAAAGCAAATTCCTCTATGAAAGCTTATGACGAGAGGGACGGTTGACACGTGGCGACTGGACGTAAAATGTCCGGGCGTCGTTTCCCATTTCCCATGGAAGCACTCGCAGTGATGATTGGTCCAGAAGTGCGCGCGACAGGGAAGAACGAGGATGAACGGAGAACTGGTACAAGTTCCCACAGCATACTGAGACCAAGTGACTTCCAGAAGTCCTCCCAATGTCGAGTTACTTCCGGAAGTCACGTGTGCCTTCTGAAAGTTCCTTCCTGATGTGACTCGCAGATGACCCAGATGGTCTGGGTGCGGAGCCCGACCAGACGCTCCTGATTTGTACCCACCAAGACCTTTCCCATTTTCCAGTATACAAAGCCCAAGATATTAGCGACCGACCAAGACGACCAGCCGGATATGTTATGCACGAAGAGCCGGCTTGCGACCAGGATGTGTCAGCCTCCCGGATGCTGATTACGCCAAAGAACCCTATAGTGAAACCAAGACAAATGTGCATGTGGAAGACTTCCAGCAGAGACCTTGACAGAAGACTTCTAGCAGAGACTAAAAATAACAGAGAGTTCGTTTTGCCAAGTGTTTTCCAGGACCCTTATCAGTTGGTCTGGAAGCACGCTGGGATAACGCCGGACAAGCCGCCGTGCTTTCCGGAGACCCGGGTTTACCCAGCCTGTGTTTGGACGCGTCGTGATCGCGAAGACCGCCGTGGAACTCTCCGAAAGGCTCAAGACCAAATTAGGCGGTGACCGAGTGACGCGCATTCGTACGTGATCTGTCCTATTTCATATTTCAGTTGGGAGTGTGTCCTCTAGACCCCCCATTTCATAATAATTGCCGTTTCAGGAGGTTGTTAGTAGTCACCCCCCGGAATTTGATCGAATAGACTGCTGTGTGATAGGACTGTATATTGAGTGATCCGGAAGTGGTTTTCCTTTTGGATCTATTTGAAAGTTATCTTCCGGAAGGAGTTATAAATCAATACACCCTGGACGATAAAGGCGTTCACCCGCCTCGCCTCAAATCCTCCGGCGAACGACCAGGTTACAAGTGCTCAATGACAGTAAAGGGTAGTCCATCAACACAGCCCACCAGTGTGCAGGCACTTGGTGAGACCGAACACTGGTCTGTCATAGGCTTCCACATATTTCCGACAGTGTAGAAACTATACTGTGTAGTCACAATAGTTTCAATTTTGACAGCAAGAATTCGGTGCCTCAGTGGTGGTGGAACCCTCACAGCTTCTTCCATCAGAGCTTCGAGTTGATGCACTGCAGATGGAATATCGAGGCGTTAGTGAGGGCATCAGTCGCATATATTAACGCAGTAGTCTGCACAGTTCATCAGTAAAAACACCGCGGGGACAGGGCGGCAGTACTGCTCCCGTTTTCATTGCACCACAAAATTAGCATTCATAGTACAGTAATCTGCCTGAATAGGCAACGCCTGATATATATTGGTTGAGAGGGTGTATAAGATGATTGCGAAACGATCAGCGACGCGCAAGAAGCTTATGTATTGATTTAATTAAGCAAAAGTATTGAGCAAATAGTTCACGCTTGCTTTGTTTATCAACCCTGAATGATTTGAGTATGCGTCCGATTGTAGAATTGTCCGGGGAAGCTGGCAGACTGTACTCCCTCACAGCCCACATAGCCACCTCCGTGTACGACATACAGGGGGAGAGTTTGGCGTTCTCGATGATCCCGATGATCTCGCTCCAGGTGAGACGAAGACGCTTGTTCTGTGTCTTGGACATGGCGCGGGGCGGATACTTGCGTGGGTGCTTGCGTGTATGAGCGTAAAAGAAGATATGAAGGCAGCAGCGCGTGAAGATCGCCAACAAGGTGTCAACATTCAAATTTGCTTCAATTAGGCCCGTTCATTGGTGTTGAATTTTATTACGTCAGTATCTTTCCCATCTTCTTTTGTCTGATTGCTGTTCGCATTATATAAAATTTAGGAGGATATAAGTTGTATACCCGTTGCTTATTCACGTAGATTACTGTATGGCTTCCACAAAGTTCGCATCGTCATGGCATCTAAAACGCATATATGTGATAAACAAGTAAATTGTGAACAGCAGGAAGGATACGCCGTTGTTCGAGAGCTGGACAAACCTGCGAAAGGGACCAAAAAAAATACCGTTAGGAAGAAGGAATCGATAAGCCTAACATGAGATCAGTATTTTTAATTTGACAAGCGAAGTCTATAGCACATACACAGTCCGAAGATGTCAGCTTCCAGGGTCGGCGAAGATTTACATTTACAACGTACGTGTCGTAACGGGGTACACCGACGTGTACCCATGTTACATAATGAGTGACGGGATGTCCCTCTTTAGTGTCCATGATACGTAGTAGTGAGTCAACCATTGGGCACTTGTTTAGCTTTTACTATAGTTGACTTAGAGTTTGTAAGGATCAAGCTTGGCTCACCTATAAAATATATTCAGTCTTTAAACCTACTAAGTCGTAGTCGGTTCCCTTTGGCCGGGAACCGTGAACTTGTTGTTCACCGAGAGCTTACGCTCTCTAGCACTTCCTCTGTGCAAGGTGCTGTGTGCCCCGTCACAGTAACTGACAAGCCAGCGATGTTGTAGACAGGAAAATCAAAAATACTTCTGTTGTGGAACAGATGTATGGAGGAGAATGTGATAGGTAAGGCCACAAGGGTTTCTAAAACTCATGAATCTGAATAAGTAAACTAACGAACCATCATCGACGAGGTCTTACGAAGCTGACGATTTATATGTTGGAGAACTACTTTCTCCGGCCCACGTAGGTCACGAGGAGAGAACGTTGGAAACCTTAGGGAGCATGTACTTCGAAGAAGCACGTTCATGAAGTTACGGCGTTCCCATTTACTTTGTAGTAAAATCAGGGTATATAATTTACGTACCCTGTAGTTCTGCACGCTGCTAAATCAACGCCCAGTACAGAACTGACGACCAAAGTGAATGTTCATTCATTCCCTAATTCCGAAGCTACAAAGTCGCTTTGCCTAGATAGAGTTGACGCTAGCCTCGGTAGCACAATCGCAAGCCAGCTTGACGTCTACGGGTAGTTAATGTGGCGCGCGTCGTAGTACTTCATGTAGCTCTTAAGAATCGGCCAGTTCTTCTTACCGATTAGCGGATACACCCCCGCGAGCTTTAATTCTTCCTTTAGCTTGAGTGGTTTCTTCCCCATCAGATACCAGAACGGAAATTGAGCCTTAGCCTTAGCTAATCGAGCTGCCGCCGTCACTTTATCCGCAGCTTCCTTCCATCCCCTCTCTTCGCCGCTGCTGGAGTCGTCATTATCTGCTTTGGCCGTCTTGTGAGCTCGCAGAAACCCCTTCCCGCTTTCGTGGCTGTGCGCAGCGCTCGAAGGGTCAATATCAGATGATGAATCTGGGCTAACCATCTTCGTGTCCGATGATGCAGACAACGAGTTGGCATTTGCAAGGAGGCCAATCACTGTTGCGAATAGAAGGTAGTGTAGACGCATGAGTGCTCTTGGTCGTATCGGTACAAAGCTCTTCTGACCCGAGATCGTGAACGCAAATTGACGAGTGGACTCTCTGGTATTATAATGGACTTCGCGAGCAGGCAAACTTACCTTCTAGCCAGACAACACATGTTCAAATAAGCTCTGTCCGCAAGTGAGGAAAAGATCGGTTGAACCTCCGAAGGAGGTGCAAAGACCTGATCCTAGAACAAAAAAATCCCAGACAGATCTCGGCGGTTCTGTAAGTGATCGCTCACTTTATATGCTAAATTCAATGGTGTGTATCTGTTTAAAACGAAACTGCTATGGGTAAAAGTGCAACGACTCTTTTGTTTGGGCTACAGCACATCCCAATATGTCAATAAAAATCTCAAAAGTGATAAGGCGAAAGAAATATTCGACACTACAAATCGAGGAGTGCCTCGTTGCTCGTAGAGTGGAGAATACATAAACGTACACACCCTCACCTCACGATTGAGACCACGTCGTATTTACCCCTTCATTTTCGGCAGAACACAAAACTAAAAATGGTCACTGGGGTTGATCCAATGTAAACATTCCCTGTTATTGAAACATCTTGCTAGACTCTCCCTAATATTATCGTACTTGTTCCCTGGACTGGAAAGCTGTGATGGTACCCAGCCTCGCTGATGTCCACGGGCTAAAATCATTGAGTGCTGATAATGTATGGCTACGTTTTAACTGTAAATAGTTTACTCCCTAGAAATGTTAGTAGCGAACTGGTCTGTTTAGGATGAGTTTGCTGAGAACATTACCTGTAAATGCGATTTACATGTAGTCTACTATTAGTGGATATTGCATGTGTCAAGGTACAAACAATACTGAGAGAAGAACCAAAAATAAAAGCAACGGTATCACTGCATGACGTGACGGTGGCATCATTGAGCGCGTGCCCGATGTTGCAAATCGGAGTATTGTAGGCGGACCACTGTGCACAACTTCAGTAGGGTGCTGAGATTACGGGATTTGATTTGGAACTGACTTTTATATATGCATGGGTACATGTACACAATCCGCAGTCAAGTTTGCCATTGCTTTTTACTGTACACTAATGAATTGTACGTGATGTTCGCAAACGTCTTAGTATGTGTGTCCTTCCTTCAATGCTAAACAATTGCTACCGTATCTTCATGCTCGGGTTTCAGCTTCAAGAACCAATGAGACCTGTCTAACGCCACCACCGTCTCAGCTAGATTATTAAGGAAACAGTGCTGATAGCAATGCGGGTTTCGCAACCTCTCTGTACAACCAAAACTGGTTGTTATATTGGCTGATGAAACACATTGTAAAGCGGGATATTGTCAGCACCGCAACTGCTGTACGCCGAATATCTCTACTGCACCAGCGGAGCGCTGTACGAGAAGCCACTGCAGCAATCTACAGTGTGTGCCCACGGAGCGCAAGGAGATCGGGCACTGCGCATATGCCAAGCGGTTGATGGAGCGCTGCATGCACGGCAAAAGTTTCTAGATCATCAAGGGCCGGTGAACATTAAAACTGTTTATTCGATTTGAGAAAACGATGGAGTCCTATCTTGTTAAAGTGCTACGATGTCAAAACGAGTGCTGCAGTTAACTTTCGATATCAATTTTAATCGGCTGGAGTGCATGTAGTTACTACTGCTGGGGTGAATTGGCTAGCAATCGGCGTAAGGACGGTAGTTAAGACGGGCATAGGAAGTCGTTAGCTTAGCTAAGTGACATCAACATGCCTCACTGAAAACGAAAACCTGCAGGGGTGCATATATAGACTAAGGGGCTGGGCGAGACGCATCGTATTTTGAAATTACCAGGTCCACCACTTCCTTCTACCACTTCGAATACTTCTTAGGTCCGTTTCATCCCGTGAGTTTTGTTGTCCGAAGAAATCAATTCTCAACGCTCGTACGAGATATTGGGTCTACTTATTCGGATATCATTTTTCACGTTTTGAAGAAACTCGTGAAAGCATATCACGTTCCACACCTGAAGAATTATTGAATTTCGATCACAAACAATAACCTATTTGCCAGTTGTGGAAGAGAAGAATGGATCGGACTATTTATCTTCTGTTGGTGCTTTTACACTGCATCATCAACCGTAGCACTTCATTCAGTATCAAGAACGCACTTCATGCTATAGTTACCCCACTCGAAACTATACAGTATATCTAAGTGTTCGTATAGAGCTGATCGACGATATACTCGAGATTGAGTTTCATGCCTGCACAAAACAAATCGCTCGTTTGGGAAGCACGAACTGCTGTTCTCCCCCTCATCAATTTGCTTCTGTGTAGAATCACTTGATAATTGTATTTTCGAGTGCCTCACTACTGACGATAATCCCCAACGCCTTGATCACATTCCGGTCGATGGCCGCATGTGCGGGTCAAATGCGCTCATATGTGTTATCACTTTAAACGACACAATCCAGGAACTCTCCACTCACAGCCTGCACGATGCACATCCCTAACGCGAAGAAATCGGCTTCATTCGGGGGAGCGTTCTCCCACTTGTCAGGTTGTGCTGCTATGAGCAGTTCCAACGCACCGCGCCAAGTGGAGCACTGATCTTTCCTGTAGATTTGCGTGGATAAAGACGAATCGCAGTGCTGTTGAGCCCAAAGTTGGCAAGTTTGGCTCGCCCGTCATTTCACAAGAATGTTGTCGCACTTGAGAACTTGGTGAATGATGGCACGCTCGTGCAAATACATGTACTGCAGTCCAAGAGCAGTTTCGAAAAGTTAACGCCAGGCCTCGCGTACATCCATTTCATTATTATCTTTTCTGGCCCGACGACGCCGATCCTATCTGCCGAGATCTCCCAAACCAGCATTTTCACACACACAACATGATTCGTTCCCAAGCGGCAAGCCCCAAAGAGATTCACAATGTAAGGATTGTTGAGTGAGTACCAGATCGCTGCTTCTCGTTGGAACGTCTCGTCGGTGGGATCGCCGTCCACGATATCGCTTTTGATGACGCCATCCGAGTCCAGCCAAATAGCTTTATGCACCTTTGCAAACGCGCCGCGACCAAAGGCCTCACTAGTACATATTCAGGTAGAAAGAACCACCCAGGTAGCAGATCCTTGACCGCTGGGACCGAAGGTGACTTCCCGGTGACATCGGCGTCCTGACCGAATGACCGCAAATATGATCGTGGTCATGATCACGTTCAAGTTATGTCCCTCCTCGTCGCCCTGCACGAATTACTTGCTACCGACGATGTTCTTCCCAAATGTCTTTCCAGTAATGTAATTCTGGAGTTTGCGTGGTTTGAAGAGCTGGTGTTGAAGTCAAGAGCAGAGGTGCAAGCGGTAGACTGCTCGTACCAGCTTTGTTTGACTCACGCAGAGCATTGTGTGGACACCTACAGGCTTTTGGCTGTCACCACAAAGCAAACGTGAAATTGTCAACACTTAAGCCAGATTTTCTTCGACCCGACGTCGTTCCTCCGACGATAAAGTCGAAGATGGCGAAACAGGGACCAGTGTTGAATGAAAGTCTCCTTTCAACTCAGTAGGAGCACAAATCATTGATTCAAACGCCTTCCTTCTTTGCGGACACTTTCGTTTAGTTTCCTAGCATTGGCCAAGCGAAGCTCCGCAGCTTGAACCGACCACTCGCGCGGTTAAACACTTACGTCCATCAAAATTCTGCTCCAAAACGAGGCGTCGACGCAGCGTTTGGTGTAAACGTCGACAATTGGAGCGTACGTATGCTCGTTCATCGCCTTGAAGTCGATAATGGCTTCAATCATGGACTGCACAATACAAAGCAGTTATGGTATCGCATTCGGTTCGCCTGGTAATGGTGGTGGAACCCTCACAGCTTCTTCCATCAGAGCTTCGAGTTGAAGCACTACGGATGAAATATCGAGGCATTAGTGAGGATCTCAGTCGCATATTTGATGCAGTAGACTCCACTGTTGATCAGTAAAAACACCTCGTGATCGAGGTCAATGCCATTTCAGTACACACTTTGCATTCAGCGAGCGACTTCCACAGCGCTCGCATCGCCATGGTCTAAAATGCACATACCCAGTCAGAAGACGTCAACTTCCATGGTCGGCGAAGATTTACATTGACGATTTCTCAGAGAACTTGGGTAGTACTTCCGGCCGGACATGATGAGATTGGCTTCGCCGTCGTTGCGAATCAGGATTTCTCGAGAGCGCAGTCTGCCGTGCACGATGCCACGCCAATGAAGATACTTGAGACCAAGTGCTGCCACGTACAATTTGGTCTAAGACAGATGCCTCCGCGTTGTATCTGGCGTGCCTCGCTGCTGATCTTCCTAAAGAAATTCGTGGAAGTCTTCCATCTCGCGCATATTCGCACACGAAAAAAAGCGAATTCTGCGTCGTCCAGATTTACTGCGGCGGGAGGTTTTGACACGTCGATTTCATGCTGTGTATCATCACAGCCTCTGAAGAGCTTCAGCACGTTCGAGTGGTTGAGTCAGAACCATCAAGATACCTGAAGCTCGAAATCCTCCGTGATTTCCTGCTCTGGCGCAGGCAACCCGTTTATCAGCGAGATGTATAGCCACCGCGGTGTCAAGCCAACTACCCATAACCAACGAGCTTGAAAACTCTCTAGACGTACTAATTTCGGCGTCCGACACCCACGAAGGGCTGAAAGTAACCTTGTGAGCAGGAATGAAAGCTTTGCGTGCTTCTTTGTAGGGCAGGACCGTCGTGTTCTTGTGTGCTCTTCGCGGTTCCCATTGTGTCAACGCCACCAAGTCATCGTACCAAGGTGCAACAAAACTATCCACCCCGCAACCCTCTCCACGGCAGCATCTCGATTGTAGTATCTTCTCCTCTGAGTCGGATTGTGCGGTAAGCTTCGCGTCATCTCGTTTCAGCGTCTCCAAAGTTTCAACAAGCCCTAGCACCTCATGGGAACGAGGCTTATTGGCGCACAATCAGACCTTGACCAATTTCGCGCCCACCTCTCGAATTCTTGATCTCACCACCCAAGTCTTGATCCCATTGAGGTCTCCAGTCGTACTCAACTTCCTCTTCATCAGGCGACCGAGATCTCAAGTTGCCGCTAATTGGCATTTTATGCTTCGTGACCCAGGTCGGTTTCTCGCAGATTGAATTGGACCACACCACGTGGTGTAAACATGATGTGTCAAAGCTGCGACAACGTGAAGCAGGAAAGGGAGGCAGCTCCATAATCAGTAAAGCAGCAAGAGAATCCTCTCGGTCCTCAGCTCGTTCCTGGCAGCGATGGCGTCGTTCAAGCCCACGGTGGTGATCGACAATGGCACGGGGTACGTTCCCTGCATCCCCCTTCCCTCCTCTTTCTGTCAAAGTTGCAGTATAATCCATTCCGCACTCGCGTGTCAACAAACAATTATTGACGCTTTTGACCTGTCAACCATTATTCTCGACAAGGTACACCAAGATGGGGTACGCCGGCAACGCTGAGCCGAGTTACATCATCCCGTCCACGATTGCCGTGGGCGGCAGCGACTCGAGCACCGTGCGCAGTCGCCAGGGCATCGACGACTTGGACTTTTACATCGGCAAGGACGCGCTGGCCCACGCGTCCACGCACCAGGTGCACTACCCCATCGCGCAGGGCATCATCCAGAACTGGGACAACATGGAGAAGCTCTGGCAGCGCTGCCTCTTCCAGCACATGCGCTGCGAGCCAGAGGAGCACTACATGCTGCTCACGGAGCCTCCGCTCAACCCGCCCGAGAACCGCGAGGCCACGGCCGAGATCATGTTCGAGACCTTCAACGTGCCCGGTCTGTACATCGCCGTGCAGGCCGTGCTGGCGCTGTATGCATCATGGCCCAAGATCAAGGACCCAAGCCAGCGCACGCTCACGGGTACGGTCATTGACTCGGGCGACGGCGTAACCCACGTCATCCCAGTCTCGGACGGGTACGTCATTGGCAGCTGCATCCGCCATATCCCGTTGGCGGGACGTGACGTAACCCACTTTATCCAGAGGATGCTGCGCGACCGAGGAGAGGCCGTACCCCCCGAGGAGTCGCTCGACGTGGCCAAGCGCGTCAAGGAAATGCACAGCTATGTGTGCTCGGACCTCGTCAAGGAGTTTAAAAAGTACGACGCTAAGCCGGACAAGTACTTCCTCAAGTACTCGGACCTGCACTCGCGCACCAAGCAGCCGTGGGAGATCGACGTGGGCTACGAACGCTTCCTGGCGCCCGAGATTTTCTTCAACCCGGAGATTTTCTCGACGGACTTCACGACGCCCCTGCCGAATGTCGTGGATGAAGCCATCTTGAAGTGCCCCATTGATACCCGCCGCGGGCTATACAAGAACATCGTGCTGTCGGGAGGAAGCACCATGTTCAAGGATTTTGGACGGCGTCTGCAGCGTGATATCAAGCGCCTCGCGGACGACCGACAGGCAGCCAACCTGGCCAGACACTCGACGTTCCAGCAGGCCCATGCCGAGGCCCTCGAGGTGAACGTGCTGTCGCACCGCATGCAGCGTTTCGCGGTCTGGTTCGGCGGCAGTATGGTTGCAGCCACTCCCGAGTTTTACCGTGTTTGCCACACGAAGGCCCAGTACGATGAGGAAGGCCCGCGCATCGCGCGCCACAACCCGGTGTTCAACACCACCATGTAAGCGCAGCATCTACTGATCAACGGCTCAGCAGAAGCAGCGCGCGCGACAAGGAAGTAGGCGCGTTCGTCGTCCTGTACGAGTGAATACACGGAGGACGTAGACGAGTAACGTGAGAAACCCAGCAAGTCAAGAAATACAAGCACTCAACAGGTCGTGGTAAGTCTGGCGTTGGTGGTACATTCACGTGCTCGGCTTCAACACGCAGGTGCCGCTTATGTATTGCCATGCATGTCTTCTAGATCCTGGCTTCCACGTCAAACGTTTGCTGTCTGGGTGTCCTGATCTTGCTTCCCGTGGTGCAGGGTGCAGTAGTTGTTGTTGCGCTCGTACGCAGCCTTCTTGCAGCCCAAGTGCATGCAGCGTTTGCCGCCTCCGTGGGCCCAGCACAAGCTGTTCGAGATGGCAACCTTCGCGCAGTCACTTTGGGAGCACTTGGTGCCGCCTCCATGGGACCAACAGAGACCGCGCGACTTGCCTCGCCGATCGCAGCCCTCCGTCAGACACTTCACCCAGCCACCTACGACAAGGAGTTCCTTGAACATGTGCAGTAGTTCAAAGCCTGGTGGTTATCTTACCGTGTTTCCAGCACAAGCCCGCATGCTTGGCACTTGATCGACAGCCTTCAGCTGCGCATTTCTTGCCGCCCTGGACGAGGAGTCACAGCAGACGACACGCCGGTCATGCCAGGAACAGAAACACACCCGGTTGTCGAGACGTACTTACCCCGTGCCGAAAGCACAGCCTCTTGTTGATGATGTAGTTCTCGCAGCCGTCGACCTTGCACTCTCGAGCTCTGCGCTTCTCTTCGGTCGCTGGAGATCGTGCTTGTCTTGACCTTGCAGCGGGGGTCGATACCTCTTGATCAGGAACGGGGACATTCTCGGAGCTGTTCATGATGAAAGCCACCGACGCCTTGCTGCTGGTCGCCATTGCACTCAGCTCGATCGACGTCTCTTTGACAAATGGATTCCTTGCGTCGAGCTGGGCGAGATCTCATTCCTGCATCAAGCTGAGGCCGCCGGGAAGCGTCACTTTAGGTAGCGAGCGAGGATGCAACTGCTGACCAAGCTGCTGCCACGCGGGCCGCGTCGTGTTTCACTGTCATATATTCCGAGGAGCGTGTTATCTATTGAGCTATCTTACGCTGTCTCCTCGACAGCTTCGGGCTTGGAGAGCTTGGCGTCGAGCTTGACGAGCATGTCCTCAACCATGCTGTCCAGGTCAAAGTCGTGCTGCCAGCCCCAATCCCTCCGGGCGATGCTGTCATCCAGCGAGCGCGGCCACGTCTCGGCGATCTGCTGGCGGAAGTCGGGCTTGTAATCGCACTGGAAGCTCGGCATGACCTTCTGGATGGACGCCACCATCTCCTCGGGTGTGAAGGACACGGCCGTGATGTTGTACGTGCGCTGCGTCAAGCAGTCGTTGGGTGCGTTGATAAGCCCCAGCGTGGCCTTGAGGCAGTCGGGCATGTACATCATGGGCAGCTTGGCGTCCGGCTCGAGGAAGCACGTGTACTTGCCGTGCTTGAGTGCGTCGTAGAAGATCTCGACGGCGTAGTCCGTGGTGCCTCCGCCAGGCAGCGCCTCGGACGAGATCACGCCCGGGTACCGCACCGAGCGGAAGTCCACGCCAAATTTGTTGTGGTAGTACTCGCCCAGCAGCTCCACGTGCACCTTGGTGAGTCCGTACATGGTCGTGGGGCGCATGATGGTCGTGTCGGGCGTCTCGTCCTGCGGCGTAGAAGGCCCGAAGACTGCAATGGTGGAGGGTGCAAATACCCGCAGCTGGTACTGCTTGGCCAGCTCCAGCACGTTCTGGATGCCGCGCGTGTTGACCGCCAGCGCCAGACTCGGGTTGGCCTCGCCCACGGCCGACAGCAGCGACGCCATGTGCACGATCGTGTCCACGCCCTGCTCCGCCACGATGCGCGCCATCGAGTCGCGGTCCTGCACGTCGCAGTAGACGAAGCGGCTGTCACGCGGGCCCGAGGGCGCCTTGATGTCCGAATTGACGATGGCGTCGGAGCCGAAGAGCTCGCGCATGTAGGGCACGAGCTCCATGCCGATCTGACCCGTGCCGCCCGTCACGAGGACGCGGTTGGCGGCTTGGGAGAAGGCCCGCGTGGATGGACGAACGGCGTGTTGCAGGCGAGTGGCCGAGATCATCTTGGGACGGAGACGGAGGGCTGCGCGGGGGCTGGAAGATGGAGAAATGGCAGCGTTGGCAGCAAGGAAGTCCGCAGTGCAGAGTCTCTGGTAGTCAAACGTCATTCGCGTCCGTTGAAGCGGGTAAAGAGGATGCGTTCATCTATCTGTAGACGGCCAGCCTGATCTCAATTTTGTTTTACCCGATTACGAAAACCCCGTCAACAGTGATATAGGGAAGTATTTGATGACAAAGCGTGCTTGGTATTTGTATGTGTTGTTGCTGTATTTGAGGTTTGTATAAACCGATAAATCGGATGGTGGTTGTATTTTATAATATTTGATATGACAGGTTTTATGTGCCGGCTTTGTCGCCACAGGAATATGCGCTGAGCCATCTCAACCCCAAGCAGCAGCAAGAGAACCGCCGGACCCCGCCAAAACCGGTAGTAATCAACAGGTGCGGATACATCGGGATCTTGTTTTATGACAGGAATTATTTAGTTCTATTCGAATCACCATAGTTACTAGATATGGAAGGGTATGCTGAGATGAAGGATCATGAATGCGATGTGTAGCTAATGCCATTTCCCTTGGAGATTCGGTGCAATGATTTCCAGCCAAACACAACAGGGGGCTCCTGCACCGGCACGGGGGACACGTGGCAAGAGATTAGAAACTCACTGCAGTATCGGAGCTGATGTTATTTACCTCGGGATCGCAGGACTCTGCAAACTTTGCAGGCCTTCCGCGCCTTTCGAGTCGGCTCCTCTCGCCTCCGGCATCCAATCAGTCCGAGGTGATGCATGATTACTTCCCATCGAGCCTGGAATGATAGGATGCCGCCTTCGGTAGGCGCGAGTGGCAGCCCTCCTCGACAGACCTATTCCTCTCTTGCAGTGACGTTGCAGGACGCACTGCAACTTGGTTGGCTGGGCGCGCACATCCATCGCTGTCGAGCCAACATTCGGGTACATGTACAATAGTAACAAGCGAGTCCCAGCCTCCTTCGGGTCAGATTGCACGCGCGTGCTCACTACCAGCCATGGCGATTGATTGCCCCGTTTGGCTGGCTATTTAGTCGCTGGTCATCCGTAAGGTCGCTGGTCACCTGTAAGGCCTCTGTTGAAGTTGCCTTTTGTGTAGCCATATGTATCTATATATACTCTAAAAAGTTCAGCTGTAGCCATATTGGATGTAACCATTCTCAATATGGAGGAATCCAGCTTCTCGAGGATTTCGCCGCGACAGTGAGTCGAGTCCAAAGCATCAGAATCAGCTCGACTAGGTCTCGAATTGGCGATTGTCGACATTATCGAGCTGTTGCAGTCGATGCGGCATTGTTGTGTTAGCTTGAGACCCTCCGCGTTTCGAGGGTGTTCGAGCCAGTGTCACAACGGGCAAAATTCGCATTGGAGCTCTACGATCGAGTCGGCGCTTCAATTGAAGAATTGGGCGGTTCTGCAGCTCTGCAGACAGTGACAAGGGGGTTTGACGTGTGGTCACATGGCCGTGAGCAACATCTGCAGTACTTTGAGACTGCGGTGGCTGTTAAACATGACTGTAGTGGTGAACTATAGGGAGCAGCAGCTGAAGGCCTAAAGTCGCAGCTGCAGGAGCATTGCCAACATGGCAACTTGTCATGTTCGGATAACGCAACCTGCTTGCAACGCAACTGGGGAACAGCGATTGCTGGGGGGAGTACTCCGTGTGATGACCAGGCTGACGGTTTTAGAGAGACCGTGAGGCTTCCTGCTGGATTGGTCCGTGGGGGCCATCTCACACTGGTCAAGAAATCTTTATTGTCGGGTTGGCGTCGAGCTGAGCACAGTACGAAGTCATCTATATCGATTATAGACAACTCAGCGACTGAAAGTCCCATTATGGTGAAATCCGACGCATGAAGTGCAAACGGATCACTTGCATCCTTCGGCTCTGCAGTCTCGGCGTTTAGTTACGTTCGGGATGTGCCTGTAGTGCTGGTGCTGCACAACTGGCCGCGCACCGCATACTCACACACAAAGTAGCGAGTCTTAGGCTGTCGCTGGTGTCGGGATCAGAGACTCCATACATTCGGGTGCCTCAATGCGATCCAGCGCTCAATTCAGCCCTCAAATCTAGCGTCTCCTGCTACGTCTTGATTGAACAAGTATCTGAATCGCCAGAAGCACTAGCTGTGATACCTTGCTTGTGTTGGTGTGGCAAAAATTACTTGAGGTGGCTCAAGTGCAGTACGTTCATGAACGCGGCAGGAACTTGGCGACTAAGAACTTTTTCTGATGGCATCACGAAACCGGCAGGATTTGGACACTATGAAGCTCTGAAGGAGGTTGACGCTAGTGACGAACGCTTTGCAGAGAACGCCTTTGCGGTGGGAATGTGTGTATTCGAACTTGTAGGCGTCTTGTGGACGAGATGAAGACAAATTGAGCACCACACAACTCCAGCTTAAGTTTTCCGGCTTCAGATCAAAGCCTGCTGCTGTCGATTCGGAAGTCGTTAGAGGGCGAGGGCAGTACAGACAAATACTTGGGGGCTAGACATCTTTATGATATCGATATGGGCCGGCAGCTAGAGACACGGCTGAGAGATATTGCCGAGCAGCTACAACTTGAGATTCTTGACTGTGTTGGGAAACCGGACGCAGTCAGCGTCGTGCATATGCTGTTCAGAGTCGGGGAGTATTGCATCACGCTTTCATATATCATTTGTTGGATCAGCAGCTCGTTGCGTTGACAACCGCGCTGTCTGCTGTCGCCCTGACAGCAGCATGTTCAAGCTCTCAAATGCGCGATGTGCATTCCTCCGACCAATTGCGAGGAGAAGCCAATGTTGGGATCCGATGCTTCGTTGGCTCTGCCCAAGTGGTTTCTTCCTCAACACAAGTGCGGTCTCCATCCCAGCGAGTCGGCTGGTGGCGACGCAAGTCGTATTTGAAGACTTCATGACTGAAAACGTGACTGAGGAGACGACTGTGTCAATTAATGGGAAATCAAGTATTGTCGAAGCAACCTGTTGTGACTTTTGCCATTTTGGAGTGAACTGTCATTGCAATGCACGATGTGAGTTGTATCCATTGTTGTTCCGCTTGGGATAGCACGACACAGACAAAAACAACCGAGGTACTTGAATCTTTTTTAAGGAGCGACGAATATGACGTCGCACCAGTCCACGTTTCGCCAAACTTGGCAACGGTTGGGGAGAAATGTACGCCGAGAGCCGAAGGAAGCTTTGTTTTCGCCGCATTCTTGCGATTGCATGTGCTACGATGGCGACTGGTGTTGTGTTCGTAGGTAGGCAGATTGTACAGGTACACAAGGCTCAGAATACCTGAGATTTGCTGACTTACCCCGTTTTCTTGTTGCGTACAAAAGGGTATGGAATATCTGACCCTGGACAGTATTCACAGCACTTGCGGGTTGGTGGACCACCGCATGAGTTTGCTCAGAGTATGTGGCTGAGAATTGATTGTTGCTCAATTTGTCATGCTAACTTCAACTTGTGCTTTGTCTAGTGCGCTTGTACTTGGGCGTGCAGCCTACCGCTGTTGACTGTCCTCGAGGAATGTACCGACCAAGCGGCGCGGGGATCACCGTAGGCGAGTGTGAGTTTTGTCCTCGTGGAGTGTACGGTGACAGCCCTGGCCTGCTGTCCAAGGATTGCACGGCCAAGTGTCCGAAAGGAACCTTCAACGACAAACTCGGCGCCAAGAGCATCCTCGACTGCAAACCGTGTCCTGCTGGCGTCTACGGGTCAAGCACAGGCCTCACCACAAGTCAGTGCTCAGGGCCCTGTCCGAACGGCAAGTACTCAATGACGGAAGGGGTGCAAACCATGAGCGACTGCATGGACTGCCCAGCGATGTACCGCGGGCCCCAGGGCTATCGTGGCAACGACGTCACCGTCAAAAATGGCGGAGGCTATCCGTGTGATCGCTACCAGTACGGAAAGACCATTCTCAACGGCCGAGACGCCAACAACGATGTGTGGCTGAATGGGTATCTCTCCGACATCCGCCGACCGACGAACCAAGCAGTCAATGACAACACCACACCGTGGTGATATAGTTGGTAAGGTAGGCGCAACATATCCTGCTCCTCAAATGAATCCCCCAGCGACTGTCGCATCCTTGTGCTTCTTGGTGTTTGAAATTGAGGCTAGATGCTGCTATTAACCAACCTTGTCGCTCTCCTGCATTACAAGTAGGCCAACACAGTTCAATTGACACAGTGATTTTAGTACCCATTGGACTGGTCGGGTACACACAAGTGAGAACGATTTTGCTTCGCTGCAGTGACCAACATGATCTTCCGCGGTGTTATCAAGAGGATACAACGCGTATTGTGTGAGCTATGCTCGTCTGCATCCATAAACTTGAAAGTGGAAGGCGAACTCGCAGTTGTTCGTTTGCTGAAGGACATCGAGTCGTCCCTCTTCATAAATTTGGGGGTGCTAGTTTCGGAGAAAAAATGAAGACGTACGAATTATTCAGACCAACGAGGCTGAGAGAAGTCGTGGAGGTTGCGCTGATGGAGATGCCGCGCCGAGCTGCCTTCGTTTTCAATATTGACAAACTACGTATCAACGGCCAATTCCAGTCAATCATCTCTTCTCAGATTAACACCAACCACAGAATCTAACTCAGAATGGTTAATGGGTCGCCACGAAGAACTGAGCAGAAAAGCTTCTTCGTGCTGCATCGAGGAAGCAGTGAGCTACCACGTTAGTCGAGGTTGCCTTCCGATGTAGCCCCGGGCACTTCAGTGATGCGCAATAGGAACAGGTTAAGGGATGTGGTGCAACCAGCCGACGGAGCGTCTGGAGCTATATCTCGTCGTGCAAGTCCTCAAGTTTATTTAGTGACAGTCGCTGCCCATTGGCCTGTTTAATAATGCAAATGATATCATCAGCAAAGCTCGGATCTCAATTTTACCGCTTCGAAGTAGTTCGAAGTACTACGTAGTCGGATGTAAGAACTAATGTATATAGGAATCTCGTGCCATCGGTTATCATGACCAAGCCTGGCAACTTTCCCACCGACTTGCGGCAGAACTTAAGTACTCGATGAACAACGTGGTTTTGTCGTTCATGATCTGTGAAACGCGCGAGGAAGTCACTCGCGGTATAACGACGACGTGCAAAGGCTGACTCGATGGAACTCTGTACATTTAACGCAAATAGAGCAAATGCTTCAGTCTGTGCAAGTTCAACGACGCATCTTCGGTGCAGTGGCTCGGGCGCCCCCCGCGAAAGGCAACATATACGGCAAGGCCCACCTGGCGTTGTACACGGGAGGACAACTGCGTGGGCCCCCACAGCCACTTCCCGATCGAGTTCAATCACGACGGGAGCATTCTTGTGAATTCATCGGCGAAAGATCTGAGCCACTACGACGACATCCCGCCTTCGTGGTCGGGGAGGCCAGCGAGAACATCAAGAACTGGGGATCGCATGGATTGTGCGTGGAGCTAGCAGTAGCAGACTATATAGACGGATAAACGCGTATGGTACTGTACTGCTTCTCATCCTTGACGCGGTACACGAACGTCACTTCGTGATTGACGTCCCGTTTGCCGAAAGGTCGCGGAAACGTTCTGCGATTGGCTGAAATGCGGGCTTGAGTCGACGACAATTGGATGTAAATGCCCTGGAGGGAATTCAGTGGGACCTGCAGACGAATTGCAGACGAATGCAACAGAGACCACGAAGGCCTGGCCTTTCTGCATGGTGCTGTGCGCTTCAACACGCATGTACACGAGGGCAGAGGCGGGCATCGCTTCCCAGTAGACTCGTGTCCCCCCCACGTCCAGTTTAGGTTATTTAGGAGTGATTTATGCTATGCTGAATTGGCACCGCTCGAGCGCGCTGTTGAAAACGGACCTGGAGCGACACCACGATGGATGGCGTGGGCGTGTGTGATCGCGTGGATAGTCATGGCGATGAGGATATCCTGCCGAGCGTGTTGTCAGCGGGGTGCTCGCTCATGACGTCTGCATCACTATTAATATAACGTTGGTAGACTTCCCTCGTTCTATTGCTTGAGTCGTTCTCGTTGAGATCTTGTTGACCTGCAAGTGCGAATGGCAAGGCAAGGCTGCTACCTACAGCCGCCACGACCTGCTTCGGAGAGACATAGCTACACCAAACGTGCTCGCCCAGAACGCGTAAATCAACAACCCACCTTATTAGTTCTTACACTTCTCTTCTGCACCTGCTTCTCGGCTATATCACACCCGTGGAGCAGCTCCAGTCGATCTGATATCCTGCGCTACTTGTAGCGCTCTCGTTGCCACGTGGTCACCCCTGTCCCTACTGCAGCTCCACGAGCCTTTCATTCGCGTTTCCGCGTTGACTGGATCTGGCGCTGCTTGAGCTGGTGCAGCCTTCGTCCGCGGGGCAACAGCCACTCGACCAGCACAAGATACGCCGCCGCCAGCAGCAGCACGGCGCCCGCGAGAACCGGCAGCCCGCCCAAGTGCGCCACCGTCTCGGCGAAGGTCACACCCGCATCCCCTTCAACGTCTTGGGCCGTTTGCGCCGCGGCAGCCGTAAGCAGCAGCGTCAGGAACGACACCGTCGGGATCCCCATCTCGCTCGATGTTAAATCCGATAGCAGATTTGAAAGGGGGTATTTTGCGGCTGGGATTCCCCTGGCCCTCACCCTTCCCTACCTTTTCTCCTCCAATCAATTCTCTCCATATGTACCGAAATGATGACACCTCGTTCACTAGCTATTTGTATGTACGACGCGCCACCATTAAGGGGCTTCTCCCTTCCCTTCCCCTCGCACAATTTGAACTCGGTCGGCGGAGCTCAAGCGCGCGGCAACTCAACTCGAGCGCAAGTAGCAGAAGGCGCAGCCCAGCGGGCCAGCAACTGCAACAGGAGGCTGCACCCCACCGCCCGCAGACAACCCGCGCCAACTCCCGGTACGATAGCGCGTTCAATCGCTGCACCACGGCCAACATGCTGCGGGATCGACACGTGTGTTCACAGTGCCTACCAGCTGGGCGAGCTTTTTTCGCTGGGATTTCCAAATTGACATTCACTCTTGTCCCCCCCTTTCGCAGAACCTCAAACTGCGCGCCAATCCACTGCAGTTTGAATTCCCACACAGCAGCGAAGAGGTAATATTGTCGCGACCTGCAACCTACGCAAAAGGAAACTTGTTGCAAGCTACCTTTGCATGTCAACAGGAAAGGTGTCGCATCAACTGACATGTACATGCGCGTGTAGCCTCTCAGACGACAAGGAAGACAAGGGCGCTTACGGCTGGCTAGTCAAAGGCAACATCCATCTTTGCGCTGCTGGCGCAAATTGTTTGTGGCTCAGAACCGATTGCGGTCGAGGACGACAACCTATTTTTAGGACCGGCTGGTGTGTGCGCGAAACGGCGAGAGGGGGAGAGAGCGAAAGAGACCAGTGTCTCAACGCTCGAGTTTTGTGCAAGGGTTCGGACGAGCTCACAAAGCAACCACCGCCAGTGACCAACGAGTAGGGGACGCCGCCGGTGTATAGGTGACGGAGCGGCATTCTTCGAGCAGACCCCACAACCCGAGCGCTGACACAGAACCGCCGCGGGAAGGGGCAAGCGAGTGACGAGCGTGTTGAGGTGAGTCTCGACTCCTTCAGGCCGCGATTTTTTTTGCGCAAAGAGTTTCCTCTTCGCTGCAAACGATGCAACTTCGCGCCAACTAACGTGTCCTCTTTGCGTACAACTGCAGACTCGGTACCCATCCGCACAATGCCGCGGCCGCCAGCAAAGGCTAGTACAGTAGCCGTGAGTGGCCAGCAAGCGGCTGCACCGCAAACGGTGTCGCGCCTGCAACAGCAAAAGGAAGAGGCGGAAATGCAGCAATTGCAACTGCAACAGCTCCAGCAAATGCAGCAGCTTCAGCAGCAACAGCACATGCAACAACTACAGCAGCAGCAAGCGCAACTTCAGCAACAGTCGCTGCAATACCCGCACGGGATGGGCGCCGCCTCAGGCACATTGGGACAAAGTGCAACAGCGAACAACCTCGTGTCCGTTGCAGTGCAAGCTGCAACAAACGCTGCAAATGCAGCCGCCACAGCCGGGGGAGCCACTGCAGGAGGAGGCTACGCGTTCCCGCGCAATTCGCCAGAATTTGCATGCGAAAACGTGGGGGAGCGCGTCAAGGGCAAGCGGAGAAAGTATTGTCCCCACGAAGTCACAGCGCTCGTATTGGGCGTACAACGGTATGCAGACGACAGTTGCCCCTGGAGTTCAATTTTGCGCGACCCGCATCTGGGACATTTGTTTCACGGACGCAGCGGAGTTGACCTCAAGGACAAGTGGCGGACGCTCATCAAGACCCGCCCGGAGCTGGCCGCGTACACCGAAAACCGCAAAAACCACCGCAAATATCGCCCTTTTTCCGCGACCGAAGAGCGAGCCTTACTAGAAGGCGTCAAGAAGTACAACGGACAGCGGAACGTGTGGTCGCTCATCCTGATAGACAAGGAGCTCGGGCCGCAGTTCAACGACAGGTCAAACGTGCAACTTAAGGACAAGTTTCGCACGATGCGGCGGGCAGGAACGACGTCCTCACTATTGGTCAGTGGAGGGGGTTCTGTACCGGTAAGTCGGCGGACGTCGGCCGCTTCTACCCCCACATCTAATAGTCCGACGAGCACCGGAACGTCTACCTCGACAACTGTTTCTATGTCGAGGACACTCCCGCCCACGTCTTCAGCATTAACTGCTGCAGTTAACGGAGCGAGCAGAGCACCAGCGACCGTGACGTCGGCGAGCCAACAGGCTGCAACTTTGTTAGTGCAAAACAGCAATGCCACCTCGGCGATGTTTGCAGACCCGAACTTGTACTTGGCTGGAGCGTACTCGCTCCCGCCGCAGATGTCCCAAGGCATGAGCATGCAGCACATGACGTCGACTCAGTCGCGACAACAGTCGGCACAAGCCCACGCGCAAGCTCAGGCACATGCGCAAGCTCATGCCCACGCACAGGCTCAAGCTCAAGCTCAAGCTCAAGCGATTGCGAATGCACAAGCTCGCGCTGCGCAAGTGCAGCTTGAAGCGCAAATGCAGCAGATGCGAGGGCAGCACGTTTCGATCAAGCAGCAATATCAGGTGAATACCGCGTTCAGCACCGGCATCCCAGGCTACCAGCTCGTCGGCAATCAGATCGTCCCGCAGCAGGCTTTATACTACCCGATGGCGCAGAGTTCGCAGACGCAGCAGCAAGCACAGCTCCACCAGCAACAGCAGCAGCAACTACAGCAACAGCTTCAGCACCGACAACTTCAGCAGCAGCAGCAGCAGCAGCAGATCGCCGCGGCGATTGCAGCTGCCGCAAATCCCCAAGCCTCACACCAGCAAAAGTCGCAGCCAACAAGCTCCGGCCAGCCGAGTGGAACCTCACGAGGTGCGTCAAATAGTGACCGCGGTCGTGGACGTAGTCGGAATGCGCTGTCTGACGAACCCGATGATGCGAACAGTATAAAGGAGAAAGGGTCCTCAGTGGAAGATCTGCTGATGCAGGGAGCTGTAGCGTCTTCAACGGGTAAGTTTATTGCTCTGCTGCTTTGATGCGCTGTGAATTCAGTTTTAACGTTGTTGGCTCTTGTCGTGGTGCTCCCAGGTGCAGATCACAACACACGTACCATTTAGTGGAGAAGCGCATGCAGAGAATATAGTTTTTTTGCCACCTTTCGTGTCACCAAAAGGCAAGACACCAGTGCTTGCCGCACAGGCGAGGACCGTAGAGACGAAGAGGTCGGACGCGAGGGGTTGTTGATAATGTCAGTCGTACCATAGCGAAGAAAAAACCACATTTGAAAACAAAAAGAGATATCAACAACATCACCGATTGCCTTTTGCCATAGAGTGCATCATTGGCCGCATGTACCCATTTTACCCACGGTTCACTTGACACTGATGAGTGATGGTCTCACTTCAAGTTGAGAGTGCTGGTCAATGGGTTACCACTACTGCAACCATTACTGGAATTGCTCTTTACTGCATAGACCGCTCCATACCTTCACTGCAGACATGCGCCCAAACACCTCGAGCGAGCTGAAGACGCATGAAATGGACAGGTTGGAGCTGAAGCTGAAGCAGTCGACGGCGGCAGCGGCGCGGTTGACAGGATGGGTGTATTGGCAACGCGACCCGCATCGATCTCCGAACTGCTGGACCAAGGTGTTCGCTGTGCTGGACAACGCGTTCCTGTGGCTTTTCCAGCGGGAGGAGTCCGCACCCCGTAGCTTGCTGGTGCAGATTGCTGTTGCGAGCGTGGAGGAGGACACACCTCGGCTTCTGCGTGTGAAGGACTCAAGCGGCGAAGAGCTGTGCATCTGCTTGTACGACGACGCAGCCTTCGCGCGTTGGAAGGCGAGACTGAACGACGCTGCTGAATTAACCTCCGCGTTCTTTCGCGCGAGCGGACTTGGCGTGCACGACCTCCCGCGCTGGAGCAACTACCGAGGCACATTAGAGGACTACTACCGCGTCTCCAGGCGGACAAGGTGCAGGGATGCTGTCACTAAAATTGCAAGACGCTGGCGGATGTATCAATTATTTAAGCAGGGGGTCAAGAAGGCTGTCTAGCTACGCTGACCAACGCGACGTACTGTAGGATGTCATAGAAGTGCACAATATATATTCTAATTGACTGCACCATATTGAGCGACCTCCAATCCGAGTGACATCCACGACTGTCAGCTCTCGACCACTGCGACAGTAAGCGTAATACCTTTCGTTCGTGCTGCAGGGACCAAGCACCAGTGCCACCGAAATATGTATTGCCCAGTTCGTACCGCGTGTTCAACTCGGTGTTGAACACTCAAAAAATTGAAGAGACCACGATAACCTTTAGCCATGAGACTCCAAGCTGATTTAGGTGCTTGGATACCTGTAAGAGACCGAATGCCTTCGTGAACTTCCTGGTTCCGTATTTGACAGAACAGGACCAGCTCCTGACTGGAGTTGAAGCGCGTCCATTGTTCGTTATGACACGATCCTTTCTTGCCGATGTGTGGTCTTCATCGAAGTGCTGGCATGTCCACAACAATTGCCAGAACGATTGCGCTCTGGTGCAAGGCCATGCAACGTGCGTGATCGCTATCCGTTCCCCCAGCCCAAGTTGAGCCCGCGATCATTCACCCGTGGCAGTCCGTAAGCATTCCCACACCAATACAGACCTGCCTTCGGCTGCATCGATCGATGAAAGACTGCGAGGCCGGGCAAATATCCCTGGACCTCCACCACTTGAGATAAACGGGATCGCCATGCGATGGCATCGTTCAACGTGTCCCGCTTGCCAAGTTGAAGCGCAAGCGCCAGTCGACCAACCAAAGCAAGATAGCACCGGAGCTGCCCGGCACTGAGACCAACCTCGCGCAAATCGCGGCAGCTCCGCTCGAAAGTCTCCCAAGTGAATCAAGCACAGCGGATCGCAGCATTCGTGATATATTATGGCAGCTCGCACGCTGACAAACGCCTGGACTTATGGGCGGACTGGATGAATTCCTGGCAGCGGACTTGACCAGCCCCGCCGTCAACCATCCTCCCGAAACGCATAGTCTCTGATAAATATTGACCAATCCCTGTGCGTCAAAATCAATTTCAGCCAATCCCCGCGCGCCCAAGTGGACATGCCGTTATCAGGTGAAGATTATCGCTTTGAGCTCTGTCCCACAAGGCGCTCGCTCCCACTCAGCCACGTTGGCGGTGATCTTGTGCTTCATTTCGCAATTGGCTCGCTCGGGCGCAAGTCATGGCGTTCCCCACTCTGAGTCGACGGCACGCGGCCACGCCCAGTCCACCCGCCTCTTCTCCGCGCAAATGTATCCGCTCCGAGTCGCTGCGGTCCACGTGGATGACCAGCGGCAGCGACTCCGTGGACGACCAGGACTTGGAGCAGGATACCGACGAGCTGCAGATGTTCGTACAATTGCAGCGCCCACTGAGCGACTGGGTCTACTGGCAACGGGACGTGGTGTTGCTACCGCACTGCTGGACGCGCGTCTTCGCCGTCTTCAGCGGCAATTTGCTGTGGCTCTACCGCTACGAGGACGCATCCGCCAGAAGTTTGTTGCTGCGGATGCGCGTCACGGCGCTGGACGCGGGCGCAGACATGCGCCAATTGCAGTTTCGAGACGCTGCAACGGCTGCAAATGTGCAGCTCTGCATGCCAGATACGCCAGCTTTCTATCGCTGGCACAGTCACGTGTCCACGGCCGTGGCCAAGTTCCCGCCCGTGGAGGAGGAACAGGAGCTCGTGCCGGCGGTGGCCCACGCCATGAAAAGAAAACCTTCTGGAAGGCGCTGGCGACAGCGGTGAAGGCCTCGAGTTACTGCCAGGTCGCAGGCCACGAAGACAACGCGCTGGTAGTGTTCGATCCAGTGCAACGACGCGGGAGGAGCCTGGGCGAGCGCTGGAAGAGCGTTACGACGACGCTACGCCGCAAACTCAGCAAACGGCAGCCACAGCTGCAGCTGTGAGAAAGAGAAGGTGGGCAGTATGAACCCCTGGCGGGTGTTGCATGGGGCAAGAGCGTAGCGTATCATTAAGTTAACGGACAAATACCATTCACGCGTGGCGTCATTTACATGTACGATGGAACCTCCACGGTGCAGCCATTCACTAGCCGTCCGTTTTGTCACATCTCAGCCGATGCCTCGACGAACGCTGAAGACGCTTTCGGGGAAGCAAGATGAGATAGTTGCGGCGATTGGAGTCTAACGGACGACTTCAACTTTTCACCGAGACCGTTGACAACGGTCTCAAGCTTGCCATCCATTGGTGTCAGCGCTGAGAGGGTGCTGTCGGCGGAAGCAAAGCTGCACAGGAATCTCCAGCCAGCTTGAAGTGCGCTCGTAAAGTGTAAGTTGAAGTGGAATCAGCGCTGCACAACCGTGTTGCAGCATACCGTCCGTGTGCACCATGTGGTCATTCCAGCTTCTCCGATGGTCCAATGCTCTCGTCTCCTGTGGCTATTTCCAAGCCTCTCAACGGCATTTGCGTCAACTGCACATGCTCGTCACTTCACCGTTGCGTCCGACGACTGGAGCTGCTCGGCCGACCAAGTTTCGGTCTCGGACGACTCCTTCTACCGATGGGTATCGGATTTGAAAATGGAAGCTCCGCGGTTCGAAGGCCACCACGATTTTCTGTGCGACGACAGTCTGAAGGACTTCGAGACGTGGGGGAATTGTCTGCCGATAGCGACGAGATTGGACGAAGATGAGTGTGCAGGGGCAGACCGCGTCGACTTGCTGCTGTCGTCGCAGGTTCCGTGCCAGGCCAGTGTGCTGCACCTGCTGGTGGTGGACGTGTACGCTGAACTGACACGCGCTGGAGGGGAACCGGCACTTGTGTTTGGCACGTTACTAGGGGCCGTGAGAGATGGAGGCATGATCCCGTTCACAGAGGACGCAGATCTGGGCTACCAAGTGCAGGACGACCCCATGCCCATGGTACGCAGAAGACTGCAAGCGAGAGGGTATCACGTCTTCGTGGACAGCATTTGGAGGGTTTGTGTGGGCCCGACGCACCCGTTGGCAGCTCGGTTGTACGATCCGATGCTGGCTGCTCCTATTGAGTCCTGCACGGGGCCTTACTTGGATCTGTATCGCATGGAACCAGACCCGGAGGTCCAAGGACATTGGGCTATGGAGGGAACGCAGCGGCGGAATGGCAGCATTCCAGCCGAGAAGCTCCTGCCGTACTCGAAAGTGACTTTGAACAGTGTGGAGTACGACACAGTCGCTGATCCTGTTGACTTCTTGCTCGAGGAGTATGGCGCCTCGTACATGAGACCGATGCGCGACGCAAGACGCGAGAAGTGGAGGAGTGGAGAATATATATGAGCTTTAGTTATTTGGGTTAGACAATTGGCGTCTTAATAATATTCGCGGTAGAGCTTGAACAAAGTCAACGAGAGTCCGAGGACCCCGACGACAACGCCAGCGCCGAGCATGAGCAGCGGGCCAACGTGCTCACGAGTGAGCATTGGACCCGTCGACTGCAGCAGGAAGAACAACGCCGGCATGATGAAAATCAGCAGCGAGCCCGAGACAGAGCCCACGATGCTCAGCGGGATCTTGACGGACGGCACGAAGACGCTGCAGGTCAGGATGAGGACCAGGCTCAGCACCGTGACGCCGACGTACTCCTCGTACGTCGCCTTGTGGCTGGGAGTCTGCACGCCGTTCTTCACCCGGAGGTAGACGCTCAGGACGCACGAGCGGAACGGCCACATGGCAATGGGCGTGGTGAGCACCAGCGCCAGCGCCATACACAGCTGGCCAACGAGCAGCGGCACCGCCACCGACTTGTGCTGCGCAACATACTCGGGCGAGAAGTTGAGCAGGATGTTGTCCTTGGTCTCCGCTCCGAACTGCAGGTATCCGCAGAGCGAGATGATTTCATACAGCACAAACGCGACGCCGATAGCTCCCACGACAGCGCGGTTCATCCTGGGCAGCGTGCGGTCCTTGAGCTCCTCGTACACGGGCAACGCCGTGTTGTGGCATGCAAATGCCGAGATGAGCAGCGTCACCGTGTACACACTCCCCGGCTCCAGTCGCACCGCCTGCACCCCGGGGGATATGGCAGCTCCCTCGGCATTGTACGCGGCCAAGAAAGCCACAAGAACGAAAGCCACAACGTAACCAATGGACAGAATCGCCAGCACCGAAGCCAGCCACAGCTTCCCAATGCGTCGACTCAACGATAGCGGGAACACCACGGCGGCAACGAGCACCACTGTAATCATCCACTTGTCCTGCGCTGACACTGTCAGCACCGCGGCGCACAGGTCCGTGACGAAGATGAGGTAGCTCACGAGGGTGCCGAATCCTCCGAAGATGAAGGTGAACTCGGCCAGCCTCGTGCCGAGCGCGCCCATGGTAAAGTGCCCGAGACTCTCGTACGTCTTGGCGCAGTTGCTGCCCGCACGGTCGCTCGCCGACAGCAGCAAGTGCACCGAGTAGCGCGTGATCATGGCGATGGCCAGCATGATGGCGTTGCCCAGCAACCAGCCGCTCGAGGCGATGGCGAAGGGCACGGCTAACGTGCCAGAGCCCAGAATGGTGTTGGTCAGCGTGAACGTGGAGCCCCAGAGCGAGCTGCTCGTGTCCTTGGGCGCCGGCTGCACGTCGATGGTGTACGACGGCTCGACCAGCAAGTAGTCCGATTCCTTGGCGAAGCCCTGCACGAGGCCCGACGACACGCGCGGACTAGCCACGTACTCGCCCATGGACACGGAGCGCGGCGCGCAGTCGCATTGGTGCTTGAGTGTGTCGAGGATGTCGCGCGAGCCGCGCTTGACGGGCGACAAGGTGATGCCGCACGTGTGCACGACGGCGAGCTGCGGGTCCAGCAGCACGGGCCGCACCGGGTGGCTGTGACTGGGCTGTGGCGCCATGTCGTCTCTATCTATGCTTGAACGTACGAGGCCTCTCCTCTCTCTCTCTTGCGCAGCAGGCCGCAGGTTGAATTGTGCGCTCCATGAGCCGCTGCATCCGTCAGTCCGACCATTCACAACTTTGTCGTTGTATGTCCCATACAACGCGCAAGAGTGAAGGTGGCTCGTTTCTGGGACGTGTCTCGACGTGATGGTGAAGCGAATCTGCATAATATCCGTGCATGTCGCGCGGCAGCGAGTGTTTCTTTCGCGCGTTAGGGAGTGAAGCAAGGTGGCAGACAGCTTCGACTGCTGCGAGCTGGAATGCACGCGCAACAACTGGCCGAGCGCGAGATCGCAGGATGTGCGCGAGATGGCTGCATTCGTCTGCAGATTGGGCTTATGGCCAATCGCAGCGATTAGATCAAATTAACCAATCAGAGGTGCGAAAAATGTGACAAGGTATGTAAATCTATTTTCATTGGTGCCACGTCATCATACTGAAGGGGTTTGGACCAATGGCCAGACGATATTTGTTTGTTTAAGCCAATTGTGTCGCACATGGATGACGACATCATTTTACTTAACTGTAACGGACTGAATACGTCAGCCAATTCGAACGTAACGTGAAATGGTCTTGATCGACCACCGGAACAAGCAAGCAAATGACCTTTATGCTGATCTACACGTTCACCTCTTCGAATATCTACACGTACAGACAAGCTATGGGGTTTCGGAGCCGTTGGTGGCAGGATGTGAGTCCCGTGGCGAAAGCTGGCTTTTGTCAAACCATGTTGAAGTTGTATGGTCTTTCAGCAGTCGACCTTCAGCGTTCTTACCACCGACAACTTACCACCGACAACTTCAGATTCGAAGCAGGTACTCCGTCCTTGGCCGGACGCTGATTCCACGACAACTGATGAACTATGGCAATTGTCGTTCGCTGCTTCAACTTGTCCAGAGCCTCCTGCACCACCTTCCCGCTCTCCAGTGCGGTCGTCGCCTCGTCCAGCAAGATTCTTTAGGATGGCGCGCGAAATGGAGATACGTTGCTTCTGCCCACCGACAGCTGCTCGCCCTCATTTGCGTGTCGTAGCCGTCCGGGAACTGCGTGATGAACTTGTCTGCGTCGGGCATCCTGGCTGCGTCTTTGATCTTCTATTGTGAAGATAGTAGAGCCAACCTGAAACGCTTTAGGTGCGTCACCGTAATACTTGCCAGCGACTTGAACCAACATAATGATTGCACAAGCGTCTGCATCATTCTTGCACGTTGGTCCTGCTTATCATTCATTTTTTTTGCACCACCCGTAGCTACGAAGATAAAGAATCTGAAGCCGAGCTGTCCTTGTCCTTACGGAGGGGTTCATTCAATAACCCGCCCGGTAATTCCCAGGTTCTTGCTAATGCTTTTCATTTGGAGTCGGCGATGGTTCTGCTGCTCTGTTGACGTTTTGAATTTTGGAGCATAGACTTTCTTTTCAGATGATCTAGCCGTTCCTGGCGTCTATGCCTCAGATGTTCTCGGCGGCATTCAGGCTATCAGGATTGCGCAAAGTCTATTTATAGTAAAGCGACTTCAACGGCGTTTTGTGATCGAGTAAGTGGCAGGCAACACACCCGTGGAGTACCCTTCCTCGACAGAGATTCTCAAAGTTCGCGTTGCGCGGCCAAGCCGTGACCTTCTCCGCAAGAAACGTAAAGCTGTAGCGTTACGTGGCGATCAGGATGCCACAGCGATAACGAAATAATGAATGTCCTAGAGGCTCTAGGTTAGAGCTTTATAGTATCGTACAACTAACTGAATGATGCTCAAACGTTGGGTGATCACCAGTGTCGTGCTCGTGCTTCGCCCACAATTGAAACTCATCGCAAAGCACGCCAAATCCTGAATCGTATACCGGACCGAGTCGCCGAGCTATGCCACCTAGTCCATGAAGAACAGAGCCACCGATATGTGTGCGAAGTCTAGTGCCGCCTTGTTCACGGTATCCATGTCCAATCGAATGCTCGTAAATCACTCCAGGACGCTGCCGAAAACAATGGCCATGAGCGGAAGCAGTGCACCATTGACTCTGGTCGTGATAATGCTGACAGCGAGCACCAGTTTGTCGAAAGATGTGGCGTAGCGGTACAGCTGTGTACACTTGAACGGTGTCATATAGAATCGGATCTTTTAAAGTCGCTGTTCTGCGTGTCCAATTCATCAGCTCCCGCACTGGCGCTTGCTGCGTAAGACGTCTTCTTCCGCTGGTATGCATGTGCCATCGTCACTGGACACGAGCTCGGGATTGTCCAGTATTGACATTTGGGCGGGAGGTGTTCCCAATGGGTTGCCGCTGGTCTGTGACTTGGGGAGCACTTCAACGACCTGCAACGGGGCTTGTCGTGACAGACCGTTCCTTCCTAAGAATTTGGAGTTAAAGCCGAGGGATTCCGCTTACAAACACTCCTCTTGGTCTTGTCGAAGACGTCGGTTGGCTATTTGCGGCAGAAGTTTAATCCCCCCCCACCACCACCACCATTTACACCACGACCTCGCACCACTGCACCCCGATCACTTCGAGACTCGACGGCCAAATGACGAAGCGACTTTCCGTGGCGGCAGCTTTGATTGACGACGAATCGAGAGTCGCGCTGGAGAAGGGCGCGATGGAAGCGATGGGAGTCGCACACGGTGACGTGGTTCTCCTCACACGAGGCGGAAGGAAGACTGTAGCGCTCGCCCACCTCGACGAAAGCGACGGAGCTCACCCAGGAGTAGCTCGCGTAAGCACAATTATGCGTCGCAACCTGCACCTGGACATCGACGACGATGTTACGGTGACCGGCCTGGGCAGCGACGTGCCAAGCGGGAAGTTTATCCGAGTGCTTCCCATCGATGACACTGTGGATGAGGGCATCCTGGGCGAAAAGCTGTTCGAGAACTACTTGCAACCTCACTTTGCTGGCTCGTTTCGCCCTGTTCAACAGGGCGACCTCTTCCTGGTCTGCAGCCAGGAGAATGGGGGGCCGGACGTCGAGTTCGTGGTGGTGGAAACCGACCCGAAGCCGTACTGCATCGTTGGGCCCAAGACGGACATCTTTTACGCTGGAGCTCCAGTATCTCGTGAGGATGTGCTGTAGTAGCTGGAGGCTGGAATAAAATTGGGGGCCTCAAACCTTGGTCGGAAATCAACTAGGGAACTATAATATACTACGATTGCTATCGCGAAGACGAAGCAAGCAAGATTTTTTTTATATCGAAAAGACGGGCGTTTCGAGACTTCATTGCTCAGGAAAAGCTGGCAGACAGCAAGACAATGGCCACCCCAGCCTCCGGAAGCAATCAGCGAGCGCCAGTTGACGATGAAGCTGCGCGGAAGCTCCGCATTCGCGCTGCGTTTGACATGTTCGACAAGGACAAGAAAGGATGTGTCATCCAGGAGTGAGCAGCCTGCTTTCAAGTCGTATGCATCGATTGATCCTCTTGACGCTACCGAGTTACTCTGCGATTGTAGGGAAGTGAGCACGATCATGCGGTACCTCGGAGCTTACCCGACCGAAAAGGATATCATCAAGAAGATCCTCCCCGAGGTATGCCAGCAAAGTGCCGACATACCTCTCATCAACCTGTTCTAAGTATCTGTACGCTACTGCTGCTGCGTATTAGATGCAAGAAGATGAGCCGTCGACGTTTGTGACGTACGACCGCTTCGAGAAGAAGATGCTGGAGGTGCTGTATACCAACGAGTACGAGCCAGACACGGATGAAATGATACTCGCGGCATTTCGGGTACGCAGGTTCCCTTGGACCGTGGGTTTATGGTTGCTTTAACAGGAGCTGTATGCTAGGTGATCGACACTGAGAAGAAGGGCTACATTGAAGCCGAAGTCATGCGTGAGCTGCTCACCACGAAAGGCACTCCGTTTCGAGAGAAGGAGATGGAAGGTATGCCTCCTGAAGATTTATTTTCTCGCTGTTGCCTTCCCGACTAACCAGCGCGATGTGTTTTCGACGGCTTGCAGCTTTCCTTGCTGCTGCGAAGGATCCACCGACCGGGCGAATTTACTACGAGGACTACATTGCAGTGCTCACCCAGGCGTTAGACCCGAAGAAGATTTGAGCTCAGCATGGATCAAACGACACAACTGATCACCTACGGAGAAGACAAACACATGTCGATTCTCTGAGCCCTTTATTGATGCTAAAGAGCTACTGTGACCCTACGAACTGTCTTTGGTACTGCACGAACAGCTAAACCTCGAGCCGCTCGTGTCTGCTGGTTTGGGGTATTACCACAAGTGCTTTTAGGACCTTCAGAGTGCGCTAAAGAGACTGTAGAATGAGCGACATTCACCTGCGAGCTTTGCAGAGGTGCTGGAGGCACGTGTGCATCGGAACTGCCTTCAGCAGCTGCTAAAGCGAACCCACTCAAGCTCACTCGCACCTGGACCACTTTTCTCGGCCTCTTTCCTGGAACCGATGCTGCTCGTGGGCACAACTCCTGCGGTAGGATGACTGGTTCGGTGGGATGATCAACAAGACTTTCCAGTACGGAGGCGAATGGCTTGGTTTCACAAGGCTTTTCAGGCTGACTAGCACTGCGCAGGCGTGCAGAGGCTCCCATCGTCTTGCGGATAAGGTGCTCGGCGCTTTCGTGCATGCCAATTCGGCGCTTTTCAGCTCGGAAGCCCCCAGCATTCTCCTTTTCATCATGTTGCAACGCCAGCGTGTACTCTTGAATGGCCTGGTTGAACTCGCCCTCGGAGTTGTAGCACCCAGCTCTGTCGAATAAACCATGAATGGAGAGGATTAGCACGCCATGCTATAGTAAATAACCCCTCGGGTGCCGCATCTACTACTCACCGCGCGTACCGCGCCATGACATGGTTCGGATTCAACTCCAGGACGCGTGAGAAGTCCCTGTGCGCGTCATCCACATGGCCGCTCTTGAAGAGAGCCATGCCCCGACTGAACCGCCCGTGGACATCATCGGGGCGACAGTGCAGGATTTCTGAAAAGTCCCGTACTGCTTGGTCCCATAGCTTGGCTTTCATGCAGGCGTGCCCCCGCACAGCGCGCGTGTGCAAACAAGACGGGTCTGCCTGGAGCACTAGATGACATTCGCTGATCAGCCGATGGATGTCGCGGAGACCTGCCGACGAGCTCAGATCGGGTCGAGCATCGGCCAGCGACACAGAGATACTCGGCATGGTTCACTAGCACTGCCTCGTCGTCGTGCGAGGGCCCCTACACAGGCTGAAAAAAGCTCCGGGGACAGTCGAACACCAGGAAGCTTAGAATAGGCAGCCAGCCGCCGGACAAGGAAGACGACCCGAGGTTGGTGAGTCGAACACCTGGATGCGGCTGTCTTATGACGTACCCCCCTTTCGCGAACACTTCTGCTTGAAGCAGGCGCTGGCGGAAGGGAAGGGCCATGCCTCTCGACCACCGGCATCACTCGAGACTCGTGCTCGAGGATCTTATAATAGAGGGCCGTACGGCGTAGCGTTTCGCGTACAATGCAACGACAGCTTGAGCAGCGTTACGGAATGGCAAGATTTTGTCTTTGTCACAGACCCCGATGGCGGCGGCGGCAGTGGTGGCGGACTGAGGCTTGCAATGCCCTCGATGGTGCTCGCCCTGAGTCACTGACGTCTCTGGTACGCAAGGAGCAATTAATCGCCGGCTGGTGCTAATCGCAGCCCTTCAGCGCGTCACACCGAGAGATACGGCACCTTCTTCTTCTTATACCGGGCTCACCTTGACCGCACAAGCCACTGCTGTGACAGCAGTGCTGTCGTACTCACGTCGGTCTCCCCATGGCAATCAAAGGCGCTTCTACGTGTCCAGTGAGTGGCGATCGGCACTCCTTAGAGCTGTCTATGCGGCTCAAAAAAACAGGTTACTTATACGCACGAATGTTTCCTATCGGGCGCCAGCAATTGCAATCTAATCGCCTCCAAGACCATTGCAACCGCGACACGGAAGACAGCTTGCTCCGACGTGGGGCTTTCGTGCGTCCAGAAGGCTGTCGCTGCGGCAGCAGATGTCAAAACTCTCCCATTTCCGGCCTTCCCCTCGAATTCCGTGAAACTTCATTCTTAGCCAGCTGTGCGATGGCGCGAGGCAGCACGTAGGCTTGACGACGCCGGTATAGCTGAGTCCCATGCAAACATCCCCCCAATCATTCAGGTTAGCGTTTTCGGCATGCGAGAATGCAATGCTAACTATTGTAGCTTGAACCAGGAACCAATTCCGTGAACCAATTGTCATGTTTGGATGATGCGCTGTCGTGGGGATCTTTGACGCCGACGGCCTCGTAACGCTCCGTTGCTCGAGTCTTGTGGAGCTGGCGCGGCCAGCTGGGAGCGCACGCACTCGCACGCCACGACGTCTCGCCGTTCGAGCAGATCTCTCTGGGCCTTTGTATGGCATTACAGCGCTACGATTTGCTGTTTGTCTTGAAGATTGTTTTTCCCAGCCCTTTTTCGCGTCGCGTAGTTGTGAGGCTGTCGTTCGTACAGCAAAATTCGGTTTGCTTAAAATCGGCCCTCCCTATTTCGATTCAAAATTAGGATACTATTACGGCAGGGTATTCGATTTCATAGAATACCGGAGTTTAATTGGCACTGTACAAATTACAGTTGGTGGTGTTCACCACACAATATTCATTGTAAGAGGTATATCACTACCCGCTGCTTGGGCTGCCAATCTCGGTCAGCTGAAACTTTGCGCTGGTTTCTGGTCTCATTCTAGGAAGTCAGTCCGAGTGTCTGCTCGACCGTTACCACGATCCTGCCTTTCTAACTGCTAGGCGTGCGGCGTGGGTAAATCCTTGTCGCCATGGCGCCGAGACCGTGAGCATTTTGCATTCTGCTCGCTGACCAGGACTCCAGCTCCTCCACTCTCGACAGACTTACAGACTACCAACATGGTCAAGGTGTCCATGCCCACGAAAATCGCGGTGGCCACGTGCCTGTACGCGGCGGTGGCCTCGGCCTCCAACGTCAACTTCATCAACAAGTGCTCGTACGACATCGAACTGTACCACAGCCAGTCGGGCTCAGCCGCCTCCTGCGAGGCGACCATCGCCTCGGGCAACACCTACACCACGGACGTTAGCGGCGAGGCGCACATGTTCCGCCACGGAGCGGATGACTCGGCCACCCTGTTCGAACTCTCCCTGATCAAGGACTGCTGGTACGACATCAGCATCATTCCGCCCCTCCCTGGTTGGTGCGGCAGCTACGAGGACTGCAAGGCCGGCAACAAGAAGGGTTTCAACGTCCCCATGTCCGTGGAGCCTAAGGCGGGCGGCTCGGGCACCTGCACGTCGCTGTACTGCGCTTCCGACGACAAGACTGCGTGCGCTGATGCGTACCAGTTCCCCAAGGACGACACCAAGACCCACCACTGTCCTTCTGGAACCGAGTACGACGTCACCTTCTGCTACAACGGCGGTGACTCCACACAGCAGCAGGACCAGACGCAGCAGTCTTCCCCCGCTGCGACCACTGCCGCCCCCACCGCTACCACTGCCGCCCCCACCGCTACCACTGCCGCCCCCGCCGTTACCGTCCAATTGGACACTACCGCCCCTTCGGCCACGACGGCTGCCCCTACCCAGGAAGAGCGCGGTGCTACCCAGCAGGGCAGCCAGAAGCAGGGCACGGTGAGCACGGGTCTTGGCACGGTCAAGTCCAAGTACTCGTACAGCGGAATGAACGCTGGCAACGTTGCTGGCACGTACGACCGCGTGACCGACCTCGGCAGCTGCACCAAGGAGTCCGTGAGCCTGCAGAGCCCTGTGGGCCCCATGTCTGAGCCGGTGACCATGATCTTCCGTGGCCCCATGGAGATTGAGAACATCGCCGTGTTCTCGGACGAGGGCGGCAACGGATCTTGGAGCCGTGTGTCGTCGTACTCCCGTCAGGACGGCACCACGGACAACCTCGTGTTCATGAACAACAAGAACATTGACTACAGTGGCAAGAACGCTCACGGCCCGCAGGGTTTCGCTTCGGCTGACGGCAAGACGAGCGCTACCGAGCCGACCGTTTTCCTTGGCGAGCTTGCTGAGGCCACGGACGCGTCGGTTATTGGTGGCGGCCCCGGCATCTCAACCGGCACTGAGATCAACATCAAGACTGCCAACAAGTGCGAGGCTGGCAAGTGCCTCGGCTTCTTCGGTGACAACGACTACCAGGGCTGGAACGGCGGCAAGAAGGCGTTCGTGACGGAGGTCAAGATGCCCCAGGGCTCCAAGCCTAACCAGCCTGCGATCTGGATGCTCAACTCGCAGGTGGTGCAGACCAACCAGTATGGCTGCAACTGCCGTGGCATGGGCTCCGTGGGTGGATGCGGTGAGCTCGACATTGCCGAGGTGATCGAGACCAACGACGCTCGCGACAAGGTGACCACGCACTTCTACTTCTACGACGGTACGGTCCTGAGCCCGGGTGGCGACAACTTCGCCCCTCGCTCGTACGACTCCACCACGGTGTATGTGACGCTCATTGACGACTCGAACGACGGTCTCATCAAGATCGTGGAGCTTGACAGCTTCGACTTCACGCAGACGGAGCTGGGCTCGCTCTACCAGCAGCTGGTGGACTGCTAAGCTGGAGGGTTAGATCTACATGCATGGGAGCGTGCCCGTCTACTTGTACACCGGGTTGCCGGCCGAAATTGAGGCGTGCGCGTCACTGACGAGGCAGCAAGAGGCTTCGTACTCACAGCCCTCAAGCTGCAGTGTCTATATTCTATCCAGTTTTTGCTAAATACACGAGCCATTTTGATGCACCTTGTACATACTTTGAGTGATAAGGACATAGTTGCACTACTTGTAAAGTACATGGCGGCAGAGCTGAAGAATCACGGGTAATTCCGTCGAGCGTTGAGCAGGTCAAGTGCGCCAAACCATGTGAAATCGACCGTGTATCGTTGTTATCCGATTGACAGTGATGTCACGCGGCCCAACATGGTTGTGAAAATCGATTAGTGGAGCGATTCCCGCAGCCATTTGATTTGGTTCAGATCCAAGATTTGCCCTACCCATACATAGAAAAACCATTTTATTCTTCAAGTGTTTAAAGGCAGCGGTTCAGACTCAAAATCTGAAAGGGCCACCTTTCAGATCATGAATCTGGGTTTTGGCAGAATAAACCTGCGAACATGGGTAAAATGACCTCAATTAAGCGCCCTACCTGTCAATATTAATAACTTCAACTAACAAGCCACACTCTTTTACCGCATCAAGGTCTGTCCCGCGTCAAGCTCAAGACTCCAGACTGCCCACCACGGATGCGGAGGTGGACACAGAGGCCGGGCGACACCAGCGGAGCGAGCAGGAGCTGGGAATTCTCAACTTGGAAGCGCGTAGACGAACCTATTCAAGCCTTTGAGCTGTTATCTATCACCAACCGCAAGGATCATGATAAGGCGCGGGAGGGTCGCAGGTGTCGAGAATTACAGCCCCAGGATGTGGACGTCCTCCAGGAATTCATTAGTGACGTTCTGTCGACGGGTGCGAATGAATGGGAGCCAGTGCGGCACAACTATGAAGACTATGCGGTCGAAACAAACCGCGCAGAGCGCGAACTGGCGTCGTTCAAGAAGAAATTTCAAGTGTTGCTAAACGCCAAGAAGCCAACGGGGGATCCAAGGTGCCCTGAAAATGTCCGGGTGGCCCGTCAGATCCAGTGCCGGATCGAAGAAATGGTGTCTGTGGAGAACGACGTTGGCGAAGAAAGAGCTTTAAGCAATGAAGAGGACAGCCACTCGACAGCATCCCACACTCCTCCGGCGTTAGGAGAAAATGAAGGCGACAACTCATGTCATTGTCTGTTTGCACCCTACCCGAGTTCAAAGTGCGAATGCAAGTAGTGGAAGCAGTTAACATCAAATCTGGTCGTGGTGATAAATGCTCTGCCACCGTAAATCGCCTCCCATGCCGTTTCATATCGTGGCTCGGGGTGGAGGTCGGCTCTCGTGAGGTAGTGTTGACCGCGCTGACGATCAAGCTTCTCCTCTGGCCTTCGGCGGTGAGTGCAAGCATCAGAATGAGCACAGTGTTCTCGTCGTTGCCCTCGTAGATCATATTATAATGTAATAGATGCGGAACAGAGTGCTGCGGGTGGGCACGTACTTTTCTAAATCTGTGCGCACCAGCTAAACCTATGTTTTGGCGTCCCAGAATAACTGCGGGAATCGCTCCAATGTTGACAGTTGTTTTCAAAATAATGGTCACTTTTGAGGCTTTAGCCGTACGTTTTACTAGTATTCTGCAAATTGATTGAGAGCCATCTGAAGCTGGTAGAGCGCTTGGGCTGCCGTTGGGCGAGCTGCCGGATCCCTTGATACGCATGCCATCCCGAGCTCCACTATCACCATTGGACAAGAATCGGAAAATTCTACGTTCAGCTTGCCCTGCATCACGAGCCGCAGAACCGCCAAGTCGGACTTCGGACGACCCCTTTCTGCGTTTCTTGCATACGGCAGCGCGTGCGAGTCGAGCTCCGAGAGAACCACACCGAAGGAAAATATATCGGCCTTCTCGTCGTACTTCTCCCCTGTCATCATCTCGGGCGCCATCCAGAGCGACGTGCCAACGCCAGCCGTCATCGTTTGATCAACTCGCGTGCGAGACACCCCAAAGTCGGTCAGCTTGGCATCAAGCTCATGCGTCAGCAAAATGTTCTTGGACTTGAGGTCGCGGTGCACGATCGGAGGTTCAAGCGAGTGCATATACGTGAGTGCATGTGCGACGTGCAGCGCGATCTTCGCCTTGCTGGGGTCGAAACCAATCGGACGTCGCTCGTCCTGGTACCGATTCAAAAGCGCTCTCAGGTCTCCACCCCCCATGAACTCTGATACAACGCACAGGTCGGCGAACGAGTCCCAGGCCACGCCAATCAACTCGACGATGCGCGGGTGCTCCAGCGTCGCCATCAGCTTCACCTCCGCCAGGAATTCGTTCACATTTTGGATCCGCTTGCGTGTCTCCGCCAACAGCATCTTGACAGCTACCTGCTGGCCGTTGAACGTTCCCACGTACACTTCGCCGTATCCTCCGCGAGAAATTCGTTCTTGCAGCAACACCTTCTCTCTTGGAATACGAGCCGCAACGATAACCTCGTCGTTCCAAAGACTGGCACCTTCACCCAACTTTCCTGTTTGCTGGCTGGTTCCTGCTGTCATCAATTCCTCGTCGTAGTCGTTCTTGCTGCCTGATCGACTTGATCGTCTCCTCCAGACAAGCGTCGCTATCAAGCAGATGACAACGATACCCCCGACCACAATGGCAGCGATCACTCCCCCGCTAACCGACGAATCGGACGTGGAGCTGGTGTTCGTTGAGTTTGTGGAGGGCTCCGAGGTGGAGGCTGCACTGGCGCTGTGTGACCCAGCCGCGACGATGACAAAATCTGAGCCGGTTGTGCTTGCGTTCGCGTCGCTGCTCATGCTGTTGTAGGTCTCCGAGGCGGTCGTGTAGAACACGAGGCCGTACGAGCTGGAGTACCCGACAAGGCACGTCCACCCGACATCGGAGCTTGGAATGGACATATCGCTGACCGATTCGGTGCATTCTGTGTCGTCGAACAACTGCAATTCCAGAGACAAATCTGCGTTTACAACCGCGATGGAGGCCGCATACGAAGTGATGTTGGGGAGAACTCTACACACTCCGTCAGCGTAGAACGCGAGTGCATTCACCAACGTGTCGCAAGTGTTCGGCGGGGTGTATTGCTCCTGAATCACGTAGGGGGCGTCGACGTCAGCGTAGATGGCGGCCGTCTCTCCACGGTCGTTCTGGTAACAGTCCACCTTGCTCGAGTTGGTGGAGCCTCCGATAGTCAGCGCCTGGCACTCGACGAAGTCGCAGCCGTCGACGTCTTCTTCGTAGATGAACTGAGGGATCCCAGTGCAGCCGGTGCCTTCGTAGTAGCTGGTGAACGCGACCGTGCGCGACTGGACCAGCGAGGCCAGCGAGGCCACCACGACTCCCAGCAAAAGACCGACTCGAGCGTTCATCGCTGAGCTTCGACAAGTGACAGATTGGGGAATGTTGCTACCACATCAAAGTCTACGCCGAAGAAAAGGACAGTTAGCCAATGGCCATTACTTGATACTACCAAAGGTGGGCACAGTCAGCAAACGTTTTATGTAAGTTGAACGAAGTGTGTTGGGTGGATACAACAGTTACAAGTGCATTTCTCTCCTACGAAGAAGGTGCCTTTGCCTCTTACTTCTCTGCGCCATAACGCTCTTCCTCTGCGTAGTACTCTGTGAATCCGACGACGTCCTTGACGTGTTCAAAGTCACTCAGCAGCTCATTGAGTGCGGCACTGGGAGTGGCATTGCCAGCAGTAGCAGTCGTAGACACCGCGCCTGCAGTCTGGTTGCGTAGCTCCACCAGAGCCGTCTCCATCGCCTTGATACTCGCATTGAGCAACGTCACCGGGTAAAGCGCGATCTTGTAGCCGATGTCATGCAGTTGCTCCGGCAGCAAGACGGGGGTCATCCCCATCTCCACCATGTTGGCGAGCTTGGGGCCGGGCACCTGCTCGCAGAAGGCCTTCATCTCTTCCACCGACTCTGGGGCCTCCAGGAACGTAATGTCGGCTCCAAGCCGCACAAACTCCTGGCAACGAGCAATCGCTTCTTCAAGTGAGTGAGTGGCACGAGCATCGGTGCGAGCCAAGATGACGATGTCGAAGTTGCCTTCGCGTCGCGCGTCTACGGCAGCTCTGATCCGCGCAAAAGCCTCTTCACGACCGACAACTGCCTTACCGGTGGTGTGGCCGCATCGTTTAGGGGAGACCTGGTCTTCAATGAGAATGCCGGCCATACCAGCTTGCGCGTACCCCGCTACGGTGCGTTTGACGTTCATGGCGTTACCGTAGCCCGTGTCGCCATCTCCAAGGCACGGGATGCTCTGCGAAGCGCAAACGGTTTGTGCAGTGCGAGCCATTTCGCCGTACGACAGCAACTGCGTGTCGGGCACGCCGTGGACTGCAGACACGCCGTAGCCAGTCATGAAGCACGAGTCGTACCCAGCACGCTCGATCAGGCGGGCTGTGAGTCCGTCGAAGCACGAAGGCATCATCACCAGATCATCGCCATTGATGAGTTCACGGAGGCGAGACACGCGCTGCGCTTGGGTAGTGCTGGAGATCATGCTGGGCTTGAAGATCGTTCGTTCTTGTTGAGGGAATTGACGAATGATCGGATTTACGGGTCATGCTTTCCGTTCAGCTTGCGCAAACACCGTGACGACTAGTGAGACGGAGTTTAACCCTAACGTTAGGCTGACAGATTGTCGAGGCATGGGAGCGACACTCAGAGATCCAACAGGAAGGCGGGAGCCTTCGTCAACAGTAAAGTTTCGTCATCGTGCCGGCACATAGGTAGCAAAAACTTTCACGGCAAAGATACGTACGATTTTTTGTAGATTTAGACGATCCAATCAAGAATTTGAGCTTTCACCTTGGGTCTTGGTAGGTTGTTTGAATGAAAGAAAAGTGGGTATGCTAATTAAGCTGGAGGAGCGTGTAGTCTTCCTAATACGGACTGACTTGCTGGCGAGTCTTCAATGGTAAACGAACAGTCCAGTTTTGAAAAAGCCTCTGTTACTTTTTCTTCTATTACTTCGACATCCAGAAGAAAATAAATATTTGCTTGAAGCAATCCCCCACTCGCACAATAGACAGCGAAGAGAAGACAACTTCACTATCACATATGACCGTGAGCTCGTCGCCTTGGTTCAAATACGTAGCGAGGCCAAATGGTGTAGCGCAGTAGTTGCCTGCAGCATAAATGCCGAACTGAGAATGCAAATAAGAGCCATTCTTCAGGAGCTGGGTCCCCTGTTTGTAGCAATTTTGTGTACTTTGCACGAAGGCTTGGATATCGTAAGCCCCCGGACGGCAAATTTTCACGATACCATCTTGACCGTCCATGGCGAAATCGTCCGACTGAACCTTGTCCCAACGCAGCTCCAAGCTGTCAACTTCAGTTGAGGCCTCCAGGAGAATAAACGAACCCGCTTGGTGAAATTTCATTTCTTCACGGAGTTTCGCAAGCTCTTCCTGCTGATCCCGTAGCTTCGACTCCAACACCTCCACCCGTTCCACAGAAATTGGATCAAGGTCGAAAGTGTACTTCATGGACCACTTTAAGCGTGAAATCCAGGCGAAGTCCGTCATGTTTCACCACGCTGCATATGATTGACATCGTCTAAAGCACCAGCTAGTGCGTCGTGGAAGCACTAAAGAACAAATTGCGAAGTTATTCAATACATCAACGACCGTCTTGGTCAGTGCAACAAGCTTACCTCAGCGTAGTAATTGAGCATTGCGTCAGGAGTGTTGTTGGATAATCTGCTTCTGTGGCGTGTTAGACACAAGTTTGGGAGCCGGAACTCCCGGCTAAGACTAACGTGTATTGTTGATCAAGCAAGTTATAAAGTGAGGTATCTACTCTAGGCTGCGGACGCTGGTCCGCAGCGCTCCCTCCTGCCATCGCGGCCGTCCAGGGGGAGCCGTTCCTGCTGCTTGTGCGCTTGCCGTAAACAGGACTCAACACATTTGTCCGAGTGAGTCCTGGTGCCATGATGCTAGTTGAGATCTGCGTAACTATGGTTGTGCAGAGTTTACACCAGCCATGGCGGCTGTGAGTTTGGACAAGCTGCTTGAAGATGAATCCATGCCATCATCACAGCTTCGTTCATGTCGCCCTTGTATTTGAATTTGAATTTGTTGCGGTTTATAAGGCTAACTACACCCAAAGTCGCGCTCAGCAGCAACTTCGTCTATGGGGGGCGGGTTCCTAGGTACACGTCTCCACGGTAGTAGCCTATATGTACCTGCAGAGCAGTTACCACACAACTTCAGTTTACAGTAATAAATCTCTTACCCCGATCATTTTTATCATTGCTTCTTGCTAACCCGGTCTTCCATCCAGATACTTAACTTGCCACTTTTGACCTCAGTACCATAGCGGAAGGATAGATCGGGGTGCGGACCAAATGAGTGATGCCATCCATTTTGATATCTTGTTTCGCCACCATGATCTCGATCAAGCAGATCGTAAAATGACAGCTTTTTCGCAGCAAGGGCTTCATAAAATGTATTGATAGGGCTTCGTCGTAAACCATCAATCGTCAGAAAAAAAATTAGAAAAGTCTTAAACGCAAGTTCTCTTCGGTAAAATTTTTTTCCCATCTTTTTTTTCGCAAAGTGACATTCACATTGCGCTGGGCTCAATTTCTGTTTTCAGTTTTCTTTATCATATTGAGTCACTCTGTGTAGAACAAGACGTAGTACTAATTGAAAGCTTTCCTGGCGCTCGAGTTCGCGACCGCATTGGCGGTTCAGTTTACCACACTCACTGTAGAAACGTGGGATCCAGAGACATTGGCGCCGCTGCAAGTGACCTTCAACTCGTCTCCCTGATTCAAGAGCGCAATACAGTCCAGTGGCGTGCACACATAATGGCCTGGCCCCAAACATGCGCAGTAGTTGCGTTGAATGCACTCACCATTTTTCAGTACAGTGCTCATTGGAATTAGTGTCAGTGACACTAATTTTCGACCGAGACCTAAATCGAAAAATATGGAAATTAGTGTCCGTCGCGCTAATTTTCGACAGACTCTAATAACCCTGATAAGGAAATAGTGTCGAGGACAGTATTTTCCGACAACAAGAAATTAGTGTCCAATCAGCGACAGGGATGTGACGTTGGTGCAGCTTAGTGGTTGAGCGCTCGTTTACCAAACGAGAGGTCGATGGTTCGATTCCATCCACCAACATTTGATTCGGATCATGATGCGGATCATACTGGGGTTTCTTGTTCACATCGAGAGCCGGCGCACAGAACTGCTAACGCGACCGCCGTCCGGCATTTCGTGTGAACAGGTTGACCGCCAGTATGCTAAGCACCATGAGTCGGGCGCCCCTTCTGACGAAGATTCGATGCTCGTTCTGATATCTCAGAACACTGCGTCTACAATCGGAAGTCACAGCGGCCCCAGGCATACAGAGGGATATCGTATCACAACTCCAAGACTAGGATGTAAGCAAGAATGAAATTTTATGAAGTTGATGGAAAGTTGTCCTTTCTTGCGAACTCATCGGGGTACTCCTTGATGATTTCTTGAAGGTGGGGGTACAGCTGTGCCACAGTCCAACTCCCATCAACGTCTCGGGACATACCGCAGCGAATCATAGCCTTCCGAGCATACGTCAGCCCGTTCTTGTCTCTGAGGGTGTTGAGCTCTTGCACACACTCAGCGGCCAGCTTCAAGAAGAAAGGCTTCCCTGGGTTCTTCAACTTACCTGACCACGCACTATCGTTGCGCACTTTGTCCTGCCAATCCCCGTCCATGATCAGCTCGAGCTTCTTGGCATTCCACTTTCGCGCCCAGATCGATTTCAGCTTGGCGATGACGAACGAATCCGCTGGCTGACAGAGGTCAGTGGAGTTGGGTGGCAAAAAGTGCAGATCCGCATTGAGGATTCGCAGCTCTTCAGCGCATTCGTCTGCTGACAGGTGCCCTCCACAGTTGTCGAGAAAGATCGCCTTTTTCTTTCCGTGAGGATCGGCACGGATGGCTCGACGTTCGAGCAAAAACTGACGAAACACACGCTTGTCCATTCACCCTTTCGGTCCGGTGCGGTAACACACGCCTTGAACATCGTCTGGGACGCCTCGTATTGGATAGTTGGCACTGGCGTTCTGTAGAATCATCATCGGTGGCATGACACGACCGCTGGCGCCACCGGTAAGTCTGACGACCATCGTCATTCCTTCGCCCCCTGAAACGACTTCTGCATACTTAATGGAAGTCTCGCCCACGAAGCCAAGCGTTTTTCCGGTGTCGAAGTCGATCACAAAGTGGGTCTCGTCTATGTTTTCGATGGTGTCTTCGTCTAGGTCGCCACTGAGGAAGCCATGCTGTAGACGACCGAGGTGCCTCGCCACGGATGCTCGGATTTCTTTTGTCTTTCTCTCCGATACTTGTTTCTTCCCCGTTTGTGACCTGAGTACAATACCGTGTTTTTCCATAAAATACTGGATCCAAGAGTTTGTCAGCCTCTCGATGATCGTCACGCCTTTGTGGTCGCGGCTTTGCTTGTTGAACTTGCCAGTTGCCTGTTCGACTGTACGGATTGCAAGTTGACGGAGAAGGGGCGTGTCAAACTGAAGCCCAGCCTTCCGTAGACGTGTAAACTCCGACAGCAGCTCTGGATAGAGCCACGACACCCACTCACTCTGAGGACGCCCGCGTCCTGGCAACGCCTTCACTTCAAGGACCTTCCGCCCGTCGGGCGTGACCTTCGACACGGTACGAGACCCCCGCGGGAGATCAGTCAGCGTTCCACGCTCAGCCCACCATCTCGACGCCTTTTTCCGATCGGAGTCTCGACTCTTCTCATTCTTGAAAACCTCTGGAAAATGGTCAACCGCAGCTTTGGCGAGCGCCGTCTCACCGAGTTCATGCTGTTCTTGCATCCACATCACAACTGCACGACGCTTGGACACAGTTGAGACATCTTGGCGCTTGCGCTTCGTGCCGAAAATGACGACAGTACGACCGTGTTCCGCCGTTATGACAGTACTGGCACCATCTTCACCAGAGTTGGTGGTTCCAATGTTGTTTCCAGTGACCGTGGATTTGACTGCGGCACCATTGCTTGTCGTGGCTTGACGAGCCATCGTGTCGAAGGCTGCGATAATCGGCGAAGCTGACGTGATATTCACGGGCCGCTCGTGCGCGAGACACTTTGGGCACATTATCTTCTGGCCAAACCCTTCAGGGCCTTCTGGCGTACCGCACCACGTGTGCATACTGATCTGGCATACGGGACAGACGTGCACATTCCCGACGAGCTCGCCGCATCCACCGCATGGAGAGAGCGCGGCCATTTTCGTGGAGTGCCGTCCTGCCGATCGCTTTTTTAAGATAGATGTTTTGCACGACACTACTTTTAGATGGACAGTATTTTTGGAAATGGTTTCCTAATGCCCAAATATTAGAATTAGTGTCCTATACACTACTTTTAAGTGGACGCTATTTTTCATCGGACACTAACTCCCATGAGCACTGTAGCTGGACCGTCTGGTTGTATGCTTACCGCGTTGATGCTGTAGACGCCTTGAGCTCGAACTTTAATTACGCTGTCAGCCCGATTCACAACAAATTCAGCGCAGTCAACCTTGTTCCAGCGCAGGCTCGAGTTATCATCCGTTTAATCGGCATGAAGTATAATAAATACCGACTGTCGTTCAAGCTCGCCACGAAGATGCTTCAATTCATCCTGCTGGTCACGAAGCCTCGACTCCAGCGCGTCAATTCGCTCCACGGTCACAGGATCAAGATCAAATTGGTACCTCGCCACCCATCTCGACTGAAGAAAATCGATATGCATCACCAACAGCAGCCGGATTGCCCCAAGGACTGCTAAACTGCGCTGCACAGCAATAGAACTGCTCAGATCGCACATCAGCGAATCGTCGAAGCACTAAAATATGAATCGAACATCGGTTTGTATCCGTCTTGTGACCATGGAAAAGAAAGACTAGAGCTAAACCAACAGCATACCTTGACGTAGTCCACTGGAGCAGCGTTAAGAATTGCATTAGCAGACGTCGCGTAATCTGCTTTATCCATATCACCCTTGTACCTGCAGTAAAGTTGTCCACACTTGAATTTTCAGGATCCTCACCAATAAACCCTGCACGCCTTCACTACCATTCCTTTTTGCTTGATATACCGGAACCATGTGGTCTTAATCTTTCACGACGATTGAGACAAAACGATCGATACTTGCCAAGAAATCACATTACGACGATGTGTGAAGTGTTGGTGACGTCAAAAGACAAATGAAAGTATGCGCGTGCAATTATAGATAGATCACGTGTTGGACGTTCATCAAGATATTTCATCTCATTTTGCTCAACTTCTCTCGTGCTGTTAGTACTTTCCGCATGAATGCTGCGTATTGTCGCCAGTTGCACTGTAGGTATCATTTTAAAATATCCGTACGTCTCCAGCTGCGTCGTACCGCTATATTATTGAGCTCAAAAGAAACAAGCTGAGTATTTGGATCGAAGACCCGACAAGGTCGATATTTCTTGATCACACCGTCGCAGGATAGGGTGCTATCAACCGTGCAGCGTCTTCTAGGCAGTAGCGCACTCCGTTGTTCTTTCATGCACTAATCAGCTGTGAAAACTTGTTGCGCTTCATTATAAAGAGAAAAATAGCAAAATGAAATACCTTCGTAACGAGCGCTTTTCCGACCTATCTGTAGATGCAGGGTTCCTTTGTCTTTTGAGCCCAGTGACTTGATATCTTACGCGAAGCTACCGAGTCGCACAGCAGTCAGGTGCGCGTGGGCGTTCATGTAGAAGGGGCACACCACCTTGATCTCGTCACCAGCATCTAACCGCGTCAAAGCATTGAGCGATGCTACAGTGGTATTCGAGTTGCCAGTGTCGAGGCATCGGCCATTCTTTTGTAGCTCGATGCATTCTTCTTCTTCGTCGTCATCATCACTATCATCCGAGTAGAGGTGTATGTCGACGCCAATAACGTACATACCTGGGCGGTTGATTTTGATCACACCATTCTCCCCATCCACAACAAATGTGCTCGACTTGATGCTATGCCAACTCAAAATGGACATACCGGCAACATGTTCGAAGGCGTCCAGCTCAATCGCGATGGGTGTCTTCGCCCTCTCCAGCTCGCTACTAAGTCTCTCCACTTCTTCCTGTTGATCACGTAGGTTTGACTCCAAAATATCGATTCGCTCCACAGTAAAGAGGTCGAGACGAAAGCTGTATGTTGCTTTCCAGGATGAGCGAAGAACACAAACTCTCGCGGTTAGCTCCAAGTGGAGCACATCGTCGTCACTCAGGTGGGTCGTTTTGCGCTCCTCGTCACCAAGCTCGCTCAGATCACAATCCAGCAAATCTTGAAAACACTACCAAAACAACAATATGATCAGGTGCCACTTAGTAAAGTGGCACCAATAAAAAGCTAGGGTAGTCAGCTGCAGCGCCTACCTGAACGTAATTACCAAGCGATGCTCCAGTAATCATGTTGTCCGACGTCACGAAGTCATCTTTGGTCATGTCACCCTTGAACCTGCAAATTATCGGCACCGGAAACGTCAGTACAAAAACCCAATCAAGGATAGCGAGTTAGGATGTCTGGGGAAATAGGACAGCGTATACCATTGTTTCCTGCTCACTCGATCTTCCATCCAAATACTCATTTTCTCATTCTTCAGTGTAATTGTGTAACGGTACGACGGGGATGGAGCCGCAAACGAGGTAGAGCCTTCAACTTTGACATCTTCTTGAGCCATCATGTTCATACTAGAATGCTAAAAGTCGATAGCCTGCGCAATTGCTACTTGGATCAAAATCCACTTGTGAAGCTCTCAGTTCAACCTCCCCACGCGAGTTTATCTCCTAGCTGGTCGTGAAATTTCAATTGATCGTATTTGAGTTCCGTTGTTGGTAGGATCCATCAATATCTGAGAGAACTTTAATATCCTGCCTTCAAAGAAATTTCCGCGTGGCTCGGAACCTTGGCTCATTTTATCTCAATCATCGTGAAAGGTTAAGATATGTCATCTCATTTAACGCCAGCTCAGTTTCCCTATAATGAAGTGTCCTTCAATTTATCCGCGTGAATTTTGCGTGTTCTCGTTGCAAACCGGTGTTCTACAATTTCCGCCTAATAAAGATGAGAGCAACGACGTCACCACGTCTATTATTGATCTCAACCACAACATTTGAACCAATAAGTAAAAACCAATGGTGCAGTCACGTGATTGACTGACTTGCTGTGCTCACAAACGCACAAGAAGATGTGAGACTTAGCGTCATCCGATTTCAAACGCGTGACTTGTTAGGTGACGCCGTGCAGCAAAATAGTTCACTTGAATGCACTCGTTGTTCTTCCATAGTTGAACAAATCCGCTGCCTTCATCGTCGTCGTAGTTCTCTTCGTCATCATCATCTGAATTGTCGTCCTCTCCATCTTTGGGCTCGCATTTCACAACAACGTCAATGACGTATACGCCCTGCCTACGGATTTCGATCACACCGCCGCCACAGCTCAAGACGTGTTCATCTGGTAGATTAGTGTACCAGAACAATGTCGAGCTACCATCATCTTCTTCAGATGCCTTGAACTCAATAAACGAACTGGCATTCCCTTGATCTTCACGAAGATTCTCCAACTCATTCTGCTGTTTACCAACATCTTCTTCAGATGCATTGAGCTCAATAAACGAACTGGTATTCCCTTGATTTTCACGAAGATTCCCCAACTCATTCTGCTGTTGACACAGCTTCGCCTCCAGGGAGTCAATTCACTTCAACGCGTATGCACAATTTTGACTCCAAGATCTCAATTCGATCCACGGCAGCAGGAAACAGGTCGAAGGTGTACGCTGCCTCCCAAGCAGAGTGAAGAGTGGGAAGTTTTAGTGTGAACTCAACTTGAAGAGCACCATCCTCCAGTGTTGTGAGCCTACGCTGAGCATCGGCGGATTCGTCCAACACGCATTCAAGCGCGGCGTGAAAGTACTGTGAAATAGAGAGACAGTTAGCAAATTGTGGCAACACGAAACGGGTTGAGGTGTTTTCAGGCGTCATGTCGTCGATTTTATCCAAATCATCCCTTAAAATGTAAAAGAACGAGCTCTTACCACTGCTTCCTCTTGCTGAAGTTATCTTCCAACCAAATGTTCAGCCTCTCTTTCTTGAATGAATAGCGTAACGGTAGATCGGAGCTGAAGATGGCACGAATGAAGTAACACCCTTGAACTCGATATCTCCCGATCAATCGTTTAGATTGCAGCAATGCGAGCGTCTAGAGAAATAGCGTTCAGACGCCCTTGTTACGACGAAATGGGATTGTAAAAAAAAAATTTGTGTGTTTTTTGGAGTTTTTTTCTGCGTTGCACAGTGAGCACTTACTATCTAGAGAAAAGTATAGTCGACCGCTTTCTGTCTCGCTGACATCGCCAACGGAGTCAACCGTATTTCGTTCCAAAACCCGTCAAAAACGGGTAAACTGTGGGCAAGTTCTTGGGGACACGATAAACTCGGAATCCACCCATCACATGTAAGAAAACATCGCAGTTGTGGTTAGTTGCTGCCCCATCGTCCATATTGTCAGTCTCAGCGTTGCAGCAGCCGTTGCCCATGTCAGCATCCGAATTGTCGTAGATGACCGGAAAGTTTGTGGGCATGGCGTGCTTACCACAAGATGTGATTACGCTCCGGGGAACGCCGCAGGAAAGTTCTGTTGGTGCGATTCTGGATGACTCATCCTGGGCCCCCTCCACTTGGACGTCAAAATGTATCCCCCATTGTTCAACTTCCCGCTTTGCCGCTTTTGCTCAAGCACACGCGATGTCCGACTCGAGTGGCGACCTGACTGCTGTCAACGAATTCGGTCAGCCCGTTGGCTTCTCGCTGGAAGACTGGAACCCTCCGCCGTTTCCACCGCACAAGACGCTAAGGGGGCAGTACTGTCAGCTCGAACCTCTGACGGTCAGCCACACCCCAGACCTTTGGGAAGCTCAATCCGAGGATGCAAATGGCGCTCGCTGGACTTACATGCCCTACGGACCATTCACAAGCTCCGACGAGTTCCAGAAATGGATTGTCAACGGTACGCACGCTCAAGATCCGCAGTTCTACGCCATCGTCGTGGACGGACAAGCCGTAGGCTTCATCTCCTACTTGCGCATCGACCCAAGCCACGGGGTGATCGAGATCGGCCATGTCTACTACTCTCTGCGACTCGCCAAGACCCGTGCAGCTACCGAAGCCATTTACCTGTTGGCTTCGAACGCTTTTCAGCTCGGCTATCGGCGCTACGAGTGGAAGTGTGACAGCTGCAACCTGCCGTCGAGAAACGCTGCTACTAGGTATGGATTTACCTACGAAGGGCTTTTCCGCCAGGCTACCGTGTACAAGGGCCGCACTCGCGACACGACGTGGTTCTCCATCATTGACAGCGATTGGAACGGCGGCTTGACGAACGCGTTCGAGCGCTGGCTCAAGCCCAGCAACTTTGACGAGGACGGGCAGCAAGCACTGAAGTTGTCCGCGCTGACAGCGTCTTTCGTTCAGGCCAGACCATGAGCATCGGAGGGATGTGATGCTGCTGGCGTTAACATCTTGTAAATACTAGTACGCAGCTTTTCCTAAACTGCTAACAGCAACTACCACGCTACCTTGTGGCCAACCGTCTCCAAGTATCTCGCTCCGAGTCCGTTGCAATTCATATCATGTATTTACTTCACTGAACTTTGGTTCCCCCCCCCACTAAACGCTGACATCTTCTGAAGAACTGAGGTCGATTAACGAACTGAACCGCTTGCGCTGGCGCTGCCGACATTACTGAACGTGTAAACTTCCGGCTCCTCGCTCGATCCGCTATAGCCAGCAGCCACGATGTTGGCCTGCACCTTGTCATCAACGTCATCAGCTGGGTCGCCGCTCACAATCACGCCCTCGTAGAAGCTGCCGACAGCCCAGTTACTGTTGTCGCCCCCGATGCCGAGGACAATCGCTCCCTGCTTCTTCATGACCGTGTAGCCATTCGGGCGAGCTCCGTCGTAGGTCGTTTGAAGAGGACCGGACTGCGCGCTACCCTGTTTGATAGCGAAGGTGCCGCCAGATCGGCCCTTGAGCATAGCCACCAGGTACGGGTACTGCACCGTCGGCGTGTTCGAGCAGTACTTCCCGGCCGCACAGCCGAAGAGACCGTCTTCGAGGTCGGCCATGACCCACGGGCCAGTGCCCTCACCGTAGCCCCACATTGTGCTGTTCCCGATGTAAATGGCCTCCATCGTCGCAGCTCCGTCGTCCTTGTTGTCGGTCTCAGCGTTGCCGTAGTCGAAGCAGCAGCCAGAGTTGTAGTGCGTGCCATCGGCGACCATGTAAATGGCCTCGGCGTCGTCTCCCGTGGGGATTCCGGTCGTGTTGTCATTGCGATAGCCGACGCCGGACTCCACCCAGATGCCGTAGGCTTTCTCGGTACCGATCGTGACTGGAAGGCGATCGGCTGTGGCAGGACCTTCAGGTGTGTTCTTGGCTCCTCCTGCAGGGGCAGCAGTCAAGTGGTTTCCCTTGCCAGACTGGTCGTAGATGATCGACATGACGCAGGTAGTGCCGGCACAGAATGTGTCTTGGGCAGCGGCGTTGGCGATGCCACCGGCCGTCAACGGGGTGATATCGACAGTCTTTTGGTCTGATGCACGCGTGACTTGGTACAGACCGCCCGTATAGGCGTCCAAAAGAGCTCGGACAGTGCTGTGCGCAGCGACGCACGGCGTGTTGGCTGCGTTGTAGATATCGCAGGTTCCAGCGTTGGCGACGCCGAGGAGAACAGCGGCGAAGAGAGGAAGACCGCGCAGCATGATGAAACGCTGGAGAGAGGAGACTTGTGGCTGGGGTGGTTAGAAGAGAAATGAGCGCCAGGATAGCTGCTCAAGCACCGAGTACATGCGGACTCTGTGTCAGGAAGCTCCGGTGTTTTCGTGAAGGCTCGCCCAGACCAGGATATCGACGCGAGCTTTGCTGTGAACCGTCTCAAAGGGCTTTTGAGTCAAATACAGTAACATGCGCACAGGATGGTGACGGTAGAGGCCAACCACGATAACGTTGTGCGGAATCCGCAGTGCGGGTTATCCGTGGGTTTACTCCCAGCGTTCCGAGATAGCAACTGGTGTTCCCTGGCCGGTGAAGTTGGCCACAGGAGCCAGCTTTTCGGGAACGCAGGATACGTTTGGGGAAGGTGAATGCCACGCTCACATCGTCGCTGATGAAACCCGCCGCACTCCAGGATTATGGCACAGTGAGCTTGCTCTCATGGCCATTCAGCAAGATAAACGTTAGACCCCACAGCCGAAGGGCAACGGTGTCGTTGTCAAGTTCGCCCCGAAATATCGTCACGAATCCGCAAGAAATTATGCTCTGCAGCTGCACCTTGTGCCTGCACGCTACTCTCCTTTTGTTGAGGAATTCGGTGCTGAAAGACTGGACTGAGATACTGCGGCCCCCGCGTCAAGCTGAAGACCCTTTGGCAAGTTCGAGAAATGGGGCTTGAAGCTCGAAAGCACTTACGAAAGATGTTCGCGTCGGTGCCTGTAGAAAGCCCGCAAGTGCGACACGACGTGGCTTTCAAGCTATGGTTCACCGCATTCGAACGTAATTCCTGGTGACTTCTTGTGGCCATGAATCGCGCTCAATATCTAGATTTGCTGCACGATACCTCTCGAGGGTACATGCAGCAGCAGCAAAAGACCATTATTGTTTTCTCCAAGCCGCCGGAAGTAAACGCGAGTGGTGAGATGGCGGCTGTCAATGAATTCGGACAACCCGTTGGCTCTGCAGTGGAAGACTGGAAGCCTCGACCGTTTCCAGCTCACACGACAATCCTCGGACGCTATTGCCAACTTGAGCCACTCAAGGCAGCTCTCCACGCTAAAGACTTCTGGGATGCTCTGTCCGACGACCCGAAAGGTGCTGGCTGGACGTACATGCTCAACGGGCCTTTTGCAACCTTCAGCGACTTCGAGAAGTACTGTTTGAGCACGGAACAACCTCGCCAGCCGCAGATTTACGCTATCGTGGTGGACGGACACTGTAAGGCTTGAGCTAGTAGAAGGCCGCGAGTGAAGGTAGTCCGCGATGTGGAAGCGTGTAGGTGGTTAGACGCAAATTGCAAAGTGATATTAGTTGGTTAAGGCCCTGTGGCCGGCCGTCTGGGCAGTGCCCAAGGCGGTGCTAAAATGAATGAATTTGATTGGTCAATCCACTTCAAGTTGAAGTGGGTTGACGTGCGCTATACAAAAGTAAATGTGCACGACAGAGATCATGCACCACAGTGCATGGTCTTTACTTACCCACTTGTCTTTGCGTAATAGTGGATGTTGTAGTTTGGATATGCGGGCCTTGACGTGCTCGTCACGTCTCGGTCCTTACATCCTCCCGGGTTTGACTTCACGTTGACGGCGCTTGAAGTCGTCGACGAGAACTTTCCAGTGAGAGACGTGCTTGATGTCTTTCTCGAGTTCCCACGAAGATTCGTGGTCTGGGAGACCATGCCACTTGACAAGCCACTCAGTCTTGCGATTGAACTGACGCTTGCGTAGAAGTTTCTCGATAATGTGGAGGTCTTCTCCAGTGACTTCATTCGTGATGATGCGAGATGCTTTCGGAAGAACACGAGTCTCAAACTTGTCCGGGTTGGAGACGTAATGGCTGAGAACGTCTACGTTGAAAGTAGGGTTCAGCGACTTCATACTGCGTGGCAAAATCAGACGAGCAGCGTTGTCGTTGATCATGCGCTTGATAACGAACGGACCAACTTTACGAGCAGCTAACTTTGCACGTTTGACGTCAATGTCTTTCGCAGCATGCTTGAGTGGAATACGGCGTGTATCCAGCATAACCAAATCTCCTTCCTTGAATTGCACATTGCTACGGTGTTGATCGTAGTACTTCTTTTGCGATGCTTGAGCCTTGAGTAGGTGCTCCTTGGCTTTGACAATAATTTTGTCACGTTCATCCTTGAAGCGGTTTGCATACTCAGACAGTCCTTGTTGTACTTGAACTGTGGTAGACAGCGTAGGAAAAGTTCCGAAGGGATTGCGTTCCTTACGCCCTGTGTCTACTTCAAATGGCGAAAGTCCTGTAGAGGCACTGACTAGCGTGGCATGAGCATACTCAATCGTCCCCAACTTGGCAGCCCAGTCATCACCATGATACGAGACCATGCAACGAAGTGCGTCTTCTAGTACCAGGTTTTGACGTTCAGTTTGGCCGTCAGCTTGAGCGCGGTACGACGTTGTCATATTCAATTGTATACCCATGACCTGCGCGAGAGATTTCCAAAATCGCGATGTGAATTTGGGATCACGATCACTGATGACCACTGCAGGCACTCCATGATGCCGAACGACGTTGTCGAAGAAATAATGAGCGATTTCTTTGGCATCATCGGTAGTGTGAACGGGACAGTAGATCGGACGCTTGGACAACTTGTCCACGATGGTCATGATAGCATCATAGCCATCTGATTCTGGCAATCCAGTAACGAAATCCATGGAGATGACTTCCCAACATTCCTTAGGAATCGGAATTGGAATCAGCTTGCCATTCTTCTTGGCGTTGCTGTGCTTCCAACGTGTGCATGTTTCACAACTTTGCACGTAATCAGAAACGTCTTCATGAAGCGACGCCCAGTAGTACCATTGCTTGATACGGAGGTACGTACGACGAATTCCTGGGTGCGCGGCAATACTGGAATCATGAAATTGCTCAATAATCTTCGTCCTTAGATGATTGCGCTGCGATTTCGGGACACAAAGTCTCATCACTTTGGACTCCTTGTTGTCCGTGAATTGCACATAAAGTAATTGATCCTTGAGTATGTATGGATCATGCGGACTACGACACTTGTCACGAAATCCGGGATCAGTGCGGTAGGCTTTGATGAACTCTTCTTTGAGATTCGAAGTCCATCCTAGCGAACTTGCATGTTGCATTTGCACAACTGATGTGGCAATTTCTGCATCTTGAACAGGAGTGTAGAGATAACCATCGGAAAGATCATGTAAGGCGATGTGACCAGTAGAAACATCCGCCATCTCCTCCCCCGAAAATTCAACAGGCGAGAGAGCTGCAGATATCATGGTCGTATTCACCTTCTGGGAGTCTCCATCATGTTGCTGTGCACGGTAGCGTGATCCAAAACTGGCACACTGCGGTGTACACGTATGAAAGCTGATCGTATTGATAGCGGAACGCGCAACACTCTGTGAGGCTGGAACCGTCGCGATTTGACTGTCTGGAGTCGATAGCGAAGCATTGACTGTGTGTAGATTGCTAATTACGCGAAAACTCGATGTCAGTTTATCACTTTCAGACTCACAATGATGAAAACTGATTGTGCAGACAAGAGGCGGAGCCAATTGTGGTGATATCAACGCAGTCGGAGTTGAATCCATTGGAGGACGGGATAGTGCATCAGCTACGACATTCATCGATCCTTTCAGGTGATGCAGGGTGAAGTCGAACTGAGCAAAGAAGGTCAAGAAGCATGCAAGCTTCGAAGAAACCTTCGGGTGGTGTAACAACCACTGGCATGCACTGTTGTCCGTGTAGATGTCGAAATGACGACCATAGAGGTAATGACGCCATTTTTCCAGCGACAGCTTAATTGCATAGAGTTCCTTCTCGTGGGTAGGCCAATTTTGTTCATGCACACCCAACTTCTTGGAGAGGAAAGCTAACGGATGATCGTGTCCGTTGTGTTTTTGCGAAAGTACTCCACCCACACAATATCCTGAAGCATCGGTTGTCACGATGAACGGAAGAGAGAAATTCGGTAAAGTCAGGACTGGGGCGGATTGCAATGCTGATTTTAGCTTGCTGAAGGCGGTATCATGCTCTTCATTCCAATTCCAGGTATGGTCCTTCTTGACTAGAGGTCCAAACGGTAAGGCGATTGTCGCGTAGTTGCAAATGAAGCGACGGTAGTAGCCTGCTAGACCCAAAAAGCTTTGCAATTGCTTTTGGTTCATGGGAATTGGCCAATTGGCGATCACTTCAGTTTTCTTGGAATCCACCGCAATACCTTGACTTGACACGGTGTGGCCCAGGAACTGAACTTGATTCTGCCCAAAATGACATTTCGAACGATGACAGTACAGCTTCTCTCTGCGTAACACTTCGAAGAGCGTGCGGAGATGCTGCAGATGCTCCTTCATGTTCTTGGAAAATACACAAATGTCATCCAGATACACCACGATAAACGGATATTTGCCTAGTAGGACACGCATAAGACGTGACCAGACACCTGGCATTCCAGCAAGACCCATTGGCGCAACACACCACTGATAGGTCTCAGAATGAGTGCGGAACGCTGTGTACTGACGACTTTTCAAGGCAATCCTCATCTGATGGTAACCTTGCGCGAGATCCAAGACTGAGAAGATGATGCATCCATACATCTTGTCAAATGTTTCGTCAACTCTTGGGAGTGGAATTCTGGCGATGATCGTTTGCGAGTTGAGCCAACGATAATCAATCACCCAACGAATCGGTAACGTAGCATTTCCCGACCGTAGCCACTCAGCTCGAGAAAGTTGTTTCCCTGATTTCGGGTCTTTCTTCGGGATACCAAAGATGTTGGAGACCCAAGGTGAATCGGATAGTTCGATCCAACCTTTCTTCAACTTTTCTTCGACAAACAGATCAAGGGCATCTTGTTCTGTCTTCGAGAGCCGAAAAGGTGCGCGTGTGCTTGGCATAGCATCTGACTTCATGTTGAGCTCGAATTCCACGCGTCGATGAGGAGGTAACCCATCGGGTAAAACGTCTGGAAACACGTCAGCAAACTCATCAAGGAGAGGCACAATTTCTTGTGGTTCCTCCGTGACGGGTTGAGCTGGAGTAATTTTGACGCGGTAAATCTCATCGTAGTCATGGCGCTTGGCTTTGGCTTTGAACTCAGCACCAGATACTTCCACCTTGCGCAACACTGGCTTCATTCCTTGCGGTTTGAACTGCAGGTGATGAGTACGCCAATCAATAATTGGTTGGTACTTGGTAAACCAAGGTTTTCCGAGAATGACATCGTGTTCAGGACTCATAGACCATTCCAGGACCTCTAAGTCTCTGAATCGATAGCCATCCATCTCAATAGTGACCTTGCCCTTGTGAACGGCACGTTTTTTCGTTGTGCTTCCGTCAAATAAGGTGACTTGAGAGATCATGGTGTCAGGAATAGTATCCACCAATCCAGGACGAATGACATTGCATGTGGCTCCCGTGTCTAACATAATGGTAACACGTTTGCCTTCACACAGACCTGGCTTCCGAATCAACTCATTCGGAGCTGGTAGTGACTGGATGGTAGCAGCGTTGAGATCATTTATCTCAACAACTTCAACGGACTCTGGCTTTTCAGTGGCCAAAGTGTGAACAGCGAACTGACCACGCTTAGTGTTAGACGGAAAGCTGTTGTTCGCTCCATGATTCTGTCGATTTTGAAGCTTGAAGCACTGTTCAATCGTGTGACCAGGCTTCTTACAGTACCGACACTTCTTCGGGTTGCCACTGTTGCGGTTATTGTTCTGAACAGGGCGACGATAATTGTCACGGCGGGGGTTATGCACATGACCAGTGTCGATTTCCATAGGCTCAGGTTCATTGTCAGCAGGACGCTGTGGAGCCGTGTTGGAACGAGCGAATGACGTGGAGTTGGAACGTCCAAAAGATCTTGGAGGTGTCCAACGATTCTTCTGAAACGGACCAGCACGAAAGTGCGATCTGTCATACTCGAGTGCAATTGAGAGAGCCTCAGATACCGTCGTGCAACGACGATACTGAACTTCTTCTTTCGTGGGGCTAACAAGACCTCGAATGAAGTACGTGATCTTGTCAAGCTCACTCATGTCCTTGACTTGCATGATAGCAACGCGGAACCGAGAGATGTAGTCCTCCAAGCTAGAACAACGTTTTTGCTTGAGACTGTACAATCGATCTCGAAGACGCTCCTGAAGATCCGGAGGAACAAATTCCTTCGTGAGCTTCTGGATCAAGTCTTGGACGTCACTAATGGAATCCCTGCAAAGCATGTACCATGCAGCAGCATTTCCCCTGAAATTGGCAGTCATCATGGCAATGATGCGCTTACTCTGATTCTCATCTTGCCAATTAATGTTCTTCGCCTCAAAGTAATGAATAACTTGGTCGAAGTACAATTCAACCGAGTCACCCATGTTTCCATAGAAGCGAGGTAGGCTTATACCTTCAACTTTGACTTCCTTGCGTTGCGAAGTCAAAACGTCGATTAGTGCTTGTTGCTTCTGCACCATTTCGACCACAGACTGTGTCAGACGGTCAGCAGACCATCCGCTAGGATTTAACGAAGTCATGATAGTGTAACTTGAGCTAAAAGCTGATTAAAGTTACGCTACGAATGTACAGCTGCTAGCTACTAGAACTAGAGCTATAACGACACTGTCAACAGCTACTCGAAACGGGCGCGCTTGATGCTGATAACGCGATCAACGAAAGCACGAACTTCGGTGTCGATGCGGTTGACGCAGGTGTTCAAGTTGTCGACGGTCTCGTAGAGAAACAGTCCAAACTCAGTCTCGATAACACGGTCGAGGTGAGTTTCGAAAAACGGAAAGAAAACTTCACGGAGATGTTCCGTCAAGCAAGTAACCTCGTACTGCAAATGGATAGCAGCACGAACTGTGAAAGCGCGTTGAACGGCTTGTTCAATGGTGAGAATGCGACGATGTTGCTGATCTTCTTCCCACTCACGAGCAGTACGCTTAGGCATAGACTGGAAAAATACCCGAAGCTTACGCCAAAGCTTACTCGAAAATTACGCGAAAATTCAGGAAACGACTGAAAATTACGCGGATTCTCAAATTCGGAATTATACGGGTGCTGGGGTTTAGGCAACTACTGATTGGCTGAGCCAAAGTGCAATTACACTAAAACAATGCGAAAAAAAGTTTAAAACAACACTTAAACAACGCTACTTAGCGCTAATTCAAGCGTTGGCGCTTTGCCTTGTAATTGGATTTCTTCTGGCAGAAACCCTGAACAAGTAGCTCTTCCTTTTGAGCCTCTTCAAGTGCTCTTTTACGCGAGCTCTCCTTAAGTTCACGGTCGAATACAGTAGTGAGTGTGTTATGAATACGCACCACTTGTAAACTTAGGATACGGCAAGCTTCTCGATAAAGTATACGCTCGGACTTGGAGTGAAAACTCTTCTCCTGGTCTTGTAAGTGGTGAGTTAAGCTTGCAAGGCGATTAACTGAGTTTAATCCCTTAATACGAAGTCGATCTACTGCTTGTAGATTAGGGTCTGGGTTTGAGTTGAGGTTTTTACTTTTTTGGTTGTTCACCTTGGTCATACAAGGCCAAAGGTTTCCGCAATATACTAGGCTTACGTGCGGGAAGGTGACTAGTGAAGCGAAAAGCGTTAAACTAGTACAAATCCTTCGGATAACTAACCGTTAGCAAAAAGCGTGAGGCTAGTTAGCGTAATCGACTAGCGAAAAGCGTTAATGTCGATTATGCAAGACTTTATACGGCTAGCGAAAAGCGTTAATGCCGCTAAGTCAGAGAACACGTAGAGTAGCAGTATATGCGAAAGCAGTAACCCTAACCCGGATAATTTAGCAGTAGTCGAGCTGAAAGCCGAAGTAGCGAGTCGAGTCGGTCGATTGAAGATCTTCTGACCACTTGCCCGGCGAAAATGACCGTAAGTGCTACCAGATGTAAAGCTTGAGCTAGTAGAAGGCCGCGAGTGAAGGTAGTCCGCGATGTGGAAGCGTGTAGGTGGTTAGACGCAAATTGCAAAGTGATATTAGTTGGTTAAGGCCCTGTGGCCGGCCGTCTGGGCAGTGCCCAAGGCGGTGCTAAAATGAATGAATTTGATTGGTCAATCCACTTCAAGTTGAAGTGGGTTGACGTGCGCTATACAAAAGTAAATGTGCACGACAGAGATCATGCACCACAGTGCATGGTCTTTACTTACCCACTTGTCTTTGCGTAATAGTGGATGTTGTAGTTTGGATATGCGGGCCTTGACGTGCTCGTCACGTCTCGGTCCTTACAGACACACTGTCGGCATGATCGCGTACATGCGTCTGGATCCAAGCAACGGGGTGGCGGAGGTCGGCCGCATCTACTACACCTCCCGCCTGTCGAAGACCCCTGCTGCCGCTGAAGCTATGTATCTCCTGGCCGCCAACGCTTTCAAGCTCGGCTACCGTCGCTACGAGTGGAAGTGTGACAGCTGCAACCTGCCGTCGAGAAACGCTGCTACTAGGTATGGATTTACCTACGAAGGACTTTTCCGCCAGGCTACCGTGTACAAGGGCCGCACTCGCGACACGACGTGGTTCTCCATCATTGACAGCGATTGGAATGGCGGCTTGAAGGACGCGTTCGAGCGCTGGCTCAAGCCCAGCAACTTTGACGAGGACGGGCAGCAAACACTGAAGTTGTCCGAGTTGACGGCTCCATTTGTGCTGGCCAAAAGCTTGTGATTGAACAAGGGAGCGAAGATTGGAGTGGCAAACTACGTGTAAATCGTCTGCGATCTACACTGTGAATACACCTACAACTTTTCTTTTTGAAGGCAGGTAACTTGCCACTTTACGAAGTAGAAACATTAACCCGTGAATGCAAGGTAGAACTCAATTGCTCAATGCAAGCTGCATGCACTATAAGCACTGCGGCGACATTACACTCACTGCTTCGCGATCGCCAATAACGACGTGTTCGCGATGTTGGCGTCGAACGTGACAACCAACTCGCCCCCTTTCTCCAAACACGGCATGCAGTGCACGCGTGTCGATACGCACTTGTTGCCGGCGCCTCCGCAGTAGCACAGCAGGATCGGCGTCCCTATCTTCCAACATCCTTGCTTTTCGGCATGTTGCATCCTTCCTCGTGTCTCTTACGGCAGGAAAGCTAGGTCGAAGAGGAGATCGTACACATCATTGATTTGCAGGAGGTGGCGGTTTGCATTGTCGGCATCGACAGTGCTTTCGGACGATTTGGGTGATCGTGGGGCCGCCGATCGAGCAAGTAAAGGCGTCAGCACCACTGTCAGCTCAGGTGGGAACTGTGAAGTCGCAGAGGAGCGAAGTGCGTTCATCAGTGCGTCCGAACCCACTGCACTGGAGGTCATAGAGCTGGGATTGCTCGGGTCCAGCGCTTGAAGCAGCAACGTTGCTGCATCCATGAGTTCTTCCATGAGGAGGCAGGTCTGGACACCTCGATGAAATCGTGCAAGTCCGACAGCGTGAGTGCTCGGAGTCTCCTTGCTGTGTGTACTGTTGGCGACCGAGAGCGCAGTTTCAAGGAGCCGTGTCTGCAGAGGCTTCGGGAAGTCGACGCTCAGCTGCTGCAGAAGCTGCACAAACGAAGCCTCACTGAGTGTGGCAGGGCCACCAGCTCTCACTTTTCGGGATGCAGTCGAGCCTCGATAAGCTGCTGACGTCGATCGCGGAGGCAAAGACTCAGCGCTGCTACTGCTCAATAGCGACGGGGCAAGGCTGGCGTCAATAGCTGCGAGGTCGTGGAAGGCCTTCTCGACAGCGGAAGGAAACCCCGGACTGCTCGGGTGGCACGCGCGCAAACAGGAAAGCACGGCAGCCGATTTATTCGTCGCCAGGCCCTGAAAGCTGCATCGTATTCATGAGCAGAGGGAGTGAATGTCCAGGTTGTGCCTGGATAACGTACTGGGAAGCAAGGAAAGTCACCGGGACACGAGGTCGCAGCGTCAGTACTTCTGCGATAGCGCTCGCAAGCATGTCCTTGGCGCCGGACTTGACTGCTCATGTGGGTAGTGTACGTACACCCTCACAGGTTAGCTCTCCATCAGAGTCAACAGGACAACCGCGCTGCGTTCACTCACCCAGGTAGTCTTCAGGCATGGTTCCTTCAGATATCCTGGCTCCAGGGTCGCGGCAAGTGTAACGCTTGACAAGTCCTTGGCTGCACGAAGGCTCACGGCGATCAACGAAGCTAATGGTCGCAATATATAAATGGTTCCGTCCTGCATCCTCTCTAGTCTTAACGGTGGCGAAGTTTCGGCTGGAGCTCTTCCTCCTGCGCTGTCTTGTGGGCCTCCTCGAGTGTGAACGCCTGCAGCTCGAGCATGCTCAGAATGAAGTACTTTGCGTCCTCGTGGAAGCGGCGACGAGTCTGCCTGCTGATGCTTTTGTGGGCGTCCAACTGCAGCGACGACCGCGTCTTCAGCACGGCCGAGCACAGATCCGAGCTACGGTAGTTCACTGCTGGCGGTGGCAGCAGCAGCGAGTCGTCAGACACCAGACTGCGGTACTCCGTTTGGGGCAAGGACGACGACTGCTGCGTGGGGAACAGAACGCCCTCCGTTGGACCCGATACAAACTCGTTCATCGGGTAGGCGTCCGCCGTCACGATGACACCGCCGGAGGCTCGTGCGAGGTCGAGGCAGTCGTCATCAGCCGACGGACAGACGAAGAACGAGCCTTGGCCGAACCTCTTGGAGAACTGGATGGGGTCCAGAACTTGCACCTTGGTGTCCTTGTCCCCCGGGAACGGTTTGTAGTACCTAGTGCCGTCGTTCAGCTTGTTCTCGTGCAGTGCGCGCAGCAGATACACGTCCAGCGGAGGGAGTTCGGCTCTGTGGTTGTTCCAGCACTGGAACACGTCCTGCGTGCTCTTGGACGTCACGTTCCACGTCGTGTGGGCGAAGCGGGTGTAGGCGAAGTCGGCCGAGTTGCGTCGCACCTCTGCGTTGTCCAGCATCCTGCGCGCTAAATTGACCGGGTCGGGCGTCACTTGGCTCGTATACAGCACGCGCGTCTTCTTGGGCGTGTTGCTGTCGTCCTCCGCGGCCTTACGCACCAAGAAGTGCTTGATATCCTGGTCGCAGCGCATGGTGCGGCACAACACGACGTCTGTGAGTTCCAGCACCGCATTGGTAAAGTTCACGGGGTGGTGTGTCGCTTTGGTATCCAAGTGAACCGTCGGGGCCATGAGGTACACGGGCTTTCCCTCCGGCCAGGACGTCGACTTGACCACTTTGAGCACATGATCCGGCGACAGGAAGAGCATGGGCGTCTTCGGACACAGCCCAAAGTACCCCTTTCTCTGCTTGGTGGCCACGTCATACAGTTGGCTCTGCAGGGCCCAGTCGGGCAGCAGTCTCGAGCGCAAGTACTTCAACGGGCCTGCGATTGCAGCGCAGCCTGCAGGACCCCTGGCTGCCGAGGGCAGGTAGATGTCCACGTCGGGGCAGTTGCTCAGCTCCTGCAGGAGCCGCGGGTCTCCTCGGTGCAGCAGCGACGTGCTGGACTGCGGATTGGGGAACGACTTGTCGGCGGCGTTGCCTGGGGCTGCGTATGTCCAGGGCAGCACCGTGTCGCTCTCCACTTGGCACGCCGCTTCGAGGTAGCTCAGGTGCAGGAGGTCGTTGGACGACACTTGGGCGTGGACGCTGGCGTCGATGGCCTTCCACTCGCTGGAGTTGGTCACGGACTTGGGCGCGGCCAGCGTGAAGAACTCGGCGCTCAGCTCGTCCGAGACGCCGAAGAAGCCCGTGGAGTGCAGCGCCGCCAGCTCCCACATGACGGAGCACGCCACGGCCACGAGCAGCAGCGCGCCCAGGGAGTGCAGCCATCGGGTCGAGTCCAGCGCCGCGAATGGCTTGGACGGCGACAGTCTCCCCCCAAACATACTGGACATCTACTTGGTGGTGGAGAGTCGAATGCGCTTTGCGAACTGCCCGCTCGTCCGCTCGACGACTCGATGGAAAATAAAACGGCCCGAGTGATTACCCGTTACGCGGCGGTTGAAAATTGAACGGCACGGAAGGAATTAAAGGAAAGGTCGAGACCCACGGCGTTGGAGGTGGGGAGAAGTCCTGCTGTGCTACGTGGAATGAGGGTGGCGATTCGAACAGGGATGACTCGAGTGTTTGAGCTGCAGGATGGAAGGCACCTGCGTTGTGATGGAGTGCAGGGCACCGGTTGAAGCGTGCCACCTCCTAACAGCAAATCGGGCGATTAATTTCCCATATGACTGAGGTCGAGGATGGAGGAGCCGCTCTTATTTCCTCCTGCTCGCCATACCCCGCAGAAAAGGATGAAACTCGTTTAGTGTGCGTATTGTACTCGGGCTTCTTGCTCCTAGGCATCGATGCTGCTACGCTATTATAGAGACAACCTTTCTGATTCAAAGAACACGTTCAAGGCTTTTTGTATTCAAGCAGCTTATATTGCCTGATCTGCGCGGATAGAGGAAGCATACCTCCACGATGGTCTTCGAGCTTCACAGTTTGCGCTTCATGAGCTGCAGGTCAATGGATAGGCCACTGCATGGGACGTAATTCTCAGTGATCCCGTATTTAAAGTGTATGCGTTATGATAGTTGTATCCTACCATATATCATGCGTACACATCGCACTAAGTACGACGCGAACAGAACGACCAGACGAAAACCAGACAGGACGTCAGCACCAGCTACCCCACCGCCAGCATCGCCTCCGCGGGGCTTCTCCTGGACGACCACCTGCGCAGCGCTCTCATCCGTCCCCACCAGTCGCTAGCCGCTCTCTTCATCTTCCTTTCGACCCGCTTCCCAAGCCCACACGCCACGAATTGACCGAGATATCGCGAATCCAAGGTCAAGTCCAGTTCAGACACTGCAGTCTGCAAAATGGCGTTTTCTCGCCGTTCCGCCGCCACTGGGAGGATCAAAACGCAAATACATAACAGGCGATCGAGCTGCAAAAGGTGCTACGGTGGTTGCAGGGCGGGGTTCCTCCTGGTTGCGACGCTACTGGCCGTCGTAATAACCCCCATTGTGACCGGAACAAGTGCCCAAGAACCTATCAGTTCTGACGCCACGCAGGACCCTCAAGGCTCATACATCGCTGGGTCGCAGCTGTTGCTGTGGTGGGACCAGCGAGGCGACGTGGACCGCGCCATTGAGCTGCTGGGCGGCGTGCAGCAGTGTCCAGAAGGCATCAACGCCCGCGTAGACAGCGAGTTCCTTGAGGACGCGCTGTTGACGTCATGCAGACAAGACGCAGCAGGATACGACGTCACGGAGCTTTTCCAGCCCTCAGAGCAGGTGGTGACGCTCTCTCGAGAGCAGACGACGAGACTCTGCAGATCTGAGGCCTGTGCTGCGTGGCTCTCACAGGCGGCGGAAGCGGCGTGGCTGCCCGAGTGCAGGTACGGACAGTCGCAGACCAGTGTCCGCTCTTTGGCCGAGACTTTGCTGCGGGTTCGAGAGGATCTGGTGGCGTCGAGTGTGGATGCAGCAGTCGCAGCGCCCAATGCGAGTTTGTTTCGAGAGTTCTACCAGCTAAACCAGCTTGCTAACTTGCTGAACGCCAAGGACGACGTGTCGAAGGCCGTGGAGACGCCGGTCATGCAGGTATCGAGGCATTTGGAGGCTCAGGATAATTTCAGCTTGATGGGGTCAGGTGAGAGTCCTGCGCTGAGCGCTGCCGTGGAACCACCAGGTAGCACCAGCGGAATTGGGAGTGCAAGTAGCATTGGCAGCACTTCCAGCAGCTCCACCGGTAGCAGTTCTGGTAGCAGCTCCGACAGCTTCAGTGGCTCTGGCAGCTCCAGCGATTCCAACAGCGTCGGACACTTTTTCCCGGAAGGCAGCTACAACTCAAGTGACACCGTCGGCTTCACGGGCGGTAGTGGCCTCGGCCCGCACGGGTCTTCGACTGCAACCACCACGGAGCTAACCCCTTCGTACGCCTACGTCGTGGGCGCTTGGGTCCTATTTAACGGCAGCTACTTCTTCCTCATGCGGAGAAAGTGATCATTTCAGCTCTATTGTTCATCGTACATAGTCTCAGTTCCTAGTTCGGTTTAATGCTATTATATCTCGTTGTTTGCAAATGCGCTTCTCGTCGCTGCATTGCCCCACTGCATGCTGCCATACCACGACCCGACAGGATACAATCCAAAGGCCCGACTGCGTGGCACTTCATTTTGACAGCGAACATCCATTTTTCCACTTCATGCTCCTGGGTCTCACCAACCTGCTTGCTTCCTCTTCCATCGAGACTCGCTTGGCGGCGGTGGTGAGCTACTCAAAAACGCGGACGGATCTGCAAAACTAACCTTCCTCTATGACCTATGAGGACAGCGACGTTCGTGAAGACAGTGACGTCGGCGCAGTAGTGACTGTAGCCATGCCTACGGATCGCTCGGACTGAGCAGGTCTCTGTGCGGATGTAGACGACACGAAGGACGTGCTTGGCGATGGCACTGCCTCAATTGTCCGTCGCCGAGGAGCTCCTCGTGACTGTGCTGGGGCCGGGGGAGGCCGTACACCGCCAGTGGTCATCGCACGCCTTCGTGCAGCTTCATTAGCCAGGGCCTCGTCATCTCCTTCGCCAGCGTCTTCGGCCTCGTCATCGTCGTCTGGAAGGTATATGTTCCGGCACATTTCGCACTAGCAAGACACCATACAACGTTAATGACTCCGTGTGTCACACTCCACGCAGCTAATCTTACCTGCATCGATAGCGGCCGGTTGACGAAGGTACAAGACGGACAAGCCCACGGCTCCATTGGGACAAGCATCGAGTTCTTGCCCGAATATCGAGCGTCAAGATCCATCGTCATACGATAGGATGAGGCAGGAGACGAACACATCGATAGTGACGACGTGCGGCCCATGGCACCTTCCCATGGTGCACGCACTCCACCGCCTGTAAGTCCATCAGTGAAGCCGCTCGGCTGCGCAGTTACCGCAGCATCAACTTGCAACGCCGTCTGCAGGAAAATAGCCGCCGAGTCGAGCAAGAACTGCGGCCTCGAACTGTTGTGGTCGCCGTCTACCTTGACCAGGTTTTTATCTCCACCGTACGCCGCATAGATCTGGTCGCTATGATGCGGCGCGATAAAAGAATCGTGCTCCGCAGCCACGAACAGCGCCGGCACAAAAGATACGGGGGCGTGGTCAATCGGAGCTAACCGCCGCAAGTCAAAATGCGCCCGCTTCTTCACCGACGAGCGAATAAACTTGAGCACGATCTTCACCAGAAATCCAGGCAGAGTCAATCCTTCCTGGCGTCCGCGTTCCACCACTTCCTCCACCAGTTGCTCCAGACTCGCGAAGGCGCTATCCACGACAATCCCTGCAATCGACGGGTCTCTATCCGCATGCAGCAGCGCCGTTGCGGCTCCCATACTGCGCCCCCAGAGCGCTACCGCTCCCACATCCATCTTCGTGCGTAGATGCGTCACGACATCCCTCAAGTCGTCACGTTCGTAGTACCCCAGTGAGATGTACTCGCCACCCGACTTACCACAGCCTGCCGTATCAAATGCAGCAACCGTAAGCCCAGCAGCCAAGCACGTCCGTAGCACACCTAGCGCCTCCAACCGACACGACGAGTTGCCGTGCAGATACACCACACACGGCATCAACGGCTGCGACACTGCGGGCGTCACCGGTCGCCAATGGGAACACACCAACTTCTGTTTGCGGTCGTTCACCACCGTGAAATCCTCGCGCATAAATGCACGTCCAGCGAACGAGAACTCGTCGGGTCCGAGATCCTCCTGGCTGTAGTTTGTGCGTGGCGGTCGGATGATCAAGTGTACCAGCTCCGTGTAGCCGTGCTTGATCAGGTACCAGTAGCTGAGCTGCGACGAAGCCTCCTCCGTAGCTTCCTGGCCCTTCTCAATGCCACCACGTTCCCTTTGCAGGTCGTCGTCGCTGCTGGAGCTGCTGGGCGCGCGGCGAGAAGGTCGTGGACGCGGCCGTCGGCTCGCTGCGGCTCCTCGTTCCTTTGGCATCGATGCAGAACGCCTCTCAATGCGGTTGGAGGGCCCACCCACATCGGACGAATCCACGCTTGATTGTGGGGGCAATGAACGCCGCACGGGACGCGCAGAGCTCGCGCCAGAAGCCGACGCGCCTCGAGACTCCGAGTTGCCCATATACAGTCGTTTCCCGAGCCTCACAGAGCGAGTTGGAGCGTGCGAGTTGGCTGGAATTGCAGTGCGGACGACTGGGGAGATGATGAGTGCTTCTGACGATCTCACGGACGCGTGGCAGGGAAGATACAAGCGCTCGAAGGTCGAGCCGCTCCCGAGACCAGCTCGCTTCTTTGCCGTTTGCGGCTTGCGGTTTTTGAGCTGCGGGCTGTTATTTTTAGTCAAGGGGTTGGGTTGGAGCCGAGTTTTGGCGAATTAGATGCGGGTTGAAATCACATTTTGGCGAATGACGGTTTGTGCCCGCCATAGGGCGGACATTGCACTGACTTGACCCTCAGTTGCCGTTTGCCTGTATCGTTGACACGAACTCGTCCTTCATTATTTCCAGGCAGCCTGCTCTGCATCGTTGCATTATTGTCATAAATTCCAAGACCTTCGAGACTGGCAGTCGAACACCAACCTGGCCTCGAATGAGAGCCACGTCGGGCTCGGCTTTGAGCGCTGTGGTTGACGGCAATACCCATACATACGTTGCAGGTTGCAGGATCGTGATGACACCATCGCCACCTCTGGTCTCGACTTTGCCATCGCGACGCCTCGAAGCGGTCGCCCGCGATTTGACCCCCACCGCTGTCCAACTTGGACTCCAAAAGCTCCGAGCTACCACGCCAGCGTATTCCCCGTCAAGTCAACTGGCCGTAGCGTTACACCCTGCAACAGGTTTGTCAGCGATGCGGCAACCCAAAGTTGCCGTCGTTGAAGTGGTGCATCGTGCCGAAAAGATGACGACATTATGTACACCACATCACTAGGATGCCATCATTTTCATCCGACGTAATTACGTCGTAAAAACTCGTTTTCTTTTTACAGCTCCCCTAGCGGCCAACCACTGGCTGTCGCGGGGCTCGAAAGCTGCGGCTTTTTGACTTGGCTCGTAATTTCTGAAATCGGACTAGAAGACAGGTAGGAAGGGCTCCATGCATGACGCTGTAGCTAGAGAACCCCCCACACTAACGTTCCCTTCTTAACGCCTGTAGACCTCAGCTACCATGGTGAACATGCCGAAGGAACGCCGCACTTACTGCAAGGGCAAGAAGTGCCAGAAGCACACGGTGCACAAGATCACCCAGTACAAGGCCGGCAAGGCCTCCAAGTACGCCCAGGGCGCGCGTCGTTATAACGACAAGCAGAAGGGATTCGGCGGTCAGACCAAGCCCGTGTTCCACAAGAAGGCCAAGACCACCAAGAAGATCACGCTGCGCATGGAGTGCAAGGAGTGCAAGACCAAGAAGCAGCTGCCCATGAAGCGCACCAAGCACTTCGAGCTCGGCGAGAAGAAGAAATCGGCCGGCCACCAGTACTAGGCACCTGCTGAAGGGTCTGCGAACAAGGGTCTGCTAACGGACGTCGCTCAGTACAGGAGGAACCTTCTGTGGCCGTCGCTCTGGCGGCTCTCGGTGGGTGGTGAATGGCGATGTCGATCTACGATGACCGACGCGCTCTGGTGGACAGGTGCAAGCTGCAAGGACATTTGCTGCGGCAGGTGGAGCTCGGTAGTGCCTCAAATCAAAGCCATGGTCGTATTTTAGTCCAGAAACCCGTGCCTTGCTGTGTCGGTCGCCTGTGTTGGATGAGGGGCGTGTCTTGTGCAGGGACTCGGGGACGCGAGGACAGGACAACAGGTTCAGCACTTGGAGGATGCAGGTTGATAGTCAACTTGTTGGCCACGCTACTCACCGTAGCTTTTTCAACGGTCGGATCGGATGTAGCACCTTTCCCAGGTACGCCATCGCACGGACCTGCTCGTTGTCTACTTTCTCTGTCACGTTCCCACTTGGACGATGGACTCAGCAAACGATATCGAGATGGTAGGCATCACGACGTCCAGACCACCGCCAGCTTCGTCCTATCGTTACGTCTTCACAGTCAAGACCGATAAGTTGAAGTTATTGGAGGAGGAACCCGTTTCAAAGAAGCAATGACACTTCTTAGCGTTCACGGTAAGTAAGGATACGCCTGTATTGACCTCTTGTCGTAAGGTATTCTGGCGGCTTGGCTCACTCACTCTGACATCGTGGTGCCAACAAACACAATTCCTGGAGCTGAAATTCGCGACGACCTCGTGGTAAGCGGCTGCGCTCCTCACTAGTTTAAAGTACAACCTGTATGTGTGCTTTACTCCTCTTAACTGTTGTGCAGGCTGGTGGTGGTTGAGTTGAACACTACTGGCGAGGTGCAGCGCCACTTGAGGACGCAGGCTGACGAAGCAATTCAATTGGAGTTGCGAGACGTCCTGGGTATTTGTCTACATATTCAATCTCCACCCTGCTATTGCCGAGAGAATTTACGCCCTGAAGGCGCAAGTCCGCGCTCTTCGTGAAGAACTCCGTTCCATCAAACGGAGGCTGGGGCTGTCGCTGTCGAAGCCGTGGGAACGGACGACATCTCGCATGTGCTCTGGAAGGGTGAATCCGCTGATACTGCCGTGGCTGAACGCAACAACATGCTAATTATTCGTCGTCCTGGGGATACGTGCGCGTTCCGCATGGCGATTTTGATCAGAGTGCTCGACTAATGAGGAATGGGAGAACGCTCCGCTCATTCGACACTGGTATTGGTGACCAGCACGTTACTCTGCTGACTGCACTAACTCCAATGAAAGAAGGCGACAAACTTGGCGTCAAATGCGATGGCCAGATCTTTCCGAGCCTGTACGTCCGCGGTATGAGCACTTCGGTACGACTGTCGATGTGCTGGCACACTTCCAGAGCAAAATGAGCTAGAGCTAAGCAAACAAATAGCTGGGAAAGCTGCGGAATCCAAAAATGAACTACAGCTCGAACCATGCGTGCCTTTGAGTTCAAAACAATAAAAAAGCTGCTGCTGGGGCTCGTACTACTTCGAAGTACTGCTATTAGTACTATTTTTTTCTTCGTTTTCTGGCAGCTTCAACAAGACTTGCGACTACACAAGCCGAACCATTGCCAAGCGGGAAGTGCCCGCAACATTGCTGTTGCAAGTAACTCGGAGTTTTTCATTCTTATCCAAGAGCATGACGCAGGCCTCCCTCATCCGGTGTGCACAGTTCCCGACACACCGGCCACGAGAAGTCCAATCGAGTAAATCCCTGGTTGGAGCGCTTGCACGACCCCATTCTCGCGGGTCACGTGGAAGAGATTCGACTCAACTGGCTGCCAGCACAGATTCACGGCATCTTTGCGTGTAGATTCAAGGAACACGGAAGCGACTGCACCAGGCCAACGAAGTTTTTGCAGCGCGGCCGTCTTGGCCTCGTGCTCCAAAACGCGACAACCCGTTCCAAGGACACCGGCTCAAGATTAAAGGCGTATGTGGCTACCCACGACGTGCGAAGAATGTGCACTTTCACGTCCAATTCCATCCGAAATTTGTCATTTCTCAGCATCAGCTTTCGCTTAATCGCGTCGGTTTCTTCAGTATCCGCTCCCAGCGCGACTTGGATGCATTACCATATCGTGAAGTAGCTGCTCATCAGTTGTTTCTCAACATCGACGGCAGGAGCTTGAAAAAAGCACTTACATGGACGTAATTGATTGAGGAGGCGCCGCTCATGATATTTTCCGGAGTCACGTAGTCAGCTTTCCGCAACTGTCGGCATACTGAGATCAAGCTCGTGTTGCTGGCAGCCCGCAGACTGACCAACGGCAACGGCTGCGGGGTGCCGCTGGCCAGTGAGCTCGCTGGGCACAGACAGTGTGCAGATCTCTTAGCTCTAGGCACGCTGCCCAAGCCAACAGTGGGCACTGGCACGCGTCCACAACTACATGAAGGAGGCTACGATAGGAGAAAAGAGGTCACTCAGGCGTAGCTTGCATGTTGCTTTCCATTCTCATTAATCAACTTTCCCCTGTGGAAACAATCCCCGGGAATTCGTGACAAAACTAGCTTTGCGCTCGTGAGTTCGTAAATCTCTTTGGTGCGCGTGCTGACCGAAGATTTCCTGTCGTCGCTGAGCTCAAGACTACTGGACAACTTCTATTAAGTTCGAATCCTGAGCGCGGTACTGTTAAGTCCGTCTTAGGTTCGGTAGAAGAAACTACAACAATGCCAGGCTTCACGGTGGACTTCGACGGCGATGTCGAGATGTCAATCCCTCAGCCGATATTCGAGGTGATCCGACCCCCTGAATTGTCCAGCTGGGAGCATGCAGCGTTGATCGAGTGGCACCGCGAATGGGAACGCTACGTGGACAAGATCCGTCATCGCTGTGCTGTCACAGGCGAGACGTTCGAGAACGTCGTGGCTACAGTGAGAGGGTCTGTCAAGGCGAAGACTCTCAAGAACATGGATACCTACGTGCTTAAGAAGCATGTGGCCTCTGTGACCGACGAGGACATCATGGCTGCTGTGCAAGCACGCTGCCGCACGCTCAAGAACGAGTTCGTGCCAGACGTCACGTCCCTGTTCCGCCAACAGCTCAAGATGGAGCTGTCAATTGATGACTGCGACGCTCGGATCTTCCGCTACTACGAAGACTTCAATGGTATTGTGGAGGACAATGGCCTGCAGAAGCTCATCGGAGCTGGGAGCGAGGCAGAGGCGGGCTACAAGAGTCGGATGAAGTCTCGTTGTCGTCTACTAGTGGAAAACTTGCAGCATCCGGTCCTTAAGGCTCAGATCACGCGACTGATTGAGTTGGAGAGGCGTGACTGTAAGTCAGATGATGTCGCCCTCTTTGACTTGATACTGGAGCACGCGAAGGTACAGCAACGGTTCCATCGAATGTTGCAGAACTACGTGGCAAAGGTGGATACCAAGCCGCTGAGGCCAGACCGCAAGCCGCAGCGCGCCACATGTGAGAAGTTGCCCTCGTCACGCCCGGCACCGCCAGCTGCAGGACCACCAAGAACAGGTGGTGCACTGGTGGTGCGGCCCTCGCGGTCTCCTCCTCATGACGGCTGCTTGGTCTGCAAGGGAGCCCACTGGCTCAAGGACTGCCCGGCGGCCACAGATGCACAGCGAGAGGAAGCGAAGAAGCGCTTCCGTGAGGCCAAGGAGCAGCGCGCGGGTCAATTGCGATCGAAGGCGGCGCGGTATGTCGTACCCGATGCGACCGTCCGCATCAATGGTCTGCTGGAAGTACCATACTCACCCGACACTGGTGCCGACAAGAGTGTCATTCCCCAAGCTTTTCTGGACGCTCTGCGGAGTGTACAACTCACACTGGCTGTCACCCCACTGAATATGCCAGTGGATGCTAAGATGGCTGACGGGCGCCTGGTGAGGTGCGACAACGAAGTTCTGCTGGACTTGGAACCATTCACTATTGCGGGGCCGGTCTCGATGCGAGCAGTGACTTGCGTGGTGTTGGCGGGCGAAGGCGATGAGTTCCTGCTAGGCTGTGATGCCTTGAAGACACTTGGGATTGATGTTCAAGACCAGCATGCCCAACTAGCCGGATTTTCACTGCTAGGTGCAGAGGACGATGAATTTCCAGTCGGCGACGAGCTTCCTGGCAGTGAAGAGCTGCCCGAAGACGGAACAGCGCTCGATCACTTGGTGGCACAGGCGGTGGCCAATGGGCTGACCGCTGAGCACGCGCGACCAACTGACTGCAAGACTCCCTTCCTGATTATTCGCGGGTGATCGCTCCACTCCAGGCAAAATTGGCGGCAGAGAAGAAGCGGATTGGCGGGCGCAGTCGCAATGCACTTGCAGTCGCTACGGCTTGGACCTAAGCCGACCAAGCCGCCTACCAGGCCATGCTGTCTCTCGTTCGCAACTCGGCACTCATGGCATCCCCTGATCCTAATGCGGAGCTGCTGGTGTTCACGGATGCCAGCTTGTCCGGCTACTCGATCATCGTGACTCAAGTAATCGACTGGAACCCTACACTCCCGGTTGCGAAGCAGCATCACGAGCTGATCATCTGCAAGGGCGGCACCTTCAAACACAATGAGCTGAACTGGACGATCGTGGAGAAGAAAGCGTACCCCATTGTGAAAGCGTGCCACGACCTCGAGTACTTGCTGCTTCGACCGAAAGGATTTCGCCTGTACTGCGACCATGTAAACTTGATTTATATCTTTGCACCCCACGAAGCCCTCAAGAAACACGTCCGAGACCGCTTGCAGCGCTGGGCCATGCGCTTGTGCGGTCTCCACTATGTCATCGAACACATTGCAGGAGAAGACAACGTCGGGGCCGACATCATCTCACGGTGGCACACACGTGAGATCGTCCGTGTGGCCGCGGTGCAGACGCGGAGCCGCCATGTTACCCTTTTGGCGGCGATGTCCCCGTTACGCCCGCTCTCCGATATCCAGTTCGTCTTCCCTACGATGGATGACATCCGCGTAGCTCAAGATGCTGCTGGACGCAAGCGTTCCCGACTGCGAGTCGCTTTGGACGAGGTGGATGGTGTCCTGACAGCCGAAGGCCGGCCGTGGATTACAAACGGAGCTAAAGAGCTCCTCGCCCGGATTTTCGTCGTGGCTCATACTGGTGCACAAGGACATCGAGGCCAAGAATCGATGAAAGCACTTCTGCAGCAGCGCTTCTGGATCGCCCGTGTCGTCGAGAAATTTATCGAAGTTCGTTCGTGACTGCCTGCTCTGCAAACATGTGAAAGGCCCTCGCATAATTCCTCGACCGTATGGACCAACGATCGTGGCAACGAGGCGGAATGAGGCGTTGCACTGGGATTTCCTGTTCCTCGGCAGCGGATATGGAGACACGGCTTACCTCCTGGTCGTCAAAGACGAGCTGACCCATTTTAGCGAGCTCATTCCGTGCGCCACTCCAACATCATTTGTGGCTGCAGAGGCTCTTTCTATATGGTGTGCTCGCTATGGAATCCCTGAGATGCTCCAGCCCGACCAAGGAACTCATTTTCGGAACGAAGTGGTGAAACATCTGTGTGCGCGGTTGAAGACGGAGCAAGTGTTCACACCGGTGTATAGTCCATGGCTCAACGGCGCTTTTGAGAGACTCAACAAGGACATCCTCCAAGTGGTGCGAGTTGAGGCGAGGCGGGTGAACGCCTTTATCGTCCAGGGTGTATAGCGCACGCGCGCCAGAAGACTCGGCCGATCAGGAAGCTTAAACTTCGCCTTTCGGAAAGCCCAATGGGGTCAGACTACCTCCAAAAGTACGGGACTTCCGGAAGTAGCTTGGCATGTGACCTTGTGTAATCCCTATAGGTGTCGTTTGTCTTCGGAAGACCGGACTCCACCTGATGAGTTGTTCCTACACAATCAAAATGAATACAAGAATACAGAGTGCGTACGTTCACTTCCCGACGCAATTAGTACTGCTGGGGTTAGACCACTAGCAAAGCCTTCCCAGATGACCAAATAATACAGAGAGTTATACACAATATACAGCTGCTACTTATTCTTTTGGACCCTTGAGCAGTGGGTCCGTACACCAGTCTACTTGTGTTTCACCTGGAAGACTGGTCACTTCCAGATGCACCCTTGTTGCGCACCACTTCCAGTAAGGAGGATTTATAACTCCTTCCAGAAGATAACTTTCAGATATATCCAAAAGGAAAACCACTTCCGGATCACTCAATATACAGTCCTATCACACAGCAGTCTATTCGATCAAATTCCGGGGGGTGACTACTAACAACCTCCTGAAACGGCAATTACTATGAAATGGGGGGTCTAGAGGACACACTCCCAACTGAAATATGAAATAGGACAGATCACGTACGAATGCGCGTCACTCGGTCACCGCCTAATTTGGTCTTGAGCCTTTCGGAGAGTTCCACAGCGGTCTTCGCGATCACGACGCGTCCAAACGCAGGCTGGGTGAACCCGGGTCCCCGGAAATACACGGCGGCTTGTCCGGCGTTATCCCAGCGTGCTTCCAGGCCAACTGATAAGGGCCCTGGAAAACACTTGCGCCCTTGGTGGCAAAACGAACTCTCTGTTATTTTTAGTCTCTGCTAGAAGTCTTCTGTCAAGGTCTCTGCTGGAAGTCTTCCACATGCACATTTGTCTTGGTTTCACTATAGGGTTCTTTGGCGTAATCAGCATCCGGGAGGCTGACACATCCTGGTCGCAAGCCGGCTCTTCGTGCATAACATATCCGGCTGGTCGTCTTGGTCGGTCGCTAATATCTTGGGCTTTGTATACTGGGAAATTGGAAAGGTCTTGGTGGGTACAAATCAGGAGCGTCTGGTCAGCCTCCGCACCCACAACGTTTGGGTCATCTGCGAGTCACATCAGGAAGGAACTTTCGGAAGGCACACGTGACTTCCGGAAGTAACTCGACATTGGGAGGACTTCTGGAAGTCACTTGGTCTCAGTATGCTGTGGGAACTTGTACCAGTTCTCCGTTCGTCCTCGTTCTTCCCTGTCGCGCGCACTTCTGGACCAATCATCACTGCGAGTGCTTCCATGGGAAAATGGGAAACGACGATCGGACATTTTACGTCCAGTCGCCACGTGTCAGAGTGCTCTTGATGGAGTGCAACATCAACGTGCACGAATGGCCGTACCTCCTACCAGCGCTCCAAGCCAACCTGAACCACACTCCTGTCCAGTCGCTAGGAGGCCACTCTCCCGTTGAGCTCTTCACGGGGCTTCCGGCATCCTCAGCATTGGACGCCATTGTCGATCACCGAGCTGATGCTGATCCAGTGCTGATTGCCGACTTCGAGTGTGTGGACGAGCAGCTCGAGTTACTGCGCAACTCCCTGCACGGCATGCACAAAGAAGTTCTGGATGAAAAGGAACGCCGACAGCTCCAGGACATGGCGGCTCACAAAGGGTCAACTGCAAACTTCGACACTGGTAACTTCGTGCTCTAGTCGCGGATCGACCAGCGCCTGCCCAACAACAAGCTATTGGGGCAGTGGATCGGACCATTCAAGGTGGTCGAAGCAAGGCCGCACTCGTTTGGCATCCAGCATCTGATATCGGGGCGCGAGAACGATGTACATGGATCTCGTCTGAAGTTCTACGCTGACGCAGAGCTCAACCAGACCGCCGAGCTGCTGGAATTGGTCTCAAGCCAAGGTATAATGCTTGGCGTCGAAGCAATCTGTGATCATCGCTTCAACGAGTCCCTGGAACGCTGGGAACTGCTGGTGTCATGGATGGGCTTGCAGGCGATCGAGAACTCATGGAAACCCCTCACGAACCTGCTGCACAATGTCCCCACCAACGTACACGACTACGTCAAGTCGAGTGATGACGAAGCTCTCCGCAGCCAGCTCGAGTAGTGCTCCAGACATTCGCGAGCTTTGGGGGCAGTGTCGGCATACTGAGATCAAGCTCGTGTTGCTGACAACCCGCAGACTGACCAACGGCAACGGCTGCGAGGTGCCGCTGGCCAGTGAGCTCGCTGAGCACAGACAGTGTGCAGATCTCTTAGCTCTAGGCACGCTGCCCAAGCCAACAGTGGGCACTGGCACGCGTCCACAACTACACGAAGGAGGCTACGATAGGAGAAAAGAGGTCACTCAGGCGTAGCTTGCATGTTGCTTTTCATTCTCATTAATCAACTTTCCCCTTTGGAAACAATCCCCGAGAATTCGCGACAGCAACCCATTCTTGTACCTGCCATCTCGATGGTCAAACTTCCTGCACCAGATGAACGACAAAACACAACGTACCACTGCTTCTGATTGCCTGCCAAAGGTTCATTTTTTCGCCCTTCAGCTCAACTGAGTAGAGATAAGTGGTGTCTGGATCTGGGAGGAAGTTTGTAGTACTCTCCCAGCATGCATCTGGAATGTCATGAGCAGCGAATTGCCAAATGATGCGAGATGCACTGAAACTTGAAAGAACCAACCCGGAAATCGGTTGTATTTTCTTTCAACGGTTTGAACGATTCGTTGTTGAGCTTGTTCAGGGCCCCGTTGTCGTGAAAAAGCAGGGGCCTTTCACCAACTTTTCGCATGTCAAAACGTTACCCCCTTCGCCTCCTCAAATCTACTTTTACAAGCAAGAGGAACATAACAGTATCCACGCTCCGCAACTGATTGAAGCTGACTATCGCGCGCCTGGGGGACTTAGCGTTTGCAATTACATGTAATAGCGGAGCCGTTTGTTTTTGCATAAGCACCTTGTCTCGGCGCTTATGCGCTGCCCCATAATCGCATTGGGCACATAACCAGATTGGAGGCCCACAATCAGGTTAAAAGCGTAAGCACGAGCGGTGTGGCTTGCTCTGTTAGTGCAGTTCGCTCCACTGAAACGTCATTTTTCAATTAGCGACTTCCGATTCAAGCGATATCCGATACAAGCATGGTTGCCAAGACTGTTCTAATCACCGGAGCGAATCGCGGCATTGGCCTTAGCTTGGCTGGGTGGTACAGCGAGCACGGTTGGAATGTTATTGGCGCCGCCCGCGACCCAACCAACGCAACGAAGGTATGCACATGCTGCAATTGAGATGTATGCCGTTGGAACTGGATGTGACGTTGCTTTGCTGCTTGTTGTGTGGAGTAGTTGAAGGCCTTGAACCCCTACAAGCTCGTCCAGATGGACGTAGGCGATGACAAGTCCATTGTGAAGGCGGCCAAAGAGCTCAGTGGAGTTGCCATTGATCTACTCATCAACAACGCTGGTATCTGCGAGGCAGACATGATCGAGAGCGTCACGAAAGAGGCCTTTATGCGCCACTTCGAAACCAACGCACTAGGCCCCTTTTTCGTGACTCGTGCCTTACTGCCGAACCTGAAGAACGCCGCCTCAGTGAATGGGAGCGCCCAAGTTGCGCAGATCACATCGCTTGCGGGTAGCATCGAGGTGGTCGGTCGGGGTGAGATCAGGGAGAACGTCCCCACTTCCAATATCAGCTACTTCACGTCGAAAGCCGCGCTGAACATGGTGAACGCCAACCTTTCTCTGGAGCTCAAAGAACACAACATTGCGGCGATTGTACTGAATCCTGGCTTCGTGGCGACCGACATGGCCAAGGGTGTGGATACTAGACTTCAGCCAGATGAGTGCGCGCGTGCCCTCGCTAACGTCATCGGCGGTGTTACCCTGGCTGACACGGGCAAGTTCTACGACGTTGGGGGTGAGGAGCTTCCGTGGTAAACATCAAGTAGCCCTGCAACGCTAAGTTCCACAAGACATACACACACGCTTCCTCCCTGCTCAAGACCTCCCCTTCAGGCACTACTGAGTCTTGCCCCCGCTGAGGATTTGCCGGTTTGGGTATCCACTAAGGATTCATGAAGATTATGTTTCCTTGTTCAACTTTGCCGCATAATTATCGGGGGTTATCCCACGCTTCCTCACGCTATCATGCTTCACTACCGATCTCGTTAGTTTCTTACTCCTACAGAAGAACTATAGCATCTCCAATGCTCTTGGAAAACCAGATGCTGGAGTGTCTTCAAAGCTGTCGGCGTCTGAGGACTCGGTTATTCACCATCTTCATCTTCGTAGGCTGCGATCGTTGGGTCCGTCCTTAGGACCGTCTTACCGATGCCGTTGTTATGACGACTGCGTGCTTGAAAATCATGCACTTCCCCAAATCAAACGTGAACTTTGCCACTCTCGTTGAGCGAAGAATGCGGACAGTCACCGCAAATGCCAGTCGGATGCCACCTCCCTCCACAACTCCAACTCCCGTAGCACGTCACCAGCTCCGTCTAATTTGGAGTCCAACGTGTCCTGGAAGCACTACATACACACAAATGCGTCACACAGTTAGATACCAGTTGGTTAGTCAAGTAAGGCGTAACAGCCTGCCTTGAGGTGATCAATCGCAGATGCGTCTGTAATTGTGTAGGAGGACGTCACGTAGTCAGCTTTAGCCATGACCCCTTTGTACCTGTGCACAACAATGAACTCAGCTGCGTGTCAAAAGGGGTAAATACAACAGCTATCTTGCCTTCGTACCATTGCGTTTTGCTGCTTCGATCATCCATCCAGATGCTCCTTTTGTCAGTTTTGAGCTGGAGCACGGGCAGAAGTGAAAGTGGTAACACCCCCCACCTCAATATCTTGCGACGGCGCCATGAGCCAAATCAGCCGGTGTAAAAGTGCCGTGAAAGAGCGCACAGCGGCCTTAGATCTTCTCTGGGCGTGAAAATCGGTTGTGCTGTCTGGATCGAAATGAAATGAAGTCGTATGAATACCGTTAGCATTGAACTTGGATCCGCGCCTTCCCAAAGAGAAATGTTGGGAGGGAGTACTGGCGTACATTGTGAAAGTGCTGCTCACTCAATCCACCGGGCAAAATTGCATTGTGATAAGCAAGCTGAAGTATGACATACCTAAGCTCTCAACCGTAATGATTACCGATTCGGTGCTATTGCCTACTTGAGGGGGAAAAAACCCCACCGTAGCACCACTTGCATGCTACCCAATGCGCCTACAAATGCATCAACAACGTTGTTTCGCGATTGGGCGTTCAGTTCCCGAGACGAACGATAGAGAGGTAGGACGTGTCAGCAAGACCGCACAAACTCGATACTGTCAGCACATCGTTCTTCTCCAAACGCTCAATAGCGCACAGGCGTGTGGAGCTGTTGTAACCTTGCGCATATGGAGGGCAAGCGGCTTGAATTGTCTTGCCATTGTTCAGTAATTGAACAGACTGATTGTATCCAGAAGTGGTGGTAGTCACTGTAGCACCAATGCTGTAAACACCCCCATAGAGAACTTTAACCACACCGTCCAAACCAGTCGAGACAACCTCATCCGACTTGACTGAGCTCCAGCACACAATCGCGTTCCCGTGCTTTTTCGTGGCCGTGAGCTTCACATATGGAGGCGCTTGCCCGCCGCGAAGTTTCTCTAGCTCGTCTTGCACGTCGCGCAACTTCGACTCCAACACGTCAATTCGTTCAACAGAGACGGGATCGAGGTCAAACGTGTACTTTGCCACCCAATTCGAGCGAAGAACTCGAATTGTAACAGCCAGGACCAGACAAAGAGCCCCGCCCTTTAGCGGAATCAACTTTCGCTGCACATCGCTTGCATCATCAAGATCACTATTTAGCGAGTCTCGGAAACACTACACAACCGAAACAATCAGGTTCAGGTAACGATAAGTCAACACAATCTACTACACCAAAGAACAGTGTTGAGCCATACCTGGACGTAGTCTGTTGCCGACGCGTCTGGAATTGCGTTGGCAGGTGAAACGTAGTCACCTTTGACCATATCGCCCTTGTACCTGCAGACAAACAAGTCATTTGGATCTGAGTCGTCTTTGCCATTAACCAAAAGCACGGGGTCGCACCATTGCTTCTTAGTAGCCAGGTCTTCCATCCAGATGCTCATCTCGTCGCTCTTGAGCTCGATGACGTAGCGGTAGGATGTCGTGGGAGGCGAAGCGAATGCAGTGACACCCTCAGCCACGATATCTTGCAGTGGCGCCATCGTTCGATGCACAAAACGGGATGCAAGCAGACTACCAATCTCGCCGACCCGCTGTCGGATGTTGCTCTCACTCAGTAAAATGAGTTGTGTCGAGGCAGATACCTTCTCGAAAAGCATGTAGGCCACATAGCTGCGAAAGTGCATTTGGGACGAGGATTTTCAAGCCTTCTACAGTTAGCAGAAATTCTTTAGGTTCTTCATCCAGATGCTGAGCTTGTCGTTCTTCAGCTTGATGACGTAGTGGTACAGTAGTGCTGGGGGTGGGGAGGATGCCGCACATGTCCCTTTCAGTTCCATATCTCGAGAGGAGTCCATGACCAGGAGCAGGAAACGTAAGTTGTCACTCGGTCGTGAAAAAATATCGCGCATAAGGAGATTTTCTTCTCCCAACTGTAAGGAGTCCACCTGGTTGTCTGAATTCATCGCAGCCAGCACTTGTGCCCTGCCGGTAGTTAGGTGCCTTGGTTTTCTTGCCGGCCAGCGATGTTTCTGTCTTGTGCAGTGGTTTGAGAAGGCATTGGCGAATGATGATTCCGACTCTGTCGTTGAGCAAGCAGCTAGGTCGATACCTTCATTCACGGTCCCTGTCCATTCGTACCCACTCATTCGGCTGGCCACCTCCAACCACAAGGACATCGTTACAGAGATTCCAAGCGGCGTTCCTGCGGTCCCAAACGGATATCTTCTTTAATCGACGGCAGTGACACGTTCATGACGAAACCTTTGACCTCCCAGCCCTTTTGGCAAGACCGGACGCGATGGATGCACTCGCTCGTGGCGTTGCTCCTAATGATGGGGATGTTCTCCGTCGTGTGCGAACTCTTCGCTCTGCGCACGCAGCAGAACTTCCTGGCAGCATTCGACGACTTGGATCGAGAGGTATCTTCCGACGATATGCTGCACCTGGGCTTCCTGCAGGACGCCTGCCAAGCTGAGAACGACACGGTGCTCCCGTGGAACTTCGCTGCACCGGGTGACGACGCGGATCTGCCGTCCTTAAACGCTCATTTCAGCACTTCACTATTCCACCAAAGCGACCCGAGACTGTTGGAAGCTTTGAGTCTGTGTCCTGATGTGGACATTTACATGCCGTCTTCTTCACGAGGACCTGCAGGCTGTGCTGCTGTCGCTGGACCTCTCAAGTTCCTGCAATCGAGACTTCTACCAGACTGGGCACTTGACGCTAAAATGTACGACGTCACCACCCAAGAGAGGACCAGCTACTTGCAGTTGTGCCCACACACGCCCATGCTCTTCCTGTCGCCTGAACATGTCTTGAACGTTACCAAGTTGTCGTCCTGGCCAGCTACCAAGCCTGTGTACCTCATGGCGCCGGGTCTGGAGGGAGAAATGACCCCACGAGATAGTTTTACCCAGTCGGTCCTGGGACTCACAGACCTTGTGTTGTGCCGAACAAAGCGCTGTGATAACGACTTGAAGCAGTTCCTGAACCGCACGGTAACTGAAGACGCTGCCAAGAAGTCCCGGGTGGTGTACACTAGCCAGGTGACAGTCGATCCTGTCAACTTCGCGCAAAGGATTCTAGGAGACGAAGCCGTGTCTGAGAAGAACGCAACGCATTTCACGAATGTTCGCTTTGCACATACGACGTGGGATATCGCGTCGAAGAGTACGCAGGATGTGATCGACTGCTGGAGCTCTCGCGCGGAAGAGCTCCCACCACTGGATGTCTACCTGTTGAACCAGTATCGCGAGGGCAAACCTACGGACGGCGAAAGATTGCACAGGTCGTTCCCTGCAGACAACAACAACACGCGGCCTCTGAGCGGGCTGAAATTTGCGAGGGCCTTCAGCAACGCCGCGTTCTTCGTTTGTCCTACAGCAAACGATGATTGTTTGGATCTCGCACGAGCCTCAGGTGGCGTCATCGTGACAGGAGATGGCTACCCGATGAACGAGCTGATCACGGGGTATTCCGAGGGTGTGCTTTTCTCAACTCAGCAGTCGACCGCAGACGATGAACTGTTGCTTTCGCCACCAGAAGCAACCTACCGCAGCGCGAACCTCTGTGCAGCGGTGCTCAAAGCGCACTCGTCGACGACGGTAAACGGGCGCATGACCCTCGCCACGCAGGCACGACTACACTTCAACGAGGACGCCAAGTTCTTCATGCTGAGCATGGTAGAGCTGAAAGCATTCGGTCGCCGCGAACAGTACCTCCAAGACCCTCAGCAAGAAGAGCGTCAGACGAACCTGCGTCGCCAGTAAACCTGAACGTAACCTCTCGTGCTCCACCCACAACCTGAGTCCATATAATACACACAAAACAGTCGCAATGGGTTGCCACCTCCAATATTCACCGATACTTCCAGTTTGGATCTGAAGGTTCCAGATCCTTGTCAGCTTCGACTCAAAGTCTCTATCTACTCAGCGATTCCACCGTCACCCCCACGTCTCCGATCCCTGTATAAGGCAACAACCACGGCGTAGCGAAGCTCTTTACTTGCCGAGCATCCGGAGCACGTTCTTGCGGATCTTGCCCTGCACGAATACGGGCTTCCCGAGGCGGCGGATGCGCTCGCGCGTCTTCTTGGTGGCAATATGGCGCTTGTTGGCCTGTGCGCGCTTGACGAGGCCGTTGCAGTTGACCTTGAAGCGCTTCTTGACCGCCGCCTTGGTCTTGAGCTTGTAGCCCATGGCGCGCACCTGCAGCTGCGGGAAGGCCAGGGCGCTGCGCATGGCCAGCGTAGACACGAGCGGAGCCGGAGCCGAGGACTGCGCAATGGCGGCGAAGCGCGGGGCCTGTGCGACGGTGCTGGGGGCAACAGACAGTGCCTTGAACTGGCGGGCGAGGGATCTGAAGTGACGATTACGTGGATGGTAGTGCGGTGGACAAGGTGCAATCAGGTGCGTTAGAAAGAGGGGACGCATACAGAGTAGATGAATGTAGCACGATCTGCTGGAACGTCGTGGGGGGTCGAGATACAGGGAGAGGAAGCGTACCGGAAGAGCGCCATGACGAGGTTTCCTATTGACGTGCGGTCTCCAATGGACGAGCAGTGGAGGTCCGGTCGTGGATGGTGATTGGGGGAAAATATATATTCTTCTCGATAGTTCCAACATAGAAAATCCAGTGAATTTCCCCGTTTTACTGACACATACGTCACTAGACACAGAAGTCACTAAGAAGCAACTCTCCCTCTTGAAGCTCATTCCGCAACTTTCTCTCTGCTAGCGATTATCACTCCTGCATCATGGACATTGGCGCGCACTGCTCAATGCCGGCCTGTCACCAGCAGGACTTCCTGCCCTTCACGTGCGACTGCTGCAGTGGCGTCTTCTGCTTGGAGCACCGCAGCTACGACACTCACGAGTGTCCACAGGCCGGCAGCCACGACCGCCGCGTGGTGCAGTGCCCCGTGTGCAAGCAGCTGATCCGCTGGACGGCCGAGCAGGACGTCAACGCCGTGTGGGAACAGCACGTGCGCGTGGGCCAGTGCACGCGCGAGAAGTTCCAGCAGCAGCAGAAGCAGAAGAAGCCCAAGAAGAAGCGCTGCGCCGCCCAGGGCTGTCGAGACGTCCTGCTCACGTCCAACCAGTTCCACTGCCGACAATGCGGCCAGGACGTGTGTCTCAAGCACAGGTTCGAGGCCGACCACGACTGCGAGAGCAAGCGCCAAGCGCAGAGGCAGCAGTGGCTAGGAGGGTTCAAGCCCAGAACGACCAAACCCAAGCAGCCTTCACAGTTCCAGAAAAACGCACAGCATGCCGCTGCGTCCGTGGTGAGCGGCACAAAGTCGGCGGTGTCATCGTTGGTGCAGAACGCTAAGGCAGCAGGTAATGCTGTCACCACGAGCTCCGAGGAGTGCCCCATGTGCCAGCAGAAGTTCGCATACGTCAGTCAACTCATTGCACACGTAAATCGTGCACATCCGGACGCTTCTGACTCGAGAAGAACTTCTGCTGCGTCGTCGCAGCCTGTAGCACGCGCTGGATCAGTTGGAGTGCCTGCTGGCAGCGAGGTGTGCCCACAGTGCCGGGCTGTCTTCCCAAACCTAAATGCACTTATCCAGCACGCCGAGACGGCGCATTCGGGAGCTGTCGCCACTGGACAAGCTGGTGGTGCAGGCGGCGACCAAGACAAGTGCACTCTCATGTAGATTAGATGCCCCGGCGACTAGCCAAAGCCAAGAATCCTTTTGAAAACAATTGCTAAAGCAACGAGATCAATCTTCAGGCGCTTGCCACTGCAATATATTAGTATATCTCCCGCCTGTGCTGGAAAGTCGCCGGCTGGGGGGCGCGTGGCCTCCTCGTCTAGCCGGACTTGAAGAGCAGGATGGCCACCTGGCCCAAGTAGAAGTAGATGAAGTGCTTGGTCTCGTGCGTCACGTAGGAGCCGAAGTTGCGGCCCACGATGCAGTGCCACGTGGGGTTGTACTTCTTGTCGAACTCCTTCTTGATGAAGGCGGCGATGTCCTTCTCGATGTTGTACTTCTCCAGCGCCTGGCTGGCACAGTCCACGGCGTCCTGCTGCATGTCCTCGTGCATGTCTGCATTCTTGATCACGGCCTTGCGCTCCGACATGGCGACCGACTGGCTGGCGTCCCGGTAGCTCCCGATCCAAAGAGGCGAAAAGCTCGAATGTGACGCTTCTCCCCCTTTGCTTTTTTGACTCGACGCGGAAACTTACTGATAGATTCCCGAAACGACCGAATAACTTCCCGGATCGAGAAAGTTTGCGAAGTAATTAATTGATTTAGACGGGTATATGTACACCACTCTAATTCTGCGACGCGCGCAACAAAGCTGTGACGTGTGACGCTACCGACCGCGCGAGCGAGCCGTACGTGTTGAGCTCCTCGTCCACTGCGCGGTTGTGCATCTTGGCGGCGTAGTGGAAGTTGGAGATAGCGCTATTGCGCGACTTGGACCGCGGGCGCTGGAACTTGGACGGCACCACGTTGTAGCCGCCCTCGAGCACCGAAACGATGCGGCCATCACAGCAACTACCGGAGGACACAGCAACAACTAGGTTAGTCAAGGTTTGCTCGAACCAATAGAGATCATCCACTTACTCTTCGGCAACGGCAGCAACCTGCTCCGTGATCCAGCCGTAGTCGTCCTCGCTCAAGAAGTAGTAGAAATCATCGGCGTGGCCATCGAACCCGGCGGACAGCATGATGAGGTCCGGTCGGAACTTGGTCAGCGCTGGAATGAGCTTCTTGGTGACGGTGTCGCGGAAGGTCTTCGATGATTGCTCCATCAGCGACCGCTTTGCCTTTGACGACAGTTTCAAGCGCTCGTCCAAATACTTGGGGCCCAGCACCTTCAGCGGGATATTCACAATGTTCTTGCTCTTCTCAAGCTCCGGTGAGCAACCGTGCGGACCCACGCCCGAGCATGGATAGAAGTTGTCGTCATCATACAAGTGGATGGATGAAAAGAACACGTTTTCGGGGTCCGTCTCATCACGCCATGGCTTGTAGGACGAGAACTGCACAGGTGCCCAGCTCGGTGGGAGCGGATAGTTCTGCTTGTGCGGAATCAGGTTGCGGATGACTTCTTCAGTGCCGTTGCCGTGGTGGATATCGAAGTCCACAATGGCGACACGCTGAATGCTCACACGATTCCTTGACTCGAGCAAGGAGTCCGAGGCGAGATTTCTTGGCACCGGTGGAGTGTAGTACGGGGCGCAGTAATTGCTCATGGCGTACGATGCACCGATGCAAATGTTATTGATCAAGCAGAAACCGCACGTGCACATCTCTGGGCGAAGGTGAAATCCCTCGCCTTCAACACACCCGTTTGGTCCCGCATGATGGCCTGGCGGTCGCACGACAACAAAGGCATTCCTAAAGCAATCACCATTGTCAGGGCTGAGTCATCGAGTTTGAAGGAACACCGTGTAGGGAAAACCCAGTGGACGTACTTTGTCTCGTTGTTGAGCACTTTATCGATAGCATGGCACACCGCGCCAGCCGCCATACGAGCTGCCGTGTAGCTGCTCTTGGAGATCGGTGAATCCATATCGAAGCTGCCACCTGACGGCTGGTCTTCCACCTCGAAGCACTTTTGTGCATGCTTGGTCTGGAGCGCCAAAACACCACACTGGGTCAGCACACACATAGCGACCATACCACTGGAAAACAGCACCTACCTTGAGCCAGTCGTCATACGTGAGTTCCTTGCCACCCTTTTTATCATTCTTCTTGCCGTACAAAGTTCCGACCAAATACTCTTTGCTCTGCTCTGGAAGGTTGCCGCACGCACGCTCGAGATGCTGGATGTACTCGACCGTGTGGACACGTAAGATGTCGTTCAGTCGAGCTGGACGCAGCTCGTTCAGGTTGGCCCACTTGAGATCTTTGAACCGGTCTTTGTGCAGCACGCCTTCTGGACCACCCAGCACGCAGAGCCGCTGGCGACTCTCCTGGTGTGAGTCGTTGTGGTGATCTAGACACGTCGGTTGGTACACGAGCAGCGTGCCTGCAGGTTCATTCTCCAGTTGATGCAGCAAATTGCTCGCCAGCTTCGCCAGCGTCGAGCTCTTGCCGCCCGTTGGCGTCGACAAGCAAGCATCATCAGAAAAGGCGGTGGTGGGTTCTCGACGAGCAAAGGCCTTCTTCATTGCCGTCACTGGAGACGACTCGTGGTTTTGGCGCTTCCACATATACTGGGTCCCGTTCGGGTTGTAGCGGCCACTAGCTGGAGAAGGTGCCTGTCGTTTGCGATGCACTTTTTCCTGCGTCATGGTGTTGAGCGGGATCGGCATCTCCATCTCGCGGACGTAGCGCACCTCGTCGTCGTCCGACTCGTCCAAGTAGTCCATGCCTGCAGTTGGGGGTCGAATCGCCAAGTGGGCGTCGTGAGCCGGCATCGGGTGCTTGATGTCTTGAAGACCCCCTTCACCGGCCTCTCCGTCCTCCCTGTTTTCGTTGACTACTGCTCTTCCACGGTCGTCGACCTCCATGAGGCTCACACTGGACATCCGATGCAACATGGGCTCTGATGTGAACTCTGAAGTGCTGTAGTACCTCGCCATATAGTGCGGACCATTGCTGTGGTCGGTGACTGTGCTGCCAGTGTCGCTGCTGCTGGAGCTTCCAGGACTCGTGCTCAACAGTGAGATGACGTTGTTGCGCATGTCGAAGTGCCTCGCTGCCTCCTTCTCGTGTGGCGAGCGCATCATTGGCGGCGTGTGCAGTGACAGCAGCGTGCGAACGCCCAGTCTGTCGTTCTCGGTCTCTATTGGCGGTTCTGGCTCGGGCTTGAACTGCTCCTGGCTCTGGGTGTCGCCGTCCCGTGACGGGCTGCACCACATGGACGTCTTGCCGGTGGTCTCCATGGTTGACTTGAACTTGAGATCTCGGATCCAGAGTGGATCGCTTATTTGTGTTCTTGAGGTTTCAGGCTTGAGTCTTCGGTCTTGAGGCTTGAGTTCTGCGGTGGTCTTTGGAGAATGCCAGCCAGGTCGGCACTGTCGGGTGTGATCATTTCCGCATTGGTGTACACAAACCGTACACAAACTGCATCCGAAACCCCGCGTAAACCGATAGATGACACATAAACGGGTCATATGTTTCGGCCTACTCTGTGGACAAAACTGTGGACACCGTCGCTGGCCGCTCGTCGTCGCGGCGAGGAAGCACAGCTTAGTGGAGGTGGCAAATTTATTCTTGCAGAAGCGCTGCGGCGCTCTGTTGGAGACCTGCACCACGCGTATTGATTGACAAGCGAGCTGCAGCCGTATCTCAGGATCGGTACGTAAACCCTGCGTTCACAAATGGACACTTTTGTGTCCATCTGTGGGAGGTTTTACTGTCGAGGTTTTTCAGTGTAATTGCTTTCGCCGTCCACTTCAACTTCCAATCCAAGCGCGGCAACTACATGCACAGGTAGCACGACAAAGGCCCTGGTGAACAATACTGGTGAGCACTAATCAAACAGGTCCCGTTGGCGACTGCGGCACGAAGAATAGCCAGCTGGCAAGGCTCAGCATCACATCGAATTAACACCGCTTGGCTCCGTCAAGGAGTGAAAGCTCGGTGTAGCTACAACTGAGCAGAGAGGGTCCATCCAGCACCAGCAAAGTTATAGCTTCGCGCCAATATAACCCATGCTACCAGGCAGTTTGCGAGTGGACGGTGGCCTCGATCCATTCTCGCAAAAAGCAACCGGTTGTCGTGCAACTTAAATCTGTGGCAACTTAACGAGCGGTACAGCGTACCGTATCTTTCGCCAGTTTCCGCCAATCAGCGTACTTAACCTAAACCTGTCGTGAAATGATCGCTCCGTAAAACTGCCCGAGCAATAGTGGAACAGCGCTGCGGAGCTGGAACCCCGAGCAGCACGTGACGATGGCCAAGAAGGAGTTCCACAAGGTCTACAATGCGCAGGCACGGCATAGCCGCCTGCCCACGCAGACGCAGATCCTCGTGGGCACGATGGGGTTGGCGGCGTTGCTGCTGGTGATGGAGCTGTCAATGCTGCGGGGAAGCGGCATCGTGCCGGCCGACTACCTGCACGCGGAGACGGAGGAGGGCGAGAGCTTTTACCCAGACGAGATCCTCGAGTCTAAGTGGGCGGACGAGGTGGATGAGGCCGATCTGGTGCACCTCAGTCTGCTGCACGAGGCCTGCCTCACCTACAAGGACAGCGTCGTGCCGTGGACGTATGGGCTGAAGGGTAAAGTGTCCAAGCCCAGCGTCCTCATCGACAGGGACGACCCAAATCTGCTGGAGAAGATGCGACAGTGTCCAGATGTGGACATTTTCCTGCCGCTAGGCATCCGGGGTCATGGATACTGTGAAGATTCCATTGCGTACACGAAATGTACGTTGTTAAAATCTAACATTTAATGCGCTTATGAGACTGGGGGGCTGTGGAGACTGATGAAGATATGTTGTGTTGCTGTTTTTGCAGTTTTGGAGTCCCGACTGCTGCCGGCGTGGGCGATTGAGATGAAGTATGTGGACAAGGAAACGGGCGAGACGCTCTCGTACCACGACTTGTGTCCAAAGACGCCCATGATCTTCCTAAACCACTACTGGGACGGCATCCCGGACTCGCCTGACTGGCCAGCAAGCAAACCCATGTACCTCATGCCGAATATCGAAATGTACGAGCTCAAGGCAGAACATTACTGGGGGGTGGACGTGGTGCTCTGCAAGACAGCGATCTGTGCGCGTTGCGTGCGGCTCTGGTACCAGCAGGAAGGTAACCCTCGTCACACGAAGGTACTCTACACGCGGCATACGTCGTCGGACGTCGCTATGCTGGCTAGAAACCGTTTGGGGGACGACGCGATCAAGCCGAAGAATTGGTCGGACGTGCAGTTCATCCATGCGGTCGGCACCAGCGTGCAGAAGGGAACTAGACCCGTGCTTAATTGCTGGATTGGACGTCCTGACTTCCCCCCGCTGCATGTGTACATGCATGAAGACGTGTACAGTGGAAACCTCAAGAGCCACTACGAAAACAAGATTAAGGACACACAGGTGCACATGCACGTCGGCCGCGCCAGTGCTGACGACTTTGGCAAGATGATTGCCGAATCTGCATTCTTCATGTGCACGAGTCTGCAGGAGGGCTATGGCCACTACATCAACCAGGCACGCGCTAGCGGTGCTGTGATCGTGTCCACCGACCTGCCGCCCATGAACGAGTTCTTGACTCCCGAGTCGGGTGTGCTGATCCCTGTGGAGCGCTGGGCCTATCAGGAGCAGATGCTGGGCGGGAAATACAACGGAGAGCACGGCCTGAAGGGCGTAGAGGGGTTCACGGCCGACCTAGACGGCCCTGGAGTGTGCAAGGCCGTGGAGAAGGTGCTGTCCATGACCCCAGTAGAGCGTGAGGCGATGGCGGCGCGAGCCAGGAAGCAGTACTTCATCGACCTGAATTTCTTCGCGTCCAAAATGAAGGAGCTGCGGGAAATTGCTCGCGGTGGGGAAGCGCCACGGCTTCGCTCGGAGGAGGACACCGTGTAGTGTACCATGCAGATAATGTCGGTTGTAAGAATCCCGCATACGCAATGGCGGAAGGGTCTTGCGGCGCGGAGAATTAGGTAGAGGGTAAGAGAATGCTGCAAGCAAGAACTCGTGTATCTACTGGGCTACGTCGTCCCTTGTTTCTGACAGGCTTCGCTCGCGCTGAGAGTGAAGTTATCTGCTGTCCCCCAATCGATCGGGTGGCCAAGCTACCGAGTCACCAAGTTGAAGCCAATACAGCTGTTGGGCGAGGATGGATACTAAAGTGTCCATTTGAGGATCTAGAACAACGCCCTGGTCGTCGTCTACATGTGGCAGACCAATATAATTTACAGCGAGCTCTGCTGTATAGCTGCCGCATGCTGCTTCACCCGAGATCTTGCACGATAGAAAGCTGCTACATGTACGATAGCAATGGCGAGCGTCGAGCGGTAACGTCAAAGTGACAATGTAATGATATACCTGTGTGTGCCACATCATATATATACTTGAAGTACAATATTACATGCACGTACTCCACCGGCTTGTTTGCAGCCCCAGACCAGGACGCCATTCCACTTGGCGCTTCGACTGCGACTGCGACTGCGCCGTTCCTGGCTCGTGGTCGTTTTAGGCCTGGGAGTTTTCGCTTTAGCTGTCGCCGAACGGATAGTGACATGTTTTTTTTGCAAGGGGGCCAGTTCTTTTCGCCACGTCGCTCCACCCAGCTGGCGGGCGCAGCCAAACTCATTTGGATTGAATATCCGACTCTCGAAAGCGGTGGTTAACAATGCCAGCGAGCGCAGTTTTCTCGAGGCTAGTGTCGCCGGCGGCACTGGGACTAATGGTGCCCATGCATGGATGCAGCATAAGCTCACTGCAGCAACAGCATCGATAACCGGCGTCCAGTTTCGTTCGAGGCGAGTTGCCCTACCCCTCGGCACCGGGCACTTCTAGGAATCGTCGTGTTGCCGTTGGCCATACAAAAGGCAAGTCACTCGGACGAGTCGGCGCCGCGTGTCCGGATCAAATCGCTCCGGGGCCGCTCGTTCTGGAAGGATTCCGATACTCAAGCCAAGTGCGACCCCATTTTTCTCAAGGCTGGCCCGCGCCTCCCCTCGTGTGTTCCGCAGTGGGGAACTCGGCGCAGGGGGAAGAAGAGCGGAAGCAGCAGCTTGGGTGACGACACCTCGCGCTCGCATCGAAGCGTCGGGAGCTTAAATTTTAGCTCGCGCCCACTCGCCGGCCCTGCCACTTCCACTCCTTCGCGCTTCAAAGGGAAAAGAGCGAAGAGGACGCACCACTCCATATCTTGACAGCATGTTGGCCATGGCGCAGCGCCCGGCCGAGCCCGCGGCCATGATGAACCACCGCGGGGAGCGCATCATGCCGTTGCCGTACCGCCCCAAGAGCAAGGCCAAGACGCGCAAGCTGTCGGTACTGGAGGGTGACTACGAGCACGCGCACCTGACCAAGAAGCAGCGCAGCGACAACAACATGGAGCCTGAGCTCGAGCTCGATCCTGGCGTGTACCAGGAGAGCAAGAACTCCCCCTTCGACATGCACCTGCAGGCTGTGTACGAAGGCCACGCTGAGGACGGACTGCAGTTCTTCGAGTCGCACGGCTACTACGACATCAGCGACGCCAACACCGTCGAGATGTTCCGCCAGAACTTCGGCTTTGGAGACGGTTTCTGGCTCGGCAAGGAGGACGAGGAGGAGGAGGACCTCGAGTTGGACTCGATGGGCCCCGCTGTCTACCCCTTCGGCTCCCAGCTGCAGATCTTGAGCTCGCGGGCACTATTGCACCGCGAACGCACGGACTCTGGCAGGTTCACGCTGCTGGACGACGACGGGAACGAGGTGGACGAACACGCGCTGTGGGAGCTCGAGCGAGAGGACAGACTCAAGGCCAAGAGCCTCGAGCTGGACGACGACGACCTCGCTGAGCTCGCCCATGACGAGGTGAGCATGGTGCAGGCCATTTCCGTCATCCGCACGGAGAAGATCCAGCTGCAGGAGTTCTTCCTGCAGGCCTTCCGAGAGGAACAGGCTCGCATGTCGAACATTACGGGCCCGGTGCTGCAGCAGGTGCACCGCACGGAACTGCCGCAGGCCATGCCTCCTGCAGATCTCGAGCTGCCGCCGTACTGCGGATACGTGGACTTGCTCAAGGACACGATCCCCTTTATGATGCGCAGCTGGCACAAGCGCTGGTTCTACCTGGACTTCCAGGCGGGCGTCGTGCTCATGTACAAGCGCAGCTACTGGAAGAGCCCGCGCGGCGTGGTGGACCTGCGTAATGTTGCTCACATCGAGAAGATGAGCCAGGGGGACTTCCGCGTGGAGTTCCACGACACGGGAGCCGACGCGCCGGCCATGATGCTCATGCGCGCCAAGTCCTCGGAGGAGGCGGAGCTGTGGACGAACTTGCTGCGCTTTGCCAAGCAGGCGTCGCGTGGTGCACCCCGCCTCACGGACACGGTGATGGACAACACCAAGGCGCTGATGAAGAAGGCCAACAAGAAGAACCAGGTGGACATCCTGGCCCAGATGCTGCAGAACTCGGCGAACAGCGCACGGTCAAGCAACCTGCGCGCGATCGCCCAGGCCTCGGCATCTGCAGCATCAGCTGTCTCGAACAGACGCAGCAATAAACAGAACAGACACCGCCACGCGCTGACGACGTAGGCTCGCGGCACAATCACAAACAAGACACATGGTGGGCCGACCCAAGCAGGCCGCATCCAACAGACAAGATGACCAAGACGAGAAAAAGCAGAAGACAAGACAAACTGTAAGGGGGAGGACCTTCCTCTCTTGCCCAGAAAAACAAGCGGAGCTCTCTATCTATTCCCGTTCAAGTGTACAAGAGCTTTCAGCGTACTGCCTCGACATGTTCATAGCCAGAAGGCACTTCAACCGACTACTCAACTGCCCACCACCACACAACCAACTCGACATGCCCCACGATTGAGCGGCACGTATCCTCGTTCCGCCCTATCGCGAAGTTTGTCGCCAAAGCAGAAACAAGGGAAGAATACAATATTTTCTGTAGCTGTACGAATGGACCGATCCATTGCGTTTGCTTTCTCTATTCACTTAGACACCGACGTTAGGACGTTGAGGCAGGCACAGATTGTAGAAGCTGTTCTTGGCGAAGGTCGTAGTCTTCCGCCAACTGCAAGGCACAGCCTTGTACCCTTCGAGCGTCACGGTCTGCTGCTGGATAGTGCCCAGATCCTCGTCGCCAGTATAGTGCGGGTCTAGCGTGAGGAAGGCGCAGACTCCTGCATCCGGGTCGTAGTCCACGCCTAGCAGCGTGAATGCCAACTGGCCGCCGCCCATCATAACTGGAGTCCCCTGTGTCTCGAAGTGATACAGGAGCTCGCGCGCCACGTCGGGCAGCATGGCACCGCTGGAAACGCTCAGCGAGCGGAACGTCACGCCAAAAAGCTCGTCCAGCACGTAACCGACTTCCAGACTGCCGATCCACTCGGTTGAGCCTTGGAATCGTGCGGGCTTGTCCCCCATCTTAACCAAGGCACTCTGAATTTGCTCATGCGAAAGGAAACGCTGCTGCGTGTAGTGCTGCACGAACAGCCAGGACGACAGAGTCTGCAGCGATCGATACGCGCAGCCCCAGCCTTTGTCGTTCATACCTTGCTGAAGATAATGGTAGTAGCCATAGAAACCATCCACCAACGCTTGCTGGCCCTGAGATCCAACGCCTGAACTCGGGATGCCCTCGTGCACGTTATACAGCACGTCACTTGCAGCGAGCCACTCGCCTTGCTGAGCCAACGAGCAGCCACGGGACACACGGAAGAGAGCTTGATCCATAGGTTGGAGGAACACACGATGAAGTCTCTGGAGCGTTTCCACTTCGTCCATGCTATCATCGCTACTGTGGTCAGCGTTAGTCGAGCTCGAAATCACCATTAACGGGAACGCCGCGCCAACCAGTGGGAACTGGTGCGCCACGACGGAAGCCACAGACCCGGGGGCATTGTCTACTTTGCCCACAATATCTGCCAACTGGTCATGAAGCTGTTGGCGTAGCAGCGCCAGCGCTTGCGGAACCGACGAGTCCACAGGTACCACGACAAGTGCATCGCAATGCGCATGGAAGCGGCGACGTGGGTTCTTCGAGACAGAAGGTGCCGGAATGGTAACCACAGGAGCTGCCACCTCTGCCGAAGCATCCAGTGGCGCGAGGCTTACCAGCAAATCCAAGTTGGCGATATCACCGTACTCCAGCGAGGGTAGGAAACCTACTTTCCCATCTTCCTCTCCAGCTTGCTTGGCATTCTGCTGTGCCTGTCGCGCCGCCCCCTTCTTACTTTTCTTGCCATTGTTCTTCTTGCCCTTCGTCTCCTCTGCATAGCTCTCAGCTTTGAGCAATATGGCCTCCAGTAGCACAGGCTTGGCATCAGGAGACAAGGCGTCGTCTCCACGCGCATTCAGCACACGGAAGGTCCTGCCTTTTTTGCTCTGGACGCCCACCCGCACGTAGAAGCCTTCTTCCTCACGTGTAGCAGCCTGGCATCTCTGCAGCTGGTGCAGCAACATACTCTTGTCGCCGAGCACGTGCAGATCCACGGCACAACGCAACGGAGCGAAACCCACCACGCGATGGAAGTCTCGTGCGTGTAGACACTGCACCACCTCCAGCTCCAGCTCTGCAGTCTTCCCATCCACACAACGGAACAGCCTCGGGGTCTGTGTTACCAGTTCATACACCAGCACAAGCTCTCCGTCGTCCTCCTTAGTTACTTGCAACGCGACAGATTCTGGCCATTGCAGAATGATACAACGTTAGCTTAAATATTGAAAAGGCATCCAAAAGATACGGAAATCCGAGCGCACCGAGTTCATTTCCGGCGTCTGAATCTTCACCATGCACCACCGCGAAGCTGCCAATGCGCGAGAGGCCCCCAGGCAAGTGGTGGTCGAAGGAGTCGCCCGTAGACAGACGGAGCAGCCCCCAGACCGCGATTTGCTGTGTGACGGAGACGTCATCTCCACTGGACGTCACGGACCGCTGCGTGCCGACGACTGCGCCGCGAGTGAGAATAGAGTAAGAAGAGGCGTCTTCGCTGTCTTCGGCCGCGTCGGGGCCGGCGAAACGCCGCAGGGAACGCAGCAGCGGCGCCGGGAGGAAGGCCTGCATTGGATTGTATCTGACGTAGAACCGGACGCTGTAATTGGGTTAAAGTTGTTTGCTTTACTGCCAATGAGAGAGCGATGACTAGCGTCCAATCGTATGGGCGTCTGCGTTTAATTGGCGCACGAAGGGCCATTATTTCGGCCAACCACTGACCATCAAGTTAGTGACCAACGGGTCATGTGCAACATTCCTCGTAAGCAGGCATGTCGCTAGTGATGGCGTTGCATGCCCGGCGTGGCCAACACTGCACAACGCACACGTACATCTCGCTGAGCGACGCTAGTGCGCTGCCTTTTGCCATTTTGCCAATGGACTACGGCTACGGCGGCCGTGACTTTCCTTTTCGGTACGAGATTGGACTGGCCCTTCAACGAAACCGGGAACGCTACCGCGCCCGACTGACGCGCATCTCCTCAAATATCCGGCCGTTGCAACTGCCGTCTCAAACTGCGAGTCCTGTGAGGTCCTCACATGGCGCCGCCTTCGACTCGGAGGAACACATAGCTCCACCACGCCCAAGTATTGTAGATATCTGCCCACCCAGAGTCCAACCCGCACTTCTAAGGCAACAAGAAAAAAATCCGAGGCCTCAGTTCGCATAAAACGGACAGTCGTGCGCAGTAGTACAATCTATCGCTCCCGACCCAATCGGTAACACTAACCGCCCTTTCCTGGGTCAGGCTCAGTTCATTTTTCCTCGCCAGCCGGTAACGCTTTATCCCGACAGGGGGAGGACTCCAGGTCTCTGCACAACAGCAAATACCGCCGTGGACCGCTGGTCGGCACAGGTGAATCGCCTCGCTGCCTGTCCAAGTTCTCGGCCCAAGTGGTTAGTATCCAGGCAAAATTCAAGCCGCCATGCCCATGATCTACCGGCGCAACAGAGGCCTGTCGCCCACGCAGGAGCTGGACGACGTCGCGCGTGGTGTCAAGCCCTCGGACACAGACGCATCGATTCTTGGCCGCACGCGTCGCTGGTGGCGCGGCCGCAGCGTCATCCTGGCGTCGCAGAGAGTGTACCAGACCATGTGGCTGGCTGTGCTCGTGTACGCGTTCCTGGGGCTGCCCGTGCTCGGACGCGTGCTCAACTTCGCCAGGTTCGTGCACCGCTTCAGCGCGCCCAAGATCCTACAGGGCCTCGTGGCCGGCCTGCTGCAGGACGTGGCCATCTTCCTGCAGGCCTCGACCTGCATCTGTCTGGTCAAAGTGCTCTTCGACGCCGACAACTTCACGCCGCAGGGGCTCGTGGCAGCCAACAATGCGCGGAGCTTCCCCAACTCTGGCTTCTTGAGGGAACGCAGCGGCAGCGCGAGGTTCCTTCCGGTCTATATGCCAGTACTGGCCAATGAGTACGACCTCCGAGACGAAGGGATGGAGGCCTTGGCGTCGGGAGTGGCAACGAACCACAGGACGCTGCTGAGTCTTGGAGCGGCGGCGAACCGCCCGGCGCTCGTGGCGAGAGCCAAACGAGCGCTGCATTCGGTCGTGATCCTGTCGCTGCTGCAGCTGATCCTCGTGGCCGCGACGATCGCGAGCGTGGCGGACTTTTGCCTCCAGGTGACAATGCACCCGAGACTGAACCGCGCGTTTGTGAACATTTTCTTCAACTACATGACGCAGTTCACGGCCTCGTTGATGGACGAGGAGGTGCTGACTCGCACTGTGGTGGGGTCCTGGGCCGTGTATTTTGCGCTGATTGCGGCACTCACGTATGGGTTTTACACGGGAAGATTGCCGCTCGCGTCGGATTTCCTTCGACTGCCGAGCGCGCTGTGCTGCTGTTTCGATCGCCGCTACAACGCACGGAAGGACTCGATGGCGTCAACTAACTCGGCTGCGTCGACCATGTCTGGATCGTACGTGACGAACTTGTTCGCGTCTTACTGGCAACGGGCAGGAAAGCCGACGCGCACACGGAGGCGCAGCAGCCAGAATTACAGTCACCTGCCGGGAGGAGGCTTTGCAGGGTGCTCCAGTGGATATGCCACGGCAGTTGCCTCAGGTTCGTCGTTGTGCTCGTCAGGCTATGGATCGTACACCAAGTCTGGACCGCTGACAGTGCTGGCTCGATGCATTCTGGCTAGTGTGCTGGTAACCGGTGCTGCGCTCTCAGCGTCGCTGCTTTTTGATGGCAAGGGCGGCGTGGACATGAAGCTCATGAACAACGCCTTGTTCACGCTTCAGACTGAGCAGTTTTTCGAGCACCCCACACGGATTCATCGCGAGGAGATCAATTGCACCGCAGCAAGCGACGTGCTGCGATCTACACTCGGCGTCTCCGAGAAGTACGACCTGGACAACCTTGGAAATGACGACCACTGCGCGCTGCTGTGGCGCAAGACGACGGGTTTCGAAGGCGATAACGTGTTCGAGTTGGATCTGAACGTAACAACGCCCGAGCCAGTATCCGAAGCGGCGGAGAATACCACAGCTGATGCGAACTCGAGATCAGCAGCAGCGGAGAACGCCGCAAAGGTGCAACCAAACATTATCGTCATCAACATGGAATCCTGGAGACACCTGGATGTAGGCGTACTTGGTGGCGCCCCCAAAAAGGAGGCAACCGGCAAGAGTGCAACGCCGCATTTCGACGAGCTGGCGAAAACGGGTGTGCTGTACAGCAAGCACTACACGCAGTGCGTTCAAACCACGCGTACGCTGTTGACGACCTTGTTCGGCATGCTGCCGTCGTGCACAGAAACAACAGCGCTCAAGCAGTACAGCACCACGCTTAACGTGCGTGGACTCCCGCACTTTCTGAAGCAGCGTGGCTACTTTAACCTCTTTTGGAGCGCTGTCGATCTCACGTGGGAGTACTGGGACAAGTTTCTCTTGAAGAATGGCTTTGATAAGCTCGTGGACGACCGCAAGATCCGCAAAATGCTGCACGAGTCCCGCAACTACAAGAATACGCCCGACGATCACTTTTCGTGGGGAATGCACGATCACCTGTCCTTTGAGATGCTGCTGTACGCCATCGAGTCGTCGCACAACGCTAGTACGAACTCTATCGATGCGTCGGCTCAAGCAAATGCGTCATCTGTGGAGACTAGCGCCAATGGTGACATGCTCAGGACGGCTACAAACGCGACAGAAGCTGAGAACACGTTGATGGTCCCTGAGGCCCCAGCCAAGGGCAGACATTACCACGCAACGCACTCAAGCAAAAGCGCCGAGTCAACATCGACACTGGCGACCAAAAACTCAACCACCACGAGCAATGCCCCTGCCACGAAGCCTCCGCTTCCTGGTTGGGAAGGACTGCAGACGCCTTATTTTATCGACATGTACAGTATTACGAGCCACAACCCATGGGCACTGCCGGACTTCTTCGATGCGCCGGACCTCTCCGGTCTGTACACGCGGTACAACAAGAAGTACTTGGATTCGATGTACTTCTCGGACGAGATGCTTGGCGACTTCATCGCTGCGTTGCGTACTAAGGGACTGATGAAGAACACAATTGTGATCATTGAGGGCGACCACGGCTACGGGCGTCTGGAGCACGACAACAACCCGTCCATTGCAGACTCCGGTGTGTGGGATGAAGCTTCCAGGGTGCCATTCCTCCTGCTTGCCGACGATTTCCTTCGCGAAGAGGATAGGGGCACAGTAGTAACTCAGCTGTCGATGCAGTCGGACCTGATGGCCACGATTGCCGACATCCTGGGTGTTACCCCCGAGGATCCGCTCTACCAGCACGGCTACGGCCACTCCATGAAGCGCCGTCGTGCGCAACCGGAGGCTCAAAAGGAGGCGCAGGAGCTTGCAGCCCAGACTGTGAAGGACAAGGATGCGGAGCTCAAGGACTCGGAAGCGGAAGCGCTGGCTGCGGAGGCACGAGAAAGCCCTCAAGAGCGCCGCGTCGTCATGTGCAACCCGTTCAACGGAATGAGCAAGGGTGTGCGCACCGAAGAGCTCAAGTACATCTTCCACCCGGACGGTTCCTACAACGTGTTCGAGCCTGTCATCGACCCGGCCGAGAAGAAGCCGCTGCGAACAGGCTTCGACATCGAGGAGATGGACGATGCCACGCGCGACGTGTTCGAGTACGTTACCAAGGCAGTTGACCTGAACCAGTTCCTCTTCGAGGCCAATCGGTTCATGACTCCAATGCCATCGCCCGCCACAGCAGCTCCAAAGGAAGCGACATCGCTGTACAACCGCTTAAGGAGACCTCACGTGCAAAACGTGACGGAGGAGGAAGTCGAGCCGAAACAGCCACGCGGCCCGCCTGCACCCTTGAACTCGCTAGATTAGACTAGACCTGACCAGACCATGACGCATGCATGCAAGGGAGCCTGGACGACACAGTAGCTTTTTATTAGGAACACCCGCCGCCCATACAGTACAACCAAACACGCGGCATTGACCAGTACTCGTGTGACCATTCACTTGCTTGTCCTGGACTGGCATTATTGCGTCCGTACTGCAGGAGGAAGCTGATTCATCCGAAGACGCAGTAAAGGCGACGGGATTGACAGGCAGACGTGGACGCTGGAATTACGGCCCTTACTTAATAAATATCCTCGCGAGCCTCGTGCGCTCAGCTCTTTCCGCCGCTGCTCCTGTCTTGAATACTCCATGTCTCTTTTTTCCATTACGTCTGCTCTAATCCACACTAGCACATACAAGAAATAATACTCCTCAGCGCCATACGCCGCTTCAATCAGCTCCGAGTTATCTGGCGCACCTACTCCTTTCACACCTTGGCGGTCTTGGCCACTGGTTGATCGAAACTCCCGTCTGCACACAAGCCCCACAACGTCAGCACCAATTCCCCCCCCCCAACGACCAGACACCAGTGACCTACATGCAATGACGGAGATGGCGCTCAACCGCAGCGAGTCCCTGTGCACCGACAGCATCGAGTCGTTCTCCGACTCCTATCAGCAATAAAACAGCGTCAGAATCTCTTCCAGGAGCCCCTTCCTTCTCTCTCTTCGTACTCGTCCACTCTCGAGTCGCTCCTCGGGGATAGGGGACAGCAGAATGGGCTTGAGGCTGGGCCAGTTGAGCCCCAGCTCGTCTTCGGTGAGCACGGCAGCCGGCTCGTACGCGAGCCAACGCGCCTGCGAGCGTCGCACGGCCTTGCGGTACTGCACGACGCGGAAGAGCCAGAGCGCTAGCAGCGCCAGCACCGTCGCGCCCAGCAGGGCCAGCGCCAGCTCCGCCACGTCCAGCTCCATGCTGCTGGACGGCGCCTGCCGTCGTCCTCGGAAGTGCAGGAACACGGTGCCCAGTCGAGAGTCGCCGGCCGAAGCGGTGGAGGCCTGACGCGGGATTTCGGAGACTGATCTGTCGCCGCGATTTGGTCCGCGCGCATTCTTTATGGAGCGGGATTTGTGTCAGAAGGGAGCTTTCAACACGCTGATTTGAGACCAGTGCACAAATCGAGACTCTGTCCCGCTGAGAATAGGTGCATAAGAAGATGCGCAAGAATGATGACGGCTGCTTCAACTCTGAAGTGTCGTCAATGCATGAACATATACTTGGGCCAGTGCTAGGCAGGCTTATAATCCGATCTCACGGACCCTCGTCCGAGGCCTCGACGAGCACAAAGTCAGTGGGGCCGGGGCCTTCGCCTGCCTGCAGATCGCGCGAGTCCAGCTTGGCCTGCAGACTGCGCTGCACCATTCGCGCCTCCTGCGCTTCCTGCACGAGCGCGGCCAGATTCACTTGCGAGTACGGCTGCAACCGCTTCACCTCCTGCACCAGCAGCTTCTTGTGCGAGCGCAGCGTCTGGTTCTGCTGCTCCAGCGCCTCCAACCGCGCAGCCTGCTCGACGTGCGTCTCTCGCCACGAAGACGCCTCCACTTGTGCCGCAGCTAGCTGGGCTTCGAGCTCCATGTTCTCGACGGACCGCCACAGACACTGCTCTTGGAAACCAGCGCATAGTCTCTGTACGCGCTCCAGCTCGCTCGAAGGTCTTCCCTCCGGCTGCGTGGCCGAGCCATCGGGTGTCGCAGTGGACGGTGCCGTAGTGTCTTCAGACTCTGAGTTAGAGTGTCTCGATACCTTCGGCACGGGACCACCCGCGGTCGCGAACTCGAGCTGGGTGATGGTCTCCAAATTGGCCTTGTAGATCTCCTCAGCGATTTGCACGCGGTCCAGCGCTCCCTTGAGCTCCTTCTTGGTGGCCGCAAGGCTATCTTCAAGGCGAAGCTGTCGTCCGCAACAGAAAGACACACACGTCAGTCCCACCGTTATACAGTCAGCAAACACTCAAAACTTACGACTTGCTCCTCGAGCTCGTAAGTTCGCCGCTCCATTAGAGCCACCGGCATCTGATTCTCCACCGCAGCACCTTCGCTCTCGCTGTTCTCACCAAAACCGTCTTCACTTCCTTCCTCAGTTCCCCCCCACCCGGGCACATCTTCCAACGCCGTGATGTCCGAGGCAATGACGTGTTCATGCAGCCAATCCGCCGTGTCAACACCATTCAAGCCATCTGCAATCTCCAGGATGCACTCCGCAGAGTCCAGCGGCACCACCTTCACTTGGAACTGCAGCAGCTTCGACAGCACACTGCTCGTATCTGCATTCTCCCACTCCAGCGTTATCGCTCCCGTCTCCTCCGCAACAAAGTGTCCATACACAAAAGCTGCCTCCTCCAAACTGTCCGGGAATTCACAGCTCGTACGGTAGTGCGCCACCTCCCTCTCTTCCTGCTCCCCCGGTGTCACATCATTGCTACTAGCACTGTACGGGTCAATCTCCTCCTTACCTCTCTCATCTTCTCTCGAAAACCCCGCACTGAACATCAATCCTGATCCTTGCGACGCAAACTTCCACAACACCAGCTTCTTCTCCCCTTCAGCCACGTCCACAGCGACCCCTCGGGACGCACGGCCGCAAACAGCCACCCGCACCTCCACCAACCCCATCTGCTCCACCCCAGCTACAATTCCCCTCTCCACCGCCTCTCTGTAGCTCTGTCCGATGGTCTCATGGCTTGTCAACAAGTTGGCATGAAGGAACGTCTTTAATGCCAGAGACGTCGCCAGGAGCTCGGGATTCGTCACCAATGGGATCAGACAAGCCTCCAGCGCAACTGCCAGGCGAGCCCCAGCCTGTTGCCACGTATAAAAGCTCGGTTTAGCCTCATACGCTTCAATAGCCAGGAGAACGGGCGACTGAGCGACTTGAGCGGCAGATTCCAGCGCCAAGTGCTGGAACTCGCGCAGACTGCGCTCGAGCACGCGAAAGTGGCCTTCGTAGTGGAGCAGCACGAGCACGAGGGTGGCCAGAGGTCCTTCCTCGGCAGGACAAGGCGGCGCCTTCACTGCCACTTCCATGTTGATTCTTTTGCAAATTGCTACTATCGGCTAAAGTTGCTGTAAAACAGAGTGAATTTAGTTCATTCAAGGCTAATAGTTGAGATAAATAGCAGCATTTATACTATGATATTTGGCGCTCGGGACAAATTTAGCCGGAACAATTCACAATACAATAGTGAACACGAATATTTGCTTTACCATGCATTATGAGGATTCGAGGCTTGCTCTCGTCCCAATGTCTCCCTCGTCTGGTTCAGCAAGGCTTGCCGGCGCGGCCGGTTGCTATCACGCATAAGTAAACTGAGGTGGTCGCGAGTGGGCCGATAGAGTGGCCGTCTACGCGCGGTGGTCGTGCTGACCTGCATCGTAGTTTTGGCCTTCGTCCTGCTTTCCATCGTCCGGGTATGCGGTTTCCACTGGCGCTGTTGTTTCAGGGTACGGGGTCTCGGGATATGGCGTCTCGGGATACGGGGTCTCCGGGTATGGTGTCTCGGGATACGGAGTCTCCGGATATGGCGTTTCCGGGTATGGCGTCTCGGGATACGGGGTCTCCGGGTATGGTGTCTCAGGATACGGAGTCACGGGATACGGAGTTTCCGGGTATGGTGTCTCGGGATACGGGGTCTCGGGATACGGCGTCTCGGGATACGGAGTTTCCGGGTATGGCGTCTCGGGATACGGAGTTTCCGGGTATGGCGTTTCCGGAGTTGGGGTCACGGGATACGGGGTCTCGGGATACGGGGTCTCGGGATACGGAGTTTCCGGGTATGGCGTTTCCGGAGTTGGGGTCACGGGATACGGGGTCTCGGGATACGGGGTCTCGGGATACGGGGTCTCAGGATACGGAGTTTCCGGGTATGGTGTCTCGGGATACGGGGTCTCGGGATACGGAGTTTCCGGGTATGGCGTTTCCGGGTATGGCGTCTCGGGATACGGGGTCTCAGGATACGGAGTTTCCGGGTATGGTGTCTCGGGATACGGGGTCTCGGGATACGGAGTTTCCGGGTATGGCGTTTCCGGGTATGGCGTCTCGGGATACGGAGTTTCCGGGTATGGCGTTTCCGGAGTTGGGGTCACGGGATACGGCGTTTCAGGGTATGGTGTCTCGGGATACGGAGTCTCCGGGTATGGTGTCTCGGGATACGGGGTCTCGGGATACGGGGTCTCGGGATACGGAGTTTCCGGGTATGGCGTTTCCGGGTATGGCGTCTCGGGATACGGGGTCTCGGGATACGGGGTCTCGGGATACGGGGTCTCAGGATACGGAGTCTCCGGGTATGGCGTTTCCGGAGTTGGGGTCACGGGATACGGGGTCTCGGGATACGGAGTTTCCGGGTATGGCGTTTCCGGAGTTGGGGTCACGGGATACGGGGTCTCGGGATACGGGGTCTCGGGATACGGGGTCTCAGGATACGGAGTCTCCGGGTATGGCGTTTCTGGAGTTGGGGTCACGGGATACGGGGTCTCGGGATACGGGGTCTCGGGATACGGGGTCTCGGGATACGGAGTTTCCGGGTATGGCGTTTCCGGAGTTGGGGTCACGGGATACGGGGTCTCGGGATACGGGGTCTCGGGATACGGGGTCTCGGGATACGGAGTTTCCGGGTATGGTGTCTCGGGATACGGGGTCTCGGGATACGGAGTTTCCGGGTATGGCGTTTCCGGGTATGGCGTCTCGGGATACGGAGTTTCCGGGTATGGCGTTTCCGGAGTTGGGGTCACGGGATACGGCGTTTCAGGGTATGGTGTCTCGGGATACGGAGTCTCCGGGTATGGTGTCTCGGGATACGGGGTCTCGGGATACGGGGTCTCGGGATACGGAGTTTCCGGGTATGGCGTTTCCGGGTATGGCGTCTCGGGATACGGGGTCTCGGGATACGGGGTCTCGGGATACGGGGTCTCAGGATACGGAGTCTCCGGGTATGGCGTTTCCGGAGTTGGGGTCACGGGATACGGGGTCTCGGGATACGGAGTTTCCGGGTATGGCGTTTCCGGAGTTGGGGTCACGGGATACGGGGTCTCGGGATACGGGGTCTCGGGATACGGGGTCTCAGGATACGGAGTCTCCGGGTATGGCGTTTCTGGAGTTGGGGTCACGGGATACGGGGTCTCGGGATACGGGGTCTCGGGATACGGGGTCTCGGGATACGGAGTTTCCGGGTATGGCGTTTCCGGAGTTGGGGTCACGGGATACGGGGTCTCGGGATACGGGGTCTCGGGATACGGGGTCTCAGGATACGGAGTTTCCGGGTATGGTGTCTCGGGATACGGGGTCTCGGGATACGGAGTTTCCGGGTATGGCGTTTCCGGGTATGGCGTCTCGGGATACGGGGTCTCAGGATACGGAGTTTCCGGGTATGGTGTCTCGGGATACGGGGTCTCGGGATACGGAGTTTCCGGGTATGGCGTTTCCGGGTATGGCGTCTCGGGATACGGAGTTTCCGGGTATGGCGTTTCCGGAGTTGGGGTCACGGGATACGGCGTTTCAGGGTATGGTGTCTCGGGATACGGAGTCTCCGGGTATGGTGTCTCGGGATACGGGGTCTCGGGATACGGGGTCTCGGGATACGGAGTTTCCGGGTATGGCGTTTCCGGGTATGGCGTCTCGGGATACGGGGTCTCGGGATACGGGGTCTCGGGATACGGGGTCTCAGGATACGGAGTCTCCGGGTATGGCGTTTCCGGAGTTGGGGTCACGGGATACGGGGTCTCGGGATACGGAGTTTCCGGGTATGGCGTTTCCGGAGTTGGGGTCACGGGATACGGGGTCTCGGGATACGGGGTCTCGGGATACGGGGTCTCAGGATACGGAGTCTCCGGGTATGGCGTTTCCGGAGTTGGGGTCACGGGATACGGGGTCTCGGGATACGGGGTCTCAGGATACGGAGTTTCCGGGTATGGTGTCTCGGGATACGGGGTCTCGGGATACGGAGTTTCCGGGTATGGCGTTTCCGGGTATGGCGTCTCGGGATACGGGGTCTCGGGATACGGAGTTTCCGGGCATGGCGTTTTCGTAGTTGGGGTCACGGGATACGGAGTTTCCGGGTATGGCGTTTCCGGGTATGGCGTATCAGGCACGGGTGTCGTTGGGTATGGCGTTTCGGGATACGGAGTCTCGGGATATGGCGTCTCGGGATACGAGGTCTCGGGGCCATAAGTTTCCGGATACGGAGTTTCGGGTGCACCAGTCTCGGGGTATGGAGTCGTCGGTGCCGGGGTCTTGTGATCCGGGTATGGAGTCGTCGGTGCCGGTGTCTTGTAGTCCGGGTACGGAGTGGTCGGTGCCGGGGTCTTGTGATCCGGGTATGGAGTCGTCGGTGCCGGTGTCTTGTAGTCCGGGTATGGAGTGGTCGGTGCCGGGGTCTTGTGGTCCGGGTAAGGAGTGGTCGGTGCCGGGGTCTTGTGGTCCGGGTAAGGAGTGGTCGGTGCCGGGGTCTTGTAGTCCGGGTATGGAGTGGTCGGTGCCGGGGTCTTGTGGTCCGGGTATGGAGTCGTCGGCGCCGGGGTCTTGTAGTCCGGGTATGGAGTGGTCGGTGCCGGGGTCTTGTGGTCCGGGTATGCAGTGGAGCTTGGTTTGCTCGGGGCTGGCGTCGGGTACTCGTCCTTGCCACCCTTGGTGGCTGCAGGAGTGACTTCGGGTGTGCCGGACTCGTACGTCGTTGGACACGGCGTGGCCGTGGAGCCCGAGACGGACGGGAAGACGCAGCCCCACGTGTCTCCGAGCACGATAGCGCACTCGGCATCCTCCTTGGCTGTGCACTGCTTGCCGTCGAACGAGAAGAGGTACGGGTGGCAGTCGGCCGTGGCCACGTCGCCCTTGAGCGGACACGCGGTTCCAGCCGGCGCTTTACCGGCGCCAGAGCAAAGAGCTCCCCGGGAGGACGAGATGGTGTACGTGGCGTCGAATTGCACCGACACGGGCAGGTCAGCGGCTGCAAGGCCGGCCAAGGCCAGCGCGGCGAGCGCCGCTGCGAAGTGGAGACACGTCATGGTCGGGGTCCGTGCGGTGAAGTCAACGGGGTTGGAAGTCGCGGGGCGTGGAGGGTCAAGTGCTCGAAGCCGAGCAAATTGAAAAGTGGGCGTCGTGGTGAGACTCTGCCACTCAAATGGAGGATGCCGTCATGGGATCATTTGCAATGGAATGGGTTGCTGCACCAAGATTTCCTGGAAGTGCTGGCGTGCTGTGAGAAACGCTTTGGCGTCTGCCGCTGCGGACAGCAAACTTAGTGGTCTTCTGATTGAAGTTACCTTCCAGAAAGATGCCAAGCAGGGCGCTCGATCTCGCCACTGTTGTCGCGCAGAGAGGCCCTGCTGTCCGACACTCCAGACCCTTCATAGTCATAAACGGCGGGGGATTCAGGCGTGCAGTAGGACAATCGCCCGTGTTGCTCGACAGTGCTGCAGCATGCCGAGCGCAATAGCAGTCGATAGTATCTGTTCGATTGTCAGGCTCGAGAGGCAGTGCTATGCCCTCCAGCACGAACCCAATAGGTTCAACGAGTGGCACGTGATGCAAAAATTTGTTATGGGTGAACGGCAACGCTGTCGTCGCCAGTGTCGAGGGTGCTCGAGACCACTTCACCGTGCGCAATGCGCACGGTGCTTTCGTGCCTGGTGGCCCTGTAGCATTGCAACTAGCAAAGTCACTAACGGCAAATTGGTCGTGCCTACCTTCGCGTTCGTGGTCTCTACGGCTGAGTGTTGTCCTCAACGGGCACGAGATCTGTACCCGAATTTGCACCAGAAAAAGATCCGTGAACTCGAAAGAAGTCGATGGGACGCCGGAATGGGTGCAGCCCAAGCCCGAAATCCAGCGCAAGCCTCGGCTACTGAGCATAAGTTTTGTGTGGTAAGGTGGCCTTCTGTTTGAAGGTTAGTTTTTTTTTCCAATGAGCACAAGTGGAGACTTAAAGAAATGTAAATGGTATATACTAATACGCAGTAGAATGCAAAGGCAAAACGTAAATGCCCCACTAGAAGACTCAACGCTGCGGAGTATTGTCTACGGTCGACAACGGCTCAGTAATTGACCCGCGCAGGGCTTGTTCGGATCTAGGATATGCAAGACCTACAGACCCTTCTTGCGTAGAGCCTTCTTGGTGTGGCCATTCTTGGCGTGAGCCTTCTTGGTGTGAGCCTTCTTGATGTGGCCCTTCTTGGTGTGAGACTTCTTGGTGTGGCCCTTCTTGGCGTGATGTGATCGAGTGTGCTTTGTGGGAGTTGATCTCAGCCTTGACGTGTGTTGGTCCTTTGTACAAGGAGCACGCGTCTTCGTTGGCGAAGTGCGCTTGACTGGAGTACGCGTCGTAGCTGGAGCTCCAGTACGCACAGCCGGTGTCGACGGGGTCTTCCCAGTCGCTTCCTCAGTTGGCGTATTGGATGACGTTGGCATTGTCCCAGTATAGGACCCAGGTGTTCGCGTCCTAGGAGATTGAGTTATTGGCGACCCGGTCACCGGAGTTCGAGTCGACGGAGTTTGAGTTGTCGGTGTCTCGGTCGTCGGCGTCTCGGTCGTCGGCGTCTCGATGGCTGGCGTTTGAGTTGTCGGTGTCTCGGTCGTCGGCGTCTCGATGTCCATCGCTCTGAGATTTCGATCAATGTTCTTGCTTTGTTCTTCGGAATGTGAATTTACTAGTGTTGTATCTCCAGATCCAGCAAACACGCAGCCCCATGTGAAATCCGTAAGAATGGCACATTCGGCGTTCACTTTGGCCACACAGTGCGCACCATCATAAGACGCAAAGCGAGGGTGGCATTCGGCGATGGCGATGTAACCTGCTATTGGGCACGCCCAACCGAGGGGCGTCGCCCCGAAACCAGCACATGGTGGGCCTCGGGTATCTGGGAGCAAGTACACTGCGTCGCCTTGAACGGCCACCCCGGTGTCTGCGAGCCCCGATGAAGAAATGCAAGCGAGGGCGACGAGTACCACAATTGACCCGGATATCATCGGGGGTCTCTTGTACAGCGTGTGGAGGTCAAGCGGTTGTGTTGGAGTTGTGCAGCAAATACGAAAGTGAACTCAGCCTTATCAAGTCATTGGTCCGACTGGGTTGCACTTACTCGGTCTTTCACGAAACAACCTCATCGAGGAGTCCGCCCGTGCTCACATTACCACCCTGTAGTGTATCTGATAAGTATCCAAGATGCAAGCGAAACGTGCCAGCAAGAGCGCCGACAACGTAGGCGTGCTTCCCTTTGCGTTGCGAAAATGACGATTAGATCCGGAAACCAGCTACCGGTAGCTAGAGTTTAAGAGTTGTTGCTAACTCTAGAGACGGCTTGCACTTGTACATATACCTATCAGTGGCACTACTTTAGCAATATTTTCTGCTAACTTAAATAGAAAATTTCTTATTAAATAGAAACAAACTATCGAACGTACCTAACTACATGTAATAACAAACTTTTCAGTTCGTACGTGGCAGTCCCTTCGCCATGCAGGCGGTGCTGAGTCGCGTGCACCGCATCGTGGTGCCCCCCGAGGAACCCGAGGTGTCGCAGCCTCTCGTCCGCAGCGTCGCCGACGCGTCTAGCTCCCCATCGACACCCGTGGTGGGTCTCAGCGCGCTGTCAAACCCGCAAAACACCTCGAACCCGACCGCTTCTACTGAAATCCGAGCGGAAATCGCGCTGGCGGTCGAGCGTTTGCAATTTGCAACGCTCCTGGGGGAGCGCAAGAAGGCGGTGGATGCCCTTCAAGCATTAGCTCAGAAATCCCACGCGAATCGGAGTCCTGGCGACCGCAGGAGCAGCTCGACCGACCCCACAGTTGAAGAGCAGGAACTTGGACAGGCCGCTGTGCCTGCCGTGTTGGCCGCCCTGGTGTCCGACCCTCGGGACACAGAGCTCATGGAGGCGATGCTCGAGTTCCTGCAGGCCATTGTGAGCCGCGCGCCCTCGGCGGCCCTTCTGCTGCTGGAGCAGCCGCCGGCCCCTGCTACTTGGGGCACGCAGACGTGCCTCACGCTGCTGCAGGACCCGTCGCCGTGGATCCGAGGCCCTGCTATTGCCCTAGTGAGAGCGCTGCAGGACGCACAGCCCAAGGCTTTTGCCACATCAGTGCTGGAGTGCAAGGAGGGACTCCGCAGACTCTTGGAGGTCGTGGAGGACCGGCGAGAACATATTCGAGACGCGGCGTTGGCCGTGCTCGGACAATTGACAGGGAGAGACAAGAACGCACAGCAGTTCTTGGCCTTTGAAGAAGGCTTTGCCAGGCTGTTTCAGATTATGGAGGTGGAAGGAGTGACGGAGACCGGAGCAAGCCCCGCTAGTAGTGTTATCGCGGACTGCTTGCAGATCGTGAACAATATGGTGAGAGACAACCTCATGACGCAGACGCTGTTTCTCGAGATGCCGTATCTGGAGACACACGTGCCTCGACTGCTGAGGCTGCCGGGGCTTGATGGAGGAGAGGAAGCGGAGGATGCAGCTGCACTCGGGAGGAGAAAAAGAGTGCTGAAGCTTGGACTGCAACTAGTTCGTTTTCTCGTAGCTGGATTGTATGAAGGAGCCCGTGAGTCGTCGCTGGATGAAATGGCGCAGCGGGATCGGGCCCGTAAAAGCCAGGAGCTGGCGAGGATACAGAGCCTTGTTGCCCGACAGGAAGCGCTCATGGGCGCTGTGGGTGAATTGGTTTGCTGCCGTAGCGATGCACTTACTGATCTGCGACTGCAGGCGCTAGATTTGCTACGTTTAGTAAGTGAACACAATGGTGGAGCGCAGATGATCCTGGTAAATCTGTACGCGTCGCCGTCGGGGCGCAACGTTCTCGCGGAGCTTCTGAATCTCGACGTAGGGAACGAAAGTGATGAGTCGCCTGTAGCTGCTGCAGCGTCGGCGCTTCTGGATGCGCTTTTTCAAGAAAATGAAGGCGCCCGTATGTCAGTGCTGCAGCATATCCAGTCGGTACCCCCACCACCGATGTCTGCCGGGGGAGACGACGGTGGCGGCGGCTATGATGCGTTCTCAGCTCCTCCCTCTGCAGGCCGAGTCCTACTGGATGCTTTTATCATGAACACTGATTTTATTGTCCAGAACAGCGACAGTTCCGACGTTGAAACGCTGAATACGAAGCTAGTGGTGACCTGGAAAGCAAGTCATCGACTGGCGAGTTTGCTGGCGGATAGTGCATACTGCAAAGAGCTCGCACTTCGCGTGCCAGCCGAGTACGATGACTCAGAGGCCCGTGCGGTTGCAGGTGGGTTATTTCTCTCGCGCTGCCTACGCTTGCTACGATCGCCGACGGACGAGGCGTTGGGAGCTGCATTCCAGTCTATCGTTTTCCAGGCCAAACTCTCGGTGCTTTTGTTGCTTATCCGCTGGTGTCACGGCTGCCCCAAGGCTGTTCGGGAGATCGTTGGTTCTGTGACGAACTTGTCGGTGCTTGTGGACGGTCTTTCTGATAACCAACCATCTTGTTCACCTCGAGCTTCGACTGAGATGATTCAGCTACGGGGTCTCGTCGCATTGCTGCTTGGCTGTTGCTTAGAATTTCTATGTGAAGACGAGGAAGAGCAGGCCTTGAAGATTGCGAGCACAACAGTAACAGCAGCTGCGACGGAAGATGAGCAGGGTTTGCAGATGACACGAGACCAGCTTCTCCAGATGATCAGCAAGCGCGTAAGTCTTGAGCGGTTTACAGATGCGTTGGTCCAGTTTCAGCAAACTCCAGCAATGCTGGCGTGTGCCCGAGCAAGCAAGGGACAAAGCTCGCGCGCTTTGCTCGCCTATCGTGCTGCATATGATGTATGCGATGAGGACGGTACAGGTAAAGTGGCGAGCGAAGAGGCCGAGGCACATTATTTGTTCCTGCTTTATGAACGAGACTTCACGGTATTCTACCGTGAAATGGCTGAGCAGATTCAAAAACGCGTCATCGCGATTTACACTGGGGTGGGCAGTGGATCTTCGCCGACTTCAGGTGTTGATTCTGGTGCCCATAATGCCATGGGTGCCTATCAAGACCTCATTCGTATGCAAGACAAACAGATCCGCGATCTACAGCAGCAAGTGACAGACCTAAAGCAGAATGACGTACGCCGAGTTGGTGAGGCCATCCGTCCGAGTAGCAACCAGGGACAAGAACCACAACTCGCAGAGAAGTTGGCTGCTCAGTGCCAGCACGTCGAACGAGAAAAGGCAGAACTGGAGATCAAAATCAAGAGTATGTCAGAGTCTGCGCTGGAGATGGAGACTCGCGTGAACGGACTCACGATGGCTTACGAACAGCTTGAACGAGAACATCAGCAACGCGGGCAGGAGCTCGCTGCCGCTCGTTCTGGGGTAGAGGGAGTGCAGTCTCGTTCAGTGCCTTCAAGTACCATGCAAGAACAGCTCTCTGCGTTACAGGCTGAACTGGACACGGAGCGGGAATCTACTCGACGATTGCGTAGTGAGGTGGTTGCAGCCAAAGGTGGCGCCACAATGCAGGCTCTTCGTGAGAAGAGCGATGCCGAGTTAGCGAACGCACGTCTTATGAAGCAGCTTGAGGAGCTTCGAGTGGAAAGCGAACGTAAGGACGAACACCTTGCGGAGTGTAACCAGATGCTTGAAACGCTGACCGAAGGTCAGGCGCTAGTCAAGAACGACAACGAGAGGCTGAAGGCGCAACTTACCGAGGCACTGTCGCTATCCGCTGGGGAATCAGGACAAACTGAATTCAAAAGCGTCGTGGACGGTTTAATTGACGACAAGGCACGTTTGGAGAGGCGCATCGAAGAGTTAGAGATTGCTGCGCGTGCCGCCTACGAAAAGGATCAGGAAGTGCTTCGGCAACGAATCCAGGAGGTGGAGCAAGCACGTCGCGCTAGCCCCCCAGTGAGCGTCGAGTGCTCTGCTCTTGAGACTGCATTGCCCAACAACGAAGTGCTCAATGGCGACGCGCCCAGCAGTGAAGGACCCCAGGAGGTACATGGTGGGGATCATCGCCTGAAGGAGTTGGTATCGGCCCAACTCGAGGAACTGAAAGAGTTGCATGCTCTTGTGGCTGAAATGGAAGCAGTAGCCAAAGACCGCGAGACACAGGTGAACCAGGCCTCGTTCTTACAGGAACTGGTGGCGGGGTATGACGTGCAATCGCGGCGTGACAAGGACAAGTTCGATGCAACCGTGCGCGAGCTTGAAGACGAACTAGCTCGTGCGTTTCTAGAGAAGAAGGATGCTGGTCGCAAGGCGAAAGCTGCGGTGAAGGAGCTCGAGAACGAGGTGGCGCGCTTGTTCCTCGCCAAGGTCGAACTCGAGAAGGAGCTAGCAACTCACCAGCAGGAGGGAGACGCGGGTCCTGCAGAAAATGGCGCAGCTCTCAGTGTGAATGGCTCGTTCCGAAGGTCCATCGAGTCGGAGAACAGCAACGACTCAACTGTCGACGACCTGTTCGTACTGGTGGCAAGTTTAGAGATTCAGTGCTCGGTACTGCGCGAGACTTTGAAAGAGTCACAAGGAGAAGATGCAGTTGCAGTGGCGGTAGAGCTTTCAAGGCAGCGTGGTGCCGTCGTCTCCGTCTAGCTACACATCCAGAGGAAGCTGTGCAGACTTCGCTGGTCATTTATTAACATGAACTCTTCCCCGCCTGGTACGATAGCCACAGCCATAGCACTCACTCGTTTTTCCACCTGCTCCAGGAGAACGCCAAAAGCACAAGCAGTCCATAGGCAGCGGCCACAAGTTTCGTGCTAAAGCCCGACATGATAGAAATTGGGTCGTCGACGACGTGGATATGGCTCCCTCCACTCGTGTGGGTATCACACGTCGCTCGGCACGCACCGCAGGGGCACTGCTTGTCATCCGTCGACTTGGACGCGATAGATTCCAGCAATTGCGCCTGTGCGGGCAACGTTCCACGCATCTCGACGACCTCCGAGTAGTTGGAGCACTTGAGCACGTCATGTTCAAAGGACGCGTCCTTGCTCGCATTGAACTTCAGGGAGATATACTCGCCATGGCCCACAGCGCCAACCTGCATCTGGTAGTTTAGAAAGCCCAGCGACGACTTCATGGCCGCAGCCATCGACGCCATCGCCGTGTTCTTGCACGAGTCGAATACTGCACACGTGAAGTCCTTGTCTAGCGCCACATCCAGCTCCAACACCTTCACTTTTTCTTTACCCGTCATGGGGTCCGGTCGGTAATTGGTGCTCGGCCACGGATGCGCCATCTGCATGAACTGATCCTGCTCGGGCGAGCACACGAGGCCGCACCACAAGTTCATGAGGTTGGCGGCGCAAGCGTCGCACCCACCGGCGCTGTTCTTGGCGAAGACACTGGCCACTAGCTTGAAGTTCTCGGCCATAGCTTGGTTTTGCTGCCACGAGCAGCACGCGTCGTCCTTGTAGGCTGGACACTGGATGGCGAACTGATTGCAGTGAGGGCCAGCGGCCATACCGTCCTGGCGACACACACAAGCTCCGTTGATGCATTGGCCCTTGCCGTAGCAGTCCGTGGCGTTAGTACAGCTGCCACCACCGATGGTGCTTGGCCAGCCATCCCCGGTCATCTGCAAGAAAGTATCCTATTAATTACGCGGATTTTATCAGGATTATTGGTAGATTATCGTACGGGCTGCGGCTCTGCCGGCTGCTTGTGCGCCTCGGGAATGCACTCGTCGTAGTCTGGGATGTTGTCCGGGTTCACACACGACTGCGTCATCACACACTTGGCCTCGGTGGGCGGTGGGGCCGCCGATGCCAGCAGCACGAGCAGAAGGGGGAGCAGCGCCATCTTGAGCCGAATTCTGGCTTTGACAAGCTTCAAGCAAACGTATCAGAGGGAATCAGATGTATCAGAAAGAATCAGATTTACCTTACTGTTACTACTTGTAGTACTACTACTTGTAGTAACTTCCACCCGAGAACCACATACAAGTAGTACATGCTTCGTCAAGAACAGCGACGTTTTCCACGACTGGATTGCAGCGCACAGGAACCGTTCCTACTGACGACGCCAGGATGTCCAGACATGCTGGTGATTTCGCGGAAGGGTGGGTCTCTGTTCGAGGTGTTCTACGGCCTCACCAACAGTGGCGGTGAAGTGATGCAATTCCAACGCAAGACTTTCGCGAAGCCGTGTATTAAACGCCCACTCCGTGAATCGACAGCCTCGGAGATTCACAATTGCGGGCGGACGGTGCATACGATTTCTTGATGATTTGGTCGAGTCTCGTGAGAGTTTTGACCTGTTCCGTTTCACAGTCACCTCACGGTTGAATCGTTTGCAGATAGTGGGGTTGGCAAGCCCTACGGAAAAGGCCAAACACGAGGTCATGCAACCGAATTCGGCCGCAAAACTCCGCAGTGCAAAGTTGAAGTGCCCTCAGTCCTCGGATTGGTTTATAAATGCGTCATTTTCATCCAATCGTTGCAATATCGCCGCAGCCGCTCATTTTGCCGAATATGCTGCGCCCACACCAGCGGCTCGTACGCCGCTGCGCTGCGGCTTCAAGCGGCCGCCGCGGCTTCTCCAGTGAGTCCGGCGACTGGCTTGGCATCAACTCCGAGTACCTATCGATGCGTGGATTGGCCATCGTCCGCCGCGTGCTCAACGGGATGCCCGAGTTCGTGCGCTACAGTCGCAGTAAGCCGCGTATCTTCGTGTCGGGGGCGTCCGACGAGGTGCGCAGCTCCATGTACGTGCTATCCCAGTTCCCGATGGCCGCGCGGGTGGATCTGCCGGAGTTTGTACGAGGAGCGGAGCGCGCGGCCCACACAGTCCTCCAGAGACTGTACGCACAGGAGGCGGGCGAGACGAAGGAGCTCCTGGAGCAACTGGCGACGCCCGAGAGTCTCAAGCTGCTGCTGCACAAACCTTCGGCCCCCCTAGAAGGCGATGACAAAGCGCGACGAGCAGTTTTGGAGCAGGTCACCTTTCACAGTGCAGCGCTGGAAGCCGTGGAGTACACTAGAGAGAAGGAAGAGGAGGAGATCAAGGGCGAGTGGCTCACGCTGCGAGTGCACTACGACGTGACGGAACACTTGCTCATCTCGTCCGAAGGTGGAGAAGGTATCGAGGACCGACGCGCGATCAATACGCAGTTCGCGTGGACGTTTGAAGCTGATGTGACCAAGCCGGAGGATCTCGAGTGGGCCATTGTAGCAGCCACACCGTTTCAGGAGAAGCCCGCGGTGCTCACATCGCAGACGGACGAGAAGGCAGAAGAGTAATGCCGACAGACCTTGTTGTGACCGTTCAAGACAATAGAACTCAAGTGTTGATACGCCATTGCTTCACCATTCATCAAAGTATTCAGCACAGTGGTACTTTTCATTATGCGCAGAGGTGTAGAGAAAGCGATTTCAGAGGATAAAATATTGCACAAGTGGATTACAATGACTATAGGTCAATATTTCACTTGAGATGAGAAGCAGATATGACGGGGTATCGGAATATGGTTGTATGCAAACGCTCGTCCCACTAGTGTTGGCGCATTCCCAGCGACTATCGGTATTAATAGTGAGCGTGAAGGCCCATGGCGACAACGGGGCCTCTCCCCGCGCCCTACGACGATGGCAGCTCCACCGAGAGCGAGTACTATTTCGACCCGGAGGAGGAGGAGGCGCCCTACAAGCACGAACCGCAGGTGAAGCAGGAGCCGCTAACAGTGCAGGAGAACACAGCGATTAAACAGGAATATACAAATGAGAGGACATTGCAAGAGGGTGCGGAAGAGATTCAGCCGCCGAAGGGCAGCGAGTGGAGCCACGGGGCGGCCGTCGTGTGTGACAATGCGGTGGAGCGAGCGCTCGCCATGGCCAGCAGATTCGAGCGAGCGATGAGCCGGACGCAGCGAGAAGAGGAGCTGACGGCCGATACAATGCACAGCAATGAACGCAGCACGTCTCCCTTGAAGAGCAGTGAGGAGGGGGCGAAGACAGTGAATTTGAAGAAGAAAAAGAAGGTGAAAGTAAAGTCCAAGATGGTGTCGCTGAAGAGTGTGAAGGCGACGACGCCGACGGTGGCAGCAATGAAGCCGGTGGTGGTGGGGCTGAGACGCCCACCGAGTATTGTCACGGGGGCGCCGATTGAGCTGGAGAAGGGACTGTCGGTGCCTCGTTCAAGCTCGCGGAAGTCACCAGCGAATCAGTCGTCTACCCGTCAGAAAGCTAGCCCGAGCCATGGCAAGACGAAGCAAAACGCTCAAACGGAAGAGAAGCTATTGATACTGAGGCACCAGACAGAGCGGAAAAAATCCCCATCAGTGCGAAGAACGGAGCTGGAGAAGCTGTCTTTGAGTCGACAATCGGAGCAGAGCAAGTTACCGCAAAGTTTTGGCAAAAAGCGCAGCAGATCGCCATCACGTCACCGACGTACGGAACGGAGCAACTCACCACTGAAGGATTATTCTAGAAGAAGTCGAAGCAGATCCCCGCCAAGGCGACCAGTTAAGGAGAGACGGAAACGATCGAGATCGAGATCACGATATCACGATACAGAAAACGCTTCAAGCCCGCGACACCACCATGGCTCAGAAAAGCGATCCAGACACAGTTATGAGCGACGATCGAACCTGTCGATACACGATCGTCGTAGAAGCAGAAGTCGTAGTTTCGATCGAGAGCGTGATAGATACGATCATGGTCACGAAGCCAGACACGAGCATTACGACAACAGCGAGCGAAAATCTGCACCACGGGATATTAACAAAACGGACCACGACCCTCGTCGTCGTAGCCATCGTGAGCCCATTCCTGTAACACACGGGAAGCAGCAAAGCGATGAAGACGCGGTCCGATATCGAAACAGAGATGTCAACACCTCACCAAGCGAAAGGACCTCTCACAAGAAAAATGCTCTACCAGCTCGAAACGAAGATCAAATTGGTGGCCGCAGCGCTGGAAGGTGCAATGCAGTTGTTATGCTAAATCGTGGCCGAAGCGGTAGCAAGTCACGGCTCCAAACACCCGATGAGAGCTCTTCATCCACTGCCTTGCCGAACCACAGGAACGTTACGAAGAGGACTCCAACAGATCCGCGTATCGGACCTCCTAAGCAGAAAAATGCTGTCTCGCACTCAAACAACAACTCCAAGAAGCCTGCATTTGTCCATCACGACGCTTTTGCGCGAAGGGTGTTCAAGCTCAAGCTACAAGAAGCTGATGTGGATGAGAAAACCACAACCGGGTCTCACGGTTCTGATAAGTGGTTTTATGAAAATCGTCGAAGAGGTATTGCTGCTGAGCGAGCACGGTTAATGGCGCAGAACTTGGAGCGCTTTGAGACACTGTACGCAACATCAACGGTGTCGAAGTCGGAGCTGAAGAGGTACCAAGACGATCGGGACTTTGCCTGGCGAGTGGTTCAATTCAAGCGAAAGCAGGCATCTTTGCAGGAGCAGAACGACCTGTTTATCTCGTCCGAAAAAAGAGTGGAATTGTGGCGTCGACTGGACCAAGATCGGGAGAAGCTGATTGCGGAGAACGGCGCCATGTTTCACAAAGTTATGATGAGTCAAGGCCAGACTGAAGGCACATTTAGAGCGAGAGAACGAGATGCATTCACTACAAATGCTGACGCACTGCGACGTCCGGGGAAGCGTGTGCACGACAAGCAATTGCACAAGGGGCAACCCAAATTGTATAGACAAGCATTGGGTAACCCTTCAACCATGCTGCAGTCGGCTTCGACCAATTCTCGCGTTGTTGTGGGCGCTGCGCTAGCCGACAACCACAACACCCTGCATTCCCAGCCCAGCAGTGTACCTTGGTTTCTGAAAGGATGAACAGCTTCGGCCATCGTGTACCTATAGCCAAAACGAATCTGTGAGCTCACACGCGTACATGTATTACTTTCAACGCGCTGGTGTGAATATTAATGTAGCACAAAAGCCTGTGTTGGTGTGAATAAACTAACACTTTGTAGTAACCAAAAAGCGGGTCAAATGCGAAGGCATCTGGCAAAAATACAGCCTTGGTATTTTGCACTGGAACATCATTATCAGGCAATGCCTAATGAGCGTGGCCACTTCAAAGACGCTCAATAGTTGAGGCTAACCACCCCAGCTATAGAGAACTGTTGGCACTGGTACGCTTCAGTGAATCAAGCTCCTGAATAATTGACTGCACAATGGTCTCGGCAGATTTCTCCTGCGCGAAGCCTGGAGATTGTCCCGACCAGAGAGACGAGAACGCCGTGTCGCCATTAGCTTCAGCAGCCTTCTTGAGCGCACCCAGAGGTGCACCAGCAGTTGGGAACTCCGGGGCGACAGCACACATTGGACCAAGGTCGCGCATCACACGCGTGACGAATCCCCGCGCAGGTCGACCAGAAAAGATGTTGGTGATCGCAGTCTCTTCGCCAGTAGCAGAGCTCGCGGCTCGCTTCAGCGCCTCTCGGTGTAAGCCTGACGTCTTCGCTTCGTCCGCGAGCAAGAACACGGTTCCCATTTGCACCGCCGCAGCTCCGAGCACACTAGCCGCCAAGACGCCACGAGCGTCGCCAACGCCGCCGGCTGCAATCACTGGGAGCGCCACTGCGTCAACAATCTGCGGGACTAACGACATGGTCCCGAGTTGCTGTGGGAAGTCCATGGAGCTGTTGCGATACTCCTTCCCGTCCGAAGGGCTCGACCCGTTCTCCCTTGGCAGGAATACACCTCGGTGGCCACCAGCCTCGATACCCTGAGCGATGATAGCGTCGCAGCCCCTCTCTTCCAGCCAAACTGCTTCGCGCATAGTGGTGGCCGTCGAAATGACAAACGCTCCCGTGTCCTTGACACTTTGCAGCATTTGAGGAGGCGGCAGGCCGAAGTGGAAGCTGACGACTTCGGGCTTGAGCTCCTGCACCAGTTGAAGACTCACGTCGTCGAAAGGCATGCGCAAAGCCCCTTTAGCTGTCAGCTGAGCCACGTCCACGTCGTACTCTCGGTAGTACGGAGCGAGGATGTCCTGCCACTGCTTGTCGGCCTTGGGGTTGGCCGGAGGAAGCGAGTGGCAGAAGAAGTTGAGGTTCACAGGAGCCGAGAGCTCCTTCGTCGCCGCTCGAAAGCGCTGCACATGCTCGCGCACAGCATCGGGCGACAGCAGGGCACAGGGAATGGCTCCCAGACCGCCACCACGGGCGACAGCAATCGCGAGGTCGCTGGCTTGCGCGCCGGCCATCGGCGCTTGGAACAGTGGCACTCGCAGCCCCAGCCGCTGGATGATCCGAAGGTCGTGCCACGTCATGACGTCGCAAAAGAGAACACGACTTGGGCGACACTAGGCGAGATTGGAAGTGAGACCCGGCATGGGTGCACCTCATATCCACAGAATCCTGATGAGTGACCTAGCTCGGAGCTGATTCGCTCTGCAGCCACTAGCGACGTGGGCTGGATCTTGACCACCGCAAGCTCGCCGCCTCTCGACTGAAGACGCTGCGGTGGAGAGCAGCTTTTGTTGCACCGGTTGCTCCCGGTGTACCCATATCTCGCCAACGAACAGCAATTGAAATGGATACTCTGACGTCGCCCTGCGTCGATGCATCCATATTACTCACAACAAAACGATGTGGATGCGCCCGTAATCATTCTTCAAATTTCCTTGGTCTCACTTCAGATCAGGCGCTCGAGATGAAGCGCGAGTTGCGCTCCGTGACGCTCAAGGCCTCGCCGCTGGCGTTCGCATCGCCCGCCACTCGCCGCCGCTCCTGGAGTCTCGGGCCGCTTTTGCTGCTCTACGGTCTGGGCTTCCTGCTGCTGGAAGTCTTGCTGTTCCGACACGCACATTTCTCGACGCATCGACGGCTCGTGGAGGCCCCCGAGGACTCGCAGCGCTTTGCGCTGTCGCCACCAGATCTGGAGGACGCTGAGTTCGCCAAGATCCACGTCCCCCATTGGATGACGGCCAAGGACGCCGAGGTGCCCGTCCAGGAGAGAGAGCATCTGAGCTGGCTGCATGCGGCCTGCATAGCCAAGAAACAAGCCATTATCCCGTGGCAACACGGCGCACCAGAGTACGCGGAGCAAGAGAAGCAGCAGGACGCAATGGTGCTGGAGAGAGGAGACCCGAGAGTCCTGGAGCAGCTCAAGAAGTGTCCAGACGTGGACATCTACTTGCCAGACGGGATCCGAGGCCTCGGATACTGCGAAGATGCCATCGCATTTACCAAGTGTAAGAGGTCTTAGCAGTGCAAGTTTAGTGTGGAGTGCTGCTGATTGCTCTATGGTTTTATTCGCAGATATGCACTCGAGGTTGCTGCCATTGTGGGCGTTGGAAGACACGTTCTTCGACCCGGAGACCAAGCGCAACGTCATGTACTACGAGCTGTGTCCGCTGACACCGATGCTGTTCTTCAACCACTACTGGGATTCGCGGCCGGATCGGTCCGAGTGGCCGCGGTCGAAGCCGATCTACATCATGCCGAACATCGAAATGCGAGAGCTCACGGCGAAGGAGTACTGGAGCGTGGACGTGGTGCTCTGCCGGACGTTGGCCTGTGACCAGCGCGTGAAAGCTTGGTACGCGCAGGAGGGAAACCCGCGTGATGCCAAGGTCTTTTACACTAAATTCACGTCCTCGGATACCGCTGCCCACGCTATTGAAATGCTTGGGGAGGACAATATCCGACCGAAAAACTTTGCAACAGTACGTTTCACGCACACGGCTGGCTCCAGGTACGCTATCATGTCGGACTATTTTCTGAGGTTGCGACTCGGTTTACAGATTGCTCTGGTGGCTCTGTAGTCCGTACAAAGGCACTCAGCAGGTACTTGACTGCTGGTTGTCGCATCCAAACTTCCCGCCGCTGGATCTGTACATTCATGAAAACAGCTACGGCGACAATTATCAAGGCGTTTATGATGAAGCGATTCTACGCGCGCCTAACGTGAACCTGATCCGCAGGCGCTTGGATGCCGTGGGCTTCGGACAAATACTGGCCGAGACTTCATTCTTCCTCTGCCCAAGCACTCAAGAAGGTTACGGCCACTACATCGATCAGGCACGAGCTTCAGGAGGTGTCATCATTACCACGGACGCGCACCCGATGAACGAACTTATCCCATCAAAGGATACTGGTATTCTGGTAGCTAGTCAGCGTGAATCCGGGCCCGATATGCTTCTCGGCGGAGCATATCACGGCACGCATGGGCTCCGATCGGTCGATGGGCTCGTCGCCAAGTTTTCAGCGCAAGATCTCTGCGCCTCCGTAGAGTACGTGCTGGAGCACACGAGTCAAGCCCAGCGCGAGGCCATGGCCAAGAAAGCTCGCCAACAGTACCACGAAGACACCAAGTTCTTCGCGCAGCGTATGATCCAGCTGCGACTATTTGCCCGCCAGGAGCGAAATTCCTGGATCCCCCCCGAGGAAGACATTGCCGTGGGAGACCCCGAGCGGATAACCCTTCTACGCGTTGACCTCGGTTCTTGATGCTGGATACTTCACAGTGACCACGAATTCGGCAGACATTCCGCGTACAACTTTATAAGCGCCGTTGTTGTTTTTCTTAACAGCAATTAACTAGGCAAATAATATATGTTGTTGTTGGTATTCGTCGATGCATGCTGATCAAACACCAAGCATAGCTTCGTCGGAACTCACCATTCAAGACGATCTGGTGTTTGCAGCATCAATCGGACAACTAAATAATGCGACCATGGTCGCCAGACGGAAATGTACCTTTTTCTAATCGTAAAGGTGAAGACGTACACCGTACATATACAGTTTCGGCATAACGCTTACATTCGGTCGACTACGGCGTGCTGTAACCACTAAAATGCCAACCGAAATTTTCACTCGTTCGTCATTGCAGTCCTTCGTAATCCGTCTCGTTGCTTTGGGCTGTCGTCTAGTAATAATGGTTCTCCGGCCCGAATGACCGACGCATCATAATTTTGCGATAATGCTGAATGCTTTGAAAGGCCATGAACCACGAACGACCTGGTACCAACGCAGCGATCCAACGAGCACCCTGCACTTGCACTGGCCAGAAAAGAGGACAGGAGGTGGCAGCTTCGTTTGTTGGTTTGCATACAGTAGTGTTTCCGACGCTGCTAGTGCCGGTGCCTTTTTCGGTGAAGCCGATGGTCACCAATGCTAAGGTTGTCGTATCGACGTTGGCGGAATAGCAACACAAACAAGGCCTCGCCCTAGGACAACACAAACAAATTTTAGCGTTCGAGATCTATTGGGTGCGACACCGAAATCGGCGATGGACACGGGGAGCGGGTATCGCGGTCGTATCCCGTTTGCACCGCTGCAATTGACCTTCGAGGAGCAGGAGAGATGCCAAGAGGCCACACTGCAACTGCTGGACCAAATGCTGCGAGACTATGATGAACGAGACGCGACTACGAACAGATCTCCCCGCCATCACTCACGATTGGGCTCTTCGCGGTGGAAACGCGTCAAGACACAGCACAATGCATCGCTCTACTGCGAACTGGGCCACACGGGAACTCAAGACTTTCGGACGCCAGGGGGGAGCTGGGAGAGTCCTGCTGCACTGCTTGCTGTCGGTACCATTCAAGGGAGCCTTGACGACGTTATGCTCGGACTTACAACGCAATCGTTTGCAGACATGCAACTAAAAGCGGCGTCTGTCGCTTCTCAGGATTTAAGAGGGGCCATGCTCGCCAAGTTGTTTGGACCGACGGAGGAAGACCCTTTCAAGTGTTTGAGCGTCGTGTGGATGATTGGTGAACAGAAGTGGCCATTGAGTATGCTCGTGTGTCCGAGAGACTTTGTCAACGTAACTGCGTCCGGAGTCATCACCAGAGCTAACGGCGACCGCATTGGATATGACCTCATGCAGCCTGCTCAGTTGCCACAGCTGCCGGCACTTCTCAAGCCGATGGTGCGAGGCAAGCTGGTGTACGGCGCACTGTATCGAGAGCTAAACGGATCAGTAGACGTCTACGTCAAGTTACACGTGGATACCAGGGGCTCTGTTATGAATACGGTCGTGATGAACGCGATGTCGCTCGCTGCCCTTGGGTTTGGGAAAGCTCAGCGTTTGTCGGAAGAAAAGAAGCTGGAGTGGTGCATCCTCAGCAGCATGATGAATCCAGCATCCACGCAGAATTCAACATCCGCGGATCGGCCACTTTGCAGCAGCTGTAACGCAGCGTTCACGCGGCGAAGAGGGAGCCACAATTCGCGCTTCGGGGCTACCGATGTGTGTGCGGTGTGTACATCGGTACTGTGCTCCAGGTGCCGTATCAAACGCTCGTTGAAAATCACCACCGGCCGAAGCAGAGGCGCAACGACTCGCAGCATATCTGTCATTGTGTGTCAAACATGCTTGGGACTCGTCTATCAACAAAGGGCGGGAGAAATCGCATGGCAGCAGTACCAGCATCGACTCCAGTACTCGGTGACAGACACCTGCTGCAGCGATCGACCTGTTTGGGGACTGGTAGACGAAGCACTGATGTTTGCATGGTCACCAGGCCGCCACTTCTCCATTTCAGACGTCTTCCTCAACTGCTCTGATGGTGAAGGTTCTGGCGAACGTAGCATTATCCCAAGAATCGTATAGTTTTTAGGCGTAACCCCAGGAGTAGTACACTATTTCCTGTCCAAAGGTTCCCCCCCCCCAGAGCACTAGAAAACTATAAGAGGCTAGCATATGCGCCGTAACATAATAACGAGGTGCTCACCAGACCGGATACAGTAACCTTTTTCGTCCGTCATGGCGAGAAAGCAACTTTACCAAAACCTGAAATTCTGTGGCTTTTATCGCTCCAAACCCAAGTTAATGTACTTAAGTGCTATATGTACTTCTGACGTCTGAGAAGCAGAATGAATTCTCGGAAATTGAAAAAAATCGACCTGGAGACCATGCAGGTGTCAAGGCGTCGTCAAGCAGCCCCCACGTTCGCCGACCACTATCTGCGCTATCACTAGCACAGTGCATCAACCTTAGCTGGTTCTGCTGCCACGCGGTTTCCGCTGCACTTTGCTGGCGCACGAACAACAAACAAGAAGGACACACAACGACGTGCACGCTCCTTGTAGCTGGGCCTTTCCTTTGACTCGTGAGGACTTTGAATGATCTCTTCACGCGGCAATTCGAGCACATCAGTGTAGCACACACTGCACAAGTGTTGCTAGCGCTGGGAAGGCCATCTCGACCGCGACTATGTCTCCTCAGCTTGTCCTTGCAGACGCCACAGAACGAAAGATCCGCCCACGTCCCCGCCATCCTACTACCAGGGTCCTTGATACTGTTCAGAATGCACCACTGCAGTTTCTTCTCCAGTGCGAGCTTCGGCGTCTCCCAGTAGCCCAACACGGCAATCCACATGGCGTTCATCACAATTGTATCCAAGATATGGCCCATCGTCTCCACGTACATTTGAATGTACACATCCACCGTGCCGTCCTGCTGTTCGCGATACAGTGCGCCGTACATCAACTTGCCTCTCGTCATGGGCTTGGGGAGTTCTGGCAACTGCGGGAGCTGTGCAGGCTGCACGAGATCGTAGCCAAGTCTGTCTCCATTCGCTCGTGTGATGACTCCCGACGCCGACAAGGTGATGAAATCTCTCGGGCGAACGACCATACTAAGCGGCCAGCCCTGCTCGCCTACCATCCACATGATGCTCAAGCTCTGGAACGGGTCGTCCTCAATTGGGCCCGACAACTTCGCGAGCGTCGCGCCGCTCACATCGTGCGACCCAATGGACGCGGCTCGCACCCGCATGTCCCCGAACGTCTGCGTCGTGAGGCCGAGCATGACGTCGTCTAGATTGGCCTGGATGGTGCCCACGGCGAGCAGCACCGCCGGGCTCTCCCAATTATCCCCGGGCATGTGCAGGTCTCGACGTCCGCCGTGGTCGCGCTCCGAATAGAGCGACGCGTCGTCCTGCGTTTTGTGGTGCTTCCAGCGCGCGCTGTCCAGGCTCGAGTGGTGGCGCGGCGTCCCGTGCGTGGTGGCGTCCCGCTCGTCGTAGCTGCGCAGTGTGCGGTCCAGCAGGTTCAAAGTGAGCTCCTGGCATCGCTCCTGCTCCTCAAAGGTCAATCGCAGCGGCGCGAACGGGATTCGGCCGCGATAACCTTCACCGGCATCCATCGCGGTCGAATGACTTAATGGCGAGCGTCCAGCGCTTTCAGCTGATACATGTAGACGAGTCGATTTCTGTATCTGGCTTTTGGTGGGGAGTAGTACAGAGCGCAGACTTACTAAATGGCGTCCTCTAATTATGCAATTCAAGACGTTATTAGATATTACAAGCTCTTATTGCTTGATTAATTAAAGTGGACTCATGTTATGTCCAAGGGTATGGTATGTCGAAACCGTCTGAATGAATTGGAGATCTTAGCTTCAACGAAGTCGGTCGGCTGCACTGACGTGGAGGTACCTCTCAAGAGAACTACAGTATTACATGTACATGCACACGTATACATACAGTACGTGAGTGCTCACCTCGGCCTAAGACCTCATCAAGATGCCGTTCGCGTCCAGCGGCTGGAGTCGTGCCTATCCACGCTCGACTAGCGTGTTGTATTAGACGGATATACGTACAGTATGATCGACAGCGCCTGCATGACAGCTTCGCGCCGTGTGTGCGAGTCGCTTGTTGGCCATGAGGTTTTCCGGGACGGCAATCAGAGGCAAGAAATTCACAACTTGGTACGACAGGTTCGTCCAACCTCTGAGGCTCGGCAGCCAATGCACGCGACAGCTAACTTATCCGGATAGCAGTGCTAAGGCACCCCGCTACAAATTGCCGTGACATTTTGGTGGGATTCCCTGGTCGGGAAAGCATTAGAAGGTGCGTCGGCAAACCCATTGCGAATACGATATCACTTTCATGTGTTCTAACTAATGTCTTGTGCTGATGAGGCTGCTACATGTATGCACATTATACCCTAATATCTGTGTGTCGGCTGAGAAAGCAATTTGCTCCAGCCGATCACACAGGCTGATGCCGACTGCATTCAGAACCAACCAGACAGCACGATTCGGCACGCAATCGCATGACTCATAGCGTGCTTAGTGCACGAATACCAGCAAGCCAACAGAAGTTCACATGGAGATTTTAATGTATTAAAATGCCAGCAGCCTAATTCACCGCGTGCTCAACCAGTTTTGCGTAGATGCCCTTCTCCTTGATCAACTCCTGGTGCGTGCCCTGCTCCGCGATCTTGCCACCGCTCACCACGCAGATCTTGTCCGCCTTGCGGATCGTAGACAACCGGTGCGCGATGATGATCGTCGTGCGCCGCTTCAACGCCACCACCTTGTCCAGCGCCTCCTGCACCACCTTCTCGCTCTCCGAGTCCAGTGCGCTCGTGGCTTCGTCCAGCAGCAAGATGTTGGGGTTCTTGAGGATGGCTCGCGCGATGGCGATACGCTGCTTCTGACCGCCCGACAGCTGCTCGCCCTTCATCCCCACTTGGGTCGCGTAGCCGTCCGGGAACTTGGTGATGAAGTCGTGCGCGTTGGCCATCCGAGCCGCCTCCTCGATGTCTTGCTGCGTGGGCTTGTCCGTGAGTCCGTACGCGATGTTGTCGGCGATGGTGCCGATGAAGAGTGTGGGCTCCTGTCCGACCAGTCCGATCTGACTGCGCAGCCAATTGAGATTGAGTTCGCGAGTATCGACACCGTCTAGAAGCACCTGACCATTGACGGGGTCGTAGAACCGCTCGATGAGCGAGACGCATGTGCTCTTGCCTCCTCCGCTGGGTCCGCAGAAAGCGACGGTCTGTCCGGCCTCGATGGTGAGGTTGTAGTTTCGTAGTACGGTGACTTCGGGTCGCGTCGGGTACCGGAACAAAATGTTCTTGAACTCGATTTTCCCCTGAAGTTGGTCGAGTCTGCGGCCATCTTGTTGGAATGCGTCGATAGGTGGTTTGCGGTCTCTGAGGTCAACGATAGCCTTGCCAGCCTTGAGAGCGTTGTCGGATTCCCCCATGAAAGAAGTCGCATTGCCGATTCCCTGGGCCGACATCATGATAGCCATGAGCGTCCGCATGAGTTCTTTGAAGTTGATTTCACGGTCGTGCACCAACTTGCCGCCATACCAGAAGACGAGCGAGTACGTCGCAAACAGAATGAAGGAGCTGAAACCCAGAGCGATTCCGTTGAGCTGCGCCTCCCGTCGGCCACTAGCAAGTGGTTCTTCGAGAAGATCCGAGAACTTGGTGTAGATCGACTTCTCCAAGCCAAGAGAAACAACCGTCCGGATATTGCTAAGAGCTTCCGACGCGTGTGCGCCGACGGCCGACAGTTCGTCGGACAAGTGACCGGATGATTTCATCTGACGCATTCGGACCATTTGGCCGGCAATCAGGAATGGAAACACTGCCAGCATCACCAGCGTCAGCAGCCAACTGCCTGTCGTGAACGAAATCACCAGAGCTGCCACAAACGTGAAGACTGCCTGCACGACCCGACCCTGCGAATCGCCCGAGATCAGAGCAACTTTGGTCGCATTTGTTGATAGATCGGCTGTCAAGGCTCCGGTTGCGTTCTTCTTGTCGTCGAAAAAGCCGATATTCTGTCGGCAGAGCGCAGTGAAATGGATGTCTCGTAGTCGGGATGTGAGCTTCTCGGCCATGTACTTGAAGCAGTAGTTCTGCGTGGACGCAGCCAGGAACATGACAAGGGACCCACCGACGTAGCAGAGCCCATACACCATGACATCGTGCTTGAGATCATCTAGCGCGGATTGGACGTTCGACACCTTGTACAGCGTGTAATTTGTTGTCATGGTTGCCACCAGCTCACTGATGAGAACGGCGGAACTCGGCAGAGCGCAACCCATGACAGCAGCAGCGATTATCCCGACAATAAAAGCAGGTCTCTCTGGGCGGGAAAACGCCATCGCATCGAAGAGCGTGAATGACTTCTCCGACTCAACATCCATGTCTAGCTGTGCCATCTTGTTCTCCTCCAGGTGCTCGCTAATAACCGACCGGCTGCTTCTCTTTTGCCGTATCTCCGTGTGAGGTTCTCCACTGTTCGCTTCAGCCAACGAAGTTGCTACTGCGTTGGCTTCCTCTTGAGCCTTCTCCTCCTGGATTGTGTACAGCTTCCGGTAGAACCCATGCTCAATCGCCACCAACTCGTCGTGAGGACCTTCCTCCACAACATGGCCAGCATTCACCACGACAATCTTGTCAGCATGGCGAATGGTGCTCAGCCGATGTGCGATCACCAACGTCGTCATCTTCGTCTTGGCCATCAAGTCGTTCAAAGCCGCCTGCACCACACGCTCACTCTCCGCGTCCAACGCACTCGTCGCCTCATCCAGCACCAAGATCTTCGGTTCGCGCACAATAGCTCTCGCGATAGCCACGCGTTGCTTCTGTCCACCAGACAGCGACACCCCCTTCTCACCCACCAGAGTGTCGTACTGCTGCGGCAACGTCATGATGAACGTGTGCGCGTTGGCTAGTTTGGCCGCAGCCACGGCTTGCTCTCGTGTGATGTTGTCCCCACCCGCTGCGATGTTCTCGAAAATGGTGGTGGCGAACAGCACAGGCTCTTGTGACACCAACCCGATCTGTGAGCGTAGCCACTTGACGTTCAGCGTCTTGACGTCGCGGCCGTCAAGCAGAATGGAGCCCTCGTTCGGGTCGTAGAACCGCTCAAGCAGTGAGATGAGAGTGCTCTTACCACCGCCGCTGGAGCCCACGAAAGCAACCGTCTGGCCAGGCTCAATGGTGACGTTGTAGTCGTTGAGGATCTGTACGTCGGGGCGACTCGGGTACGTGAAGTTGACGTTGGTCGCCTGGATGCGTCCGGCGCAGTGGTCAGGTTTCTCGCCTTCATCTGCTTTGGAGGCGTCGACAGAGGACGTCGTGTCCAGGATCTTGTAGATCTGAGCAGCGGCGCCTTTCGCTTCGGCGACGGCCGAAATGTTTGGCGTGATCTGCCCAAGAGAGATGGTTCCCATGAGCACACCGAAGAAGGACTGAAAGACTTCGCTTGGCGTGGCTTTTCCATGGGCAACTTTCGATCCGCCGTACCAAAGCCCCGCCGCATACATGAGCCAAATGCTGCACATGAAGAGTCCGAACACCGCAGAGGAGAACTTGGCCATTTGGATGTTCGTCTCTTCAGCTTTGGCAGCTCGCCCGTTGTACTTGTCGATCGCCAGCTTCTCCGCGTTCAGGGAAGACACTGTGCGAATGGATCCCAACGTCTCCTCCGCTACTGCACCGGCCTCCGCGTACATTTGCTGCGAGTGCACCGCGCGCTTGCGTAGACTCGTCATCAGGACGCCCAGAGACGCCACCATGAACGGCATGACGCACGCCATGACCAGACTCATATCCCACCCGCGTACGAAGCCGATCACGTAGCCTGTGATGAATTGGCAAGTGTACTTAACCGAGTCGCCGAGCTTCTGACCCATGCCGTCTTTGATCTTGACAGTATCTCCCGTGAGCCGGCTCGAGAGCGTCAACGGGTCACTGCTGTCGTACCAGCCGATGTTCATATGCAGCATGTGCTTGAATGCCGCGTCTCGCAGCGCCTTCATCTGCCTCTCGGACGAGTTGACGAAGACGACGTACGCGACGTAGTCGGTAATGAACAGTGCGATGGCGATGTACATGTAGTCTAGCGCAGCCGAGTTGACAGCGTCCATATCCACGCCGCCATCCGCTTGTGCGAAGGCTCCGATAGCGTCACCGAAGACCAGCGCCATACACGGGAACAAGGCTCCGTTCGCACCCGCCATGAGCACGCCGATGGACAATAGCAGGTTGTCTGCAGTCGTTCCATACCTGTACAGCTCCCTGAATGCAATAGTCGGCAGTTTCTCCTTGTCCTTCGTGGCAGCTTCACCACGTTCCTGGGTCACCGTGGCAGTTGGAGACTTGAGTTCGGAGACTTTGGAGGCCACGATTGGCACGTCGGGGGCTGGATTGTTGGCTCGCGGGGTCACCACTTGGACATAGTCGACTCCATCGCCACCAGGCTCTATAGCGTCCGGGTGGAGCTGCGGCGGCGCCATTGACGATTGAATCTGAGCTTCCGAGTGTAGTGTCGACGACCTTGACAATTGAGAACTGTGATAAAGGTGAGGTGCCTGCCTCGCACGGGTAAGACGGTGATGGCAGGACCCTATACTATATAAGGAAACCTTCTGCGAACGCCGAGATCAGTTGGTTTCGACTTGGTTTACGCCCATCCGTCCAGCGTAACGAGGTGTCGTACGGGCAACGCAGCTCTAGCAAAACGAATGGAGCTCTCATACCGACACCTGAACTCGATGCATTGGCCTTTGTTAGGATTGTGCCTTGGCCTGCAGAGTTACAGACCGTTTCTTCCGCGTCCAAGTATTTTTTTTTAGTTTTGCGCGTAATCCTGCGTCTCCGTCGGTCCGTTTGGCCACATGCCGCAACTACAGTTATAGTCGCCAGCCCTCAACGCAAATAGCCTCGGAGACTCAAGCGAAAGGAGTACGTTGTAGTAAAATAAAAAGAGATAGCCACCAATGCTTTTTTTGGGAAACCATCATTCGATTGGAAAAATATGCGGCTTCAACATGCACGTTAGCATGGGTACGCCGATTCTACGACGTTGCCTTTTCCACCAGTCTTGCGTAGATGCCCTTCTCCTTGATCAATTCCTGGTGCGTGCCCTGCTCCGCGATCTTGCCACCGCTCACCACGCAGATCTTGTCCGCCTTGCGGATCGTAGACAACCGGTGCGCGATGATGATCGTCGTGCGCCGCTTCAACGCCACCACCTTGTCCAACGCCTCCTGCACCACCTTCTCGCTCTCCGAGTCCAGTGCGCTCGTGGCTTCGTCCAGCAGCAAGATGTTGGGGTTCTTGAGGATGGCTCGCGCGATGGCGATACGCTGCTTCTGACCGCCCGACAGCTGCTCGCCCTTCATCCCCACTTGGGTCGCGTAGCCGTCCGGGAACTTGGTGATGAAGTCGTGCGCGTTGGCCATCCGAGCCGCCTCCTCGATGTCTTGCTGCGTGGGCTTGTCCGTGAGTCCGTACGCGATGTTGTCGGCGATGGTGCCGATGAAGAGTGTGGGCTCCTGTCCGACCAGTCCGATCTGACTGCGCAGCCAGTTGAGATTGAGTTCGCGAGTATCGACGCCGTCTAGAAGCACCTGACCATTGACGGGGTCGTAGAACCGCTCGATGAGCGAGACGCATGTGCTCTTGCCTCCTCCGCTGGGTCCGCAGAAAGCGACGGTCTGTCCGGCCTCGATGGTGAGGTTGTAGTTTCGTAGTACGGTGACTTCGGGTCGCGTCGGGTACCGGAAAAGGACGTTCCTGAACTCGATTTTGCCTTCCAGATTAGCTGGTTGCGTGCCGGACTCGTCGAAGGAATCAATGGGGGGAGATCGGTCTCGAAGCTGCACGATGGCCTTGCCTGCTTTAAGAGCATGGTCGGAGTCTGCAATGTATGTCGCGGCCATCCCAATGCTTTGTGCTGACATAATGATAGCCATGAGAGTCTTCGTCAACTCCTTGAATGTGATATCGCCGTCGTCGACCAGCTTGCCGCCATACCAGAAGGCCAGCGCGTACGCAGCAAAGAGGATGAACGATCCGAAGCCCAAAGCGAGTCCATTCACGTGTGCCTCCCGGCGACCGCGAGAAAGAGGCTCCTGGAGAAGGTCGGAGAACTTGCCAGAAAGCGATTTCTCCAGGCCGAGAGAGGCCACCGTTCGAATGTTGCTGAGAGCCTCCGAAGCTTTCGCGCCGACATCGGACAGCTCGTCAGAGAGACCTCCGGCTGTCTTCATGTGTTTCCCGCGTGCCGCGTTGCCCACAACAAGGAACGGGAACACCGCCAGCATCACCAACGTCAGCAGCCAACTTCCCATCGAGAAGGAAACCACCAGAGCTGCCGCGAACGTGAACACAATTTGCACGACGCGTCCCTGCGAGTCTCCCGAGATGAGAGCGACTTTCGTTGCATTTGTCGACAGATCAGTCGTGAGCGCGCCCGTGGCATTCTTCTTCTCGTCAAAGAACGCGATGTTTTGGCGACAAAGCGCAGTGAAGTGGATGCTTCGCAGTCGCGACGTGAGCTTCTCGGCCATGTACTTGAAGGTGTAATTCTGCGCGAACGCGCTGGCAAACACAACAACGGCACCCCCGAAGTAGCAAAGTCCATAGACCATCACATCGTGCTTGAGGTCATCGAGAGAAGACGTTGAGTTCGAAGACTGGTACTCGGCGTACTTGGTCGTCATCGTCACGAGCATTTCACTAATAAGGACAGCCGAGATGGGCATCGCGCAGCCCATGATCGCCGATGCAAGTATCCCAACTGCGAACGTGTTTCTCTCCGGGCGGCTGAACGCGATAGCATCCCAAATTGAAAACTTGGTCGTGCTTTCGTCTCCTTCCAAGCTCGAAGCGAACGTCTTCAGATCAGCTTCATCGCCATTAACAGAGTGGCTGCTCAGTCGCCTCGCTTTCAGTGGTTGGTTTCCTTCGGGCTCAATTCGAGTCGCCGCTACCGCATTGGCTTCCTCTTGAGCCTTCTCCTCCTGGATTGTGTACAGCTTCCGGTAGAACCCATGCTCAATCGCCACCAACTCGTCGTGAGGACCTTCCTCCACAACATGGCCAGCATTCACCACGACAATCTTGTCAGCATGGCGAATGGTGCTCAGCCGATGTGCGATCACCAACGTCGTCATCTTCGTCTTGGCCATCAAGTCGTTCAAAGCCGCCTGCACCACACGCTCACTCTCCGCGTCCAGCGCACTCGTCGCCTCATCCAGCACCAAGATCTTCGGTTCGCGCACAATAGCTCTCGCGATAGCCACGCGCTGCTTCTGTCCACCAGACAGCGACACCCCCTTCTCACCCACCAGAGTGTCGTACTGCTGCGGCAACGTCATGATGAACGTGTGCGCGTTGGCTAGTTTGGCCGCAGCCACGGCTTGCTCTCGTGTGATGTTGTCCCCACCCGCTGCGATGTTCTCGAAAATGGTGGTGGCGAACAGCACAGGCTCTTGTGACACCAACCCGATCTGTGAGCGTAGCCACTTGACGTTCAGCGTCTTGACGTCGCGGCCGTCAAGCAGAATGGAGCCCTCGTTCGGGTCGTAGAACCGCTCGAGCAGTGAGATGAGAGTGCTCTTACCACCGCCGCTGGAGCCCACGAAAGCGACAGTCTGGCCAGGCTCAATGGTGACGTTGTAGTCGTTGAGGATCTGTACGTCGGGGCGACTCGGGTACGTGAAGTTGACGTTGGTCGCCTGGATGCGTCCGGCGCAGTGGTCAGGTTTCTCTCCTTTGTGTTCGTCGGAAGCGTCAATGGCGGACGCAGTGTCCAGGATCTTGTAAATCGTAGCTGCAGCACCTTTCGCTTCGGCGATGGCAGAAATGTTGGGCTTGATTTGACCGAGTGACATCGTCCCCAACAAAACGCCGAAAAATGCCTGGAACACGTCGGAAGGCGAGGCTTCGGCCCGCGCCACCTTCGACCCGCCGTACCAGAGACCAACCGCGTACATGAGCCAGACACAACCGATGAAGAACCCGAAGGCAATCGACGACAGCTTTCCGACCTGAATATTGGTCTCTTCCGCAGCAGACGCACGCTCGTTGTACTTGGCGATCGCTCGTTTCTCGGCATTCAGCGAGGACACCGTGCGAATGGAGCCTAGCGTCTCCTCGGCTACTGCTCCGGCCTCCGCGTACATTTGCTGCGAGTGCACAGCTCGCTTCTGTATGATCTTCAGCAGAACCCCCATCGACCCGACCATGAGCGGCATCAAGCAGGACATGGCGAGGGTGATATCCCACCCGCGCACGAAGCCGATGACGTACCCGGCGAAGAACTGGCAGGCGAACTTAACCGCGTCGCCGAGCTTCTGGCCCATGCCGTCTTTGACCTTGACCGTGTCGCCCGTCAGACGACTCGAGAGCTGCAGTGGGTCACTCTTGTCGTACCAACTGATGTCCAAGTACAGCAAGTGGCGGAGCACCTCCGCACGCAGCTCCTTCATCTGTCTCTCGGCGGTGTAGGCGAAGATCACCCCCGACGCATACTCCGCCACGAACAGCGCGACGGCGATGAGGAAAAAGCCCAAAGCGGCCGAATTGACTGCATCACGGTCGACTCCGCCGTCCGCCTGAGCGAAGGCGTTGATGGCATTGCCGAACACGATGGCCATGCACGAGACAAGAGCCCCACCGATGCCGGCCATAACCACCCCCAGACCAAGCAGAGCCTTGTCCATTGGGGTGGCGTACCGGTACAACTGCGAGAACGCGACGCTCTCGATTTCGTCATTGGTCTTGGTCTCCGAGACTTGATCATCGACGTCTTGTGCACTTGGGTTGGGGGCTTTTTTGTGAGAAGTTGGGGTCACAATCTGTGTGAATTCCGTCGGTGGGACGTCGTCCGTCTTGAGTGGTGGTGGGGCCATTCGTGGATTCACTGGTTGACTTGAGGACACTTGGTGGCTTGAGGACTTGGAGGCGCGTTTGGGAATGACAGATTGAAAAGGTGCGGCCGTCAGTCATGCGGTGGCAAGTAAAATGATTATTCCGACCACGTACTAAGGTAAATTACGATTGTGCCGAGCGGATTGTATGTAACATGCTACATAATTCGTCTTTACTCAATACAAAAGTGTCCAAAAGCATATTACATCAGTGCATACGCGGTAATCCTAACCTAACTCAATTGGGCGATGGTGCGTAGTTATTGGTATTGATTTAGGTTAGGATTACCACCAACGTACCATCACTCCTGCATGTGCCGGTTGCCTTTTGAAACCGGTCCTGGTATGAGAAATGTTGACAACGCTCTAAAAATTCCATCATACCAACTTGCACTGCACTCGTTTACGTTAAACCAACTTCGTAGAGGTCTCTCGCTATTTAATTTGTTGACTGCTGTACCAGCTTCGTGTAGATGCCCTTCTCCTTGATCAACTCCTGGTGCGTGCCCTGCTCCGCGATCTTGCCACCGCTCACCACGCAGATCTTGTCCGCCTTGCGGATCGTAGACAACCGGTGCGCGATGATGATCGTCGTGCGCCGCTTCAACGCCACCACCTTGTCCAACGCCTCCTGCACCACCTTCTCGCTCTCCGAGTCCAGTGCGCTCGTGGCTTCGTCCAGCAGCAAGATGTTGGGGTTCTTGAGGATGGCTCGCGCGATGGCGATACGCTGCTTCTGACCGCCCGACAGCTGCTCGCCCTTCATCCCCACTTGGGTCGCGTAGCCGTCCGGGAACTTGGTGATGAAGTCGTGCGCGTTGGCCATCCGAGCCGCCTCCTCGATGTCTTGCTGCGTGGGCTTGTCCGTGAGTCCGTACGCGATGTTGTCGGCGATGGTGCCGATGAAGAGTGTGGGCTCCTGTCCGACCAGTCCGATCTGACTGCGCAGCCAGTTGAGATTGAGTTCGCGAGTATCGACACCGTCTAGAAGCACCTGACCATTGACGGGGTCGTAGAACCGCTCGATGAGCGAGACGCATGTGCTCTTGCCTCCGCCGCTGGGTCCGCAGAAAGCGACGGTCTGTCCGGCCTCGATGGTGAGGTTGTAGTTTCGTAGTACGGTGACTTCGGGTCGCGTCGGGTACCGGAAAAGGACGTTCCTGAACTCGATTTTGCCTTCCAGATGAGCTGGTTGCGTGCCGGACTCGTCGAAGGAGTCAATAGGCGGCTCCAAATTCTTGATCGCAACAATTGCTTTTCCCGCCTTAACAGCATTGTCTGAGTCACCAAGAAACGAGGCTGCGCTTCCTACACCTTGAGCCGACATCATAATCGCCATCAGCGTCCGAATGAGCTTCGCAAATGTGATATCTCCTTCGTCAACAAGCTTTCCACCGTACCAGAAGACGAGCGAATACGTAGCAAAAACGATGAACGAGCTGAATCCCAAAGCGACACCGTTCAGGCGAGCTTCTCGGCGGCCACTTGCTAATGGCTCCTCAAGCAGATTCATAAACGTTTCTGTCGTGGACTTCTCCATGCCCATTGACACCACGGTCCGGATGTTAGTGAGCGCTTCCGATGCGTGCGCACCAACATCCGCCAGCTCATCGGATAATACATTTCCGTGGCGAACGTGGTTCATCCGAATGACTTGGCCCATGATAAGCAGTGGAAACACCGCGAGCATCACCAGAGTCAGCAGCCAACTCCCAGTCGTGAATGAAATGACCAGCGCTGCAACAAACGTGAATGCTGCCTGCACAACACGGCCTTGCGAGTCTCCTGAAATCATTGCTACCTTCGTAGCATTCGTCGACAAATCCGCGGCAAGAGCTCCAGTGGCATTCTTCTTTTCATCGAAAAACGCGATGTTCTGTCGGCATAGCGCCGAAAAGTGAATGCCACGCAGCCTCGACGTCAGTTTCTCAGCCATGTACCGGAAGCAGAAGTTTTGGGTGGCGTTGGTGATCAACAGCACCGCCGCTCCTGCAATATAGCAGACGCCATAAATCGTAATATCACTAGAGAGGTGGTCTAAGTACGACTGAAGCCCGTACGTTTGATAGTTCGTATATGCCGTAGTCATACTCGCAACCATTTCACTGATCAAGATGGCAGAGCAAGGCATTGAGAAGCCATTGATACCGGCGGCAATCAGTCCTGTGATGAAGAACTTGCGCTCCGGTCGGCTAAACTCCAACGCGTCTACGATAGTAAATGTTCCTTCCGGCGCGTCCTCATTCACTTCTTTCAAAACTGCTGCATTCACAAGTCGGTCACTCCCAATCGACCGGCTACTCACTTTGCGAGACAACTTTGATTCTGCGTCAAGCTCGGCTTGAATGAGAGCGGACGCTGCCGCTTCGGCTTCTTCCTGTGCCTTCTCCTCCTGGATTGTGTACAGCTTCCGGTAGAACCCATGCTCAAGCGCCACCAACTCGTCGTGAGGACCTTCCTCCACAACATGACCAGCATTCACCACGACAATCTTGTCAGCATGGCGAATGGTGCTCAGCCGATGTGCGATCACCAACGTCGTCATCTTCGTCTTGGCCATCAAGTCGTTCAAAGCCGCCTGCACCACACGCTCACTCTCCGCGTCCAACGCACTCGTCGCCTCATCCAGCACCAAGATCTTCGGTTCGCGCACAATAGCTCTCGCGATAGCCACGCGCTGCTTCTGTCCACCAGACAGCGACACCCCCTTCTCACCCACCAGAGTGTCGTACTGCTGCGGCAACGTCATGATGAACGTGTGCGCGTTGGCTAGTTTGGCCGCAGCCACGGCTTGCTCTCGTGTGATGTTGTCCCCACCCGCTGCGATGTTCTCGAAAATGGTGGTGGCGAACAGCACAGGCTCTTGTGACACCAACCCGATCTGTGAGCGTAGCCACTTGACGTTCAGCGTCTTGACGTCGCGGCCGTCAAGCAGAATGGAGCCCTCGTTCGGGTCGTAGAACCGCTCAAGCAGTGAGATGAGAGTGCTCTTACCACCGCCGCTGGAGCCCACGAAAGCGACAGTCTGGCCAGGCTCAATGGTGACGTTGTAGTCGTTGAGGATCTGTACGTCGGGGCGACTCGGGTACGTGAAGTTGACGTTGGTCGCTTGGATGCGTCCAGCACAATCCTCCGGCTTGCCGCCAATGTCATCTCTGGAAGCGTCGATCGCCGACGCAGTGTCCAGGATCTTGTAAATCGTAGCTGCAGCACCTTTCGCCTCGGCGACTGCAGTGATATTCGGCGAGATCTGTGAAAGCGAAATCGTCCCCATCAACACCCCAAAGAAGGCCTGAAATACCGTTCCGGGTGACGCCTCCGCTCTCGCCACTTTTGATCCTCCGTACCAGAGCCCAGCCGCGTACATGAGCCACACACTGCCCATCATGCAGCCGAAAACACAAGCCGAGCGCTTGCAAATGGCGATGTTGCCCGTCTCCACCAACACGGCGCGTTCATTGTACTTGTTGATCGCCCGGATCTCCCCGTTGAGCGAGGCCACGGTGCGGATGGAGCCCAGCGTCTCCTCGGCCACAGCTCCAGCCTCCGCGTACATTTGCTGGGACAGCACAGCTCGCTTGCGGAAGAGCCGCACCATGTACTTGAGCGAGAGTACCATGACGGGCATGACGCAGGCCATGACGAGCGTCATGTCCCACCCGCGCGCGAAGCCGATGATGTAGCCCACGAAGAACTGGCACGTGAACTTGATGGAGTCACTGAGCTTCTGGCCCATGCCGTCCTTGATCTTGACGGTATCTCCTGTAATCCTGCTGGACAGCTCGAAGGCGTCGCGTTGGTCGTACCAGCCCACGTCCATATACAGCAGGTGTGCGAACACGTGGCTGCGCAGAGCCTTCATCTGCGTCTCTGCAGCGTTGCAGAAGAGGGTGTAGGCTAGGCAGTCGGTCACGAAGAGCGCTACAGCGATGAAGAAGTAGTAGAGCGCGGCTCTGTTCACTGCGTCTCGGTCCACGCCCCCATCCGCCTGGGCGAAGGCGTCGATGGCCGTGCCGAAGACCAGCGCCATACACGGGAAGATGGCGCCGTTGAGACCACCCATCACGGCGCCCAGCACAAGCTGCAGCTTGTCGGAGGGCGTGGCGAAGCGGTAGAGCGCCAGGAACGACAGCGATGTGTCATCTTCCTGCTTGTTTGGGGCCACGGGGAAACGCTTGGTGTCGACGGCGCGAGGAGTGGCGAGTGCTGCGTACGGCGCTGGAAGTGGCGACTTCGGCATCTTGTAGCCAGCCACTTGCGCGCTACGCCGCAACTTGTCGAATGAAAGAGGACACTCAACGTCGGATACCCAGGAATGATGGTCAGTTATGTTAGAAACGGGACGTTTGTGACGGATTTCGCTAATTTTGCCGAGTTGCAGAGAGATTTGCGGCTCGCAAGGATGTGTGTGTGGGAGTCGACGAAGCTGAGTGTGTTCAATGCACGGCACGGCTAGCCGTGAGAGCTGGCACTGGTTGGTGGTAGTGTCATTACGCGTTTGTCGGTTTTAACGTTTTCCATTCAATTCGATCCCGTTGTATGAGTGGACGTTGTCCCACTCACGTCGGTCAGTCTGGTCAATCGCTGCGTTTATCAGCGGAAACAAACGCTTTCGAGCAGGGAGCGTCACCGTACTCTACGACTCGTAGACTAAGTTGCTGTGTCAGAAGCAGCACAAACCACTGGTTCGGAACCAGCAAACAAGCAGGTCGCTCCATTCTGGGCGTGACAGCCGCAATCACTTTCGTGGGACGATTACGCAATGGACCAGAAATGCAACGCCGGGACGTTTAGTCACACCTTTTTTTCAGTTTTGTACTTTTAATAGCAATGAGAGCAAAAACAAACGTCTATTTAGTTCACTTCTACACTGATGCCGACTCTACCAGACCCGCGTAGATACCATTGAGCTGGATCAGTTCCTGGTGCGTGCCCTGCTCCGCGATCTTGCCACCGCTCACCACGCAGATCTTGTCAGCGCGACGAATCGTAGACAACCGGTGAGCAATGACGATCGTCGTGCGCCGCTTCAACGCCACCACCTTGTCCAGCGCCTCCTGCACCACCTTCTCGCTCTCCGAGTCCAGTGCGCTCGTGGCTTCGTCCAGCAGCAAGATGTTGGGGTTCTTGAGGATGGCTCGCGCGATGGCGATACGCTGCTTCTGACCGCCCGACAGCTGCTCGCCCTTCATCCCCACTTGGGTCGCGTAGCCGTCCGGGAACTGCGTGATGAAGTCGTGTGCGTTGGCCATCTTGGCGGCCTCTTCGATCTCCTGCTGGCTAGGCTGGTCTGCCAGACCGTACGAGATGTTGTCGGCGATGGTGCCGATGAAGAGTGTGGGCTCCTGTCCGACCAGTCCGATCTGACTGCGCAGCCAGTTCAGGTTCAGGTCTTTGATATTGTGGCCATCGAGCAGCACCTCACCGACTACAGGGTCGTAGAATCGCTCGATCAGCGAGATGATAGTGCTCTTGCCGCCACCGCTCGGGCCACAGAATGCAACCGTTTGGCCTGCTTCCACGGTGAGGTTGTAGTTCTTGAGCACGTTCATCTCGGGACGCGTCGGGTACCGGAACGAGATGTCCTTGAATTCGAGTCGACCCTCAATCTTAGCCAAGCGGAGACCATCGGTGCTGAACGAGTCGATTGGGGCGATTCGGTCGCGGATGGCGAAGATGGTCGACCCAGCCTTGAATGCCTTCGGCGCGTCGCCGAGAAAGGTCGACGCACTGCTGACGATCTGAATGGACATGGTGATAGCCATGAGAGTTCGCATCATCTCCGTGAATCCGACCGTGCCGTCGTTGACTTTCTTGGCACCGAACCAGAAGATCAGCGCGTACGTGGCCATCATGATGAAGGAGCTGAAGCCGAGTGATAGGCCGTTGACTTGTGCCTCCTTGCTGCCTTTACGAAGAGGTTCTGCAAGGAGGTCGTCGAAGATGTTGACGGATTTCTGCTCAATGCCCAGAGCGGCCACAGTTCGAATGTTGCTGAGAACTTCAGACGCGTGAGCTCCTGGGATCGCCAGGTCATCCGAGATCAACCCGCCACTCTCCATTTGCTTCATGCGCGCGACGTGGCCGAAGAGGAGGAACGGGATGAGCGCCACCATGATGAGCGAAAGCAGCCAACTACCGAACCCGAACGAGATCACCAGAGCCGCAACCAGCGTGAAAACAGCCTGGAATGCGCGCGACTGAGACTCCCCCGAGAGCAGCGACACCTTCGTGGCGTTCGTGGCCAGGTCAGCAGTCAAAGCGCCGGTTGCGTTCTCCTTTTCGTCAAAGAAGCCGACGTTCTGACGGCACAAGCCCATGAAGTTCGTGCTGCGCAAGCGCGTGGTGATCTTCTCTTCCATGAATTTGAAGCAGTACACTTGCATGAACGTGGAAATCGCGACGATGGCAGCGCCAACGAGGTACAGAATGCCATACAATTCGACGTCGTTGTACAGAGTGGTCAGGTGAGAGCTGTCACCGGAGCTTTGATAGAGTCCGTACTGCTCCGTCATGGATGTGATCATCCCCGTGATAAGAAGAGCAGATGCCGGCATGGAGATCCCCGCCACGCACGTTCCAATAAGTCCAATGATGAAGTAGTTGGTCTCCAGTTTGTTCAGCTTGAGCATATCCCTCAGGCCAAACGGCTTCTTGTCCAGGAAGTTCTTCTCCACCTCGCTCACAGAAATGTCCGTCTTCGCCGACACAGCACTCACTGAACGAGACAGCTTCGTACCCGAAAGATCGTTCTCCGCCTCGCGCTTCTCGGCCTCTTGCTGCTCCTCATGAGAGCGCAGCTCCTGGATACGATACATGTTCTGGTAAATGCCGTGCTCGATCTGTAGCAACTCGTCGTGCGTCCCGCTCTCCACAATGTGACCCTCGTTCAGAACCACAATCTTGTCGGCGTGACGGATCGTGCTCAGACGGTGGGCGATCACCAACGTCGTCATGTTCGTCGTGGCCATGAGGTCGTTCAGCGCCGCCTGCACGATCTTCTCGCTTTCGTTATCGAGAGCACTGGTGGCCTCGTCCAGCACCAAAATGTTGGGCTTGCGCACGATGGCACGTGCGATGGCGACACGCTGCTTCTGGCCGCCAGACAGAGACACGCCCTTCTCGCCGACCAACGTATCGTAGCTCTCCGGCAACGACATGATGAAGTTGTGCGCGTTCGACAGCTTGCAGGCGGCGATGGCCTCGTCGCGAGTCACGTTGTCACCGCCCATAGCAATGTTCTCAAAGATGGTGGTGGCGAACAGCACAGGCTCCTGAGAGACCATGCCGATCTGCGAGCGCAGCCACTTGACGTTCAACGTCTTCACGTCACGTCCGTCCAGGTAGATCGTGCCGCTCGTGGGGTCGTAGAAACGCTCGATCAGCGCGATGAGAGTGCTCTTGCCGCCGCCACTAGCACCCGCGAACGCCACCGTCTGGCCGGGTTCAATGGTGACGTTGTAGTCACGCAGGATCTGCGCCTCGGGACGGCTGGGGTACGTGAAGTTGACATTCACGGCTTCAATTTTGCCTTTGCAGGAGTCAGGGATGACGCCTTCGCCCTCCTTCTCTGCGTCAATGACACTGGCAGTGTCGAGGATAGCGAAGAGTTCTTCAGCGGCACCGGCAGCCTTCGACACTGCCGTGACGTTAGGGGATATCTGTGCGAGTGATGCCGTCCCCATGAGCACACCAAAGAAGGCAGCGAACACGTCGCCTGGAGTGGCATCGCCCTTGGAGGCCTTCCATCCGCCGTACCACAGACCGATCGAGTACATGATCCAAATACTCGCCAAGAACATGGCAAAGACCGCAGACGACAACTTGTGCAATGCGATATTCTCCTTCTCCGCCTCGAACACCTTCTTCTCAAACTTGGAGATCGCCTTGTGCTCGCCGTTCAGAGACGCCACCGTCCGGATCGAGCCCAGCGTCTCCTCCGCCACGGATCCAGCCTCCGCATAGACCTTCTGCGCCCAGTCCGACTTGATGCGCATCGTCTTGATCAACCAGCTGAGCGAAACAGTCATGACAGGCATGACGCACGCCATCACCAACGTGATGTCCCAACCACGCGCAAAGCCAATGATGAAGCCCACGATGAACTGGATCAGGAAACGGAACGAGTCGCCGAGCTTCTGGCCCATTCCGTCTTTGATTCGCACGGTATCACCGGTCAACCGACTCGACAACTGCAGCGCGTCGTTCGCGTCGTACCAGCTGATATCCATGTACAGCATGTGCTTGAGAGCCTCACTTCTCAAGGCCTTCATCTGCCTCTCCGCACTGTAGTAGAACGCCACGTACGAAACGTAGTCTGTAATGAACATGAAGATGGCGATGTACAGATAGTCGAGCGCCGCGCTGTTCACCGAGTCCATATCCACCGGCGTGGAAGCGAATCCCGTCAACACATTGCCGAACACAATGGCCATGAGCGGGAACAAGGCGCCGTTAGCTCCCGTCGTGACGATACCAACGCCCAGTAGAACTTTGTCAAACGTTGTGGCGTAGCGGTACAAGTTGGCGAACTTGAACGACGTGGGGCCATCGTGCACGATTTCGTCTCGGAGGTTGATCTCCTTGGGATTGGCGCTGCTGGACTCGCTGCTGGTGCCTTCCTTCTTGGTAGTTGATGCCTTGACTGGGTCACTGGCGCGAGGGGTTTCTACCTGCTGGTACGCGATCTCCTCGCTCGGTACCAAGTCGGACTTGTCCAGACTCGGCATGTTGGCACCACGACGAGCGACTGGACTGCAATGCGACGGGGTACTTTAAACGCTTGCGGGGGAGCTGGCGACTTGAAAAATGAACGACTACGCACGTCTAGGTTTGACAGCAACCGGACGACACGGAGCTGATCGCACATCAATCGGTTTAGAGAGGGGTACGTAGTCAATGACGTTTCTGAAGTGGGAGGGCAATCATTTCACCTGCATCAACATGGCTGTACTGCACTGGAGCTGCTGGGGAGCTAGCATAGCTGCGAGTACGTTTGCAGCATGAGGAAAACACCTCGAGAGGACTGAGTGGACTTGCCTGCCTGCGACTAAAACGTTAAGGCGGAATTGGTTCCATTCAAGTCTAGTTATCCCGGGATTGGGAGACTCAAGTGTAAGCTCCTGGCGTCAACAAACCGGAATATAATCACATACAATTTTCAGGTCATTTGTCTTCGACAACAGGCCCCACCAACAAGAATGACGGTCGCCGTACCAACACTGCGGATCGTTATTCGTTGGCAGCAGCAACTCGGGTGTAGTTGGATCGAGCCCAGCGTTACCTGGCTGAAGAATTCGACTGCGAACGTTGGGTCGCAAATTGCGACTCGCAATCGGCAGTGATTGTCGCCATCGATCGCTACCATCGCTCGTTACCATCTACACTCTGGATGATCTTAAGGGACAAATAAGAACTGATTCGGGTTTGAATGGGGCCCCTTTCCAAGCAAATTATTCACGATTCCAGCACCAAACATGGAACCTTGCAGCACAGTAGTAAAGCGGTGAGCAAAGCGGTGTCCGCTAATTAAATGCATTAGTTCCACGACTTTTGTGCGTTGTGGGATTGTCCAATTCCAGCAGAGCAGGAAGTCGATTGAGCAGAGGTTGTGTAGGAAGATTAAAGAACGTCAAGACGATACGCTCAAGCTACTGGCATCACCCATGCGTTGCAACTTGGATGCAAGTGGTTATCGCGACATGAAACTCTCCCACAAGCCCATTCAATACTTAAGTTTTGAGTAGATCTAACTACATCGACGCTGACTCTACCAGACCCGCGTAGATACCATTGAGCTGGATCAGTTCCTGGTGCGTGCCCTGTTCGGCGATCTTGCCACCGCTCACCACGCAGATCTTGTCAGCGCGACGAATCGTAGACAACCGGTGGGCAATGACGATCGTCGTGCGCCGCTTCAACGCCACCACCTTGTCCAACGCCTCCTGCACCACCTTCTCGCTCTCCGAGTCCAGTGCGCTCGTGGCTTCGTCCAGCAGCAAGATGTTGGGGTTCTTGAGGATGGCTCGCGCGATGGCGATACGCTGCTTCTGACCGCCCGACAGCTGCTCGCCCTTCATCCCCACTTGGGTCGCGTAGCCGTCCGGGAACTGCGTGATGAAGTCGTGCGCGTTGGCCATCTTGGCGGCCTCTTCGATCTCCTGCTGGCTAGGCTGCTCTGCCAGACCGTATGAGATGTTGTCGGCGATGGTGCCGATGAAGAGCGTGGGCTCCTGTCCGACCAGTCCGATCTGACTGCGCAGCCAGTTCAGGTTCAGGTCTTTGATATTGTGGCCATCGAGCAGCACCTCACCGACTACAGGGTCGTAGAAGCGCTCGATCAGCGAGATGATAGTGCTCTTCCCGCCACCGCTCGGGCCACAGAATGCAACCGTTTGGCCTGCTTCCACGGTGAGGTTGTAGTTCTTGAGCACGTTCATCTCGGGACGCGTCGGGTACCGGAACGAGATGTCCTTGAATTCGAGTCGACCCTCAATCTTAGCCAAACGGAGACCATCGGTGCTGAACGAGTCGATTGGGGCGATTCGGTCGCGGATGGCGAAGATGGTCGACCCAGCCTTGAATGCCTTCGGCGCGTCGCCGAGAAAGGTCGAAGCACTGCTGACGATCTGAATGGACATCATGATAGCCATGAGAGTTCGCATCATCTCCGTGAAACCAATCGTTCCGTCGTTGACTTTCTTGGCACCGAACCAGAAGATGAAAGAGTACGTGGCCATCATGATGAAGGAGCTGAAGCCGAGTGATAGGCCGTTGATCTGTGCCTCCTTGCTACCCTTCTGGAGTGGTTCCTCGAGGAGATCGTTAAACACGTCTGCAGACCTCTTCTCAATACCCAAAGCGGTAACAGTGCGAATGTTGCTGAGAACCTCAGACGCGTGAGCACCAGGGATCGCCAGGTCATCCGAGATCAAACCACCGCTGTGCATTTGTTTCATGCGAGCGAAGTGACCGAACAGCAAAAACGGCATAATAGCCAGCATGATGAGGGAGAGCAGCCAGCTGCCAAATCCAAACGAGATCACCAGTGCTGCAGTCAATGTGAAGATTGCTTGGAACACGCGCGCTTGGGAGTCGCCAGACAATAATGCAACTTTTGTGGCGTTCGTAGCGAGGTCTGCAGTCAAAGCACCCGTAGCGTTCTCCTTCTCATCGAAAAAGCCGACATTCTGACGGCAGAGGCCTTCGAAATTGGTGTTGCGCAGGCGCGTAGTGGTCTTTTCTTCGATGAATTTGAAGCAATACGTCTGCATATACATAAAGATCGCGATCACCGCAGCACCAACGAGATAAAGGATACCATAGAGCTCCACCTTGTTGTACAGCTCACTCAGGTAGGCCCTGTCACCAGTGCTCTGATACAAACCATACTTCTCCGTCATGGACGTGATCATGCCAGTGATAAGAAGTGAAGACGCTGGCATAGCGATACCTCCGACGCACGCACCAATCAATCCAATAACGAAATAGTTCAGCTCTGGTTTGCACAACCGCGCGATGTCTATGAGGGAAAAAGGCTTCTTGTCCAGGAAGTTCTTCTCCACCTCGCTCACAGAAATGTCCGTCTTCGCCGACACAGCACTCACTGAACGAGACAGCTTCGTACCCGAAAGATCGTTCTCCGCCTCGCGCTTCTCGGCCTCTTGCTGCTCCTCATGAGAGCGCAGCTCCTGGATACGATACATGTTCTGGTAAATGCCGTGCTCGATCTGTAGCAACTCGTCGTGCGTCCCGCTCTCCACAATGTGACCCTCGTTCAGAACCACAATCTTGTCGGCGTGACGGATCGTGCTCAGACGGTGGGCGATCACCAACGTCGTCATGTTCGTCGTGGCCATGAGGTCGTTCAGCGCCGCCTGCACGATCTTCTCGCTTTCGTTATCGAGAGCACTGGTGGCCTCGTCCAGCACCAAAATGTTGGGCTTGCGCACGATGGCACGTGCGATGGCGACACGCTGCTTCTGGCCGCCAGACAGAGACACGCCCTTCTCGCCGACCAACGTATCGTAGCTCTCCGGCAACGACATGATGAAGTTGTGCGCGTTCGACAGCTTGCACGCGGCGATGGCCTCGTCGCGAGTCACGTTGTCACCGCCCATAGCAATGTTCTCAAAGATGGTGGTGGCGAACAGCACAGGCTCCTGAGAGACCATGCCGATCTGCGAGCGCAGCCACTTGACGTTCAGCGTCTTCACGTCACGTCCGTCCAGGTAGATCGTGCCGCTCGTGGGGTCGTAGAAACGCTCGATCAGCGCGATGAGAGTGCTCTTGCCGCCGCCACTAGCACCCGCGAACGCCACCGTCTGGCCGGGTTCAATGGTGACGTTGTAGTCACGCAGGATCTGCGCCTCGGGACGGCTCGGGTACGTGAAGTTGACATTCACGGCTTCAATTTTGCCTTGGCAAGAGTCAGGGATGACGCCTTCGCCCTCCTTCTCTGCGTCAATGACACTGGCAGTGTCGAGGATAGCGAAGAGTTCTTCAGCGGCGCCGGCAGCCTTCGACACTGCCGTGACGTTAGGTGAGATTTGCGCTAGCGAGCCTGTCCCCATCATAACTCCAAAGAAGGCAGCAAACACATCACCGGGCGTGGTGTTCCCGTGCGAAGCCTTCCATCCGCCGTACCAGAGACCGATCGAGTACATGACCCACACACTGCCCAGAAACATGGAGAACACAACCGACGTCATCTTGTGCAGTGCGATGTTCTCCTTCTCTGCCTCAAAGACCTTCTTCTCGAACTTGTCTATAGCCTTCTGCTCTCCGTTGAGCGACGCCACCGTGCGGATAGACCCTAGCGTCTCCTCTGCGACGGATCCAGCCTCCGCATACACTTTCTGTGCCCAGTCGGACTTGATACGCAACGTCTTGATGAGCCACCCCAGAGAAATACTCATGAAAGGCATGACACACGCCATCACCAGCGTGATGTCCCATCCTCGGACGAAACCGATCACAAAACCCACAATGAACTGCACAGTAAACCGGAACGAGTCTCCCAGTTTCTGACCCATGCCGTCCTTGATCTTGACCGTGTCTCCAGTCAGACGACTAGACAGTTGCAGTGCGTCGTTCGCGTCGTACCAACTGATGTCCAGATACAGCATGTGCTTGAGCGCTTGACCTCTCAGCGCCTTCATCTGCCGCTCTGCACTGTAGTAGAACGCCACGTAGGAAATGTAGTCTGTGAAGAACATGAAGATGGCGATGAGAAAGAAGTCCAGCGCCGCCTTGTTCACGGTGTCCATGTCCACGGGGATGCTCGTGAAGCCCGTCAACACGTTGCCGAAGACGATGGCCATGAGCGGAAAGAGCGCGCCGTTCGCGCCGGCCGTGATGACGCCCACGACCAGCAGCAGCTTGTCCAGCGGCGTGGCGAAGCGGTACAAGTGCGTGAACTTGAAGGACGTGGGCCCGCCGTGCACCATCTGCGTGCGCAGACTCGGCTCCTTCTTGGCGTCGGAGCTGCTGGACTCGCTGCTGGTGGCGCGGTGCTTGGCCGGTAGGTCCACCGTCACGGCACGCGGCGTCTCCACGCGCTGGTACGCAGCGTCGCTAGTCAGCTCGGACTTGTCCAGACTCGGCATTGCTCTCGACGTGTGCGTCTGCCGGTGAATCGGATAATGAGCCAGGTGGTTGGCAAGGAATGCGGACGACTATCATTCTCGGAGAGATGAGCTGACAGGCGAGTTGCGGCACCAGTCAAATGCGCTTTTTATGCAAACCTGCGATTTTGAAAGCGGTGAGGAATATGTGATACTGGAGGTGAGATAGGATACAGAGGTATTGACCTAGATATATGATAGGAAACATGCAGCCGTTGGATGCCTGGTAGCTCTTTGTAATGGAGCGGAGGAAGTGCGCTTACGTAGTTATTCATTGTTGAGGAGGATAGGCGGAGGCTCACTGGATGGGGACATCGTCGGCGCGACTGGAGGGAGGCACACCGAAACATGGCATCACTTGGCAGATTTGCGGTGGTAATCATTTTGCCTCGCTGCTGGGCGTAAACTATCGGATCAGAGAGGTATCAGTGCTGACAGGGGTGGGACTTCCTTTAGATTTGTCCGCCGTCACCGAATGCACCTTGGCGCTGCGGCCACGATGTTTTCTGTCAACTAAAACATGTCAATTACAAGCTTGCTTTCACTTACTACCAGGTCAGGGCAATTCAAACGTGTCGGTCGCACGGAGCTGGCGTCAACTTTCGCCGATATAATCCGCGACTACCGCTCTGGCGTCAACGGTTGCCTGTGTAATCAGCGAATGGCAGTATAGCGAAAGCAAGTCAAACGTCGGCGCCGCCTCGCGATCAACTCAGACAGGGTGCTGTGCCGCACACATTCCGATTTGAATGCCCGATGGCCGATTTGCAATGCCCGCCACTGCTTCGTTGCCACCTCAGCTAATACTGGCACGAAGTGCTCCAGTCACCAGCCGAGCACTGCAACCCTATATTGCAACATTCATTCCAGTGCCTGGTAACGCGAGTTAACAGCGACCTGATCACAGCAAGATAGCCAACACCGACAACATGCAGATGCAAGTTCTTCTCAATCACTTTATACCTCGAAAACTCCCACAGCTCGCGCACTTGAGGACGGCAGTACAGCATCAAGCCCCCCTCCTATTCCAAACCGCATTTGGCCACCATTCTCAACCCCTTGCACCACCAGAACGGCACATTGAAGCTGTATTCCATTCGGCAGTTTCATTTTCCATAGAAAGCACTTTGCACCGCGTTCCGTCATCCATTCCGCATCCCAGTTCATTCCACTGCCCGCAGTGTCATAACTGCCACAATGAGCTCTCTCGCCGCCCGCTCCTCCGCGCTACGCGTGGTGTCCCTGCTGCCGTCCGCGACCGAGAACGTCTGCGCGTTACTGTCCAAGTGCCGCTCTACGTTTCCCTCGCCCCCCTCCGTCCCACAGCTCGTGGGACGCTCGCACGAGTGCGATTTCCCCTCTGACGGCTCCGTCCAGCGGCTTCCGGCGCTCACAAGCGCCCGCACAGCCTTCACGAGCTCCGCTGACACGCACAACCAGGTGCGAGCAGCGTTGGCCAGTGCCGCGTCGCTGTACCATCTGGACGCCGACCGTTTGGCCGCCCTCAAGCCCGACGTGATCCTCACCCAAAGCTCGTGCAAAGTCTGTTCCATTGACTTGGCCAGCGTCCAGGCGGCGGTGGACGGGGAGCAATTGCAGGAGCTCGTGCAGGTTAATGGATCATTGGCTCCATGCGATTCGAGAGGTGGCAGCCACTTGACGCAGATCGTAACGTGCAACCCCACGAGTCTCGAGGACGCACTGGTGACGCAGTTCCAGCAGCTCGGAGACGCTCTGGGCGTGCCGGAGGTGGGGAACGTCATGGCTCGAGAACACGCGGACGAGTTGCAGCAGTTGAAGCGACAGGCAGAGGGTTTTGTAGAGGCAAATGAGGGTAGGAAGCCTCGCGTGCTGATGGTGGAGTGGCTCGAGCCGCTGTTCCTCGGCACGAAAGGGTGGATGAGGGAGATCGTGGAAGCTGCAGGGGGACAAGTGGTGGAGAGCTTGGAGGAAGGAGTTGACGTGGTGGTGGTGGCGCTGTGTGGCCTGACGCTGGACAAGACGGAGAAGGAGCTGCTGGAGGGACGAGTGGGCTCGTGGTGGACGGCGCTGGTTAGCGGCGCTGCGGTGCCGCCGGTGTATATTGTGGACGGCACGTCCATGTTCACGAGACCCACGCGCCGTCTGCTGGTGGCGCTTGAGTGGCTAGTGCACGCACTTCATGAGCCTGATAGTAGCTGGATGAAGAGCTCGCCGTTCCCCTATAAGACGTTTGACACGTCGCTGGTTGAATGTGACCCCGAAGCTGCTGAGGAAACCAAGACGCCGGAGATGCTGGAGATCGAGGAGCTGCATCGCGCAGCCTGTGCTAACAAACAGGCGATGTACACGGATCCAGCTACGGGTTATTCTGTCATGACGGCGTACATTCTGAAGGAACGACAAGTCTGCTGTGGAAATGGTTGCCGCCACTGTCCCTACGGACATGCAAACGTCAAGGACCCGGCTCGGCGAAAGAACACGCTGGCTGGGAATGTTTTCTTGCAGCCGCGGCGTCGTTCACGTGGAGTAGCGAAGGATGCTCCGGGTGGCCGATTGCTCTGGCCGGAAGGAGCTGCTGCTGCTGTCGCAGATAGCCCGAACGATCTCGTTGTAGTGTTCTGGAGTGGTGGCAAAGACTCCTTCCTCGCTCTGAGCGCGCTGTACGAGACGTACGCTGCTGAACAAAAGCCAATGCCTCGTGTGGTTCTCCTGACGACGATCGACCCCGAGACGAACGTAGTGCCGATCCAGAATATTTCGGCGCAGACGATTGCAGCGCAGGCTGAAGCTCTGGAGCTTCCGTTGTGTCTCGTAGCAGTGGGGCTCGGCGACGCCTACACATCAGCGTTACGCAGCGCTCTTGCTGACATTCCTGGGCAGATCAAACGAGTGAAGAAGAGCAACAAGACTCGTGAGCAGACCAAGGAGACTCCAATCGTTTCATCTCTAGTGTTCGGTGACCTCCACCTAGAAGACATCCGCGCCTGGCGCGAGCAGACATTTGGCCGGGACTACAAGCTGCACTTCCCTGTTTGGAAGAAGGATTATGAGGCGGAGTTGCTGCCAGCACTGACGCGGTTGTGCACCAAGACGGGGGCCAAGATCTACTTCTCGAATGTTGATGAGGAGCGACTTGCTTCCAGCAGAAGCAACGGAGCTGAGTGGCAAGTCGGCCAAGAGTATGACTGGAAACGCGTTCAGGAACGAAACAAAGCTATTGCTGGGGATGCTGAGCAGGTTGATCTCATGGGAGAGTGCGGCGAGTTCCACACGTGCGTCAAGTTCCCCGGCATGGAATAGTCACTTCATCAATCTAGCGTGCATCGGCTACAACGATCGATTTGAGTCACGCAACGCAGAGTTTCCCGAACATACACTCTCGTAGCGTACCACCGCTTTCGTGCTTGCTAAGCATCAAGACACAGTTGCGGTAACAGTAGAATGCACGTCACGCACCTCTCGCTGTGTAGACTGGAAGTTTCGCGTCTCCACCATGCCGAGACTGGACAAGATCAGCGATGAACTTCCGTACCAGCGCATGGAAACCCCTCGCGCTACAGCCGTGGACGTTAGTGACCCGGTCAAACCGCTGGCCACCGACAAAGAAGGCACCAACAGCGAGTCGGGCGGCTCCAATGCCAAGGAGTCAGGCCTTCGCGATGAAATGGTGCACGACGGACCTGCTTCTTTCAAGTTTGTCAAGCTGTACCGCTTCGCCACAGCTTTTGACAAGGTGCTGCTGACGGTTGGCATTATCACGACGGGGGCCAACGGCGCACTGTTTCCTTTGATGGCCATTGTTTTCGGCAACGCGCTGACGGGATTCACTTCTACGCCAGTGGACATGGACTCGGTGAATAGCGCGGCGCTCGACTATTTGTACATCGCCATCTTCATGTTCTTCACAGATTACGTTTCGTACGTGGCGTTCTACTACAGTGCGGAGAGGCAGATGAAGGCCTTGAGGAGTGAGGCTCTCAAGCACATGCTGTACAATCCTCGACACTGCCAGTGTCATTGACGCGGAGAAGGAGGACGAAGGCGTCATTCCTGACTCCTGCAAAGGCAAAATTGAAGCCGTAAATGTCAACTTCACGTACCCGAGCCGTCCCGAGGCGCAGATTCTGCGTCATGAGGAGCAGCAAGGCGCGAGTTGGAGAACGATCTTTCGGGTACGAAGTTGTCTCGTTCAGTGAGTGCTGTGTCGGCGAAGACGGACATTTCTGTGAGCGAGATGGAGAAGAACTTCCCGGACAAGAACCCGTTTGGGCTCATAAATATATTGAAGCTCCACAGATGGTTCATAAGTGAAGCAGTCCGTAAAATCACTGACTCATTTTCCCAGTTAATCTCCAAAGGCAGCTTCTCAAACTTCAGCAAAAGCGCACACTTTAACATAACGGTCTTCTGGCTCGGTCCAACGCTTATCGTATTCTCCCACAAGGCTGTGACCTTCGACGCTGGTCATCTTAAAGTTCATCAACTGAGCCGGCTTCACAACGAAGTATACCACTACATTCGAGATCTGCGTTTGTGCCTGTTGTAGCTTCAACAGCACTTCGCTGAAATAGAAGAGCTTGAAATCATGCTTGTCCGATCGGGTCAACTGGACAAAAGTAACACTTCCTGCTTCCGAGTCGAAATACACCGCGTCGTAGCCTCCTTGGTTCCACGCAACAGGCTGCAACCATTTCTTATCTCCTTTGAGTTTTGGCCTTGGCTGCGCCTCCACTTCATCGCCCACCTTAAACTTCTGCTTCGGGTCGGCGCAGCTGCCGCCGGTTGGCAAACGGATCAGGTCTGCACGCACACTCCTCTCCTCCCAGCCTTCATCGTAGTGAATACCGCACGTGCCGTTCGAATTGCACAGGAAAATCAACCCCCGGTAATATATCTTAAGCTTGTCCAACCTTTTGGATCGTTTTTTTGAATTGAACTGAAGGACGCTCGCGTGGGGCAGATATTCTTCACCATTTAGAGTTTGTTTATCGCATCACTGTGGAACTCACCAAGGCAGTATGTGGCCAGTTCAGCCTTGATCGCAGCAGACCTGATCGCTCTGTTTATTATACTCTTCACCTTCTCCGTGGTGTATTGAAACATGAACTGACACGAGGCACCGGCATAGTAGAACTTCAAAGCAAAGACATGTTTCCTCTCGTCTTCTCCGCTTAACTTTTCATCGTCATCGCCTTCGTCATTCACTTCAGACGTACTCGTTGCGTCAAATTTGTCCCTGACTGTGGCATAGCAGTCTTTATCGTGAATGGCTGCGAGATACTCCTCTTGTATCCAGGAATACATGAAATACGGCTGGATCTTGGCAAGAGCATCATCTTCATCGTTCCTCTTCCCGAATAGACCATTGAGGAGCGAATAACCAATCTGTCATCATCGCGGAGATTAGCCAATACCCGTGTGAGTTTGCTCTGCATTGATTCCATCCAGACAGACGAAGATCTCTTCTCTGGTCGACTCGGGGAACGCAAAACGTTGATAGTTCTTCAATAACCCAAAATTCATTGATACCCACAGCCAAGCACGTGTCCGTTGAGTTACAACTCGCATGAATCCAGACCACGTCCCATTCCTCGCGATTCAAGGGAGCCGCAAAAGCCAACGTGCACGCAGATTTGCCCGTTCCAGGGGCCCCCCACAATGTACGATTTGACGTTCTTCGCAACTACTTCATCCTTCAAATACCGCCACAGATCGCGCACTTGAGAGCGACAGTACAGCATCAAGCCCCCCTCCGATTTCAAACCGCATTTGGCCACCAACTCAGCTGGCAGCGTCACATAGGCCTTCTCTGGGAGATCAATCCGAGGAACTGCTCCAAACGAGGCCGTTTGCTTGGCAGAAACGGAATCTTCACCAACACGTGGATTTGTCTCGCCTTTGGATCCAAGTCTCCAGTCATATCACGCTCCTTTCTCCGACGATGACGCAGTTCAGCAGCAACACCATCTTCCCCTCGGACGCGGCAGGTTCTGGAAAGAGAAAGACGGCAGAACATGTCGGACCTGGTCGGCTCTCAATTTGATTGATGGCTACTTCTTGGACGGTGAGCTCCATTCCATTCGACAGTTCCAATTTCCACTCAAACCCATCTACCCCATCTTCCAACATGCATTCTTCGCCGCAGTTCCTTCTCGATAGCATTGATAGATTCGTGACAGCTAGTTGAAGCGACAAGCAGAGGCTAGTGCATCGGCTACAACGATCGATTTGAGTCACGCGACGCAGAGTTTCCCGAACATACACTCTCGTAGCGTACCACCGCTTTCGTGCTTGCCAAGCATCAAGACACAATAGCAGTAACAGTAGAGTGTTCATGCGGTCGTATGATTGCGAACGCTCGCCATAGACGAAACAATTTTGTTTATTCGACGCATCTGGCCTCGCTGAACACTGTCAAAAGCTGCGACTTTGATTATTCGACGCTCGAGCAGTCCAGATACCGCTAAAGCTCCGCGACGACCAAGTTCATTTTGCAATTCGCACACGTCACGTTCCTCTCGTTGTGTAGACTGGCACTTTCGCGTCTCCACCATGCCGAGACTGGACAAGATCAGCGATGAACTTCCGTACCAGCGCATGGAAACCCCTCGCGCTACAGCCGTGGACGTTAGTGACCCGGTCAAACCGCTGACCACCGACAAAGAAGGCACCAACAGCGAGTCGGGCGGCTCCAATGCCAAGGAGTCAGGCCTTCGCGATGAAATGGTGCACGACGGACCTGCTTCTTTCAAGTTTGTCAAGCTGTACCGCTTCGCCACAGCTTTTGACAAGGTGCTGCTGACGGTTGGCATTATCACGACGGGGGCCAACGGCGCACTGTTCCCTTTGATGGCCATTGTTTTCGGCAACGCGCTGACGGGATTCGCTTCCACGCCAGTGGACATGGACTCGGTGAACAGCGCATCGCTCGACTATTTGTACATCGCCATCTTCATGTTCTTCACAGATTACGTTTCGTACGTGGCGTTCTACTACAGTGCGGAGAGGCAGATGAAGGCCTTGAGGAGTGAGGCTCTCAAACACATGCTGTACATGGACATCAGCTGGTATGACAAGCATGACGCACTGCAGTTGTCGAGTCGGTTAACGGGAGACACGGTGAGAATCAAAGATGGCATGGGCCATAAGCTCGGCTACGCAATCCGGTACATGATTCAGTTCATTGTGGGCTTCATCATTGGCTTTGCGCGTGGCTGGGATATCACGTTGGTGATGGCGTGCGTTATGCCTATCATGGCCATCTCGCTCAGCTGGCTGATTAAGACAATGACAATCATGGCGGAGTTTGCACAGAAGGTGTATGCTGAGGCTGGTTCAGTCGCAGAGGAGACACTGGGATCGATGCGAACGGTGGCGTCTCTGAACAGTGAACACAAAGCGATTCAGAAGTTTGAGAAGAAGGTGTTTGAGGCGGAGAAGGAGAATATCGCACTGCACAAGATGTCGGCTGTCGTATTCTCGCTGTTCATAGCAAGTATCTACGTTATGTATTCGGCCGGTCTGTGGTATGGGGGATGGAAAGCTTCGAAAGGAAACACTACACCTGGAGACGTGTTCGCCGCCTTCTTCGGTGTTATGATGGGATCGACTTCGCTTGGCCAGATTTCGCCTAATATCACTGCTGTCTCCAAGGCTGCCGGCGCTGCAGAAGAACTCTTCGCTATCCTCGACACTGCCAGTGTCATTGACGCAGAGAAGGAGGGCGAAGGCGTCATCCCTGACTCTTGTGAAGGCAAAATTGAAGCCGTGAATGTCAACTTCACGTACCCGAGCCGTCCCGAGGCGCAGATCCTGCGTGACTACAACGTCACCATTGAACCCGGCCAGACGGTGGCGTTCGCGGGTGCTAGTGGCGGCGGCAAGAGCACTCTCATCGCGCTGATCGAGCGCTTCTACGACCCCACCAGCGGCACGATCTACCTGGACGGACGTGACGTGAAGACGTTGAACGTCAAGTGGCTGCGCTCGCAGATCGGCATGGTCTCTCAGGAGCCTGTGCTGTTCGCCACCACCATCTTTGAGAACATTGCTATGGGCGGTGACAACGTGACTCGCGACGAGGCCATCGCCGCGTGCAAGCTGTCGAACGCGCACAACTTCATCATGTCGTTGCCGGAGAGCTACGATACGTTGGTCGGCGAGAAGGGCGTGTCTCTGTCTGGCGGCCAGAAGCAGCGTGTCGCCATCGCACGTGCCATCGTGCGCAAGCCCAACATTTTGGTGCTGGACGAGGCCACCAGTGCTCTCGATAACGAAAGCGAGAAGATCGTGCAGGCGGCGCTGAACGACCTCATGGCCACGACGAACATGACGACGTTGGTGATCGCCCACCGTCTGAGCACGATCCGTCACGCCGACAAGATTGTGGTTCTGAACGAGGGTCACATTGTGGAGAGCGGGACGCACGACGAGTTGCTACAGATCGAGCACGGCATTTACCAGAACATGTATCGTATCCAGGAGCTGCGCTCTCATGAGGAGCAGCAGGAGGCCGAGAAGCGCGAGGCGGAGAACGATCTTTCGGGTACGAAGTTGTCTCGTTCGGTGAGTGCTGTGTCGGCGAAGACGGACATTTCTGTGAGCGAGGTGGAGAAGAACTTCCTGGACAAGAAGCCGTTTGGGCTCACAGATATATTGAAGCTCAACAGATTGGAAGCGAAATACTTCGCTATCGGGATGATCGGGACGGGCGTGGGAGGGATCGTCATGCCAGCGTCTGCACTACTGACCACAGGAATGATCACGTCCATGACGGAACAGTATGGGCTGTACCAAAGGTCTGGCGAAAGATCCCATCTGGCCACAATGTACAACGATGTGAAGCTGTACGGGATCCTCTTCCTCGTTGCTGCTGCGGTGATCGGGATTTTCATGTACATGCAGATCTATTGCTTCAAGTTCATGGAGGAGAAAGTCACCACGCACTTACGTACGGCGAATTTTAGGGGCTTGTGCCGTCAGAATGTTGGCTTTTTCGATGAGAAGGAGAACGCTACGGGTGCATTGACTGCCGACCTTGCCACGAACGCTACGAAGGTGTCCCTGCTGTCTGGAGAATCGCAATCCGGTGCTTTCCAGGCGGTGTTCACCTTAATTGCTGCTCTCGTCATCTCGTTCGGCTTCGGCAGTTGGCTACTCACGTTGATCATGGTGGCGCTCATTCCGTTCTTGCTTTTTGGAGAAGTGGCGCGAATGAAAGAGATGGAGACCAGCGGATTGATCTCGGATGACTTGGCAACCCCTGGTGCTCACGCGTCTGAGGTTCTCAGCAACATTCGCACCGTTGCCGCTCTGGGCATCGAGTACAAATCTGCGAGCGTGTTCGACGAGCTGCTGCAGGAACCTCTTCGCAAAGGCAAGAAGGAGGCACAGGTCAACGGTCTGTCGCTCGGTTTCAGCTCCTTCATCCTAATGGCGACAAACGCGCTCATTTTCTGGTTCGGCGCCAAGAAAGTGGACGACAACACAATTACCTTCACGGAAATGATGCGAACGATGATGGCAATCATGATGTCCATTCAGATCGTCAGCAGTGGGTCTAATTTCTTACGTGATGCCCCCAAGGCGTTCAAGGCTGGGTCGACCATCTTCGCCATCCGCGATCGAATCGCCCCAATCGACTCGTTCAGCACCGATGGTCTCCGGTTGGCTAAGATTGAGGGTCGACTCGAATTCAAGGACATCTCGTTCCGGTACCCGACGCGTCCCGAGATGAACGTGCTCAAGAACTACAACCTCACCGTGGAAGCAGGCCAAACGGTTGCATTCTGTGGCCCGAGCGGTGGCGGGAAGAGCACTATCATCTCGCTGATCGAGCGCTTCTACGACCCTGTAGTCGGTGAGGTGCTGCTCGATGGCCACAATATCAAAGACCTGAACCTGAACTGGCTGCGCAGTCAGATCGGACTGGTCGGACAGGAGCCCACGCTCTTCATCGGCACCATCGCCGACAACATCTCGTACGGTCTGGCAGAGCAGCCTAGTCAGCAGGAGATCGAAGAGGCCGCCAAGATGGCCAACGCACACGACTTCATCACGCAGTTCCCGGACGGCTACGCGACCCAAGTGGGGATGAAGGGCGAGCAGCTGTCGGGCGGTCAGAAGCAGCGTATCGCCATCGCGCGAGCCATCCTCAAGAACCCCAACATCTTGCTGCTGGACGAAGCCACGAGCGCACTGGACTCGGAGAGCGAGAAGGTGGTGCAGGAGGCGCTGGACAAGGTGGTGGCGTTGAAGCGGCGCACGACGATCGTCATTGCTCACCGGTTGTCTACGATTCGTCACGCTGACAAGATCTGCGTGGTGAGCGGTGGCAAGATCGCGGAGCAGGGCACGCACCAGGAACTGATCCAGCTCAATGGTATCTACGCGGGTCTGATAGAGTCGGCGTCGATGTAAACCTCCTCATAATGTCAACTCGCGAAAACTTACGTTGAATCTGTGAAGAGGGTGCAGGAGTACACTGTACCTGTAATAGAGCTTGTAGCTGTTCCTGTTGTTGCTGAGACTTGGACCTGCAAATACGTCCAGGGGAAACAAGAATCTTGAGAACGCGGCGTGTACTTAATCATCTTGCAACAAAGAGCAAAGTGTTTCTGAATATTTCCCCATTTTGTGAAAATCCCCTCTAACAACTGGCCGTTCGTTTTGGTAGTCGGACGGCAGCATTTCTCGTAGACATTACACGGCAAATGACGGCAACCCCACGAGAGAGACAAGATCGTGTTGAACGCCGCGGCGAACGCGCTGTGGGCACTGGTTAACTGGGCGAAAGAGACGAAGGTCTTCCTTCCTCTGGATGCGGCGCATCCAGCGGCCGCCACGCAGCAACTCGCGTACTTCACTGGATTCCTGGCGCACTCGCCGCCGATGTCCGCCGACGTTGCCCGTCGCATTCAGCAGGTGGCCACGACGACGAGCGCGGTCATCGTCGACAACAACTGCAAGATGACCGCGATAAGGAACGTGGCCAACGCGTTGTAGAAGCTGCCGCTGGAGTACTTCATCAGTCGCGACCCCATTAAAGCGGCGTCCGTGAAAACATTCGCGGTCGCTCCGTGCACTGTTCCTCGCTGTTCTCCCGCTTGATGTGCAGGAAGTTCTCGCGCAGGGGTATTGTCGTCTCCTGATGCACCTTGTCCTCGTCCATATCCTCATCGGACCCGTCATCGACACCGCTGCTGCTGTCCTGGGCTTGAACGCCGTACAAGCAACCGATATCACTTCATACACATCATCCAGTCGGTCCCCAATGCCATTGATGGCTACATCTTGCACTCATCTCCACACATTCTCCACCGCAGTCGATAGATCGTGACTCGGGCCGTCAAGTGAAGAAAATCCGTTAGTAGGTGCCTCGATTGACGATGGTGCATGATCCTGTACTGGTTCATTGTGGGCTTCATCATTTGGTTTTGCGTTGACTTCGTAGCTTGCACACAATAAGCTACAACAGCAAACACAGTAGACTTACAATTGCTCACGAGCTCGACGTAGTCCGTCAGATCTTCGTATGAGCTCTGTATTGAACGCAATGGATGACGCTAGATCATAGCGTCGGGGTTTTCCTCACAGAAAACCACGTAAATACGCTTCGAGAGGGCTCGCTGAACCCGAACGTCGTGAAGCTTGTCGCTGACTAAATCCTCTTTCTGCGCCCGCGATAATGTCGGGTCTCGATACGCGCGCATGAGGCTGTCGAACGTGGGAAAGTGGTCAAGAAGGCACTGCGCCTTGTCTTCACTCACGCCTGGAATCACTTGAAGCATTCGCAGCCACGCGTTCGCACACGCACTCGCAGTAGCTCCCGTACGAGTCACTCGGAACGAGTTACTCCGCGGTACGGACTCCAGGAACTCCTCGAGAGCAGACGCACGTGAATAGGACAAGACCATCTCGCGAGTAAGGAGTGCGACGTAGTCGGCCGTTGCATCCAGGTCACACGTGAACTTTGTGTGCGCTCCCATGTCCATAAACAACTGGAACGCCACCTCATGCAAGTCCGCGAAAGAGATCACCGGAGAGCTGGCAGCCGCATCCGACGTCTTTTTCTTCTGCTGCTGCTTCTTGAGATCGATGAGGGCGCGGTCCATCCCCTCAATAATGACGAAGAACTTGCTGGGCTCGTGCTCTTCAGCCTGCTGAGTCTTCGGTACCAACGTCTGCAGGTACCGTACAGCAGCTACCAGCTCCGTGTAGCTCTTGTGCTGCAGCATCGTTAGAACCGCGGCCGCCTCGTAGTATATCGCGCATGAAAAAAGCGAGTTCCCGTTCTCGCGTCGCTCCCATCGAATCACCCCCGGCATGATGCAGTTCAGTGCAGTCGCCACCGTAAACGGCACGGCTTTGCCGTTGTACACGTGGCTCTTCAACGCGTTGCGGATGCTGTCTCCAGCCACGGACGAATCCAGTGACGTCTCCATCTGCACCACCACCAAAGGAGCAGTAGCAGCACTCTTCCCACCGCTAGTAGCTCTCGACTTCTTCGCCCGAACAGGTGACGCTCTCGTCCTAATGTCCCCGTCCAGAGCTGCCACTTCTGCATTTCCACCATTTCTAGTCGTCTCGGAGTGCAAATCTCGTAATCGACCCGACAACCTCCGAGCGTTTCTGGGCCCTGCTCGATTCTCCTCTGGAAACACGCGACGTCTTGTGTTGGAGCTAATATTCGGCGACAAAACTTCTGGTGACTCATTTCCAGCGGTTGCGACCGGAACTTGATACACAAAAGGCGGCGGGGACTCGGACGGGGAATAAGAAAAGGAAACTTCCTCTTCAGGTGACTCATTTTCAAAGGTTGCGACTGGAACTTGATACACAAAAGGCGGCGGGGACTCGGACGGGGAATAAGAAAAGGAAACTTCCTCTTGGTGCGGAATGTAGCCATTTTGGGGAGATTTGGATGGCGGCGTGGTCAAGTCCACGACCGCCTGACCATCACTCTGTTTCTTCTTTTTCTTGGCTGGAGGAGAATTGCGCGGTGGGGTGATGAGTTCGATCACTTGGTTGCTATTGTCATTTTTCTTCTTCTTCTTCTTCTTGGAGCCGCTGTCGGGAATGCCCAGCTCCACGAGCATCGCGTCCAGCGCGTGGTCGTCCTCGTCGTCCTCGATGGAGTCGCGGGGACGTTTGCGGTGGCGCAGCGAAGGCGACGGGGTGCTGGCCATTTCGGCCAAGTGACTATTTTGTATGGGAATTTGTGAAGACAGTACAGTAACACCTCTATATAAGGTGTAACTATATTTTTGAATTTTGACGCCGGGGGTGTTTGCTAGGAGGCTTTTACTACTCTCCTACACGCACGATTTTCAGGTTGCTGTTGCGCTTCAGGTTCCCTGTGCATTCTCCTTCTTCCACGCGAGCGAAGCATTTCTCCAGATTCCTCACCCTGGACTCGAGAACGTCCATCCGTTCCATCGATATCAAGAAAAAATGAAAAAGTCGTGACTCAAGACGTTGTCAGGTCAAGGCGGCCAAATTGTTTGACCAGAGAACAAGGGTTCGAGGAAAGCCGCTATAAGACAACAGTAGCTCTCCCCATTCCAGAATCTGCGGCCTCAAGGAAAGATGGTGGAGTTCTCATAAATTTGTGCGATTGTTGGGAAGGTGGAAAAAGTGTTCAATGTGGAGGTCGAGGGTGGTGCGGCAGTGGCCAGGTTGAAGAACGTGATCAAGGCGAAGTACCCAGCGATAGTCACCTGTGACGCCAAGGACCTGCAGCTCTTCCTGGCGAAGAAGAGCAACAAGTGGCTGGATGAGGCTGAAGCGACAGCGGTGAACCTCGATAAAGGTGGGAAACTGCGAGGCTTCGGGGGTCAGTTGGATCCCGCGCTGTGGATCATGAACGCCAAGTACTTCGGGAGTGGATTTCCAGCTGATGGAGGGCCAAGTTCACGTTCTGGTGGTGGTTCCCAAGGTTTTGACTCCAGATCCCCAATTTCTTCGAATCCAGGAAGCACTCTTGCGTCACTTCTTGATGCGTGAGCCTGCACCGACGTCTGCACGAAGCCAATATTTTAAAGTGAGTCTAATCGCGACGTATCAGGGCGACGTGGCGACGTATCGGGGTGGCCGAATACTGCGGTGTATGTTGCTTATCACGGCACTTCCGTCGGAGGTGGTCATCGCCTCTCATTTGTTTCACCGGAGAAATGAGTTTCTCTCTGGTACTCTGATGTGCTTCGCCAACACTGATCACGTGAAAAATCGATTGCTGCTATTCCATCCGCTGAAGCAGACATTTGACCACTTCCAGATCAGTTCCATCTACTACAAGAGCGACAACGAGTTCCGTTTGAAAGTTTTTGATCCTTTATTGCGTCCACAGCGATTGTTCGCGCAGTTGGGTCGAGACCAGCGCAAAATGCTGCTTCAAGGACGAGAGCTGCCGAAAAGCTGGGAAAAGCGTGGTGCCAGGTCCGCACCTGGAACCGATTTTAACATTCAGACAACATTTGGCGCCATCGAAAACCAGCCACTGTGCTTCAGGTCCATGGAGCACCCCTACAAGCGCTGCTTGAACTTACAAGCCCGATTAGCGCGGAAGAAAGCAATCGAGGCGAAGTGGATTCAGCCAGATGAAGACGACTTTGAAGATTTTTGGTCGGAAGGAATGTCGTTGACTGAAAAGATGGAGTTCTTTCCGCACGTGGGGGCTAAAAGCTTCTCAATTTGCCAGTCCAACGACTACTGACCTCGTGCAGCTGAAGGTGGCAGAAAGAGAGGCGTTCAACCGATTGCTTCATCACTCTCGACGTGCGAACGTCCCTTGCAGGCCTATCAGACTCGAAAGTGGTAACGTTGGTGACATCTTCAACGTCTTGGAGACACTCCAAAGTTGCTTGTGAAGAACCGTATCGTAAATGAAGCTGAAAAAAGACTGCCGAAGTTCACCAATGGAGGGATAGCTAGGCCCGATTCGAGTGCCTTCAGCACGCTACGATGAGCGAGGTGTGGTTTCCGGACCTTTGGCAGACATGTGATCAAGCAGATAGGCGAATTGGGAGTGAATTGTCGGCGCATCGAACACTTCCGGGTGGTGAACCTCGCTCATTTTGCCCGTAATACGCGCCGTATCCGGGAACAAGAAGTTTGGTAGCGAGTCCCGCCGACGGGTGTTAGATCTTGGTGCAAGTGCAAGGACAGGCTGATCTCGCTTGTACTGAATGCCTTCCCAGGGAGTAACGATACCGTCGCTCTCGGCAGCAGCGTCGTGCAATTGGCGCATGAGATGCCAAAACCGCGCCCACACGAGCTGCGAAGACACCCCAACGTACGAGTTGCGTCTCCCCAGGAGCCCTGGCTGCTGCTGCTGCTGTGTAAACGCAAACTCCCGACGCATCTTCTGGAAGCCGACGTATCCGTCGAGAAGGCATTTCAAACAGCCGCAGCCTGCGCCCTCGCAGACACGCAGGAAGTGCGTGGGCGGCAGATCTCGCGCCAACGCTTCTAACGTGCCCACAAAGAATCCACGCACATGCGCCCAAGTAGCTTCCATGTCGGTCACCTCGTTCACGACACCGAATAAATCACCGTCTCCTTGCCACACCACGCGATCCAGCTCATGCTCTCGAGCAACTTGCAGGAACACTTGAGCATCAAGCTGTTCGCACTGCGTGCGGCGAAGCGTGTCGCTGTACATCAACAAAATGTCGCCCATATCACGCGATGCATCGATGCTGAGGACAATCTGCGTGAATTCGGCGGACGTTAACTGTCCGTCGCCATTCACATCGCCAGCACGGAAGGCATCCAGCAGGTGGCGCTCGCGTCGCACTTGCTCGAACCTCCACTCCACTACCACTAGCTGCAGTAAATGATCCACGTTGAGCACCTGCTCACCACTCGTTGACTCAGCTGTCGGCGCCGTAGCTGCCGGGGGTGGCAACACTGCCGTTGAGTTGCCCTGAGCTGCGATGGTCGCCAAGTTTTCACAAAAAGTCGCCACGGTCGTCTTACGCATGTCCCGGAAGCAGAGCTGCGCGATCTCCTGTGCTCGATCAACCGAGATCAGCCAGTTCTCTTTGTCTGGGACGCTGATCCGAGGGATCAACCGCGACCTCTTCGAGGACACAGGCGGCGTTTGCTGCGATATACTGCGCGAGTTGGAGTTCATGCCGCCGCCCCCATTGGCAGAAGAGGGCGTGGTGATCGGTCCAGGGAGATGGTTCGCCATCATGGTCGTAGTTAGATCTTCGCACACGATGCACTCGAGGAATTCCAGGTAGTTGGTCAGCTCCCCTTTTGGTGCTTCTTCGAAGCAGAATCTTGAGAAGTAGTCGACGCGGAGGTGCTGCGAGCGATAGGTCTCCAATGCGCACGAGAAGGCAAGCAAGTGCATGTCTGCAATTGTTGGCAGTCCGTAGCTGTGAAGGAAAGACTGGTACACGATCTGCGAGAGAGTTAACATCCGACCACTGCCGCGTGGGGTTGCGTAGGGAAGTCGCTGCTGCTGGGTTTTACGCCTTGCTGCGGTTAGCATCTCGCCGTAGGCATCCGCAATGATCTTGAGCACGTTTGCAAGCGACTTCTTGGCGAACTGGATGAGTTGGTCGGTGTTCATGCGCCACGACGTGATCAGCCCAGAAATGGCACGAGGCACAGCCACGCTGTTGATTTTCTGGTATCGCTCCTTCTTGCTGCTCTTACCAGTGTTCTTCCCGAGCAATGCAGTTAGCGTCAACGGCGTATGCTTCGTCGGTGCTGAGGTTCGCGAGGCTTCACGATCAGAAGTGACGTGAGATGCTCCAAGCGGACCGACGGTATCACCAGCTTCCTGGTCGGTGTCGAACGTCGTCTGACAGCCAACGTCCAAGCAACCAAGTCTCACGAACTCCTGCCATTCCATCGGTTCGGAAACAGCGTTCACAGCGGTGAGCTTGCGCTTCAGCCGACGGGACAGATTAATAGCTTGTTCCTGCTCCGTCTTATCGTCCCCAGTTGCAGCGGAGCTTGCGTCGCTATTCACTATATCAAGAGCGTCTTGAAGAAGCCCAAGCACCTGCGTTTCAGACCGCCGAGCGAGCAGCGCCTTCAACGCCTGTTGGATTTCAGGGCCTCCAGCTACTTGGGGAGAAGCTTGTTCTAGCTCTTCTTGAACGGGTGATGCCGCTCGATTGGCTGCGTCCTTTTCACCGGGTGCTTTGTCGGACGACGATGCAAATTTCGACAGCAACGCCGCTTTATCCGCATCACTAAGTTGGCTCAACATTTGCTGCAGCGTCTTCTCAGTCGATGCAAGAGTCGGCTGCTGTGGTGGCACTGCGGGTGGTGGCATTTTTCCATTTGCAAACGGCAGGAGAGCCTGCTTCAATGCAGCTACCCGCGCTGAGTTCTCCGTTTCGCTCAAGATGCATTCGATGATAACCTCCAGCCAGCGTATCTTCAGGTCTGCTTTCATGCCTGGCATATGTGTCGCGGGGTCGCTCAGATCTGGTGGCTTGTTCAATGCCGCCGTAGCGACATCCTTCAGGTCTTGAATCCTTTTCTTGTAGCTCTCAGTCGGGTGCTTGGCGTTGATTCGGTCCATCCAAGTAGCCTTCTCCTCCCTCGTTAGCATCATGAAGATCTTCTTGAGCATCTTCAAGCGAATTGCCGCAATGTATTCATGATTCACCTCATGCGGCGGGGAAGGAGGAGAAAAGGAGCTTCCTCCGCTCCCCAAATCCTGTATCACCGCCAGAGCCTTCGTCCACTGGCTATCGAGAGCAAATCGCGCCCAGCAGTTGTCAAGAAGTTGGCTGAATTCCTTCTCCTCCAGCGTCGACAGGAACGTGTTCGCCACCAGCTGAAGGAGCTGCGCGCTCGACAAGTTGTGGTGGCGCAAGTAGTTCATCATTATCATCTGGAACCGGTCAATGGAGGCATCCGCCGACTGCGACGAATACTGGCGACCATCGCTCGCGTCCTCTTCGATCTCAATATCGAAGTCAGCTGCGTTGAGGCTAGCCCGCCGCTGCTTCCGAGCTTTGCGCTCGTTCTCGTACTTCTCGAACTCCCTCGACAGCAATTGCCATTGAGCTTCGGTCAAGTAGGCCGCCAAATCGCTCACAAAGAAGAACTCCATGTCCGGACTCAGCAGCTTCAGAAAGAAAACATCCTTAGGACTCGGAGGGACGATCTGCTCACCTCCTACCGGCAGCTCTCCAACTTGTCCGGAGCACGTAGCGAGATACAGACGGAAGAGTGATTCGCCGGCATTTGGCAGGGTATCAACAACCAGCTCCAGCTGATCCATGCCTTCAGCAAAGCTCAAATGGTGCAGGAAGCACATCTTCCCATGGGTATCAAAGTGCTGGTAAACGTCACGGAACGAATCCGCCTCCACCAGATTCACGATGGCGCAAAGGATCATCTCTCGACCGCTGGCACTGAACGTAGCGGCGTTGTGAGTGATAGCGCGACAGATCTGCGCGCTTGTAGCCAAAGGCACGTGCACAGGGTAGTCTGGGTCGTCCACACCCGTGCCTCTTCGAAGCAGCAGCAGACCTTGTTGGCCCTGCAGTGCAGCCACTAGCTGGTCGAGCATCGACGAGTTGGTGGCGTAGACCTTTGCAATTCCTGCTTGGACGTGCGAGAACGGCACGTACTGGAAGATGCGCGCGACGTCGTCGATAGTTACCGCTCTTAACACGTTCGGGTCCGAAATACTTCGACTCGCGAGTAGTGTTCTCTCCAGCTCCCGCACGCGTTCGAAGTACGGAGTACGCGAGTAGAAACTCTGTACGAGCGCCCCCATCGCATCCGGTGACGTGGAATCTGCCACTGCAGCTTCGGGAAGGTAAATAGCGCCCTGAATTCCGGCTGACATTTTGTCCAGCAACGTCCTGTAGCAGCCGACAATCCCCGGCATTTTGAGCAGTGTGGCGCAGCACGCCGCTGCTTCCACTGCGTTCGGTCTTCCAGCCTGTTCCACATACGTCTCTTGCACCTCGTCCAGCTTGACCTCCGTAAAGACTGCAAACGAGGCGAAGTTTCCGCGTTCGAGCTCGTACGACCGGATCCACTCCTCAACCGTCTCGCCGGATGCCAGATGGGCACTCAGACGTTGCAACTGGATCACTTCGTCATCCGAGTCCTCAGGGCTTGTCGCTCCTTTCCCAGCACGAGGCGAACACGGAGCTGCTCCGTAGCGAGAAGGCGACGTCGCTGCAATAGAAAGGTGGCGCTGCTGGTGCGTATGCCGTGGATATCGCGGAGACTCGCTCTCCAGCGGATGAAGTCGCTCTCGAACATGCTTCTTGCGGCGAAAAGACTGTCGCGACACATTGGCAGGGTGAATGTCATGCTTGACGCTGAGATAAAAGGGATAGCACCGCTGCACGCACCTTGATGGAGTACGCGAGTCCGCTGCCCCCTTCATTCCACGCGTTCGAGTCACCCCCGACAGCTTCAGCAGATCTCGGACTCAACGCTTTCGGGGATGCTGGGATGTACGCGCGTGGACTGGAACCTGGCGATGCTGGAGATATGACGGACACCTTGTCGGAGCGTGATACAGCTGCACTGCCGCTCATTCCTGTCTCTCCTGTTCAAGATAACACGCTGCTCAACAACTTGACTCGTCCAGGCAGTTGGTTAGTTCAAAGGCGTTTCATCGTCTGCAGGGCATCAGAATTAGCTCCTGCACCTTGTCAGCATACATGTATCGTACTTGTTAGCGACACCTACAGCTCACCAGCGTCGACCTCAGATCTGCTGAAGCAAGGAGGCGTAGGTATCACGCAGCACTTGTTCCAGTAGCTGTCGCTGTTCTTGAGGCTTCCCTGCTGCATCCACGGCTCCCCTCCGACTGCCCTCCCTGCTCTTGCTACTCGAGCCACTCTGCTGCTGTCTCTGCAGCTTCAACAGGAAATGCACGAGCTCTGCGCTGAGATCGGCGTTCTGCGAGCACGCGTCCACGATCCAGGGCAGCACCTCGCCCAAGAGGTTGACGTAACCGGTACTGTTGTCGCCGGAGCTGCCGACGCCATTGCGCAGCTTGTTCCACACGACTCGAAGCGCCTGCTGCATCGCAGCGCTCTGCCGACTGCCGGAGAGATGTTCGGCACACAAGCTAAGCACCACGCGCAGACGGAAGCGCCACTTGGGCAGGTCCTTTTCAGCTCCCTCGGCCACGAACTCCATCAACGGCTTCGTGCCTGGAGTAGAGCGAGTCGACGAAGAGCCCGCCGAGGAGGAGGAGGAAGAAGTCGATGCCATCCAATGGTCCCAAAGAAGCTTCATGGACGGCACGTTAGCGACCAACGTCGGCACCAACGCAACATCGTAGCCTTGCGTATGAATTGCCAGTAGCAGTCGAGGAGGTGACGGAGACGAAGCAGCCGCATCTGCAGTCAGCAGCTCGTCCACAGCCGCACACAGCAACGCGCGACTCTCCTCTGCCACTTCATCGTCACGTGATTCCGAACTCAACGACAGCAAGCGCTTGAGCAGTCCGTGCGTCAGCAAACAGTCTTGCAGGAGCTGGTGCTGCTGCACACTGGCAGTGACAGAGGAAGCGCCGCCCATCCCTTCCACAGGGACTAGGCTCGGATCACACTTGGTGACGTGAACGTTGGCTGCGGCTCGCACATCGCGGACAAGTCCAAGCAAAACGCGCAGCAGCGCTGGCTGGAGGAACACACCGTCGTGCGCATCGTCGACCAGGCGGAACGGCTCCTCTACTACCTGCATGTGCGTTAGCAGCCGCAATGAGCCTCCTTGATGCGTCTGCGTCTGTTGCTGGCGCCAGAGTGCGTCCGGGAAGCACAGAGCATGCACCAATCGCATCAAGAGTGATACACTTGCACCTTGTTCCCGACGAGCGCGCGTCTCGTACAGCGCTGCAAGCTGCGCGCAGAATGCCGCTACTTCTTGGCGCGATCGGGGAGAAGTTTGCGATGATACGACCGCGTATGGGAGGAACCCGTCAACGAGCACTGGTAACTCGCGCATCACAACCTCAATCGGCGCCGCCTGCAGCTCCAGCAGTAACGATTGGGCTGCTGTCCACGAGACAGGAGACTTCACGACACGGACATCGGGCAGCTCGCCGCATTTTCGGCGGCGGCGGAACCAGCTACGAGCCAGATCACGCTCGGCAACATCCTGGGGACTTGCTGCAAGCGGGAGAAGCTGCAGCGTCGATCCCGATGATGCTGATGCCGCTGCAGCATCGAAAAGCTGCGGGTGTTCCTCCATCATAAGCTTCAACAGCGTCGGGGCTACATACTCGAAAGCGCCGCCCTGATCGCCGTGTGCGAGGGCCTGAGTCACGATATTGCGCAACGGGAACGCGCTCAGGTCGTAGTGCAGACAGATATCCGCACTCGGACCCAAAGCGGCTGAAACTGAAGCACCTGAAGCTACCGACGAAGTGGGAACCAAGCTGCTGAGCTTGCTGCCGGCCACCATCGTGGCGTGGCGTAGGCGCTGGTTGAACTGGAGCGCATAAGTGAGTCCCAGCGCACCGCGGGCCCACATCAACTCACGCTCCCGCCCGCTCTCGGAGTCGTACGCACGTGTCAAACACGGCGAACTGAGCCACTTCGCCAAGATGGAGCTCCGCAGTGGAACAATCGACAGCTGCAGCCGACGAGGAGCTTGTGCGATAGGGTACTCGAAGGCCATGATGTAGTTCTCGACCCATTCGAGCAGCAAACTCACCAATAGCGGGTGGACAGGCAAAGCTGCCTGCTCTCCAACCTGAGCGGCCAGCCAGCTCTCAAGCTTGTGCGCGTGGTGGTGACGCAAGAAAGACTTCTCACACAGCAGTCCGTGTAACCCACGCAGCGTAAACTCGTGCTGGCCGTGGCCCGATGACACTGCATCCAGAGCCGACACTCGGGCGGCCGGAGGGAAAGTCAGCACCTCTCGCGCCAGCAAGTTCTCCGTCAAAACCGGCTTCAGCACGACATCTCCGAACACGTGAAGGTACTCCGCTCGCAACGCCTGCTGCACCTGAATGCCGCATCCAGCACCAGTAGCAGTCGAGGCAGCGTTGCACGTATCGCCATCAAATCCAATCACGGAAGCCAGGAAAGGCACGAGCGCCGGAGCCTTCGTGTAGAAGAGCACCGCCGAGACCACGAACAGTGGCCCTGCCCCAGCGTCTCGCGCGTGGAAGAGCGCAACCAAAACTTGCTGCGAAAGGGTCACCGCGCTCTTCGTGTGGTCATCACGCTGGTTGGGCGCCTTGCTCAACGCCGGAGCGAGCGGATACCACAGCAGAACCACCACAATAAACGCCAGACTGATCGCGCGGGACGACGACCACGAAGGAGCAAGCTTGTCAATGCTGTGCAGCAGGCGCAGTCGCTCCGCTTCCGTCAGTGGGAAGCTGCCAAGCACCTGAAGGCCGACGCACACGCCCAGCGCAGCCGTCAGTTCGTACGGCAACACAGTCGCGTTCGTGCTATCCAACGTGTCCAACAGCACAGCCTTGATCTTAGTCAAACTCCCGACCGCGTCCTGCTGGAACGCACTAACCGCCGACGCTGCTTCCCGACTTGCAAGCTGCACGTACGTCCGCAGTGCTGAGCCTGGCGCGCCGTCTTTCTTCAGCCACTGGTACAAGAACACACCCATGTCCTCTCGACTCGTGCACGTCGTCAGCAGCTCAAAGGCAATCGCCGCGCAATGCAGCGACGTGGTCTGTTCACTCAGTTTGTCCCTCAGTCTCGCCGCGTACACAGGCGCGAGCTTGGCTAGCAGGACACAGGTCTGTTTGGCGTTGTCCTGCATAGCCGTCGTCCCACTCAGCGCGTCCTGTTCCTGTTGAGCCATTGGCTTCTTGTCCCCTGCAGCTACAGCAACCACCACGTCCAGGAGCTGCTCGACGCTCGAGGGGTCGTTCACGGCCACTCTGGAGAGCAGCACGGGGCCCAGCGGTACCGCCAGGCACCGGCGAGCCACAGCATCAAGTCCTAGAGGGTTCTCGGCAGTTCTGAGCTGCGTCTGGAGCTTGGGACTGGCCAGCGTGAGCACGAGAATGGCGGCCACTTGTTCCTGGTACATCTCGGCCAATAAAAGCTCGCTGCGCTCCAAACTCCCGGGCGCGGCGAGTAGCCACTCGCAGATCACGATCTGCACTCTCTCGGCTGCGGATCCGCGCTCGAAGCGGCGGAATGCTGGCGTTTTTGGCGGACTTACGGCCGCCTGGAGCTGCGAAGGACTCAAATCGGTCAACACTTGGGCGTATTGGCGCCATTCCGACGCGTTTTCGACCCGGAGTAGCGCACGGTCTACGGCCGACGGCTCAGGTAGTGTTTTAAGGGCCAATGTGGCGCGGCGCGAGCTCTGGAGGCGTGTCAGGAGAGGCAAAAAAGGCGCCAGGAGACCCTCGAGACCCTCGTTCGTGTCGTCTGTAGCGAGCGAAAGAGGAAGAACTGGGAGCTCTCCGGCGGCCACAATGGAGAGCAGACGTGATGCTTCATGCGGAGACGGAGAGGGGTGCGTAGAGTCCGATGGGGAGCCCGGGGCGGCCATGACAACGTCACCGTCCGGGTCGTCGCCGCGCATGAAGCTTTTGAGTGGATTTTAGTTTATCCAGTAAGAACTTTTATCGTTTATTTTATGGATGTTTTCTGGGACGAGCAATTGGTCGGATATAATAAACCTTGCCGATTTCACAACAATTGTCCTACGGAGGATTTGCTCTCCAGAACCACTGACTTGAGCGTTTGCAGCCATGTCGACGGAGCTGACATTTACCAGCGACCAGCTCTCCTCGTTATCCCTCGACGGCCAATCCGACTCGAAAGAGGCCGTGTACCAAGGCACAACAATCGTCGCGCCAGTCTATCGATACGCGATTGTTCTAAAGCACGACAAAATCCGATTCTGGTTTGAGGATTGTGATACCAAGAGGCAATGGTACAGGCAAATGTACTTTGCGTACCGTGGCAATTCCTGTTAGCCTACGTTCTGTATCAATTGCTTACTTTGTCAATGCAGGTACACGAGAGAATTGAACTTGGAAGACTATGTGGATTCGACCAATTCGATTCCGTGCGCTCGACCGGCCGACTATGTCGAGGTTATTGCTACACGCCTACTGAAATGCAGCAAAAGGTGTCATGAACTAACTCGTTATTACAATTCGCTGGGTGTCCGGATAGTGCTTTCACGCGTTGATGAATATTGCTACCCGAGGAGAGATGACTGATTTCCCAATTGGGTTTTACCCTTGCGAGGATGGAACATTTCGGTTGGAACTGGCTGTGAAGGTGCAAGTGATGCATCAAGAGCGGATCGCGATGTACTCCTTCGACTTGGAGCCTGTTTCAGTGGAGCGAATCGACGCGCTAGAAGGAAAGGTGCGCGACCTGCAAAAAGAAGTGGAGAAACTCCAGCAGAAGCTGGAAGCTCGTGATGCAGATGATCGTATGGAGATTCTCCACGCCCAAGGAACTGGAAATCTAGGAAATACGCTCCTATGGACAAACGTCGGAGGTGCAACCACCAGCTTTATCCGGATTGTTTATCCCGGTGTTTATCAAGTTGTCGTGGTTGTCAATTGCGAGTTGAATGGATCGCAGATCAAGCTGATGAAAGGGACCGAGTGCATTCAGTTGGTGTATTGCGGCTACGCAGACAGATTTCCCAGTTCTACGACACTGACGTGCATCACTCGAATGGAGAAAGGTGACCAGCTCTCCGTGGTGTGCACTGCCAGCCTCGTGGCAACCAACCGCTTGACTCTCGTTCGTCTCGGTAATTAGCAGGATATTCACATATTCACTTGCAGTTTGTCGAGCTTTCCAACCACACTATGTTGTGAGCATATCAATAATTGTCGAGTCTGAGCTTTCATCCGACGATCGGTGCCTTACTGGGGAAAATAGCTGCACTAAGTTTGTTCCAAAGTTATACATTCCTTGAATCCCTGCACAACGTCAATCCTACAAATGCCACTCCAGCTGCTAGTCCCAATGACTGTATTGAGGCTATCTGTTTGTCTACCACTTGCTACTTTACTAGTGAATGCATTACTGCAATGCGGTGGAAATTGAAAACCAGAGCAGAGTTTTTGGGTCTGAGAGGGAAGCGTACAAATAGCGGACAAGGTGTCGACGTTTCTCATCCCTGCCAATTGACTGATCGCAGTTTTATATAGCCTTGCTCGACGTTCAATTCGAGTCATACACGGCAACCAGCTCGGCATTCGCGCACGGGAGGCTGGGAAGTTCGGCATTCCAGTCAAGTCTAACACTCCGCCTACGATGCCGCACAGTCAAGGCACACCCGGATCCAAGTCCAATTTGCAAGCGTGCGCGAAGCTAGAGGGTGCTACCACCTTTAAACTTCCCCCGTCACAAACGTATCACTACCTACTTTCTCTGAAAAGCGGCAAACTTCGTATCTCCCTTGAGGACTGCGACAGCAAAAAGAAGTGGTGAGTCCACTTCGAAAACAGATACACCAATATGCTCACTATAATGCTCACATGACTCCTTTTCGTGACACGGTTAAGGTGTACGAATGAACTGGAGCTTGAAAACTACGTCAATTCTTCAAACTCCATCCCAGACGCCAGTGCTTCGGACTACATCGAGGTAACTACGAAAGATTGTTTGGTGATGGAATAATTGAGCTAACAGTTCGATGCTCCATAGTGTTTTCATGAGCTGCTAGCGAAGCCTTTGGACAAGACGACTAAAACCCCTCGGTCACTCCAGAACACCAAGGGTGATCGTTTGATACTGGAGATCTATGTGAATGTCCAAGTCTTGATGAAGTACAGGACAGCGACGTTCACATTCGATCTGGGACCAGTATCTGTCGAGCGAATCGATATCCTGGAGTCTAAGGTGCAAGATCTGCAGAGAGAAGTAAAGTGTCTTCAAGCCGAGACTGCTAGTAAAAGTGCAGCGGATCAAGCCATGCAGAAGATGATCTCGGACCTACGAGCAGAGATGAATTCACTGCGTGAAGCACGAAACCCCGCGGGGACTATTCTAGCGCGAGCAACAAGCCAGCTAGGTTTAGAGGGGGTGGTTCTCTGGCGCTGCGAAGGCCTCAAAGTCACTGACGGTGTCATTCGAGATCTGAAGCCAGGCGTTTATCAGGTGAACGCTACTGTGGGCTTCGAAAGTTGCCAGAGTTCGACACACCTGCAGTTGGTTAAAGGCACTCAGCTGGTCTGCTCGACAAGCGGCTTCCACCAACTCACGCTGACAAGCATCATCCACGTGAGCAAGGGGGACCAGCTCTCCGTTCACGCCAATGGCAACGTTTCTTTCGGCTACATGACACTTGCTCTTCTCGCGATGCTATCTGTCTAGGGATGCCAGTGAATACATTTTCTCTTTGCCAACGTTTACAGCGCTCCTGAATCGGCTGCCAATTCATTGCACACCAATACTATTCAAAATATTTTATCTATCGTAAGCTTCCACCTACTTGAGTACTTCGAAGTAGTTGCCAGACCTGTAGTTGTATCACGACATTTCTTTTTAGATCATCTGCCATGCTTTTGAATACCTCTATTGGTGACGTGCTCCACTTCTGGCGAAAACGATCACGACACTTACAGCTTCCGAGGGCTTGTCACTCTCTTGGAGAGTGAGGGCGACAGCGAACTTGATTGATGCTACATCGGCAAATGCATCACAAGCTACAATCTTGCAGCCAGGCCAACCACTTCCATCACAATCTACAGTCAGCTGATTCTCGGGGTCGATCTGACCAACCAGGTCCATCCTCCAATTCACCTCGTGCCAGCCAAACAGTCCCCCAATGAGTCCCAGCAACAAAATGCCGGCAGAGGACACACCAGAAACCAAAGCAAGTGTGTCGAGTCGCCCACCAACCACATCGTCCGACCCCTCTTCATCGCAGACCGAACCAGATCTGGACGACTTTCTCGAACTCGAGGGCACCACCAAGTTTTCGCCACCCCCAGCACCCACCTATCGATACTCACTGTCGCTCCAGGATGGAAAACTGTGCATTTGGCTTGAAGACTGCGAAAGCAAGAAGCAGTGGTAAGCTCACTGCACGAATCGAGTACATTCCGTAATATTGGGTAGATTACTAACAGTATTTTTATTTGCTGAAGGTGCACCGCGAGACGAAGCCTCTGTGACTACGTTGATCTGACCAACGCCATTCCAACTGCAAGCGCTGCTGACTACGTGAAGGTGAGGACGTCAATACTTGGAACGCTGAGTAAATTATCTTTCGTTGCTAATGGAGTGTGCGTCTGTTGCCCAGTATTTTCATGATCTGATCGACGCCAACCACGACGGCGTGGACAGCTTCCCAATCACGTTACAGCCCCTCACTGGGAACAACTTTCAGCTTCAAATTGTGCTGAAGGTCCAAGTGATGGAACAACCCCGTGTGGCAACCTACACGTTCACCATGGAGCCAATATCGCTGGAGCGTTTTGACGTGATGGGGTCCAAGGTGCGCGACCTAAAGAGTGAAGTGAGCGTTCTTCGGTCAAGTGCAGACCAAGTTGCAGCGACTCACCACTCCGACGTACAGAAGCTGAAAAGTGTTGTTCACTCGCTCAGCTCAGCACTGAAGAAGCTGAATGGAGCTACGGACCAGCACTGCAAAAACTGGGTGGAGTTGTTGCAGCTCAAAGCTCCAAATTGAAGCAGCTAGACGGAGATCTGGCCTACCTGAACTCGGCGGTGGAAACGGCAGATAAAGTTGTGGTTATGCACAACGCGGGGCTGAGAAGGATCGACACTGAAGTCCAAAGCCTGAATGGGGTGGTGGAAACCCTCCGCGGCGAGTTAAGTTGCAACGGAGCAGTCTCGCAACTGAGAGACGAAGTGGAAGTTCTGCGCATTGCTCACGACCGCGTGGATAGCTTTTGTCTTCGAGCGAACTGTAGAGTGGGCAGCTACATCCGGTGGGGGAATATCCCCGACGGAGTTGTTGAGATCCAGACTTGCGGCACCTTCTACGTGTCCGTGGTGGTGAACTACCAGACGCACTTCTCTAGAGACTTCATCCACGCCGCGAGCACCTGCAATCAGTCAGCTGCGGCTACAGATACCCTGGAGGCGACAACAACACTGCTTCGTTGGTGTGCATCGCCCGTCTCGAGCAAAATGACCAGATTGCGGTCCATTGTCCGCTTGAGCTTCTCGGCATCAGCTACATGGCGCTCCTTCGCGTGGACAGTTAACTACGTGTAGCCTCAGACAATGTAGGAACTTCATGAGTAAGTTTTCATACATGTATTTGTGAATTCCTCGACGCCTCCCTAGATGCTAAGTGAAGGTCTACGCCGTGTCGGAGTCTCCGACAAGTCCAAGTCCACCGGGGAGACCTCCGTCCTCACTCTGCTACATGCAAGACTAACTCCTGCAAAGTGAGTTTACAGCACCTACAGCGATCCCGAGGTGGCGTCTCCGTTCGTGTAGGATGCACTCGTGACCTTGCCGCCTTCCGCGATGAGGTACTCGGGACGCTGCGGCTTGCCGTCGAAGAAGCGCTGGAGGATCTCCTTGGTGCCTGCTGCGTATCGCGCCTGCGCGTCCAGCGTCGTGCCCGAGTAGTGCGGGGTCATGGCGTGACGCGGCATCGAGCGCCACGGGTGGTCGGCCGGCGCCGGCTGCGGGAACCAGACGTCGCCCGCGTAGCCCTGGAGGTGTCCGCTCTCGACGGCCTTGACCAGCGCGTCCTTGTCCACGATCTTGCCGCGAGCCGTGTTGACGAGGAACGATCCCTTCTTCATCTTGCTCAGCATCTTGGCGTCGAAGAGGTGCTCGGTCTCCGGGTGCAGCGGGCAGTTGATGGACACGACGTCGCACTCCTGCACCAGGTCCTCCACGCTCGGGTGCCACTTGACGTTCAGCTCCTTCTCCAGCTCGGCCGGCAGACGCACCTGCAGCATCAAACAAGAGGCAGTGTTAGCAGGACTGTCTCGAAGAATACCTAGAACCTAAGCTTCTACCTTGTCGGTGTAGTGCAGCGTGACGTCGAACGGCTTGAGGCGGCGCAGCACGCGCTGGCCGATGCGACCAGCCGCCACGATGCCCACGTGCTTGTCCTCGAGGTCGTACGCGTTGTTGGCGATGGCTGCGATGTCCCAGTCGCCGTCGATCACCTGCTTGTAGGCGGGCATGTAGTTGCGCACGAGCGAGAGGATCATCATGACGACGTGCTCCGCGACGCTCACGACGTTGGAGCCCGTGACCTCGGCCACTGTGATGCTGCGGTCGCACGCCGCCGCCAGGTCCACGTGGTCGGAGCCGATGCCGGCCGTGATGGCCAGTTTCAGCTTGGGCGCCTTGGCGATGCGGTCGCGCGTGATGTAGGCCGGCCAGAAGGGCTGCGAGATGACCACGTCGGCGTCGTGCAGGTTGCGGGCGAACTCGGACTGGTCTCCGTCCTTATCGGACGTCACGACCAACTCGTGGCCGCGGTCCTCCAGGAACTTGCGCAGCCCCAGCTCGTTCTCGACGCAGCCGAGGATCTTGGGGTTCTTCTTGCCGTGCTCGCCGCCCTCGTAGAGCGCACACAGGACCTTCATGTGCTTGGGCGCGCTAGCGGTGAAGCTGCGCGTGGCGGCGGAGCGTACAGCGACACGCGACGTGAGCTTGGTGGAGGCGAACATGGCTGGGAGGGGGAGGCTTCTGGCGTGGGGCTTGCGACTTGAGGGCTTGGACGCAAATCGCACAATGACCAGGAGACCGGCGAGCTGCCAAGTTGAAGTGACATGTGAGACGGCACGCATTGACGAACTGGCGCATAATCGGCTACCGACTGCAACCGACCGCCGAAACGGATGATTATGCGCAGGGTTTGCTCTGAAGTAGCACTTCAACGAGGACAGCCTTGAAGCTGCCCTGATCATCGAGGAACGCAAGGAACGGGCAAAGCAATGGACCTTAACTTATCTCCTCTCTTCTACGCAGCCTTAGTGACCAAGCGAGTCGCCTAGACCATGGCGCAATACCTCTCCAGCATCGTGTGGTGCAGCGTCTGGATCCAGCGCTCCGTGTTCTCTCGCATCTCGTGCCAACCGGAGAGCGGGATGTCGAACTGCGGGTGATGCACTCTGCTGTGCACCCAGCGTGTGACCACCACGAGTCTCTCTTCCGCTTCGCTGCTGGAACTGCTCACAGTCTTCGTGCCACTCGTGCGGCGCTGGATCGGGTAGGACGTGAGCTCCAAGACGGCGCTGAAGTCGCGTCGGATTCGCTCCTGCGGGTGGTAGGGACTCCTGTCGTCTTCATCAACGAAGTCGGCGACGAATAGTCCGTAGCCGTGTTCATGCCCCGGCTCGCTTCCTCCTTCCTCGTAGTGTGAGAAGAAAACCGTGTTCGACTCCATCCGCAGTCCACCGATCGTCGTCGATACAAGGCGGTTTTGAGTGACTCCGGGGGCCAAATTGTCGTCGTCCTCGCGAATAGTGACGTTGCCGAGCTTCTCCGACACGCAAATCTCGATGCTGCTGAAGTATCCGAGAAGGATATCGAACACCTTCTTGACGCTGTTCTCGAACTGTGAGGTGGACAAGTACGTGGCGTAGAAATCGCCGTTCGGGGCCTCGTACCCGTGGTCTTCCCTCATAGGTTTGCATGGGTTTATCCTTGGACAGCGGTCTCGAAGAAAGATCGCTCCCTTTTGCAGCGCCTGCGTCTTCATCGCCGTCAAAGCCGCATGACGCGAGTTGTTGTCCTTTAGCAAGTGAATTTCCTGGTGAATTGGGCTGCCCACACGAATGCTCTGTGCAAATATTTACCACGAGATCGTCAGCCTTGATCGTTTGATGTGCAAATTGGCCCTGCACAGAGCTACTACTTACAAAGAGAGAATACTCGGACATCAGCGCGTGGAAGCGCGTCACCTCAAGCTGCTGCTTCTGGATGGAGCGGCGGAGCACTCGGTTCGCGACAACCGCCTCACCGGACGTCTCATCGGGCGTGTGTGGCGCCATCGCGCGGGTGTTCAGCAGTTCCATTTGGCTTTGCAGCCCTGCCAGCTCCTTCAGCAGCTTCGCAATCTCTTCCTGAACAGGTAGAGAGACGTCAGCGTCACGCACAAAACTCCATTCACGCAGCCCGCTCCTCACCTTCCGGATATCGATCGTCGACTTGCGATTTTTACGTTTAGCTCGCTTGTTCGGCGTCTTCAGTGGTGTGTTGGTGGTGTCGTTCTCGCTCTCCTGGAAATCGCGCTTGTGGCGCATTGGCCACGGGGCTTCGGCATCTTGGGCTCCCGCTTTACGCACCAGAAACCGCTCCTTCTCCACAGACGGTATCACCGCCGCATGAAACTCTCCCTCCTGACGCGTCCGAGTCGTTCATAGCTGCCAGCCAGCGCGTGGCCACGTGGGTGACGGAGTCCGGCGACGGGGACGCTGACTCTGACGCTGACTCTGACTCGGCCGACCTGGGGCCGCATACGGCAGTTCCGCTGTTTTCTCGCGTGGTGCTCATCATGCGCAGTTCTCCACTGCGGTGCAATCCGGCCAGCGGCGTTAGCAGGCAACGCGTGGGGCGAGATCGTTCTCCGCTCCACTTCCAGTGCCAAAGATGTGCTGCTTGGTGTACTTGTCGGTAGAGTAGGTAGAGGTGGCGGTTAAGGAAGTAATCCGATTATGCCACATATGGGATGGGCAAGATGCAGCTTCAACAAATATCTACCAATCACAAAACGACCTCGGTGGTCGACAACTTCGGTATCAACATGTGCTCCGACTCGGGGCCCCGAGACCCGAAACATGTCTGTCGTGGATACTTAAACTAGGGCATTGCGAAGGTTGAGATAGGAGAGTTCGATCGCTTTCTGACAGCACTGCTGGCACGAATACATTATTACTGAGTCGGTCTTACCGTTTGCGTACAAGAACGCTCCGCTTTTCAGTCGTCTAGCTCCCGGAGGCCGCGGCCCGCGGGCGTTCTCGATAATGGAACGGTCCACAATGGTGATGAAGGGCGCTACGTCGAGCGACACAGCCATGGCGGTGGCCGTGTCAGCCACGACGTGCTTGGCCAGCTGCGCTGTGCCGTGAGGTCGGTGGTCACTGGAGGTCTCCTCCATTGAGTCTCTCAGCAGGAAAAAAACAAGTGAAGCTACTGCGAGTTCTGCCGAACGCCGCTGCTGCCGTCCACCCGAGTCGCATCCTGCTAGCAAGAGCCGAAGTCGAGCGTAACTGCTCGAAAGCGCTGGAAACCCACTGGATAGTTTGTGCGCTGGTGGGCAGCACATACATACGCCAAGGTTAAACAGCAGCCCCCATTTGCAGTGGTGCAGCAGCGTCGTTGCTTGCTGTGTGGTATCCACAGAGACCCTCAGTCTCGTCACCGAGGATTTTTCCGAGGCAAGGCAGCGTCAACGACCAGCGAGACTGCCGGCCGCGTTTCATCCGTCGCCTTTAAGCGCTTGAAGGCTCTGTTGTTTTGGTGGTGGCCATCACTTCAACTTGAGCAGGAAGTGTGGTGATCTTGTTAGCCGAGCGGAAGCATGCGGTTGTGCCTTTAGGTGGCGGGAGCTGTCGAGCAATTGCCGTTGCCGTGTCGAATCGTCTCGTATCCGACGGTCGTTGGCAGCACTGGTGCCTAGTTGTTTGCATGGGCTGCAAGGTACAGCTTGTGTACCAGTCGCATTCTGACAGGAGTACTAAGTTGTTTTACGACAGGTGAATACGCGGATTCTCCTGGGAGCAGAGCGTGTTGTCCATGAGGTCGAGCTGGGCGCAGAGATGCAGGCTGTCGACAAGCAGCTCCCAGTTGAGCACGTCCATACCGGCACATTGCCATAGAATTGGAAACTTCTCAATGAAAAGCGCTTCAGTAAGTGTTAAACTTAAAGTACGCGAAGAGTTGTCGATGGAAGCCACACACAGTCATCCGGATAATGATTGTTGATCGTTCATGCTGTTTTAATGAAAGTCCTCTTTCTTTCTCATTACGCTCGGAACAACTGGGCAGCCGTCACGAAGGACCAGAGGGAGGAAAACGAATCCATTTGCATGCGCGTACGTGTTTCATTCTCTTGGTCACTGGATCACTCCGTCACAAAAGCACAACGCGGAAGCGCTCGTGAGTGAACCCGTGAACGCATTCGTCTTCTTTTCTGAAGAGTGAACGAGGTCTTGACGGCTTCGCCGACTAGGGAGTCGGTGTACAGCCAGCGGCGACGCACGCAGCCATGCACGTTCCGAGACCGACGTTGCAGCCAGCGACAGCAGGGAGCACGCCAATACCACCAGTCACGGTGCCGAACACCGCACCGGCAGCAGAATAGCATGCCACAGCGACGGCATTGCAGCCGGTTTGGCAGATGCCGTAAGCAAGAGGACCCGCGCTGACTTGAGGCACGGGAGCTAGCGCCAGCACTGCGAGTGTTGTCGCCAACGTCTTGAACATCCTGGGTTTTGTGGTTGCTTGAGATGTCTTCTGCACGTTGCAAAGTGAGTCTTGTTCAAAGGCAGTCAGCAGACATTGCAAGTCAGGGCCTGTAGTGCTGTTTCAATCCGTCAGGAATCACCTTCCAGCGAATGGATTTCATTCTGCGGATTGCTAGATAGGTATTTCCCCTGTCAGCTGAAATTTCCCGGAATTTGGACCATTCCCCCAATGTGGACCAACGCCGCCCAGATTAGCGCAACAGAAGATAGCGGCAAAGGTCACGAGCAGCTTGGAGGAGAGCGCCAAGAACAACACGGCATCCCCCACCATTTTGGTGAGCACGGCCACGTTGACTAGCACGCCGCAGTCGTCTGCATGACGTGTCTGTGCTAGTGGTCCGATCTGCAGAATTCCATCGTGGAATTTACATGTTAGTACTTCCTCCACATCGAACAGTCCGCTCGGCAGCTTTTGAAGCGTTACGTTTTAAGGGTGCTACGCAACGTTGCTTACGTATTAATACTAATACCAAAATGTCAGACAGAATGTCACCACACGTTGGAGTAGAGTTTTAAGAGGCAGCTGTTAGTCTGGATATATGCAGACGGTCGATTGCCGTGTTTCGTGTTGATGCAAGGTACATGCACAAGTCGTCATTGCCGCGCGTTACGCCAATCACCTCCCCTTCTTTCCGGTTTAGGATGATGACGGCGTACATTACATCATGGCGTCGTCTCCGCACGACGCACGACTCCCGACTCTTTTTGAGAGAGACTCTCACTCACAATCATGCATGTACTTGATGCGAACCGTACATGTACGAAGGGTATGTACAGCAACTTCCAAAAGCCACAATGCATTCGGACAGCTTCGTGGAGGCAGCAGAAGTGAGGTAGCACTCGACGTTGAAAGTTATATGACCTGGTCGATGCGCGGACCCCACCATGCTACTAGGGAGCTGCACCCTAGGCGCTCCACAGCAGAACATTGAGACGTCCGACAGCAGCATCGATTTAACGGGCAAAAAAAGCCTTCGCTGAACATTAGTGCGCCAAGATGGGGGGGGGGGGGGGGGGGCAAAGTTGTGCCGGGCAAGTTCGTACGCTATTGCCGGGCAACAAACGTACGCTCGCAGGTGGACGGACTAATATAATATAACTGTTCATGCATTATCCATAACCCTCGGGGAAGGCACAACTGTACGGCGGTCTGCAGAATTTACTAAAACTTTATTAACCAAGCGCACAATCTTCCTCCTACATGTATTACTACATGTACAGATGCGGGCCTGCGGGAGGATTCCATCCTGGTTGTGCTACGGAAATCGATTAAGGTCCCCAGCCTGCGCGTTGTGTGAGTGTGTGTGTCTGTGTCTGCCCTCCGACAGCACCACCTCACTTCATCACTTCCAATTTGGCTGCCTCCAGCTCAAGCCTCTGATCAACAGCGCGCTCCAATCCTTTGCCGTCCCTGACAACCATGGCTAAGGGCCCTTTCTTCACCGCGGAGGACGCCAAGTCGGCCTTCAACCTCTTCTGCTGTATCTACGGCGTTGGTACTCTTGGTATGCCCGGCAACTTCTCGCGCGCCGGCCCTTTCCTCGCTGTTGTCGCCATGGCCTTCATGGCCTTCGCCAACATCTACGCGTCCATGACCATGTCCAAGGTCATGCTGCTCGCGCCCAAGTCCGTCAAGACGTTTGGAGACCTCGGTCAGTGGTGCATGGGGCCGATTGGTCGCTGGCTGTGTATCGTCTCGCAAATGGGCTCGTGCCTTCTCCTCCCGTGCGTCTTCCTGGTCCTCGGCGGTTCGCTGCTGGACGGCCTCTTCCCGGGAGCCTTCAGCCAGACGACGTGGATCATCCTCATGGCGCTCACGGTGCTGCCTGTTTGCTTGGTGCCCACCCTCAAGGAAGGAGCTGGCGCCGCCTTCGCCGGATGCCTGGGAACGATCATTGCCGACATCATCGGCGTGGCTGTAGTCATACACGGACTCAGTGGCCACCCGAGCGTGCCGACACCTGACCTTTCGTTCGAGCAGGTCGCTGGCTGCTTCGGCAACCTGTCGCTCGCCTACGGGGCTGGTATCGTGATCCCGGACATCCAGCGCCAGCACAGCGACCCCAAGCGCATGCCGCGCGTCGTGGGCGTCACCGTCGGCATCATCTCGATCCTGTTCCTGGTGCTAGCCAGCACCGCGTACTCGGCCGTGGGATGCCAGATTTCGGGCAACCTGCTCTTCACTATCTACCCGGACGCGGACACCGGCCTCACCAACCTGGGCTTTGCGCCCAACTGGGGAACCATCGTGCTAGCCTACCTCTTCATGCAGCTGCACATCACGATCGCCTTCGCGGTGATCATCAACCCGGCGTTCTACATCGCGGAGCGTCTGTTCCTGGGCATGCACAAGGCGGAGCAGGGGGACCTGGAGAACGCCACCAGCTACCTGCAAACAACTACTCCGGCTGACCCAGCCGTGGTCCGTAACTCCAAGATGTCGTACGTGTCGGTGGCCGACGCTGAGAACGTGCACAAGGACGATTCCGAGAAAGAAGCGATGGAGTACCGCGGTGCGAACGCCATCAAGTACGTCGTGCTGCGGTTCATCCTCGTGGTGCTGCTTGTCATCATTTCGATTGTGCTGAAGGACGACTTCACGTCCCTGGCAGACTTCGTCGGCGCCTCGTGCATCACGGTGAACTGCATTTTGCTGCCTATCGTCTTCTACCTCAAGATGTCGTGGGAGAAGGCTGCGATGTGGGAGAAGGTCTCGGGGAGCATCGTGGTGGTGATCTGCTTTGTGTTGGGCTGCTACGTGACTTACACGACGGGTAAGGAGCTATTTGCTCCGTCAGACGACGAGGCGGAGTTCCCGTACTGCACACCGGAGTTCGAGAACACGGTGTACTACAACGTCAGCGCAGCCAACTAAGTTTGCTAGGCAAGTCAGAGACGTTCGCTTTGCCCGACCGATTGCACATGTATTGTCCTTTGATACGAAGTAGAAGTACTCTAGCAGTGAGCTACTATTATTGGTAATACCACGTATTGTGCCAAAACGCCCCTTGTGTTAAGGTCCTACGTAGGAGCACAAACCTTTCGTAGGCCCTCCTAAACCTTCGACACGAGCGGTTGCCTTTAGACGATCAAACTTCACCTGACATCGATGCAAACACTGCAGCAAGGATAGATATGTACTTGCTTAGCATCTTCTTTTGTTAACAAAGTGTTGTCTAGTTTGATACGGTTCCGTTCGGATCTACAGTGGTTAATGCATATGCAAGAAGAAAAGCATCTACAAGTAAGGTAGTGCTCAGTCTTTTGTTCTCCTGTGTAGGAGGAAATGGCCGTCGAAAAGTGGCCATTCAGACGTTAGCCCTGAAAAGGTACCCTGTAGCAAAAACCAGAGCTCTCACGTAAGACTTGACTGAAAACAGGCAGGCCTCGTAATTCGTTGCTAGTTCAGAAGCAAATCCTACAAAGAACTCTACCCTCCCCTTCTTAGGGCCTACCTTTTGAGATCAGAATGGCAATTTTACCTGAAAGGTACAATACATGTATTGTGCCTTGCACCCGTCGGTTTGTTTATTCTGGCCTAATTAGATCCATAAAAATACGATCTACCTCTATTTAGAGGGAGAAACTAACGAGGGCCGCCTTCGGGAGGGCCGTCACCACAGACGGACCACAGCTGGATAGCCGACAACTGGTATTGTTAAAGTATGCATCTCCGACGTGCCTACACTTTGTCATAGTATTCAAATAGTACTAGGGATTTGTATCCCGTGCAACGTAGACCAGTTAAGTTATGACAGATAACGGGGTATTATCCCCGCTTAGGACTTCCAGTCCTCACTTCTTAACTTCTCATCTTCTCCTCCAATACACAAGCCATCTTCCAGGCCGACTTCCTCCTCAAGAACCCTCTCTTACCTTACTCTTCGCGCTATCCTCCGCTGTCCTAATCATCTGCAAATAATTACTTTAACAGGTATCACTGGAACTGTTGGTGACTCGCATTGGCGAGGGAATTGCATGCTAGCCGATAATCGGTTTTAACATGTAGACGATAAAGCGGACCATTTGTTGTAGACGCCGAATTAGTGCTGACTGAACTTCTCTCTACCACAAATGAATGGCGCCTGTTCACCGTGCACAATATCTCCTCGTTTGTTTATAAACCAATTTGCTCGGCCATGTGCACGATCCAGAGCTCAGCGATTAATATAGCCCCTCCTCCCACCCAAGTGTACGGCTCGCATGATGCCGTTGAGGCTACGCTGCACAAATGGACAAAAGACCACGGCTACAATGTGTCTTGGCGACGTGTGCAGCGTACAAAAACTCCAGAACGAGATATTTGACGGCGTAACTACGAGCTGGAACCCCAAAGAACAACCAACACCTATCTGAAGAAGTCAGAGTCCGAACAAATCTATGTTCCAGGTGCCCACAATGCCCCATGCGGATTGCTCTACAGGCTGTCAGCAAGGTTAACGTTTCGGGGTCATGGATGGTTGTTCATATCAGGCAGAGTCATGATGTATGCGGATTGGCAGAAAAGGTAACCAATGATAGGTGTGTAGGATCAGTATAGTGAAATCAATATAAAGCAGACGTACGGCGGTTGTGGAGGCCACATGGTCTCCATCTGCCGGAACTGCGGGGGGCGGCTCACTCTAGTTCTGGCCGCCCTCCCCCAAAGCTCTCCACGCCTCAGGTATACTGGTAGCACTTGTTGGTCCCAGCAACCTCAAGAAGCTCATGCCGACCATCGCCCAGCTACGCGCTGAGATCGATCGGCTGAACCAAGTGATGGCAGAGCGCACGCGAGTGCCCAGCAACCTGCCCAAGTTCACCGGCAAGAAAGGGGAGGACGTGCGCGAATGGCTGTTCCAGATCGAAAACGCGTGCCGCATCAACGGTATTCTGATCGAGGACACACACACGCAACTGACGGGAATCGCCGGGTCAGCCGTGGAGAAGCCGGCCTCGGGTTGGTTCCTGCACTGGTCTTCGACGACGAGAAGCGAGGAGCACACGTGGGGGATTTTCCGTGAGCATGTGCTCCAACACTTCGAAGCGTCGAACTACCAAGCCGTCCTGCGCGAGAAGCTTCAGCGCCTCAAGCAAACGGCGGACATCGAGACCTACAATGGCGAGTATTCAGCTCTCATCTTCCGGGTGGAAGGCATGAGCATACTCGACCAAGTGCTGTGCTACGCGAACGGTCTCAACCCTAGCACGCGCAGCTACGTCAAGCTCGAGAACCCTGTCACGCTGAGTGACGCTATGGACTTAGCCGTCAAGTATGAGGTGACCCACTTCGTTGAAGAAGTGCGCGAGCATCGACATGAACGAGACAAGTGATTGTCGTCAGCTGGCCAGATCCAAGACCGTGGCAAACCGTTCAAGGGGAAGTCGTTTCGCCAGAAGGGTCGTTTCAAGCCGAAGGCGGAGAACAAGCGCACTGAAGATCGTACCTGCTTCTTCTGTAAGAAGCCAGGTCACGTGAAGGCCAACTGCTACGCGTGGAAGAAGGAACAAGCCAAGCAGGGAAACGAGCAACCACGTCAGTGAATGAGGGTCCTGGCGTGGGCGCGAGTGTAACCAGAACGACTAAGATTGAGAATACCAGCCTCATCGTTCTGAGTGAAAATCCTCTTGTCTACAAATCTCGGCCGCTGTTCTCCGTTTCTGGAGAGATACACGTGGCCGCCAAGAACATTGCGACGCGAAATGTGTTACTGGGCTGCGGAGCAACCACGATTTATGTGTCGAGCCGATGGGTCACGGAGCAGCAGCTCCAGACGACGAAGTTCAGTGACAAGAATATCCGCGTCAAGCTTGGAGATAACCAAATCGTGGAAGCGGAACTGGAAGTTCTGCCTCTCGAGATCCATGCGTCAGGGCTAGACGAGGCGTACACGTGTGTCGCTGTGGTCTACGCAATACCTGACGAATTTGACTGCATCCTCGGAATTCCATTCTTCGAGGACGTGCAGCCCCAAATCGACTGGAGAGGTCGGCGTATTCAAGGAACAGAAGTGAAGACTCTGCACTGGAAGCGGTCAGGTGCTACCTGTGGACCGATTGAGGAAGGCGAACCGGTGATTGCCTCCGGGCTTCGGAGATCTGTCGAGGCAAAAAGACCCGATTCCTGTCTAGGCGCCGCGCTGGAAACGGATGTGAAGTCTGTGGATGGTCCAGATCGCGATTTAGTGCAGAATGAGACCCCAAGTGTTGTCTGCGGACAGCAAGAAGATGCGTCAACCGGCAAGGGTCCGGTAGAAGAGCGCGACGTGGAGTCGCCGAGACGCGAGGGTGCTGCCGAAGTGGCTCAAGAGAGCAGCACTGCCCAGGGGAAGAGCACCGTTGTGGAAAAGATGTTCACCATTGGTGTTGTTAATGAGGTTGGTGTGGAAACCAAGTACATCACGCGTAAGAAATTGCGCAAGTTCCTCCGAATCAAGACCAAGTCGATCGACGAACCGGACTTCATGCTGGTTCTGACGAACGAGACGATCAAGCAAGTTGCTCGATCACTTCAACGGCGAGACCATCCTGACAATGTCGGAAGCGCGAAAGCCCAACGATATCTAGAGACGGACTGGGATAGCTTCAAGGACAATCCTGCGTTCCAGTTATTCGTGGAATACAAGGACAGTGTGTTCCGACCTGCTTCAAGAAGGCTTGCCCGAGAAGCGTGACATCGAGCATCGGATTGACGTGAAAGATCCAAATCTGGCAATGTACCGGCAGCAGTGAAGACAATCACCAGAACAGCAGCGCGAGATCGTGCGCTGGGTCGAGGATATGGTTAGAAAGAAGCTCATCCTTCCAAGCATCAGTCCACACGCAGCACCAACTTTCTGTGTTTGCAAGCCAGTCGGATGGAGAATTATTCTACTTGAACTCGAACACGGTGCGCCAGAGTATTCCAATGACACGAAAGGAAGACATCCTGGACACCATGTCGGGTGCTTACTAGTTCTCGACCGTCCGCGTACTACCAAGTTCGCATGCGCGAAGAAGACATCAAGTACACAGCGTTTCAGGCTCCCAGTGGACTCTGGTAGTTCCTGGTACTACCCATGGGAGTCGGCAACGCGCCGGCGACCATGCATCGATTGACATCGAAGCTGTTTCGTGGCTTGAAGAACACGAAATCGTTCTGCGATGACATCTACATCTTCACGAAGTCCCGCAGCATTGAAGAACACCTTGAAGCGTTGCGGAAAACCTTGGACATTTTGCGCGACAACAGGCTTTACGTGAAGCTTGCCAAGTGTGTTTTCTGTGCTGTAGAGATCCCGTGCTTAGGTGACTTCGTTGGACGAGATGGAGTTCGGATGGACCCCGACAAGATCCAGACGATTAAAGACTGGCCAGTGCCTCGAACGCAGGAGGAGCTTCACAGCTTCCTCGGGTTGACGGGATACGTCCAGCGATTCTGCCCAGAGTACGCTTCGCTAACTGCAACCATGTTCGCTCTACTGAAAAAGCAGAACAAGCGCAACGCGAGGACCCACTTCAACCATGAGCAATTGAAGAACTTCACGGAGTTGAAGCGTCGGTTGTGTAATCCACCGGTACTGCACCTCCCCGACTTCAACAAACCTATGCATCTTCGAGCGGACGCGAGCAAATTTGCTGTTGGTGGAGTTCTCTTCCAGGTTGTTGATGGTGCTGAGCGTCCGATCGCGTACACCAGTCGGAAGATGAAGTCAGCAGAGCTGAACTATCCCACGCAGCAGCAGGAGTTACTTGCTATTGTTCACGCTCTGGCCGCATTCAGAATCTACTGCCTGGACAAGCCTCCGATTGTCGAGACAGATCATAAAAGTCTCGAAGGTCTGTTCACGCAGAAGATGGCGAACCGTCGTCTAGCTCGCTGGTATGACATTCTCGCGGAGTACCAGCCGACCTTCTCGTATCTGCCCGGAGCGAAGAACGGCATTGCTGATGCACTGAGCCGAAGACCCGACTTGCAACCTGAGACGAAGTTCTTTCATGACTTGAGTGTGACAAGTTTCAATGACACATCGTTCAGCTTGGCGATCAGCGAGGTGACCACGAACTCGGAGTTGGTCACCAACATCAAAAATACATACAAGAAGGACCATGAGATCCAATCCATCTTTGCGGCGATCAAGAGACGCACAACTGGCCCGAAATCTAAGCGTGTACGCCAGCATCACAAGAAGTATCGCTGCTATTCCGAGGCGGACGGATTGCTGTGGTATTAAACACCTGTTGATGACGTGTCTCGTATTGTCGTGCCCAACGATCTGAAGTTGCGGCAGACTATCATTAGCGAGTGTCACGACACCAACTACGGTGGTCATCCCGGTACCGAGCGGACGTACGTGACACTAGCACGCCGTTGGTACTGGTCGAAGATTGCTAAAGAGTATCCAGAAGTTCATCGCCGACTGTGAACCGTGTCGCCGAAACAAACCCCGGTTGAACAAACCTCCAGGAATTCTTGAACCACTGAGCATTCCGGACGAGAGATGGCGATCTATCTCCATGCATTTCATAACGGATCTCCCTCGAACGAAGCGCGACGTCGACTCCATCTGGGTTGTTGTCGATCGATTGACCAAGCGCTGCCACTTCGTGCCCACGACCAAGACAGTGAAAGCTGACGGTGTTGCTTGACTCTTCATTGACAACATCTAGAAGCTGCACGGAATGCCATCGAACATCGTTTCTGACCGCGATCGGAAGTTTGTATCCAAATTCTGGCAGCATGTCTTCAAGTCTATCGGGACGAAGCTGAGCATGACTGTGGTACACCGAGCGCAAGGTGATTCCCGTTTCTCCCGTTTGCGCTGAGACTTCGACTTGCGTTTTCCATGACGACACTGGTATCCCGGCTGCAGGTCGACACGACAGATCCATTTCACGTGCTTAATCCATGCTTGATAACGGAGAGGCATGACAACCATGGGCGGATCATGCTTGGTTTCGTAGTCATCAAGCACGATGAGGCGCTTACCAGGTCCATGCGAGATCACAACGAAGCAGTGCCCAAGTCCATCTTCACCAGCGCTGACGATGTAGGTGCCAGCTCCAAGCGTCTTACAGAAATCTTGAAGGGTTTTAATGTTAGCACTGGAGCTTGAGTGAAGGTTGACCATCAAGCGATCGTAGTCCAATGGGACGCTTTGACGCTGTAGCAGCTTGAAGAACGCCGTGACATCATCGCGCGTCACGCCGTTCTGGATCTCAGGAGGCTGGGTGACCTCAAACGCGCCCCACATCTCCAACGTCACCAGATTCGGCGCTCCAAGATAGTACACTGCCGACCGAAAAGCATCCATGAAGCAAGTCCCAGCAGCTGACGCAGCATCACGTTCCTTGTAACACGAGATCATGGACGCCAACGTGCCAGAAGCTTTCCAACGGAGTACTTCAGCCATCAGAGGTCGAGTCGTCCCATTATCAAGTTGCTCCTCCCAAACCCAGCTCATCTGTAAGGGTATATCCTTCCACTGGACCAGAAAACAACGATGCAGCGGATCACCCTGAACGTCGAGCAAACGCGTAATTCCAGCCACAGCGGAGTAATCCCACGGAACCGAAGGATCGTAATGGTTCTTGCGGTTGTACGCCGGATGCCGGGCCGGTGGCTCAGGCAGCGGAGGATGCCAATGAGAGGTCTCATCACCACGATTCAAGCGGCGGCGCGGTGGGCACTGAACGTCTTCGTCGTCACTATCACTCGTGAGATCCGTACCAGCCTCGACTACGGCTGAGTCTGATTCCGGCTCCACATCTGAGTCCATCTCGAGAATGGCACGCACCGCATCACAAAGCGACTTCCCAGGAGCTGTGGGAGAACCAGAGCCCGAAGGCGAACTACCGGGCGTACCAAGCAACACGGACAAGCTACCTGAACTTTCAACTGAGACAACGGGCGATGAGAACCGCGAGGAAGACGGACTAGGCGTCAGAGGCAGCGGCAGAGGAAGCGATTCAAGCTCCTCCCAGACAGCGGCAAGGGAATCATCGCAGGTACGAGGTGAAGCCATCCTACCGATCAACAAGCAGAGAGAAGCGCCACCCGACCTATCCAAGCCCCCAGGAATCAGGCTACCAAAGCGGCGAAATGCCAGGAGGTCAGGCGAATCGAGGTAGCGGGACACGACCCAGAGCAAGCTTTTTCGGAAATGGCTGGAAAGACGCCATTCGTCAGAGGGATGCGGATTGGCAGAAAAGGTAACCAATGATAGGTGTGTAGGATCAGTATAGTGAAACCAATATAAAGCAGACGTACGGCGGTTGTGAAGGCCACGTGGTCTCCATCTGCCGGAACTGCGGGGGGGGGGCGGCTCACTCTAGTTCTGGCCGCCCTCCCCCAAAGCTCTCCACGCTTCAGATATACATGAGTTCGTCACTAGATATTCGGGTTCAGGGTGCCCACCACCAGAGGGATGCCCAAGCGAGGTCCCTCCCATCAATTGAAAACATGCAATCGCTTATCGATCTCCAAACAGCTACTGGAGTATCTGCTTCAACCATTCAAACCACTATTGTGAGTGTTGATCCAGACACTCTGGTTGTTTGCAAGAATATAGCTAACGCGAAAAAGGCAACTCGGCCTGCGTTAGCTATACATAATGTGACAGAAGCTCTGTTTCATCAGCGCCGTCAGCACGATTTCTTCTACAAATGAACTACAAACCCGGAGGCCAACGAGTTAAAGCAATTGTTCAGGGTTCACCCGGTCACAATCGCTTTGGTCAACGAAAACGGTGACGTATAGGTTGCTGACTGCACCTAGAAGACGAACAAGCTACCGTTGTTAAACGTGATTGCGATGACTGGATGTAACACAGTACTGCCTGCTGCTCAGTGTTGGCTCCCAGGCGAACTTTAAGAAGACTACGTTTGGGCCTTCAACATGCTACAATCACTCATGATAGAGCACGATATCGACAGTGCCCGTCTTATTTTCACAGATCGTGATTTAGCGTGTATGAACGCTATTGACAGAGTGTCCACGGACGTTCCTTCGGTGGTGTGCCGGTAGCATATGAAACAAACTGTTGCGGCGGAAACGCATAAGCACTTAGACCAAGTGGACGTTCTGGATCTGGCCCCTGGTCAACTAAAGAAAGAGAAGTCTTAGGGAACGTATTCATTCATTACAATGTTCTATGATGCGGTAGATCCGGAAACCGAGACGCGTTTGAAGCGAAGCGCCACGAGCTCACAGCAAAGACTGCCGTAGTGGCTTCGTATCTAGACGCACATTGATGGAAGTGCAAGATGTGTATTGTAAAGTGCTGGACAAACCAGTACAGGCATTTTGGAATTCGGGATACGTCCGCTGTCGAAGGAACCCACGCCACCATTAAAGCCAAAATGCAAATGAGCCAAGGAGGCCTGTACACTGTCTTCAACACACGACTCAGCTGACGGAGAACGGCAGCAAGTGAGACAAGGTTGCTTTTCGAACGGAACGCAACAAGTGCCCCCATGTGCTTAATAAAAAGAAAGACGTTTTGGTAGTTCGTATCATAACTGTGTAGGCTTTAACAGCGACACATGGACTTTGGGAAGTTGGCTAACGATATGTGCATTGTAGAATTGAGCACAATGTGTGCAGCGGTGCCTACCGAGCAGTACACGACCGGCCATACCTACCCGAGCTGATCGCCATTTTTGAGTTCTTGAATCCGAAGGACTTCGACAGTCATTAGTGGGTCAGACGCGGAATTCATCAGGTTGCTGGGTTGCGAGTTCAAGAACATGCTCCAATAAGACAGCACGCGACCACCAAACGCCGCAAGCACTAAGCCAACCATGGTGTCCGTGGCACATAACGGGAGCCAATATTCAGCGAGGGTATGAACCTCAATCACCCCTCATCCGCCTTGTATCACACCTCCGGCCCCACTTGACCCCCATGTGTTCGGTACCGAATCTACTGGTATGGTGGTTGGATCTTTGAATGGCGCAGACACAGTATCTCTCCTGTCTGGACCTTTTGAAGAGACATATCTTCCTGCTCGGGTGTGGGGATACGCAGGCAGAATTCCCTACTTGGACACCCCACGTTATAATCAGGACTCTGGCTCGACACAAGACAGGCGAAAGCTAGTCTTGGGTAGCTACAAGAATTAATGTAGGGATACGTAGTTTACATCATGTGTGACGCGCAACTGCGTCGGACAAATACACTTCTGCATAAATATCTTTCAACGCACCCTGGTTATCACACTTCAACTTTGCCTATACAAACGTACTTATTAATTTTGATAATGGAATACTGATATAACTAACTTCAACTTGATCAAAACAAAAAACCGGTTTGACTGCGGAAAGCATCGTCTGTGGCAGCACCGACTTTCTGGAATATGCGAACAAAATTCGAAGCTCTTGCCTGTTTCAATGCTGCGGCAATGCTAGCAGGACGGTGATGCAGGTCAACTACAATATAACCCCACGGAGGAAAGTCGGACTTGCACGGGTTGGACACCATTCGACACTGGGCTATCTAAGCTAATGAGGCGGAAATAGTTTGCGTAGTTTCCTTTGTTGCACTATAGATATAAAACAATGGCATTATGAGCTATAGCTATCGACAGCATGGCGCTGGCCAAACAAGAGGCGTAATGCGCATGCAATTCCCTGTCGAAAGACACCAACGCCAATGCGAGTCACCAGCAGGTTTAGTGATACCGGTTGTCTCCTATCCAGTTGTGACCCATCTGTGGTACCCCACTCCCACCCCCCCCCCCCCCCCCCCGATGGCGGCCCTCGTTAGTTTTTCCCTATTTGAAGCTATTAATAGTTATACCTACGATGGTGAGCTCTTTCCATTATTCCCTCGATCACCAACTTAAATGACATCAGGGGGGGGTGAAGCAGTGTAGAGATAGAATGACGGATAGCCAACCGCCAATCGACCCTGTTTCTCTCTTATTCGGGCAGTGTAATGGGCCCCTCCCATATGTAGGTAGATCTATATAGGTAGATCTACAAAGTAGGTACAAAGACACGCGGCTAGAGAGTGCCTCTTTGTCATCCTATGATTGGTTGAAAGTGGGGAGCCAGAACCATTTCGACCAATCAGGTGTTAACCTGCATTTGAGTGAATCACAAAGATCCGAGGGCCATCCACCCCGGTTTCAATAATAAAACAGAGTTGATTTTACCTCAGACTAAGTACTTGGTCTCAGTATATCTGAGCTTAGTGGACGCTTCCTCACCGCTACGCGTAAGCTAGTGACGGGTATTCACCTGGCCCGTTACAGGCAGGGTTAGTTTATTCCGTCTTGAATCACTCCCATCGCGAGCTTAAACTCGCCCAAGGTCAAGAGGAGGCAGAATTAAGGCTGAGATGGGCATATAATTACGACAGAGTTATCGTGGCAGAATTATTGAAAGGTATATTGTGCGTTCTACTTGAATTTTCCTTGCGCGGTTCTTTGAGTCAATCACGCATGCAATAGACCTACCTCTTCAAAAACGTATTATAGTATTTAGCGAAGATATTATTCACGATACAAAACAGAAAACGACCGCCAGAGCTTCGAAGGCAACATAGTCGCCACCGGAGAAGCGGATAGCGACGCTGTAGCCACCGAGACAGTAAAATCCATAGAGACAGTGAAACACTGTATTTGGATGAGCGTGCCGTCTGGTGACGGCATCATTCATTTTCCATCACACCAGTGGACCGAACACTCTACACACGTCACAACAACAAAGCAAAATAAATGTTTGAGCTACGTATGAGCCTCGCTTGCGAACATGGATATGTTTATTACCTTTTGTTGAGGGGACTGGAAACTTTTTCTTCCAGCAGGATCGCGCCGAAAGTCTTACACTGAGCGTTCGGTAGCTCGTAAACTTGCTGATGACTGTGTTGATGCACCGCTCGTATCTCTACTGGTGCCGGCGGTGACACTTGGCTCCGACTCCTTCGTGCCAGCGGGGACGCTCCTCGAGACGTTGTTGCCTACGCGCACTGGTTCAACGTGCCGGATCTCTTCGGTCGTAACGATTTGTTTGGCCAATGAGCTTTACTGGTTCATTTATGGAGGGTTGGGCCAACCAGCCAACTTTGGCAAATTTCGTCAGAATTCACAATAACATTGTGACAATAGCGAGTCAATGGATAGACAAGGCCCTGCGAGTACAGAGGGCAGTTCTGTGTCTCCGAGACACGTACAGGCCGAAGGAAGAGGAGGGAACAGCCAGCTACAATGCAGCCTAAATGGAAATGCAGTATGCGGTGAGGGTGTACGGCGGCGATTACATGGGATTAACTGCTGTGTCGAGGGCATTCGCCCAATTTGCCAAGGTCCTGGATGCTGAATACGCCCGCGCCACCCGCACTGAAATCTATGACAATCGTTATCTTACGATTCGTTTCGGGCAGAGAACTTGTCCGGAGTCCCTAGCGGGAGTGTCCAGGATTTTGCTGGACGACCACGACCTCACGCTTCACCACTTCCAGCAACATTTGCGGCGTCCCTGCGGTCGGTGTCTTTGTCAACGCCATGGGTGGCCAAATGCACGCTGTCGTACTCAAATCTCGATAGCATGAGAGAGCGAGCCACGCAAATATATACTGGGGCGGCGGCCCCGGTCCATCTTGCACCTCACACAAATTTCCAAGTTTCGTCCTTAGATGACCTCGTGCAGATACTTCGGGCGCAGCAGCCTTCGGAGCAGCCTCGAGCGGAGAACCAACACCACAAGATTCTGCAGCCCCCGCTGACGACCATCGGACCCTCAGACTTCTCGGTAGCAGCGGACACTCCCGTGAGCTCCAGACCTGCTTTCGTCGCCACTGCTGCTGAAACGAGTGAGACTGAGAGTCCTGACGAAGTCAGATATCAGAACAAGATCCCTAAACGCTCCAAGTTTGCCAAGACCAAGGCCTGGAGGCGAAACGTGACGTTTCGATTGAGCTGGCGGTCGCTCCCAAAACAGAGATGTGCATGCGGCAGTAGCCTCAACTACATCGTCGGACATTGAGGGAAAACCTGTCCGTGGGCCACGTTATGGTCCAGAGACACTCTTACCTACCAGGAAAGCCGGGCGCAGCAAGGCCGCAGCCACCAAAGTTGAACCATCCTAACGAATTGAGCGCTTCCAAAGAACTGAAACACTTGGACCATACGGGGCACTTGTTGATTACAGCAGTGGGGAGGGGGGGGGGACTCCGACGGGATGGAGATTGACAAGATAGCCGATGCGGCAGCGGAGGTCATTCACGACGGGCCCGATCATGCCGACAACGATACAGGCGAGGATGACGCACCGTATACTTTCCCAGCGGCGGTGGAGACGGCCAACGCACAGCACGGCACGGACATGTGTGCGACGGTGGGACGTTCACCCGAGGCAGATATCGATTCGTTGGCGATGGACCAGGAGCCTACACCGATGGAGGAGGTGGAGCACCACACTCCGGTGCCCACTGTGACCCCCAAGACATCCACACGTCGCAGCAAACCTGATGTTGCAGTCATCGGGTTGCCGGACGGCGATACGTGGCATGCAGACAAGAATGGCAAATTATATGTCCAAGGCCGCGGAAAGGGTCACCACAGCGACTGACGGGATGGCGGATCTGGAAGAGGAGAAAGTTCATGTTCCATGTGAGGACAACACAACTTCTGCGTCGATGGCATCACCAGCAGACGTGGGACTTGGGGTAACAAGACCCGGCACAGAGCCTAGGGATAAGGATCTTCCGATTCAGGTTGGACAGTGACTACACAGTTTCGACGGACATGAGGTTCGAGTGGCGGCCAATGGTCAATGCGCGTTTCTCGCAGTCCTCACAACTAACATCAACTATTCGGGTGCTGAGAAAAAGAACACCGCCGAGGTGGTCAAGGATGCCACGGCGCTGAAGTGGTCTGTATACACTCTCATGATGGCCAATTTATGCAAGGACGTCGGATTGAAGTTAGTTGATCTGGTCGCGGAGTATACCCAGCTCTACCCCGACCACGAGCGATACACCACGACGCAAGGAGCCCTTGCTGCTTTGTATGCCCATTCAGGACCTTCTATAGATTTAGCTATTTTTAGTACTATGATGCTGCGCGCAGGCGGTCGGCAAGCAAACAGGTCCCTGCTTCATTCTGGGCAGGCCCTCAGGAGCTACGTGCAATGGCACAATACTACCGGGGGACCATCTTGATTTGTGATGCAAATGAGGCGTCCGATGTCCATGTGCAACGCTACTCTTATAAAACCAATCGACTGGCGGATGGTTCGAACCATGAGAGCGGCATCTACGCCCCACTGCGTGATCGCGATTGTACGGAATACTTACGGCAATGTTGGCGCCTCCACGTTCTCCCTAATTTTGAGGTTCACAAACATTCGGAGCGTGATTGCTATGGCGTTGGAAATGGCGAACGCTTCCTGCGGGCGGAGGGGGGGGGGGGGGGGGGGGGGAGATCCAGCATACATGGAGACCACCACAGCTCAGTATGATTGGAAACTGAGCATCAATGTGCTGGCGGCCCAAGAACGCGATGTCGACTTGGGTACCATCAACAGGCTAGCGGACACTGACGCCGATAATGTTTTGCTGGTGAAACGCTGCAAAATGAGGGACTGCCTGGACTTGGTGCATGCGTGGCTTGGCATTTCTGTCCTTGACAAACAGGAGCTGGGCCTTGATTGGGAAAGGGTGTTGGAAATTGAAAAAGTTAAAATTTACCAAGAGTACGGTACTCTGCCCATTCCCAGTCAGAACAATCGGATTCGGACACAGAGGATGCTTTCCCCACGAGGTATGCTAAATCGGCAACCGGAGACGTAGTGATGACCTCATACTTTCATATCGTGCGCTACGCGGAAGACGCACCTATGGACGACGTTGATCGCCCGCTGGCAGCGCTCCTTTCTTCTGAAAATCGAGATGCGTTCATCAAATGGTGTTACCTGTATAGACGGCGATTTGACACCCCGCCTATCAAACGCCACGCTCAGCTTGGGGATTCCAGAGCATGACTAATCACGCGGCCCGACGCTCTCCGCCATCTCTTCGCTTTCCTGCCATACCCGGAATATGAAGTCAAGCGGTGGCCATTGGCTCTCCTCGAAGCCTGTGGAGCTACCGAAGAGCATCGAGAGTAGACGGCAGCATTGTGCTGTATTATCCTGGACCCGTCCACCAAGTCGACGGTCAAGGACTTCTGCAGCAGCTGGGTCACAGTAGCGGAGGATACTCAACTTCACTCGGAATCGGCGCAGGCGCTAGCACGCGCTCCGGTGAGATGGGTGCGCCTCGCCCAGCACTTGCCGCTCAATATGTACCGTGCACAACCTCAGTCGCTAACAGAATCGGATTGGTACATATTACACATATTGCCATATACGACGATTGGGTGGGAGGACACGCTAATGGCAAGGTCACCGCGTGGCGCCCGCTTCACGTGGTACGAAGAATTCCCTTTTCTACGGTCATTATGTCATGGAATTGTCGATCGTAATAGGAGCTGGGCTACGAAGGCAGGCGTGGGGGAGAGTCAGGAGGGGCCGCAGGCTCTCTCTGTCTCACCAATACACTACGAAAGGCACCTCGGAGCCCAACACGAGGACGGAGAACTGGCGATCTCCAAGCTCGGCCGTGGCCCACGAGGGCCACAATGACTCCCGCTGTCCACCGGAACTTCGGGCAGCAGCGCACACATCCTCAGTCTCGGAGCCACAGCAGAAACCACCGGCAAGGCACGGGCATTGCGCCACCACAGCGTCACTTACCCCTGGTATCCGACAAACGGAGATCCGAGACTTTTACCCCAATACGGTCACAGTTGCTGATCACGAAGAAAGTGTTCGACACCTCTTCAGAGATCACCAGCGCCTCCGCTCCAAGAAAATACGACAAAAAGGAAACAATCAGGAACTGATCGCCACCGCGGCCGCGTTTCACAGTGACGATCAAACCTTTGGTCTGGTATCTCAAACGCCAACAGCTACGGCGGCTGCCACGGTTCACTGGTTCCAGTCTTTTGGGGGTCAAGACAGCCATGGCCACCCTGACATCACAGTGTTGCAGGAAACGCACGTGGAACTGGAGGAACTGGGTCGCTCCGCAAAGATGTACGCCTTGAGATGGGGCTTTCGTACGGGCCTTGAGCAACCGGATTATTCATTTTGGTCGCCATCGGTAGAACAGAAAGGGGGAGTTGCTGTGCTGATCGATCCCTATGGGTCATTCAAACAGGCGACGCCTTACCTTCCCGATCTGTGGTCCGAACATTTCATGGCGGTACGTGACACGTTGGACGGAACACCTGTGACGGTATGCAACATTTACGCATTTACGCGCCCCACAAATATGGCCGTCGTGAGACGTTCTTCACATCGCTACAAGACATCTGGTTCGAAATGGGAGATATTGTCGTACTGGGGGGGGGGGGGGGACTTCAATTGCACTTTAGACGACAAGGCCGTCCGCAGTTACCACGACGGCACTGGGAGACATGATTCGCCAGCCCTCAGGGCTTTACTGACGATTTGGGGTCTGCTGGATCCGATAGCAGTAGCACGGCGGAATGACTGGGATACAGATGCGCGACACTACATCGATACGCACACTTATCATTACACGGTGCCGGGGGGAATTGAGGCCTCCTCCCGCCTCGACCGATGGTATGTGTCTGCTAAGAAGATGGACTGGGTTGCAGCTTGGAACGTGGTGCCCAATGGACCACAACCGGATAACCTTGGTGTCAAGTTGCATATCCGCTCTCCGGACGTCCATATTCGTCTGCGACGACCGTCTCGACTCCTCCCAGCCCCTTCGTACGCTACCGCGGCCGTCTCAGAGGCCACCACGCGACTACTCCGGGAATACGCCGAACAGCTGACTCATTTCTAGCTTCCTGCCAATGCAATAGCTACGGGGTGGGATGCACTTAAGCTTAAGGTTGCCAGAACGACGCGAACTTGGATACGGGCGCGGAAACGGGCCCTCAGGCGCACGCTGATCTAAAAGCTTGTGCGTCTCATCCGACAGCAACTGTGTCTTGGACAGGAGTACAGGGACATGCCCGCGATCATTGATTCTGGGTACTGACCGCCTCGGGAACGGATGGTATCGTGATTACGAGGCTGACCTCGTCCCCATTCTAGCCCGCCTGTTCAATGTGCGGTATGAGGAGAGCATTTTTCCAACACTTTCCTTGAGGCCGATATCTCCTTCCTTAAAAAAAGGCGGCAGCTCCCGTGACGCGTTAAACTTTCGACCTCTCGCCTTACTCGATAGGGACTACAAAATATTCACTCGTGTGATGGCAACGCGGGTGGGCATCACGCTTCCTAATTGTTTTCATCCGAATCAACACGGGTTTGTGCCCGGCCGCACATTACACGAGACGCTCGACTTATACAACGCAGCGCAGCGAATGGTGACTGCGGATCCGGAAGAACGCGATGCCCCCGCACTTATCCTTGACTTTAAGAAGGCTTATGATTCCCTGGATCGCGATTACATGCTGGAAGTCCTGATGAGCAAGGGATACCCTCACAAATTTGTCCGAACAATTGTTGCCAGACATGCCGGCACTACAGTGCGATTCCTCACCAATGGCACCAAATCTCGCAGGGTGCTGGTCTCAAGCGGCATTCAACAAGGCTGTCCTTTGACCCCGTTACTCTTCATCTTGGCCTTGGACCCCTTATTGCCAATTGGACGGATTTATGGGCATCAGGGGCATACTCATAGAATCGGAGGCTGGCCGTTTTGAACTTCGGGTCGCCGGATATACGGATGACACCGCAGCTTTTGTACGGCATCCGGAGGACATCCCGCTTTTAATGTGTGAATTACGGTTGTTCGGACAGGCGTCGGGTCTGTAGATCAACACGGCCAAGACGATGGTCATTGCACTACATCCACAGAGGCCACAAGCTCACGTTCAATTGCCGGCTACGCTGCAGTACCAGTCACCCCGCACAGCGTGCAGCTGCACGTTGGGAGAGACATCGAGGCGGGGACATCCTGGAAGGTGGCCCCAACTAAACTGGCCAACAAACTACTGCTGGCAAGTCGCAAAACATTAGCGGTGGACCAACGTAGTATAGTAGCGGCGGCAGTCATCATTCCGAACCTTACCTACATTGCTCGTCATGCGTGGCCGTCCTCCGCGGGAAGTGAATACCATGACGGCGCGAGTCAAGAATTATGTATGGTATGGACACTTTACTGACAAAGTCATAGACACGCAGGTCTTATTTGAGCCAAGCTTGGTGGACGGGGAATTTACTTCAGTGTGATGTAACCCGGCTCCTGGCATTAGATCGAACTCGACCGTACGTGCAACTCGCTCAGACTCGGGGCGAGAAACGGACGGAGTGGTTGCCATGTGCGGATGTTCACACACTGCAGGTGTATCATCACGACGGCAGTCGAAGCCGCACCTGCTATAACGAGAAGCTGCTTTCTCCCGCAGATGCATGGTCAGGGACGTGGTGATGTGGGCCCGCATCGACCGCGGGCATATTGACATCACCTTCATTGAGAGCTCCTGCCGGGTGCCCGAATGGGCAAACGCTGAACCTTTCGCTGCACGGTTGCTTGTCAACTTCCTGGATATAGTGCTCCGCCTGCCATACCCAGATGAAGTGTATTTCCACGAAGCCCCTCCCGATCATCCAGTCGTCGCATTCTTCAGACCACGACTGGGCATACAGCTACTCATCGCAGACAGTGTCGTGGTAACCCCTATATCCACTGGGGTCAATGGCCACCTCGGCCTCACTCGAGCCGTTGCGTCATTCATGGAACCGGACGCCACACTGACCTGTATGCACCCGCGTCCACGGATGAGCCGCCTCGTTTGTCTTTGGGTGGGGCGTCGCCGCTGGTCGCGACGACGCAAGACGTACAAAAATTGAGTGCTCGCTGCTTCAATATTGAGAGGGAAAGCGAGTTTAACACGGGGCGACAAGCAGTGGGGTACCATTGGAGATCAGGCTTCCAAAGGGGTCCATAAGATGGAGTGGAAACGACTCCGCCGAATTGTTGGCTTGGGTCCGTGCGGGGAACTGCACACAGTCAAACGGTATGTCCTCTCTATATTTGATCCGGTTCACCACAAATCTGGCTGCCCGCACAAACAGTGCATCCATATACCGGATGTCACTCTTTTCCATATCTTCTGGGACTGTCCGGCGGCAACGAAGCTCCGCCGACACTTCCTGCGTCCGTGGCGCGCACTTGGATTGCAGAACTCGACGGTTGAGAAAGATACATTTGGATTAGAACTCGGTGAAGTACCTACAGGAGTGTGGAACATTACTGTGGATTGTAGAATGGTCGCAGGTGATCTGCAGGGGGTCCTCTCGACTGTGGTGAAGACCCTGGTGGACCGTGCGTGGCGACTAGGTGCAGCTACTTACTTGCACGCTGTTTGGAGATGGCGAGTCAGCCACTCTGACCCACTAAATAATGTAACTGCCGGACATCATCTGACATGGCTAGCTGCAGACGATCTGGGTCGAGCGCTTTGCTTAGTCTGTCGAAAATGTCTTCACCGCGGACAAATCGAACCGCTTGCTCTAAGCTCATGTTGCTCTCGCAAATAATGCACGATAATGACTCACATGCGATTTTATCAACGGTGCATGGCGTCGACAACGCTGACGAAGAACGAAAAAAACCTTTGTGGCGATGCGACTTCGAAATGTTGCATTCTTCACGAACTAGTTCCGCTTCTAAGGCTGCTTGAATTGTTTTGGCCGAGCTTAGGGATATTGATACGCAGTTTAGCTCTAGTTTGCTGTCTTTTAGTGTCACGGTAACTGATGTTTAACTACTCCGTTTAGAATGCGAAGCTGTGCCTTTCGTGCCGAGTGATTATTTTTATTTCTGGAACGTCATTGCTGGTGCATAAACTCACGCGATCCCGGCTCGCAGGGTCCGAGACTATCGGATCATCTTTCGACGTCAGTTTCGCACTGTTGTCCGTATCCGCGGCGTAGAGTGCACTCGTTTTCTCGTTAGTACAGCTGAAGCTTGAATGACGCAAACCTTTGGGTCCAAATCGTATATCGTACACTCGGGTACTTACACCTGGAACTGCCTTGAACTCCACAGTATCGGACTGAATCAACCCGTTAACAAACACATTAGGGCTCTTACCTTTGTACCTCGTCGAAGTGATTTGACCATGTACATTCTCTTGTTCTGGGGGAGGAGGAAATGCGAACTTTGAGGATGATTTAGCTTTCTTACCTGTGCCAATGGTTGGGCAGCGTTTGTCCCAGCCCTATCAATGACCTTCGTACGTCTGTCCTCGTCGCCTTGTCGAATGGATGGGAAACGTTCTAGCAGATCGTCGTCGCCTCCCCGTCGTTCCGCGATCAGGGCATCTTTGTTTAAAGCTGATCGGCAAAAAACAATTCCGACTACGTTTTTGAGTGTCGGCCACTTGACTCGCGTCATTTGTCGAGAGATGCGTGTCACGAGCACGATTCTTTCACCGCATGGGAGCCGAGTCAACTGCATAGACTTCGGTTGTTTCACTCTCCACTTGGTCTGAAGGCAATTCGTCATCGTCAACGAAAGAATGAAGCTGATCATCAAAGAGATTAGCGCTGCCCTCTGGTTGTCGCTGTCCTCCTTATCCTGGGGACCGACAAAAGGTTGACCAACACTGTTGAGAACGGGGATCGCCCGTCATCAACTTCAAACGCGAAATCTAGGGCATGATGTAGTGAGAAATGTATTACCTCGCCATATTGAGGGTCAACCCATCGGCATATTTTCAATGCTGTCGGAAATGTCTCATCGATCAACAAACCATCCAAAATCTCGAAAATCTTGTTGGATCCCACGCCACCGTTGTGGCCTAGTACGCAATCCATGATCGACGCGTGTGACTCCTCCAGGTCACTTCCACTTTATTCATCACAATTGAACTCCGCGTGCTGAAGCAGCAATGCTGCGATTGGAGGAACGGACGAAACTTCCGTGGCATTCGCGGTCACCTGGCACACATTGGTATTAATCGTCATTATATCACCTTCGGACGCGATTAATTGACCGTATTGAACTACCCGGCTTGGTTACACGGAAACGGGTCGTCGTAGGAGCGATATCTCGCCTACTGTGTTCACTTCCCTTGCTGTCACTAAGTGCTGGAGCGCGATATCTCGGGACCCCCTCCCTAGGCTGCGAAAGGTCACGTCGTCTTGACCTACGTAAACGATCCATGCGTAGAATAGGAGCTCGAAATCCGTTCTGGTGTGAGAGAAAGGGGGCATGTGCACAGCGTGGTGAACCAGCTGAAGACAGCTAAGGCGTGAAGCAAGAGGGGTTATGCTCAAAGAAAGGTCTGAAACTAACGCTACGGCTGCTCCTACGCCTTGCGTTGGTTTCATCTTTGCTTCCTAGTCCTAAAAGCTATTTTCATGCGCAAGCATGAAAAAAATCACTTTAGCAACACGCAAATCTGCAACAAATTTGGCCGTATGCTCTTTGGGGGAGTAAATTTCGGTCCCTACAACATCATCCGCATAGCCTAGCACGAATTCGACTTGAGCGTTGCCACTCTACTTTTGTCGCTCTGGTGTTGCTGGAACATGAATGTACGCAAGCGTCCCAAATTTACAGATGTGATGGACATCCGGCTTGACTCCAAACAACATCTCATACGGAATGCCTCCGTGGCCCTTGCTGTACACTTGGTTTTCAACTAGACAGCATTTCATAATTCCTCCGGACACAAAATCCTCGGGAAATCAGCGTGCAACATCATTGCTTTCATCATTCCAACGAGCGACTGATGGGTTCGCTTACACAGGTTTAGTTGCGAGCTCTTTGGTCCGACTCGAACGTGCTCGATTCCATGAGCACTGTACCACTTCTTTATGGCACTGTTCACAAACTCCCCTCCTTTGTCTGTCCATACTTGGTGAACCGTGTACTTAATTCGTTCCGCACCCTCCTTGCTTTTACCAGTTTGGTGTTCTGCCCAAAGGATGTATTCCTTGATGTGCTGGTTGACTACATTGCTCGTCTTGCTATTTACCATATGTACCGTCACAAAACGAGAGTAGCCGTCCATAATTACCAACACTGCCTAAAAGCGGATGGCGTTACATTGGCTCGGGATTAATAAGTCCGCATACACCGCCTGGTTGGGAGCCTTCAACCCACGATTCAACTTCTTGTGGTGTGGCTGTTGCTTCTGTTTTCCTAGTTGACAAGTATCACAGGAATTTTGTTTCTCGTGCCGCGTCACACATCATTCCCTTCACTAGACCCTTGTCGGTCACGGTCTTCAGGTACTGTGGGCAAATATGCCCGAGTCGCTCGTGTCAGAGTACAAGAGATGCCACTTCATCATCCGCTGTGAAATTACACACTGCGCTGGCACGAGTCCCTCATATGCCGGATGAGTCACGAAGAACCACCATATTGCCTCGTACGGGGAAGCCACAATCACTGCTCGGCCCTCATTGTTATGCCGCAGTTGCGACTGCGTCGGCTGAGTCCAGTACATTGGGTGTGCACCTATGCTCACATCATTCGTAGAAGGATAGCACGTAGTTGTCTATGGGTCAGAAGTAGTGGGCGAAGCCCAGAGAAAGAGAGAGAGAAAGTAATAGAGAAATCAAAGACAATTGGAAACTGGCAAGCTGCTGCGAAAGCGCTTCCAGACTATCGCTGTGAGGGCGAAGTCAGATCAAAGTCAACTTTGTTCAGCGAGCTCAACCATTGCTTTTCTGTCACTCATGGAGCCGCCAACCGCGGCGGTAGATCAAGGCAATGACGAGTGTCTCCAGACGACAACATTACACTGACAAGAACGTCGGATACCTCGGCAGCCCGAAGAGGACTGAGCGGTGCGCCGCTGGTGGTACATCTGCGCAGGGTGCCAAGACCCAGTGGTGGTACAAGCTCTGTTGATGACGAGGCGATGCCAGATGTCAGTGACAGGGTCGTGTGCCAATGCACCGGCATTGCTGCGGGTACCGCAGTACAAGAGACGGACTATGGCTGAACGCAGAGAATTCATGTGAGCATACCAGACCTACTACTTCGCGCTGAGAGCGTACAATACGGCGTTTAACCGGCCGTACTTTTTGCCTGTGATGCATTGCATCGAGGCGAGAACGCTGCGTCGGATTTGTTTCTATGATTTGGAAGTCTCAGTGGAAAACGTTACTGAGGGGATGGTTGTCCAGTACTTCGAAGAAGACCGCATTCCTGAGAACGGTGACGACTACACTGCCGTTGATAGGAAGATGAAGGCGCAAAGAATAGATACATCTTTCCCTGACGCGGTTTTTTCGTATCGATTGATGATATGGAGCTTGTGTTGATAAAACACAATATGGATCACATCATTTGCCATCGTCAGCCAAAGAAGCTGGTGACGTACTTGGTCGCGACTTTGGCACCGCCGGATTTTAAGCATGCTGTGAAGCGCAAGTTAGCTCAAGAACAGTCCAAGTCATTCAAGAAAGATGTGGTCCGTTTCTCTAAATGAATTCATAAGCTGCTACGCAGTTACATACCACGACTGAAACAACCTCGTCGAGCCCGGCGAGACCGAAGGACCAGCAGAAGACGGGAAGTCAAAACTCTGCTGGGCCCGGATCCGTGTCGAAAGGATCAAACGTTGGTCGTGGCCAACAGCAGAAGCAACAGCTAACGAAGCAAGCGGCAGCAAAGCTGCAGGGCCAGGCTGCTGGTGCAGGTTCGACGAAAACTACGTGGATGACAGTGTTCCCATATCTCAAGTGTAATTCTCTGGACCATCGGGTGCAGGAATGCCCGATGGCTCCAGAAGAGGAAGCTTGAGAACATGTAGTGAAGTGGCGCGCACAGCAGCGCGAGCTTTGTGAGACAGTCACGAAGATGACCAAGATCGTCGTGCCGCCGTCGTCTGTAGACGAGCGTACATGTTCGGCGCCTCAACCGCTGGTCGTCTCAAATAGTGGTTGCGTTGATGTGACGGTGGTAGCAGCGCTGGTGGACTCTGGTGCAAATGATTCAGTAGTCAGGGTAGGGGTCATTCGCGAGCTGGAAAGCACGGGTCGTTTCGTCAGGTTGGTGAAAGAGGCAGGACAGTTGCTGTCACTTGGCGACCGAGCGCTGCCCGTCTCTCGTTGTACTCTATATAACGAGGTCTAACTGGAAACCTCAGCGGATCCACTGCGTTTGCGAAATTTGAAGTGCTGGTTGTTCGAAGGAGATGAGGCAAAGTCAGTTGCCATTGGTCGGGCTATGATGCAGAGGCTAGGGTATTCTACCGATGGACTCCTCGTGAAGGCATTTAAAAACAACATGAGTGAGATTTAGCTTCATCGGATGGAGGAATGGTGAGTCCCGAAGTGGACGCTCACGTGAGCAAGGCTGCGCGCGGAAGTGGGCTGGATGTCGATGACAATGGCTCCCTGCACAGAACGGAGCAGCCTCCGATGGTCCGAATGCAGCAACTGCGCGAGTTGGTTTGTTTGGAAGATACCGACATGATAGCAGCAGATGACAAAGACTTCGCACGGTGATCCCTATGTTGTCACAGCGGAGTAGAAGCGATTCTGTTGCTATGCATCAAGCGCTGGAGGTGTCAGTAAAAGATGCTTATGAAAAAGAACTTCCTACGACTGCAGCAAAACAATTGCGGCGAATCATTTTCCAACATGAGGACGAGTTTCGGTTGGCAATCGACGGAGACCCTCTATGTAAGGTTCAGCCTATGCAGGTGCGCCTAAAGCCAGATGTGCATTGCACTGAGAGGTTTTGGAGAGCCACGTGGATGAACCCATTCAGGTGGAGCTCCTTTACGAGAATCATCGTAGCCGCTAGCGCTAGTCATCCCAAAGAAGGATGGTTTACGTATGGTGGTTGACATTAGGCGCGCACACAAGTGCACTGAAGTTATGGCATGGCCAATGCCAAACCTCGAAGTTGCTCTAAGTTTGCTTGAGGGCTCGGAGTTCTAATTCGTGTTGGACTGGTTTCGCGGCTACTGGCAGCTACTTTTGGCGATTGTGTGCCAAGAAATGTTCACCATCATGACTCACAAAGGGGTGTATACGCCGACACGGGTGTCGATGGGTGCGACCGATGCTGTCGCTCACTGCCAAGGTGCAGTCAAACTGGTGTTTGGTGGCATTCTCTATCATGGTATTTTGGGTTGGCTAGATAATATTTTCGGATACGAGTCCTCGATTGAAGATCTGGTGGCGTTGCGCCGAGTATGGGTTAAAGCTGAACTCGGAGAAGTGTCATTTCTTCACACGACAGGTGAAGTGGTGCGATCGCATGATCATTGGTGAAGGTATTTCGCATTGCCCAGATCGGTTGGCTGGTTTAGTGAACATGTCAACGCCACAGACTGCAGTCGACATGCAGCGGTTTCTCTGCGCTGTGAACTGGATGCGCAACAGCACTCCAAACTACGCGAAATCTACGGGTGTGTTGTACGAGCTACTAGATGTAGCTGCGAGTAAAGTGCAAAGTCGGAAAAAGAATCTCCTGAGTCGTGTCTCACTGGATGAGGTCGGATGGACTGTCATCCACGCGAACACTATGGAGGCACTGAAGGAGGCGTTGGTAGCAATGGTGCAATTAGCGCATCCGAAATCAGCGGCACTGGTTTGTTTGTTCACGTATGCGAGTGCTGATTATTGGGAATATGTAGTGACGCAGATACCGCGCGAAGATGCTGGAAATGCGCTGGAAGATCAGCGACACTCGCCGCTGGCTTTCCTCAGCGGGGAATTTGTTGGTACTGTGTCGCGCTGGCCGACTGTCGATAAGGAAGCTTATGCAATTATCGAGTCCTGCAAGCGCTTCGAGTACTTACTACTGCGTCCTGGTGGATTTACAATCTTCACCGACCACAGAAACCTGATATACATTTTCAACCCGGAAGGTTTTGATACGTTACCAAGCCGATCGGTTGCAGCGCTGGTCGATTACGCTGTCACTTTTCCCGTATGTTATCGAACACATTTCGGGTGAGGCTAATGTTTGGGGCGATGTGTTGTCTATTCGTGTTCATGTCATTGCGGTGGACTCGGCAACGGCACATTCGCCTCTGCAAACGGAAAATTTGCGTAGCCTTCATCGTCTGAAGTGTGGCTGTTAATCCGTGACCACATTGAGGGAGGGGGGGGTCTTCGGCGGGGGAGGGATCATCGCCGAAGTTGGCGCCGAGTGGAGTGCACTGGGATACCGCTGTCGAGCTTTATCGCGACGCGCGTGGCCGGCTTTTGGTGCCACCTGAGGCGACTGATTTTCACATTCGGTTGTTTGTTGTGGCGCATGTGGGTCCTGCAGGTCATTGTGGCGTGGAAGCCACTCTTCAGCATTTGACACCGGAATTTATGTGGGATGACATGGCCGATTCGGTGCTCATCTTTGTGGGTAGTTGTTTGCACTGTCTGCGTGTTGATGACACAAGAGTACCGAGACTCTTTGGTGAGGCAGTGCATGCAACAAAGTCCAACGAAGTATTGCATTTTGACTTCTTGAGCATGCCTGCGAGCTCGGATGGCATGTGCTACGCTCTCGTGTTAAAGGACGACATGAGTGGATTTTTAGAGTTGGTGCCGTGCAATGCCGCGACGAGTATGGAAGTGTTGCACGCCTTGACCGACTGGTTCAAGCGGTATGGTGTGGTGTACCAGTGGGTGTCGGATCAAGGCAGCCATTTGAAAAACACGCTCATAGAGTTGCTCCAGAAAAGACTGGGAGCATAACACCATTTTGTTGCTGTTTACACTCCGTGGGCAAATGGGGCAATTGAAGTGGTGAACCGGCTAATCCTCCGCTGTATCATGAGTGAGCAGCGGTTCGCGATTATCCAATGGCCAGAGGCGTTACCGGCGGTGCAGATGGCTCTGAGCCATATGCCGGCCGATCGACTTGACGGAGTGGCACAGGTAACGGTATTCACTGCGTTACCGCCCAGACATCTGAAGGAGCGCTGGTGCGCACGCACACCTGAGTCTAGACTGGGTCGCGGGGGAACAGAAGGAGCATTTAGCCGAGATCCAAGATGCCCTATCAAAGATGCACAGAAACTGGCTGAAACGAGCGAGAAGCGTCGTGCGCAAGCTCGTAAACGATAAGGGGCTAAAGCTGGTGTCATGCTGATTAAGTTCGCCGAATGAGATTTTGTGCATGTGGGTCGAGTGCTGTCCAGGGTAAACAAGCTGAACGTCCAGTGGAAGGGTCCATGACGGAAGACATCGTGAACAACATCATTCATGGCGAGGGTGGTCATTTGGCTGAGTGGTTCATGGAGTGTCGAATGGGGTGCAAACTGCGCGCCTGGGAAATAAAGGTGAAATAGTTTGGATTGGATGAGCTAGAGGTTTCTTGGGAACCTGCTCGCGTCATGCTTGAAGGCCCACCACGACCTGTTGAGAAGTTTATCGAGGAACATCAGACAGATCAACTGGTAAAAGAGATGACGCGTGCCCTGAATATTGCTAGGGCAGCGTCAGGTTCTGACGGTGAGTCTCCGCGTCGAGGTCGCAGCCACGGTCGCGGTCGATTGCCGCGACGGTAACGTCACGGGCAATTTGTTCGTTATACATTTTATCTAGTGATTCCTCGCCGTTTGATCTGACTTCGCTCTCACAGCGGAAGTTGCTTGCGCAGCAGCTTGCCAGTTTCCAACTGCCTTTGTTTCTCTTTTACTTTTTACCTTTCTAGCTGCTCCTATTCTTCCATGGATAGCTACGTGCCATCCGTCTATTTGCCAACACCCTGGGTACTGTACATACCCACTTGATCGCCGACGCACTTGGGTGCAGATCCACTTCTGGCGACTCTTCCCGCACGCAGTTGCATGCACGGCGGCAGAACACCGTTTAGGGGGGAAGTGTTCTGCCACAGTCGCGACTGCGTCGGCTGAGTCCAATACATTGGGTGCACACCTATGCGCACATCATTCGTAGAAGGATAGCACGTAGTTGTCTATAGATTAGAAGTAGTGGACGAAGCGTAGAGAAAGAGAGAAAAAAAAGTAATAGAGAAAGCAAAGACAGTTGGAAACTGGCAAGCTGCTGCACAAGCTCTTCCAGACTATCGCTGTGAGGGCGAAGTCAGATCACTCCTATTGAACACGGAAGTCTAGCGTATCGTGATCAAAATCGAAGTCAAATCCTTGTTCTGCGGCAAGTCCAGGTAAAAACAAGTAATGCTCAACACCAGGAACGCAGCATCATTCAGGTACAGTATGCCACGTTTACCATCAACTTCAGTCACCAATGCAATAGTTCCCACTCCAGTAATATGCGAAGCCAAAGCAGGCCATCCTATGCACACAGTGTGACCGACTGGTATCCTCCGTAAATGCTATGAAGTCCAGCATGTTGCTTGTGACGTGAGATTTTGCTGCAGTGTCGAAACCCACGAGCCATTGGTGTCGACAACTGCGTCATCTTCTTCATCATGACCCACCTCCTGAATAGGCCTCTCATGTTGAGGTTCTCGTATCTCCACTTCGACTCCGGCGTCGAGTATCATCTGGTCCAGCGCCCACATCACCACACCAGCATCTTCATTTTCACGATCTGGGCCTGGTGATCCGCCAGTCACCTCTCGAATAGTCACACTACCTCGTGAATTACGCTTTTGCTCAGTTACATTAGCGCCAACATCACTTGGTTTCTTGGTCCTATCCGTAGGTCACATAAGGCTCCCCACATCTCCGATCCTGTCGACTTGTCCCTGATCTGAAGTAAAATCTCCGACGGCACCGATATCCCAATCAAACGCATGGTTTTGGTCTGTTTCTTGTCAAGCTTCTCCTCACTCTCCGCATCCGAAAGTATCGTCTTGGTTATCGTCCCTTCCACGATGGCTGTGAGATCCGCCTCCCGAAATACCATCTGCTTGGCGAACTTGTATGCGTGTCAGTCCTTGCCTTCCCAGTTCTTAGACACCCCGTCAGCGGTGAACTTCATCGAGTCTGCCATCCTGGGTCACGTCCTGTGCAGCAGGATGCCCGCGGGTTTGGGCTCATAACCTTGTTGGTCGTTAAATTGGATTCGACGGCCGAACTCCTTACTGAAGAAAGAAAAGAAGGAGTGAATAGATTAGCTGAGCTGTTGCCAGCTCCTACGGGTTTGTGCCCCTTTCTCATACAGGGACCTGGTTCTCTGAGAACGCCTACTGCTGCATGTCTTACCACTGTCCCAGGCCCTAGGTCAGACCTTCAACCCCGCCGGTGGCAGGCCTCCGATATGAGACGGCGTGAAACAAAATAATGCTAGTTAACCATTTAGAAAATTACGAGCTGGGCACACCATCATAAAGAGGAGAGTCTCAGCTACACGTAGAGCTCCCCAGCACCAAAATCCACGCAGTCTTCGCTGAGTGAGGGTCTCTGAAAAAATGTGTTGCCTCGAGATCTGGCCGAACTCGATTTTTTTTTTATTGATTGACTGGGGGTAAACTGAACCAACGGAGCCGTTGCGCCTATTCCGAGCTCCTAATTCGATTTCTTCTTTGTTTTAGACGCAGTATTATGAGCACCAAATTCAGAAAATCAAAAATCGAGGTGTATATTTAGGATTTTGGTAGCGATGGAAACAAGAATCATTTTGATTTACCGAGAACAAAACACTGCCCGGGCTCGGAAATCGCATCAGTCACGACGTTTCCTTACGTGGTCTTTTCTTCACATGTGACGGCTCCTTCGCCATGGATGCTTCGTCTCGACCACTGCGATCTCCTTCAGCTGGCTGCTGCTCGGTTTGCATTGCCTCGGCTTCATTACCGGCACTGTTCACTGCAGCTTCACTTGGTGGATCACGCTTCGTTGCTGCTTCTCTTTCAAGCTTCTTTCTCTTGGCGGATGCCTTTTGACGTGCAGCTCGAGCCCTCTTGATCTCGTTTGCTTTCCGTTCGTTTTCGTCGTTCGGCGGAGCGTACAGTGCATCGTTTACAAACTCTTCTGGAACGTACGGACGCACTTTGTTGCACAGTTGCTGGATCTTCTCGGAGTTTGGCGGGGGGTTGGGCAGCAACTCCAAGTGGCTAGTGAACAGTACACGCACGCGATCCGCATCCACGACAATTCCATCGTATTTGCGCCGCAGATCTTGAAGAACTGGTGAGGACCTTGGACCTCTCTGGCAAGCCACAACCCCGGGGGAATCGCTCTTCATGACGAATATCTGAAACTTCTGGATATCCTTGTAAGCCTCCTTCACTACCTCGCGGTACTCTCTGAACGTATTGTTCTTATTCTGCACGTGCACGAGTGCTGACGTAGCCGATGCGTCGTTGACCGCTTCTAGGAGACGAGTCATCGTCCATACATCCACCCGACTCGAGCGCTTTCGCACGTGCCCGAACCCGCGGTCGACTGCGTTCTTGGTGTGCCCCTTAACGAAGAATTTTAGCTCCACAGTCTCCAAGTCACCCATGTGTGCCAGTGCGAGCAGCGCCTTCAGCACGTAGTTGTTTTTGTTCTGACCGCCACAATTATCAGCGTAGATCGTTAGCTTCCGGTGGCCGCCTGGTAACACGATCTTGTGGATGAAGTGATGCAGCAAGGAGTTCACCTCGTCTGTACCCTTGCCAGCTACCGTCTCGTCGTAGATGTAGTTGTATTGGATGGTCTTGTTCGCGTAGTAAATACCAAACATGTTGACACTCCGCAGCGACAGGAAGTACCACTGCGACGGCGTGCTGGTCACACTTGGTAATGTGAGGTTCTGACTGTAGTCTATAATGAGCACCGCGTGGTCTTCGCTTGCAGAAGACAGATCCTGTTTGTACGCTTCCCTTAAGTCCCGAGTAAATCAAAATGATGTTAGTTTCCATTAGTCTAAATCAAAATGATGCTTGTATCCCGCAGGTACAACGAACCTCATGTGTCGAGCTGCTTCGGTGTATCGCCCCAGTTCTTCTGTCAGCTCAGCAGTAACCCCGCTCCGCATCCGCGCGCAGTAGATGATACAAACGTCGCAAACGTTGCTGCGCTGGGACCTGATGCGAATTGTCGGACAATGCTTCTTCAACAGCTGCCTGAAAGAACTCGGTCTTGGCTCGCGTACTCGCAGCCGAATCTCCTCGACATAGTTGTGCATCTCCATGTAGAGCTGACCCCATGTGAAGTACGCTGGTAGCAGGGTGTAGTCAGCCGAGGAATACTTCAGCTTCACCACACCGTCCACAGTCGATTGCTTTCTCACCCGGACGGGCACCACCTCCCCCACGCTCTTCGCGAAGTCCTTGAACCAGGAGATCAACCAACGGAGATCAACAGCACTGGCGTTCTGGTTCAGCCGGTTGCCGTGTGCCTTCACAGAGAAGATGCCGTCATTGATGCGGTTCCTGAAGCGTGTTACTGTTGGGGTTGATACCCCGTACGCCGCGCACCAAGCCGCACGACAGACATGCCCGACGAGAGGAAGGTAGTAGTGATACTGATCTCGTACACCGGTGCCACGATGGCGCTGCACTGTATCCGTCTCCTTGAGCACCGCTAGCGCCGTCACAATGCTCTGCTTTCGCTCGCCACCAGTCATCTGGGACAGCGAGCATAGGAACTGTTCCAGCTTAGCTGCCTTCCCCACAAGACACCTCTTCTTGCAAACGTCTTCGCGAATCAGACGAGTAACCTCGGATGTCAAGTCGCAGTCAATCAAAATTATGCTTGTGTCCATGTCTTCGCCCCCGCCTTGATCCTCTTCGCGCTCGTCCTCGTTTTCCGCAGAGCTTGCGTCGTCTGGGTCAGGCTCCCAGCTGCTGTCTGCACTACCGTCACTGCTGTAACCACTAGAGCTGCTGGCGGTCTGGTCTCTCCCAGCGGCGGCAAATGCGGCGAGCTCTTCCATGCTTCGTTGCCGATACACTCCAGTCAAATTTAGAGATTTTGAAAAATCTCCCTCCTGAAAAATTTCACTTAAGTGCGAAAAGAGAAGCGCCAACTTCCAAGCCGTTTATCTCAAAAACGTTAAAAGGTTAACTAGCATCGTTTTGTTTGGCGCAGTCTCATATACAAACCAACACAAACGCCATTCCGACTGGTAGCGCAGAGTACGCCAAGGTGAGTCGGCACTGGGAAAAGACGGGGTATTGTTCGTTGCTTAGAATTATGCGTAGCTTTTCACATCGCTGCAATACGAGGTACATAAGTAGCTCGTTTTTAGCATTTTAACGTAAATGTATTGTTTTAGCTGGTAAAACCTTATTTCTACAACAAAAACGTTTCGCGCAAAGTTTTGAATTGGATTCTTTTACGGACCACGTTGCAGTACCAAACTACAGTAGCTCACCTGCTAGGGTACTTCTGCTACGTCTCTGACTTGCCTAGCAAACTTAGTTGGCCGCGCTGACGTTGTAGTACACCGTGTTCTCGAACTCCGGCGCACAGTACGGGAACTCCGTTTCGTCGTGTGACGGAGCAAACAGCTCCTTGCCATTCATGTACGTCACGTAGCAGCCCAGCACAAAGCAGATCACCACCACGATGCTTCCCGAGACCTTCTCCCACATCGCAACCTTCTCCCACGACATCTTGAGGTAGAAGACGATGGGCAGCAAAATGCAGTTCACCGTGATGCACGAAGCGCCGACGAAGTCTGCCAGGGACGTGAAGTCGTCCTTCAGCACAATCGAAATGATGACAAGCAGCACCACGAGGATGAACCGCAGCACGACGTACTTGATGGCGTTCGCACCGCGGTACTCCATCGCTTCTTTCTCGGAATCGTCCTTGTGCACGTTCTCAGCGTCGGCCACCGACACGTACGACATCTTGGAGTTACGGACCACGGCTGGGTCAGCCGGAGTAGTTGTTTGCAGGTAGCTGGTGGCGTTCTCCAGGTCCCCCTGCTCCGCCTTGTGCATGCCCAGGAACAGACGCTCCGCGATGTAGAACGCCGGGTTGATGATCACCGCGAAGGCGATCGTGATGTGCAGCTGCATGAAGAGGTAGGCTAGCACGATGGTTCCCCAGTTGGGCGCAAAGCCCAGGTTGGTGAGGCCGGTGTCCGCGTCCGGGTAGATAGTGAAGAGCAGGTTGCCCGAAATCTGGCATCCCACGGCCGAGTACGCGGTGCTGGCTAGCACCAGGAACAGGATCGAGATGATGCCGACGGTGACGCCCACGACACGCGGCATGCGCTTGGGGTCGCTGTGCTGGCGCTGGATGTCCGGGATCACGATACCAGCCCCGTAGGCGAGCGACAGGTTGCCGAAGCAACCAGCGACCTGCTCGAACGAAAGGTCAGGCGTCGGCACGCTCGGGTGGCCACTGAGTCCGTGCATGACTACAGCCACGGCGAGGATGTCGGCAATGATCGTTCCCAGGCATCCGGCGAAGGCGGCGCCAGCTCCTTCCTTGAGGGTGGGCACCAAGCAAACAGGCAGCACCGTGAGCGCCATGAGGATGATCCACGTCGTCTGGCTGAAGGCTCCCGGGAAGAGGCCGTCCAGCAGCGAACCGCCGAGGACCAGGAAGACGCACGGGAGGAGAAGGCACGAGCCCATTTGCGAGACGATACACAGCCAGCGACCAATCGGCCCCATGCACCACTGACCGAGGTCTCCAAACGTCTTGACGGACTTGGGCGCGAGCAGCATGACCTTGGACATGGTCATGGACGCGTAGATGTTGGCGAAGGCCATGAAGGCCATGGCGACAACAGCGAGGAAAGGGCCGGCGCGCGAGAAGTTGCCGGGCATACCAAGAGTACCAACGCCGTAGATACAGCAGAAGAGGTTGAAGGCCGACTTGGCGTCCTCCGCGGTGAAGAAAGGGCCCTTAGCCATGGTTGTCAGGGACGGCAAAGGATTGGAGCGCGCTGTTGATCAGAGGCTTGAGCTGGAGGCAGCCAAATTGACAATGATGAAGTGGGGTGGAGCTGTCGGAGGGCAGACATACACCCCCAATGCGCATTCGCAGTAGGCTGGGGACCTTAATCAATATCCGTACATGTAGCATATGTACTGGACAGTACCAGGATGGACTGATCCCGCAGGCCGGCAGCTGTAGTTCACGTAGGAGGAAGATTGTGCGTTTGATTAATAAAGTTTTAGTCAATTCTGCAGATCGTCGATCTGCACGATTTGAGATCGATCGGTCGCACGTCAACATGTCGGTGCATACACGTCCGTCAACTTTCGAGCGTACGATCTTGGCGCGCCAGTGTTCAGTGAAGGCTTTTTTTGCCCGTTAAATCGGTGCTGCTGTCGGACACCTCAACGCTCGCTGTTGAGTGCCAAGGGCGCAGCTCTCTAGTAGCACGGCGGGGCCCGCGCATCGGTCAGACCAGGTAACTTCCAATGTCGAGTACTACCTCGCTTCGGCTGCCTTCACGAAGCTGTCCGAGCGCATTGCGGCTTTTGGAAGTTGCTGTGCATATCCTTCGTGTGTATTAATACATGTACGGTTCGCATCGAGTACATGTCCGATTGTGAGAGTATCTCTCAAAAAGAGTCGGGAGCCGTGCGGAGCCGGATCGGGACGATGCCATGATGTTCGCTGTCATCGCCCAGACGCGGGGAGGTGATTGGCGTAACGCGCGGCGGTGACGACTTGTATTAATACATGTACGCAATCGACCCTCTTGCATTTATCCAGAGGAGGCAGTTCTTTTCACGTGTGCTCTGAAAGGAAATGTATTATGAAGAAAATACTGTTGTCTGCGAGTTAGCAGCAGGCCGTAGTCTGATCTATACGTGTAGTTGAGCACCTCTGCGAGCTCTTGAATGTGTTATGGCTCAACCGTAATGTTCTTGTCTTCGTAGAAATCGATCGACCGCACAATTCCTTTAAAGGAATTTCATTTACCGGTTGCGAAATACCAACTACAGTCGATTAAGATAATACACTCACACCTGAAATATGTCTAGCACGGATAGTGCCTTCAACTTCGAAAACATCCTCCGACGTAAGCACGAAGTTTAACATCCGTGGAATGAGACGCTGGACATGTGCGGGGCTTGATCGTCCTTAGTGGTGGAGATCGGTGGTTGTCTGAAGCCATTCAAAATCCTCACATCTAACAGGGAAATTCAATGCGGGCTGTGATTTAAGCATGTCTACCGTAGTGGCGAACAAACAACCATGCATACGATCGAGGAGATAATGCCGTAACAACTTGCTGGTCCGAGACGAACAAACACGTGGAAGCTGGTGCCTGAGAGACTGACGGGGCACTTGACTGCAATTTGACCATTCTTCTCGACGTGAGTGATGCACGTCAGGGAGGTGGAGTTGCAGTAGACCTCTGTATAACCCCAATATCCCGTCTGGATGCATTCGGCCCCTTTGTGAATACGGAGGGAGGGTTCACAGATGGACTTGGAATCGTCGAACACTACGCAAATGTCGGTAAATTCCAAAGACATGGATTTAGATAGCAATCGACTTAAGGATGGTAGCTAGAACGGGCATAGGAAGTCGTTAGCTAAGTGACATCAATGTACCTCACTGAGAAACGAAAACAAAGCAATGGACTCGAAGGAATATGAACATGTATGACAAGTTCACGGTCGAGTGAGGTAAGCTGACGAACTCAAACGATAAGTGTCGGTTGCTGTACATCAAAATAGGAATACCAATGGATATCGTGCGACTGCCCTCCAGATCTCATTCCTCAATCTGCTCAAGTAGTTCCAAGATGGCAACCCCAATCAAGTTCAACTTCAAACCCGCTATCAAGCCTGTCGTCAATATCGACAGCATCCAGGAGGCCGGCACACGCGAGACCATGTCTTCGAAGTCAACTTCCTCCTCCCCCGAATCCATTTCGGAGGAGTTCCTCGAATTCGAGGGCACTACAACTTTCGCTCCACCCCCGTCAGCCACCTACCGCTACTCGATGTCACTCAAGAGCGGCAAACTCCGCATCTGGCTCGAGGACTGTGAGAGCAAGAAACAGTGGTAAATGTTTTTGTAGTATAGTAATCTGGTGAAGTAGTATTGATCTGTGGTGTCCCCATTCTCTGTAGGTGCACAACCAACCTAAGTCTTGAAGACTTCGTTGATTCGACCAACGCGATCCCCTACGCTACAGCGTCAAACTACGTGGAGGTGAGGCCAACCTCGTGATCATTTCTACCGACGGCCACGGCTGCTAATCACTTGGTTATTTGGCGTGTAGTACTTCCACGAGCTGCTGAACAGCGCTCACGACGACACTGAGCAAATCCCGATCACATTCCAACGACACAAAGGTGAGAGATTCCGAATGGAAGTGACTATGAAGATTCAAGTGCTGCGGCAGGCACATGTGGTAACGTATGTCATCGACATGGAGCCGATCTCACTGGAACGGATTGACGTTCTGGAGGCCAAGGTGCGCGACCTACAGAGCGAAGTGGCTGGAGTTCGTAAAATTGGAGAGCAGAACAAGGAGCTGAACAAGGAGCTGAACAAGGAGCTGAAAGATCTGCGGCTGGCTCAAGATGCTACGACAACCGTGCAAATGCTAGCGACGGGCAAAGAAGGCCAATGGATCGTGTGGGGAGGGTCTCACACCGTTCAAATGCAGGGACCCGGTACCTACCAAGTGATGGTCGTTGTCAACTACCAGTCGAGCTACGACAGAGTAGATATCCAGTTGATGAAAAGCTACGAGCCCATCCAGAATGTTTTCTGCATTGACCCCTGTGAGGGCTACCGCATGTCGTCCTCCCTGATGTGCATCACGCGCGTGGAGAAAAATGAGCTGCTCTCCGTCAATTGCCCAATCGGCCTCGTGGGTACCAGCTACCTAACACTTGTTCGCATCGGAAACTAGCTCGGCACAATTGGTAGTTGGGCCATGTGAAAATGGCGGCTCTACCTGAACTCCGTAGCTCATTCATTCATTCCATTCGTAGTTTGTGGTGCACTCTCTTCAGTAGAGCTTCTGGTCCGATTTCAATAGAGCTACGTCGAGGCAAGATTGCCAAGAAATACAAACGTTGAATTGACCTGGCGCCTATTTTCATGGCATGTATGCTGCCTTAAAAATACCACAAAACTCGGTGGGCCATTGACAGGAGACCCGTCACCTAGACATCTTCGAGTCGGAAATGACGGCGCACGATGCCGAAGCGAAGCCACGCAAGGCCATGGACCCGGACAGACTTCGCAAGCTCATCGACTCGCCGAGTATTGCGAATGCGACTCGCGACGTCCCCATGGCGATCGTGAAGCGCCAAACCCTTTTTACTTCCTGGAATGGCGAGCAATGCGATGTCCGTGCGTTCGAAAAGTTTGGAGCTTGTGCGCGCGTTGTGCTTGCGACGGATCTTCGCGAGTGCACAATCGGCGAAGGGAAATCCGTCGCGGTGGTGCCCAGTGGCTTGCAGATAGGCGATGTTCACGTTCGGTAGGCAAAACTTGCCTTCGTAGCATTTTTTCACGGATGTTCTACTAACTGTGCTACTTGAATCGCTACAGTCCACAAGATGACCAGCTACAGGGTCGGTTTACTGCTCCATTGATGATTAAGAAAGAGTCGTTCGCTCATGCTGCGGAAATCGAGCATCGAGCTGTTCCCGACTCGGTCTTGTTGAGTGAAGGCATCATGGCCCCGCAACAACGACGCGAACGCCTACATTTCGAGACCGATCACCTTCGAGCCAAGCGGTCTCTGCGTCAAACCGACATGAATGAACACAGGCTGCATCAGATCATGTACGTTAGGCACTTCGCCTGGATGTTTCAAGCAGAAACTGATGCTGTTGTTCCAGCAAGGAGCGATACTCGACTTCCGATGTGCTGGGCACTCAACACCATACACTCGGAGCACCACGAGCTCGAGGTGAACCATACAATCCGGACATGCTAAGGTGACGCTTTTCCTACATGAAACACGCTGAAAACATTCTAACCTCTTCATCTATAGTCACAATGCAGCCGGAGCGCATCGTCGAGAGTACCAAAGCAAAAACAGCAAGGCCAATCCGCGGCTACTGCACCACGGCAGGCTCTTCAACGAAGCACCTCTCGAACGGAACCAGCAAAGGTGCGTCCGCCTCAACCTTCTTCAATACTTTTTCCTAACGTCTTTTATCTTGCTCAGAGCTCAACAACTGCGCAACCAAAGCACAGGCGGACGTCCGTACGACATTGTGAACGGTGCCTGCGTCGAGTACTTCTCACCCACGATCCCCGAAAAGCAGCACCAGTGGCAAACGCACCCGTCTGTCGGCATCCACCCATACACCCGCTAACCACCAAAGTCTCGAAGATCAATTGCACACTTGCATAATTTCATTCCAACTAAAAAACTACATGTACATCCATACTATACACCTCTAGTAGTCCTGGAAGTCTCCTGCAGGAGCGTTCACGACGCCTTCCATGAAGGAAACCACCTGTCCCCCGCACGTCACGAACATCTTGTCGGACGCGAAGCCGCGGCGACTCGGAGGCGGCAAGTATCCATACGTGGCCGAGTAGCTCGCGCTCTCGCTGAGGTTGCGTGGCGGCGACGCAGACAGCGACGAGCACGTGGACGACGGCGACGAGTACGTGAAGTCTGTAGCCATCTGTCGGGGCGAGTTGCGCGCATAGAACTCGAGACGCTGGCGCTGCGCCGTCAAGTGTTTGAGATCCTGCAACGATGAAGACATTAGTATCAATGCAATTAGAAATGACCAAGGAAAACACCGACCTGGACGGACATGCCACTGCGAATCTCGCAGTTGTTGTTGCCTGGGGACGCGCTGGCGTGACGCGTTTGCTTGGTGGCGACCATGGAGCTACTCTGGCGAGTGGAGGAAGACGCTTGTGGTCTGCGGCGATAAAAGATATTGTGTCATAGCCGGCATCGTGGCTCTTGGAAACCACCTTTAGAAACGGAAAGTTGAAGTGAGGGAGTGGCATAGTGAGACCAAGTGCAAAAGCGCAGAAACGCGATCTATTGATTGATCGCACCGCTTGGCTTTTCTGCCAATGGCAAGCTGCCGACGCGTCGCATTGGCTAAAAATACACGTCAACGTCTGGCTCAGTCTCCGTCTACTGGTCGCACACCGTCGCTCGTGACTTGGAAGTTGCAGTGCTGCATCGCGAGATGCGGCGAGAAGGCCACGGCCAGCGAGCGTCGCGTTGAGTCTTTCACTCTGGTGATCATGAGTCTGCAATGGGAGAACAGTCAGGCGTGAAACTGGCAGAAAACGGTCTCCCACCGCACCGTTGGTTGACGCAGTGCGACCACGAGAGCCCCAGCGCCGGACGCAGCGCGTTGCCCGAGCGAGCGTCGAAGTCGCTCGTCACTTGGTTGGTCACCACGAACACGACGCCGTACTGGTCGCTCAGGATGCGCATGCAGTTGGCCAGATGGAACATGGTGCGCGAACGCTCCGCCGCTTCCTGTCAATTGCAGTGTCAACAGCAACCGCTAGTCGAGTGATAGCTGAAGAATATGCTGTTACCTTGACGGAAGACGTGGATTCCAGTCGGAAAACGGCTGCGACGGAGTCCAGCACCACGAGTTTGGTGTTTTGCTCCGCCAGCAGCGCTGGCAGCCTCGCTTGCTGCCATCAGCAGTAGCAACCACAGACAACGTCAGCTCTGCACTGCATTGGGGAACTCAACAGCAGCAAGGACCAGTAGATCCAGCAGGTCGTCGACGGTGTAGAGCTGCTCGACGAAGATGCTGTCCAGGAAGTCGCTGCCGGACAGTTTAGCGACGGCTTCGTCGCGTTTGCGCTTGGTGCCGACGCCCATCACAGCTCCGTACCGCTTTGCATACACCTGTGCGAGGTCGTGCAGTCTCTTAACGGAGCCCACACCTTCTGTGCAGATGTAGCAGGCCGTGCCTTGCAGGCCGCCGAGGGATCGCGGCAGACAGCACTGCAGCAAAAGCTGCAGACACAATTGCGTCTTGCCCGCGGAAGCTTCACCGCAAATCTCCGTCAATATCCCGGATCGGAAACCCCCATCCAGAAGGTGGTCGATCGAATCGCACCCGCAGGGCAGCACGAAAGACGTCGAGCCGCGAGTCTCATACATCGCCAGCGCCGTCGCAGCCATACTCAGATACTAAGGTGGTGTACATTGAACTAGGCATCTAGTTATCCTAAATTAGGTATATTGTGTAATGGACACCAACTGTAACGGTTGGCTGGAGGCGAGTGGGCGATGCGCTCAACGGTTAGCGTCCCTCATTCCTGAAGTGTCGTTCGAGACGGAGAGCTGAGCGGAAACCTTTGTGTAGCGGAGAAGGAGGTGATGTCTATCCTGAGGGGCTGATATGTAATGATCGATAACATACCCAAGTCCAGTACGCTGGCCTGATCCTTCCGACCAAAAGCTTGATGCTTTCAAGCCTTTCATGTTTGAGTGTCCTTGACCTCGTCGCGTGCAGTCAAATCTGCCACAGTTGTTGCGTCCTCCCATGGCCAACCATACTGCTATTGGCTGCACATAACAAGCGGTTGTTCATGATAGGAACCCTTCGCAAACTACCACCGTGTTGCAAGGAGCCAATTACAGCCCACATGCCTATAAACACCATTGTGCATTTTGCGTACAGACAATCCTCTCGGTCGTGATATCCTGAGTAGTGATACCCTCCACGGAGAGATATGGGGAGGGCTCCCGATGACCGTCACCATACAAGCACGAGTCAAATATACCTCTACCCTCTAGTTACTGGTTTGTGATACAAAACACGTCATTATCACTATTCAAAGGTGCTTAACTATTGCTAAGGTCCATTTGGTGCAGGACGTCCGAAGAAGTCAAGCATCGACTTTTGCTGCTTGTGGCCTTGTCTACACGCAAGCTCCTCTCTAAATACTCGCTGCATCGTTCGAAGCCCGATAACGTCCCTTGAACGGACCCCCATCGCACCGGCGGTAACGAAAAGTTGTGCTATCCATTGAAGACGCTCCTTCAGCTCCTCTGTGGACAGGTTTTCGGGCGTTGGATAGGTTGAAGAAGTGCTTTCTTCTTCTTCGTCCTCGATACCGCCATCACCGACATCTTGACCGCACCCATTCTCGCGCTCTGAAGACTCGACCCGGCAGAAATCTTCGTCCGTTGGTTCATCCGTGAGGATGTTCTCGTCCGGTGGGTTCAGCAGCTCTTCAACCGACATCGGATTCGAGGGGTGGAGACGCGTCAGCATCTCTGCCAGCTCGTTCACGATGTCATCCTCCACGCCCGGCTCGGCGTACTCGCACGTGTAGTAGTCAAGCAAGCCAGTCTTCTTCCAGCAGTTACTGAAGACGCTGGGAAGCAGGGCGTTCCAGCTCTCGATGCTCCACAGTACTGCCTGCTGTACGTCGACGCTGTAGAGCTGTTAAGTTCAAATGTACCAATTTTACGGCACATTTCTGCCTTGTAATAACTCCAGCGAGTGATAATGTGGTGGTTCCCGACGCTATCACAAAGGAGAGGATTGTCTGTAGTTATAGTCCGCCAACAGTAGACTCTACTGTAGGTGCCAATTTGAATGCAAAAGAGAAGCAACCACCGTCGTTGAGAATCGGCAGTGTGTGCACTCTTGAAATGGGTGACTTCATACAATTCTTGATGACAGCAGGCACGTTTCTTGGTGCTCGTCAACACTTCTTGAGTCTTATTCGACGTTGAGGCAGAGACTACGAGACTCGACGCCTCTGTAGCCATGTTTTAACGCTGTCCGCCTGGTCGTTCGTTATGCCACAACGGCGGCGGTGGTGCTTGTGTGACTTGTGCCTCCTGCTTTCACAGCACCGTAGCAATCGATTCGTGCTTTCGTTCCCCGCATTTTGCAGTCCGGACCAGAACTGCTCAACGATGTCTACCGCTCGGTGCGTCGCGTATGTTTGCCTGGAAGTCGAAGCGATCATGTCTCCTGCGCCGCCATGACATGCGATGCGGCCCCAGCAGCAGTTTGGGTGCTCGGGTGTTTGTGCGACCGCAGTGGGATCGAGAGGTGTCAAGTCCATGTGGCAGCGCTTCAACTTGCCGCATGGCGAGATGAAGCTCGGCAGGTGGCGCCCAGCGAGTAGTCTACGCCAAGCCAAATGCTACGCGCCCGCAAGCTCGAGGACGACAAGTTCCACGTGGTGTGCATGATGGAGTACGAAGTATATAGGGAATTTCAGCTTCAACTGACCAGTTCACTTCAACTCCGGTGCGTACGGACTTGCGGTCAAGTACCTCGCACCGCAAACCTGAGCGCTCGAGGTCAACTTGCACCAGCCTTTCCACAGTGTCCGGTGCGGCGTCGAAAGGCAATGTCTGTGGGTGGCAAGCCTCCGGTTCCGCGGTCTTGGAGCGTGTGGTGGTCGGCCCCAAGGAGCCACGCGGTCGGGAGTGAGTTCTCCACGGCGCTCGTGGCTTTGGCCTCCGCACTGGCCTTACCGCAATGCACAGCGAGAGGTGCAGCCCGCCAAAGGTGCCACCGTCGATACACAATGCGGCGACGAGCTCCGCTGATGTGGCTACATGCTCTTCCTGCACCACGCGGGGCTGGTGATCTGCCACAAGTGTCCCCGGTAGTGGCGGTACCAATGCAGCCTCCCCGAAATGCCTCTGCACCGAGCTGATTATGCGCTGTCTGCAGAGACCCATCCAGCGCGCACGCCGCGGAAGGCGCGCCGACAACAGCAAGTTGCCTTTTTCGCCCAGCTGTTTGTGCCTGGGCGTGTCCTCGGTGCAGGTCTCCGATGCTGGCCCACCGCAAGCGATCTTCGGCAGCTATCGCACCTGTTTTCGAGCAGAGTCGCCTGTCGGGATCAGCGCAGCAAGAAACTTTTCACCGCGCTTTGCCATGGCGGCGGCGTCGATAGGACATGCAGTAGATCGCGCCATGCATTGTTGCGGCCGCAAGTCGCTGCGAAAGTGTCCTGGTCGAGTTGTAGCTTGGGACACGCATGACAGGCGCTCAAGGTGTTGGCTCGGTGTCCCGCCAGCTGCTGAATCTCAATGCGCGGCGGTGGAGGAGTTCGGCCGCTGCCATGCACCCCGCTTTTGAGCTGGGCGTGTCGGCTTTACGAGCGCTTTTGCCCGTCTTTGGCAGCTCCGGCTGAGCGGATGAGGAGACGAATCAAGGCACAGGCAGATTGGCATGGCCCAAGCCCCTGTGTGACTCAAGGCTTGAGAGTCACACTCCGTGACCCCCGGGGTGTATATTGGGCCCCAGAAGTGTCTACCGTGTAGCTGATTGCGGCTGTGGGCATGAAGGCCCGCGCCCATAATACTGCCCTTCAGGTGGCAACCGCTTCCTCTATCTGCTGTTTGCTTTCGGGTTGTGTGTTTTCGCTCAAGCTCGGCACTGGATAGCGCGAGTAGGCGTGGGCTGTCTGTGCCTCAACGGCTGGCGCCATACTCAAGCCCAGTGAAACTCCGCGAAACGTGTCCCCTTCCTCAGTTCGGCTTTTGCCCCCACCCCACTCCAACTCCAACTCGTGGAAAGGTGCCAGCGAGTATATAGCCTAGTTCAACCCCAAACGGCCCGTTAACCTGCAGTTGATGCCGCACGTGGCCATGATGCCCGCGCCCTCGTCGCCCTCGTCGCTCTCCATCCAGGTGCACCCGAGCCTCAAGACCGTCTACGTGCGCATGAAGGACAGGTCGGGCACGGTAGCCATCGACCTGACGCCGGAGCTGCTGGCGCCCAAGGAGCTCATCGTGCGTTTCCACGAACTGGCGTTCGGCAAGTCGTTCGCCGCCTTCGCCGCCAACTCGAGCCTCTTGACGCGGCGCCGCGACCAGGAGACGCCCGTGACGAGCCTCAGCGACCTGCAGGACGGCGAAGTGATGGTCTACAAGCCCTGCGAGGAGCTACGCACGCTGGTGGAGCAGGGCTGTCTCACGCCCGTGCTCGCCACACACTCCCCCGTGGAAGTGAGTCCGTCCAGCTCCCCGCTGGGTCTCAAGCGCAAGGGCAGAGCCAAGTCCGTCACCAGCAACGTGGAGCGAGTGCACCGGTACGCCTCGGACCTGGCCAAGATGGACGTGTCCCCACGAGAGAGGGAACTCATCGAGGACATGCTCATTGTGGGCGACGAACAGGTCGTGGACGCCATGGAGCAGTTCGTCGTGCACCGGAACCCCGCGCTCGTGCGGCGCGTGCTGCGTGGACCCGTGGGAAAGAAGAACGCGGCGCTGGAGACCTTGTCCATGGACTTCTCCACTATGGACGTGCATTCGCCTGCGGTCCCCACGACAGGAGACGACTTTAGTGACCCGTTCCTACAAAATCCGTTCGTACGAGCTGCAGCAGAGCCGCCACAGAGACCGTCCATGATGAACGTGGACGACTCTCCGTCAACGGAGGGCGGACGACCTTCGCTGATGTTTGACGGAGACGCGCTGTCCAACCCGCCCATTTTCCTACAGTCTATTAAGGAAAAGGTGACGCCTCCGGCCGGACGCATGTCGCTCTCGCTGTCGAACGACCTCGACCCGGCGATGAACGCGCAGACACCGACGCAGCTCTTCTCGATCGAGACTTTGCTGGACAATGTGCCCGTTGCGCGCGACTTCCATGATAAGTATTCTGTGGGCTCCGTGCTGGGCTCGGGCAAGTACTCGGTGGTCAAGCGGTGTACGAACAAGGTGACGAGCGAGCAGTTTGCGGTCAAGATCATCGACAAGCGACAGATGATCGAGGTGCGATTCCTCAAGCGGGAGCTGGAGATTATGTATGCACTGCGCCACGACGGAGTTGTGCGCCTGATGGAGCTGTTCGAGACCAACGACAGTCTGTTCCTGGTCATGGAGCTGTGCGGCCAGGAACTGTTCGAGTTTATTGACCGGAACGGGCCGCTGCCCGAGGCCACCACGCGCCCGCTTATTCGTAAGCTGGTGCGTACGGTCGCGTACCTGCACGCACAGTGCATCGTGCATCGCGACATCAAGCCGGAGAACATCCTGCTACCCCCCAACAGCCAAGACGTTAGTGACATCAAGTTGTCGGACTTTGGGATCGCGCGGAAGCTCGACGGCCACGGCCACGACAACGCGCTTACTCCTCACGAGAGCCTGTCGGAGGTGGCAAACCTCCATGATACTGGCAGCTCGTCTGGCTTGCCGTCAGCAACCGACATGGTTCGCAACCGCATGGCACGAGCACACACCAAGTGCGGGACGCGGGACTACATTGCGCCCGAAGTTATGAGCGGCAAGGGCTACGGCACGGAAGCTGATCTGTGGAGTGTTGGTGTGGTGACGTACGTGCTGGCAAGCGGCTGCGCGCCGGTGTTCCTGCCTACGGCTGAGGGCGTCAAGAAGGTGTTCTTCTCGGATGAGGCGTGGAGCGGCGCGTCCGAGAACCTCAAGCATTTCATCGAGGCACTTCTCGTGCGAAACCCGGAGAAGCGGACCACTGCCGCTGATGCGTTGGAACATCCGTGGCTGAAGGAGTAGAGCTAGCAAGTAGATAAATTCCAAACAAATTGTAAGCTGTCAAGTAGGGCTCCTTCTCGCGGAAGACATGAGCATTTGATAGGTAGCATAGCTTTTTTTTATCAGAGACCGAACCAAATACTATGTATTAAAGCCAAGCTGCGAGTTGTGCGCATGTCCATCGATCCGTAAGGCCTCCCTTGCTTGGATAACCAGGCATCTGCTGAGCCTTTGTAGCCATCTCCGCACACAGCCACTGTCTAACTTGGCTCGACTGCTGCAGGTCCTACCGGCACCTGCTTCTGGCGTGAGATCTCGCTGTCTGTCTACTCGTTGTCGTCGTCGTTGTCGTCTTCGAACTCCTTGATGACCTCGGGAGTGGCCTGCACGAGCTCCACCATGGTGGGGTTGTCGCACAGGTTGAAGAACTCGATGCTGCTGCCGTCCTCGCTGGGCGGGATCACGAGCACATCGTGGCCCTCGGGACCCTTTACGACGCCCTCGCTCGTGTACGGCACCTTCTCCTGCTTGAGGTAGCTCTCCACCTCGCCGAGCTTGTCCACCCAGAGGCTGATAAAGTTGGGGTGGCCGAAGCGGTTGCGCAGCACGCGGTTCTTGTTCTTCTGGTCGCTCTCCACGCGCGTGGGGTATTCCCAGTCCTGCACCTCCAAGTCGCGCACGCCCACAATGCGGAACGGCCGCTCGGCGACGTCCTGCAGACACGAAAAGCGTTAAAAGCGCTCCTCGACGTTATGATACATCGACTTCAGAGCTTGTTTGACGTACGTCCTCGTCGTGCTCGAAGTGGATGGGGCGCATCGCTGTTTGCGAGGGCTCCACCTTCTTGGCAAAGGCGCGCGTGGCCTGCGAGCGAGCCAAGACGGCGCGGGAGCGGAGAGCGGCGCGGCGCAGCATGACGACGAGCTATAAGTTGATGTGCGGTCGGTGAGGCCACTCGTTGTGTCGTGTTTTGCACACCAATTTGATGTTCCCAACACACGTTGACTAAAGTTGCACTACAGTTGCGCAACTTGATTGTGTACACGACGGGTACACCAACATTCGCCACTTGTGAGACTAAATGGCGATGGAGGGGGCGGCGCTCAAGCAGCTGCAGGCGACGTGCACGTCCCTGCGGGAGGAGATGGCGGGGCTGTACGCGCATCGGACGTCGGACGAGGCGCGGCTCAAGCAGCGGCGCTGGCGTGTGCTGCTGCTGCTCGGAGCTATGAAGAGCGGACTGCGGGAGACGTTCCTGGAGTCGGACGGCCGCCGAGCGCGCGTGCAGGAGCAAAAGGACGTGGCGGAGGCGCACCAGCTGCAGCTGCAGAACCTACTGTACGAGAAGGACCATCTGCTACGCGAGATCGGGCGCTGCAGGGGCTTCAGCACCAAGGAGATGGACAAGATCGAGTTCGCGGACGGAGACGTCCCCATTACGGTGGACGCGGACGTGCACCGTCAGCACCTGGACCAGCTCACACAGGAGCTTCACGCTAGAAAGAGGTGGGACGTAGGTTTCTATTGGAATGAGCGTTGAATTTGAGCTCTAACGGTGCTTTTGGGGTCTTGTAGGCTGCAGACGCAGCTCAAGGAGATCAAGCTCAAGATCGCCAAAGTGGAGGATGCTACGGAGACCAAACAAGCATTTTTGAATGCGTTGCCCGACCATTTGGCTGGTATTGAAGCGGCCACGACGGGGCTGCAGAAATACATGGGGGAACCTGTGTCGGCCCAGAGAGCGAGACATCAGGCGGCGGGAGTGGAGTTGGCCACCCCGTTGTATGCGCTCTATTGTGAGCTGGAGGCGTACCGGACTGCGAGCGGTGAGGCGGGCAAGCAGTTGGCGTTGGATATCGTGGACGCGGTGGGCGTGAAGCACGTTGGTGCGTTCCGTAAGCGCGGCTTTCCTGCCGCACTGGATCGACAGGAGTCGTCAACGGCTGCGGTGAAAAGGCTGAAGGCGCCGTCCCGCTCGCCGTCTGCTAGTGTGAATGGAGCGACACCACTCGGTCGTCCGCCGTCACGTTCACCGTCGGCCAAGCGTGGAGCAGACAGCACGACTCGGGAGCCAGAGAGCGGGGAGATCGTGGCGACACATACGGCCGAGAAGCTGCTTGAATTGCGCCCGCATGCTTCCCCATCGGAGGAGGAAGAAACCAAGGAGGAGGGCTTGGAATCCAAGCACTCTCATCACCACGACCAGGATGAAGGCGCTGCATCTGCACAAAACTTGTGGAAGCCCCACACGAAAGCTCTGCAGCTGACAGTATCTATTCAGACTCCTTTGGATGCCGACAAGAGCGGAGCTGCAGCTACCAGCGTATCCGGAACTTTCACCCTCATGTTCCAGTACTTTCCTGTGGCCAAGGTGGTCACCGCTGAGGTAGTGAAGACGAACCCCGCTAGCCTTAACCACGGCAGCCACCAGCGGAGTATCCTGACGAACCTGTTCCCAGGAGACGATGGGCTGACTGTGCCTCACTTGGCTGTGAACTATGCCTACCATGAGGAGGACGAAGAACGTACCGAGGTGGAGTTCCCAGCGAATGCTGTATGCCGCCCGTACTACTGGGCGCAGTGGATCTGCGGTCTGGACCCCATGAAGCGCCCAGACTCGTCGGATATGGCCATCGACACCACTGAGGAGAAGCCTCGTCGCCGACCGGAGCCGTCGGTGCGTAATGTTATGAGCCAGCTTGTGAAGCGTTTTGTGGCCACCGCAGTACTCAAGAAGCACCTGGACCAGCTGAACAAGTCTACAGGCGCTTCCCATCGATCACAAGACGACGGCGCGCATTTTGTACACCCTCTGGCGCGTCACCTGTACCCCCACGGGGTGAAGACTCACCTCGAAGAGTGGAAGGAGATCCCGGCACCTCCACAAGACGTTTTCCAGCTTTTCAGGGAAAGTGTGGCTCCGTCAACGCGTCCGCGAGCCCAGTTCCACCTCCCGACGACAGGCTGCCGCTACTTCCGCTCTGGGTTCAAGAATGGCCAGACGAAGGTGTCTGCTATCGTTGAGATCTCGCCGGAGTACCCCGTGCGTGCGCCGCGCTTCCTCTTTCAGCCACGATCGTCTTCGAGCAGCAAGGCGGTGGACAAGGACCAACTCCCCGTTTACGAGAACCAGCTGAAGGTGTGTGTTCCTCTCTCTCTGCTCGAACCAACTTGTGCTTAACCTCCGCTTTGTGTCATGGCTTCGCTCACAGGAACTCGAAATCGAGGTGAACGCATACTACGACGAGTTGATCCCCAAGGGTAGCGAGCACTTCCTGCTGCTGCACCAGCTGCGCAAGATCGAGGTGTGCTTCGACGTGCTGTGCAACGCTGCAGCCAACAGCGACGCGGACGTGTCTCTGTGCTTCGGTCGCGAGCGTCGCGGCAAAGACCGTCGCCAAGCCATGGTCATGGACACTGCCGCTAAGGAGCTGCGTCACCGGTAGATTTGAGCCCCACTAACAACAAGGAGACAGAGAGACGGTAAGAAGGAAGGAGGTGTTTTGCATATAGTTTCTATCCACGTTGTGCTCTGCTGCAGCCCTAGGACGACGTCTGCTTCTTCTTGGTTAGCTGCACCGTCTCGCGCTTGAGCACGTGCAGCAGCGTCTGCGAGCTCTCGAGGATCTTCATGTAGGCGGCCTCGGTCTCCTGGATGGTGCGGTCGTACTCGTTGCGCGCCTGCGTTTTCCTGGCCAGCGCCTCGTTGATCTTGCTCAGGCGGTCGGTCAGGATGGTCAGGTCCTTCTGGATCTTGGCCTTCTCCTCCTCCTCCTTGAGCATGGCGCGGTTCACCTCCTCGCGCTTCTCGCGCAGGTCCTCGATGCATTTGACCAGCTCATTGTTGTAGTTCTGGAGCGTCGCGCCTTGCTGGGCCATGGTGACAGACGGCAAGAAGCACTACTGGAGCTGCTCACAACCAGGCGCGGATATCCGTTACAAAAGTTCTGGTTGAAGTATTCCTGGAAAACTGTAGCCATCCTCTACAACTGTGAGTGGTGTAGTCATGGCCTACAACTGTGTACCCATATATGCTGTTATAGTGTGTTTCTTGTAAGTTGGCAGTCAAAATGGGCGTGAAAGACCGCATGTTTGCAGGACTCTGTCTGTGCTCCACCGGACTGGAGCTCGACATCAAGGTGCGCATCTTTTGTGTATGCGTCTCTTCTCTCTGATACACTGCTTCATTATCTCTAACTCGCTGTCTGTGACCCGCTATACCTTGCAATGTAAACATTATCTCCAGGAACAAGTGCGCAAGATCGTCGTGGCTTGTGGTGGGAGTTTCCAGGATAATCTGAACGCTGACATCACCACCCACTTGATAGCCGAAGCTGTGGGCTCTCGAAAACACCGCGTACGGTCCCAAACGACCCAGAATTGACACCATCAGGCTCGACTAAAGTATCTTACCTTTTTACTGTAAATTATGCATTATTGTCTTACAGGCTGCAGTGGCCCACGATATGCCGGTGGCTTCTCCTCGCTGGGTGTTTGAGAGTTTCAGAGCTAAGAAGCTGCTGGACGCCAAGGACTTCGGCCTGAAGTTGCTGGAAGGCTTGGGCGTCTGCACTGCAGGCCTTACAGTTAAGGAGAAGGAGACGGTAGAACAATTGGCCACGACCCACGGAGCCCAATACGACGGGAGACTGGAGCTGGGGTTCACTAATGTGCTCATTGCACAGGTGAGAGGCTCGTGAAGGTGGTGGGTGAAGAGAGAGGAAGACGCTGACTAGTTCTTGGTTTTTGTGAAGCATCCGGAAGGAGCCAAGTACGAGGCGGCGGTGGCTAATGGTATCCCAGTGGTGCACCTTGGGTGGCTCTATGCGTGCGTGGAGAGGGACATGTTGGTGGAGGAAGAGGAGTTTGCATTGCGGGCGGAAGCTGAAAATGCGAGTCTGCAACCGACGTACATTGCGTTGAATCAGCAACGGAGTGCCCAGGAACTGGTGTCGACTCTGCCGGAGATTGTGAGCAAGTATCGGCGCGGACACAATGAGGGTCGTCGATATGTGGAGGAGGAAGATGAAGAGGACTGGATGGATCTGTTTGACGGGTGCGTACTGTATCTGCTGGGGTTCTCGCCACAGATGAAGACGCTGCTCCAGCGTTTGATACGGACTGGCATGGGAACGATATATCATAATGTGGTGATACGCCAAGTGACGCATGTAGTCGTGAGCGCGTCGCTGTCGGATCGGCAAACACTTGAGGCTATTCAATCTCGCGTCATAACTGCCGGTGCTGAGGGCGAGGTGTACTTCGTGTCAGCGAGCTGGCTGCTTGACTGTGTCAGGTGTCAGGATCTACAGCCAGAGGAGCTGTATCCAGTTGAGTTTGATGTGCATGCTCCGGAACCCGTACCAGGTACTGGTGCCGACGCTCTTCATCTCGAAGGTAGTGTGGGTGTCAGTATCCCTCAGGCTCCCATCGAGTACAAGCAAGTTGAAGCTGATGCTGAAGCAAGCCTAGAAGCAGTCACTCTCTCGGAAGATCTTTTGCAAGATGGTGATGGGAGAAGCATTTTGGCAACCCGTGGCCAAGCAAATCTCTCTCCGAGGAAGAAGAGGACGAATATCTTTGCCGGCTACTCGTTCTTACTGCTGTGCCGGGATCCTGAGGACAAACACTTGATCAAGCCAATGCTCAAGAGCCTTCGAGGAGAGCTCGGAGGCGCCGAGGCTATCGCGCTCGAGGCAATTGATTTCCCCCTCATTGATCCAAAGCAGTTCGCATTCGTGAGTCATGCGGTTGTGTGCACTGGTGCATTGATGGACCAGCGGGCAGCACTGGAAATACAGCAACGCATTCACGATATTCAGCGCAACAACCGCGACAATGGTGCTGACCAAGAGGCCGATGCAGATCTCGATGACAGGCCTGTGAAGCGGACACGACACGACCTAGACGATGATCGACAGAAGCCACGGCAGCGAATGCTGCTGTTCGTGTCAGATTTGTGGGTAAACTGCTCTCTTGCTGCCAGGACGAAGCTGTCGTTTACCTCACACGAACTATTCGGAGTCAGCGCCAACCAACCGCGCGCTCTGTTCACTGCAGCGGTACCGCTATCTGGCTTCCAAGACGTGAAAGTCTCTACCTCTGTATATCGGGACGTGGAGCAGCTTGTTGTGGCGGAGCTACTACGAGTTGCTGGCGCGCACGTGACCAGAAAGATGAGCGAACACAACACGCACCTGGTTTGTCGAATACCTCACGGAATGAAGTATGTCAAGGCCATGGAGTGGGGACTGCACGTAGTGAAAGCCCGCTGGGTAGTCGATAGCCTTCTGCAAGGCACGCGGCTCAGCGAGCATAACCCGGATTTCCAAGTTGCCGACGAAGATGAACCCAATTTTGCTCAGACGGCGAGTCAAGAGACTGCGCTGTCACAGTCGTCTCCACGCTCGTGAAATGAATACGGTACCGATAAGCACGGAGCGCAAGCGTAAACTGTGAGTACGTGTTTGCGTTGAATTTATTTACTCCTCGCTCCTGTCACGATGAAGCTTACTCTCAAACTTGACCATGCTGGAATGAATGGCTTCTGGCATAGACTGGAGTGATGATCGCGTGCATCTCGAAGTCATTGCTTAGGCGTCGCTCTCGGCCAGCGAGTCGGTGGTTCCTCTTCTTGAACAGGGCGACACCAGCGATGGCTGCGACAGCACCGACAGCAACGACAACGGCGATCAAAACAGTGCTGGAAGCGCCACTGGTGCTCAGACTCGCATCATTTGTCGACGTCGTCGTGGCGAAGTAAGAAACGGTACTTGCGTATGTTGGCGAGGTGGTGGTTGACGATTGCGTCGGTTCCGTAGGTGATGGCGTTGTGGTCTGTGAGGCAGGTGATGATCCTGTCGAAGTAGTTGGTTGCAGCGTCACTGGATCCGTCGTGGTTGGGCAAGGGGTGGTCGGAGACAGCGTCGTGGGCTCCGTCGTGCTTGGACACGGAGTTGTTGGAGACAGAGTCGTTGGCCCCGGTGTAGCAGGCTCGGTCGTACTTGGACACGGAGTCGTTGGGTTTGGGGTCGTGGGCTCTGTTGTACTAGGACACGGAGTCGTTGGAGACAGAGTCGTTGGGTCCGTCGTGCTTGGACACGGAGTCGTTGGGTTTGGGGTCGTGGGCTCGGTCGTACTTGGACACGGAGTCGTTGGGTTTGGCGTCGTGGGCTCTGTTGTACTAGGACACGGAGTCGTTGGAGACAGAGTCGTTGGCTCCGTCGTACTTGGACACGGGGTAGTTGGAGACAGAGTCGTTGGCCCCGGTGTAGCAGGCTCCGTCGTGCTTGGACACGGAGTCGTTGGGTTTGGGGTCGTGGGCTCGGTCGTACTTGGACACGGAGTCGTTGGGTTTGGCGTCGTGGGCTCCGTCGTACTTGGACACGGGGTAGTTGGAGACAGAGTCGTTGGCCCCGGTGTAGCAGGCTCCGTCGTGCTTGGACACGGAGTCGTTGGGTTTGGGGTCGTGGGCTCGGTCGTACTTGGACACGGAGTCGTTGGGTTTGGCGTCGTGGGCTCCGTCGTACTTGGACACGGGGTAGTTGGAGACAGAGTCGTTGGCCCCGGTGTAGCAGGCTCCGTCGTGCTTGGACACGGAGTCGTTGGGTTTGGGGTCGTGGGCTCGGTCGTACTTGGACACGGAGTCGTTGGGTTTGGCGTCGTGGGCTCTGTTGTGCTAGGACACGGGGTCGTTGGGCCAGGTGTAACTGGCTCCGTCGTGCTTGGATATGGCGTCGCAGGTTCTGTTGAATTGGGAATCGGTGTCGAGGCTGTCGGCGCATCCGTCTCCGGGGCCTGGGTGGTCGGAGCGGGCGTAGTGGGGCTCGGCGTGGCCGGTTCTGTCGTATTTGGCAGCGGCGCGTGCGTGGTCGGCTCTGGTGTTGCCGTCGTTGGTTCTGGTGTGGCAGGCTTTGCTGTCGTTGGGACCGGCGTCACCGGCGCCGCAGTGGTCGGCTCTGGTGTTGCCGTCGTTGGTTCTGGTGTGACAGGCTTTGCTGTCGTTGGGGCCGGCGTCACCGGCGCCGCAGTGGTCGGCTCCGGTGTACTGGGCACTGTCGTCTCCGACACCGGAGCCGCTGTCGTCGGCGCTGCCGTTGGCGCCTCAGTGGTGGGCGTCGCCGCTGTCGGTGCCGTTGTCGGTGCCGCTGTAGGCTTCTCTCCGCAGTCGTACATCTCCCTCAAGGCCGTCGTCTGCACGAACCAGCTCTCGTCGTACTCGTCGTTGCCGTCGAACGAGTAGCTGGTGTCGATGTCCACGGCCTCGTCGGCCCCGTTCACGTCCCACGTAGCGCAGTCCGGCGCAACCGGCTGCCCGCAGCCGACGGACGGCAGCACGCAGCCCCACGTCGTGTCCGTGACGATCCGACACTCGGCGTCCTCGGGCGCCACGCAGCCGTCGCCTTGGAACGACGGCAGGTACGCGCGGCACTCGGCCACGGCCACGTCCCCTTTCAACGGGCACGCGGTACCCATCGGCGCGTCTCCGGCGCCCGCGCACTCCACGCCGCGACTCGCCGCCAAGTCGTATGTGGCGTCAGCGCACACGCTCACTTCAACCGCCCGCACGTCTCTAGAGGCGAGGGCCAGCAGCAGCCACAGCAGAGGCGGCGACCGCATTAGTATCCGATACATCGTCCGCTTCTCTCCGAGGCGGGGGGTTCAAGACTGCAACACGCGGGAAAAGGTTGGCTACGGACCTTACGTCGTGGTGACCGCCATTCACTAGTCTGTGTGCGGCGCAAAATCAAGCGCGGGCTCGGATTCTTGTGGCCGGAATCTTATCGGCGACATCACCTCCGCCATGCACCTGGGTGGACTTTTGCATAATGTATCCATGGCGTCCGACCATTCAAAAGTTTTGTCGCGGATGACTACGCTCCTGCTTGCAACGGCCATGGACTCGGCGTCGTCCTTGCTCGCTTCACACAGTCCACGCAGCTTACTGCAGTCGTTTCGAAGGTGTCGGGTGTCCGCCTGAACGCATCATCAACGCCAGTTAAGGTAAGCTAGCCACGTTCATTTATTAGTTAGGTGCGCCTCGCTACGCTCATCTCTTCTGGTGGTTGACGTAGCGCAGCGACAGCAACGCGAGCACTCGGATCAGGACGATCCACGCCACGACGTACGCGCAGTTGGACCAGATCTCGCTGTGCTTGATCCAGAACAAGCTGTCCATGTACTCTTCCACGGTGGTGCCGTCCGCGAGCGTTGGGGGAGTTCCCGTCATCTGCTGACAGCCTGGTCCATTGCCGTCTCCGTCGCAAGCAGCGAAGACGATCGCCGTGAGACTGGCAAACGTGTATTTGTTCGGGGTGAGGCGATAGAGCCAAACGTAGCCGCGAGGAAGCTGGGCGGCGGGCGGATTCATGCCGGTGAACAGGATGAAGATCGTGTTGATGAGCGACGCGAAGACGGGCGCCACGTCGAGGTTTGGCAGGGCGTAGACCAGAAGCTGCCCGAAGTAGCCTTGCATCAGCACCAGCAGCGAAAGGCAGAACCAAAAGGTGAAGAAGTTGCCCACGCCCGTGAACCCCACCATCGGGTAGAAGATGACGAGGAAAATCAGCGTCGCGAGGAAGCAGTACGGGATCTCCACGAGCGTCGAGCCCACAAAGTACCAGAAGGCGTTGTACGTCTGGGCGGCACGTTCACGATAGAACACGACGCGCTCTTGGTAGGTGATTGGGAGCACTCCGTTGAAGGTGATGAACGTGATGTAGGACGCCGCCATGTAGATCATGCCCATGCCCGAGTTAATACCTTGGTACGAGCTGTATTCGGCACCGACGTACGTGATTCCGAACAAAAGTCCCAGGATCACCGAGATGATGAAGCGCGTCAAGTTGTACGACGCCGTCCGCCAGTACAAGTCGAAGAACCGCTTGATCAGGAACGTCGCCTGGGTCACGCTACTGGCAGCGCGTTTCCGATCGAATGTCAAAGCCGGTAGAGAAGGCGACGGACGCGTGAATCCCTCTTGATCCAGATTCGTCTGGAGTTGAACGTATTTGTCGCTCTCCTTGAACGAAGCCACAAAGTCCGTGGCGTCGGCCTTACTATTGTCGACTCCTGCACCGATCACCTCGAGCATCCACGTCGCTGGGTTATAGCCCAGCTCCAGTTTGGCCACGCCGTCGATCGCCTCGAAGTAGTTGACCAACTCGGACGCCTTCGAGCCCAACTCACCGAAGAATACCATCTCTCCACCTCGCTTCAGGAGCAACATACTGTCGAACACTTTAAACACCACAGCCGATGGCTGATGGATCGTGCACACGATCGTCCGTCCAGTATCCGCTACGTTGCGCACGCCGTCCATGATAAGCTTTGCCGACCGAGCATCCAGCCCACTCGTTGGCTCATCCAGAAACAGCACGCTAGGCTGTGCCGCGAGCTCCACGCCGATGGTCAAGCGCTTCATTTGCTCCATGGAGCTGCCACGAATGATCTGGTCTGCGATCGGGTTCAAGTCCAGGAGCTCCAAACACTCGTTCACCGAGTCGTACTTCTGGCTGTCCGGTACGTCGGCACCTTGACGAAGGAACGCACTGAACGTCAAGGCCTCGCGGAAAGTCGATGCGTCCGAGTGAATGTCCATCTGCTCACAGTAGCCAGTAGATCGACGGATAGCGAGCTCCGTGGCCGGATGGCCATTCAGCAGAATCTCTCCGCGAATTCTTCCTCCCGTCTTTCGCCCAGCGATCACGTCCATGAGAGTCGTTTTACCTGCACCCGAGGACCCCATCAACGCCGTAATGCTCCCAGGTACGGCAAACCCACTAACGCCTTTGAGCAGGTCAATGTCTTCCTTGGGATTCGCAGGGCTCGGAACGGAGTACCACAAATCTCGGAAAGCGAGCGTAACTGGGACAAAGCTGTGCTTCTGCGTCGATACAGGGACAACAATCGACATATCCAGACGGCCACGGTCACTAGATGAGGCGCGTTTTGGTGTCTTCAAGAGGCCGTACCCATCATCCGTTAGAGCCTCGTTGCTGGCGGTGGAGTCCCCACTAAGCATGGTGTTTCTCGGGTTCTCGTAGCGCAAATGCTCCAGCACTAAGCAGGACATCAGCATGAGAAATCCGTACAGTGCCGCCAAAAAGACCAAGCCGTACCACAGCCAATGCTTTCCTGTCGGAACGCCGTACACACTCAAGAGGTAGTCGCCTGCTTGCATGCCATATCGGTCGCAATAGTCAATCCCGTCATAGACGCACGTGAGAAAGCGCGGGTCGCTGTACTGGTTCACGGCAAGAGCTCGGACGCCCCACCCCTGCGGACTGAGCCAGTAGACCCAGATCATGTAGTCGGGAATGGTATCCTTGGTCACCACGTAGCCCGAGAAGGTGACGAAGAAGAGCAGCAAGAGCTGGGTCACTGGGAAGGCCACATTCAAGTTCGGCGACACACACGCCACGAAGAAGAAGAGTGCAGCAACGACCATGCTCACGAAGAAGAGCACGAGCTCAAACAGCAGAAAACCGCTCGCCGTTGGAACGAACCCGCACATCCAGTACATGAAGGAGCCGAACACGAGCGACTCCATGAGCCCAATCGGGACGTAGCTCACGAGCCGCGCGATCACAAAGGACGAAGCTCGGAAGAAATTCGCCCCGCGCTGCTTGTAGAACACGTCTCGAGTGGCCATGACTGCCGGAATGAGCGCCATGTGATTCGTTGCCACAAAATTGATCGAGACAAAGCCGATGCCCATGACAACTTGCGAGTTGACGTCGTCGAACTGGTAAAAGGTGCTTCCATGCAGGAGACCAAGAACAATTGCCTGTATGGAGCGGCTTTTGACGGATGTCGTGTCTCTCATCGCCGCCTTCAACTCTCGTTTGAGGAGCGTCCACGCTCCATCCCAGAAACTTTGCTGGAATTCTGGAAGGAGAGTCACATGGAGTTGGTTGTCACGGACAAAAGTCGAGGCCACCGGTTCACGCAAGGCTTCCAAACTTCGCTGGTAGACTCTGGACTGCTCAAACGCCTTTCCAAACTGCGCTGGGGTCGTTGGCACAGATCCCGTGGCATACGGCTGCTGCTTGTTGGTGCCAAGGTCCATCATAAAGTCAGCCACATCGCGTCGAGGAGGGCACGTGAACCCTAGGGTTTCGAAGTAAGCCAGCGCTTGGTCACGGGGTCCATGATACATCACGTAGCCGTCGTTCAGCAGCAGCACTTCATCAAACAACGCAAATACCTCCGGCGACGGCTGCAACAGCGAAATCACGACGGTCTTGTGAAATTTCTTGGCCAGACTGCGTAGTGTCGAGATGATATCGAGCGTTGCGGCGCTGTCAAGGCCCGTGCTGATTTCGTCCATCATCATCACGTAGTTCTTGCCAAACGCCATCTCGCCTGTGGTCACCCGCTTGCGCTCGCCTCCAGAAACCCCTCGCAGCATGGCATCACCCACGACCGTGTCTTGGCAGTTCTCAAGGCCTAGTTGTCGAAGGATCACGTCTGGGTAATGCCTGTGCAAGGCCCGAGCGGTTAGCAGTGCAGCTTCGTTATCTTCGTCGGTCCCCAGCACCAACTGCTGCGCGTCGCGTTTTGACAGCTCGCCACCGCCGCACGCGTGTGCAAATTCCAGCGTTTCCTTCACACTGAAAGTTGGCAAATGCTTGTCGTGCTGCGGTACGTACGTCACGAACTGAGGCAGAAACTTGCGAACTTGTTCTTGCTCCGAGCCATTGTACGTCACGTTGCCCTCTACTTGGACGCCCTTGGATGCAGGGAATCGCCCACTTAGTAGCTTCATCAACGAAGACTTGCCAGACCCAGGCTGCCCCAGCACCAGCGTCATAGTACCGGGTTTGAACACGCCGCTCATAGAGTGCAGGATCTGCTTCTCCACCACGTGCTTGGCAGAGAACATTTGAAGAACTCCCGTCTTGACCACGTTCGGAAGCGTGGGGAGCTCGGACGTGGCTTGCGTCGCATCTTTCACGACAACCCTCGCAGAGATGGACACGTTCTCGAAACGCACTTCCACCTGCGGAAGCTGCTTCCCCAGCGATCGCTCCAACCGGTTCGCCACCAGGTCGTGCAAAGCTTGAGATCCGCCTGCCATGAGCCCCGCACCACTGTCCAAGTCAATTTTCCCTGCCTTTGAAGACACACGCTCCTTTTCAAGTAAACTTGACGCCGGAGTCATGGTCAATTGAGACCTTGGATGCAGAATCGATGATAGGTCCGTGTCCTGAAGCTGGGGGGCGAGAGAAATGAATAATGGATGGAAACATCGATTGCCAGCGGACACTGTGGCCAATAATCACTCGAAGTGCATCATCCTGATAGTCGTTATATCGAGCTCGGCACACAATCGCTTTCGATTATGGGGCGGCCACTACGATTACGCGGGCACTAGGATTATGCGGCACGCTTCAAAGTGTGGGAAAAAATAGAGTGATGGTCCCATTTTGCTAATCGTACGCAAACTTGCGAGATGTACTCCTCACAGCAGTTCCCACTCCTCACTCCAGTGCTTCTTTACAGTGTTTGCCAGAGTCGCCCATCGTGGGTCATGTGCCACTCCTGCGTCTTGCTGCGAACTGTCACCATAAAATTCGAGAAGAGTCCGCGTGCCTCGCGATCCTTCATTTCTTGCGATCGAGGACTCAGAGGGGGGCGAGCAGCCTCGTTCACACTCTCTGCTCCAGGTTCGGTGTCCGAATCTTCATCGTACTCGTCCAATGCAGGTGCGTAGCGTCGGGTTGCTCGTCTGTGGCCACCATTATCCAAAGTGGAGTGAGCTCCCGCCTCAGCAGCTATTTGCAACGCAGCAAGCTTACTGAGGTCATCTACTGGATGCTTCACAGCCAAATGGTTCACAACCAGATCACTACGGGACGACAGCACTGGAAAGTCAAGCTCGTAGCGGCGCAGTTGCTCACATAGCGGAAACGCTTCCGTCCACACTTTGATCTCGGACTTCGCCAACCCTGGAGGAGAAACTGGAGAGCTTGCAGGTGGAGTACCAGCGTATAACATCTCCATGGTAGACGCAAAGCCACCGTGGAGCGCATGAAACGAGCGCTGTCGGTAGTAAACTGCGTCCAGTACGCGCTCGATCGTCATTCGCTCCTCCAAGAACCCAGTCATGGCGCCTGCCAGCTCCAATTCGCCACCCGGTTGTTCATCCTCGCTACTGAAAAACACGTACCCCCATCGTTCAGGGCGGTGAATGTCAACCACACCCGTTGGGGCCCACACGATGTTGTCCTCCCGCTGCTCCGGCACTTTTGCATACTGAAGCTGCTGCGTATCAGCGTTCACCACAGTTTCCAGCTCGTACTGCACGCGAGAGAAATTGACTCGCCACACATCCCCCGCTACTGTGCGAGAAGTGGTCATAGCAGGTCTCGGAGTTTGTCCGCGAGCTGACGGCGGTCTGGGTGTCGCAGTCGAAGCCGATCCCAGTCGAGACCCACTGCTCAGCGATTCTTCCGCGTCGCCACGAAAGCGCAGCCTGTCAAACTGCTGAAGCTCCGCCAGAGACCAACTCATCTCCACGCACCAACGCACGCACTCGGTCTCGGGCGAATTCGTGCGTCCATCCACGAACACAGCCGAGCGTAACGTCACCAAGTTGAACGGGTTCTCAATGCTGTAGCCATCCTTGTACGGTCGATGCAGCAGAAGTTCCCAAATGGTATTCAGGCAGTTCACCTCCAACTCACTGCAGCAAACACACACACACACACACACACACACACACGCGCGCGCGCGCACACACAGGTCAATAAGCAACTCAATGTATCCCCAGTTCATCTGCGACTAGAACTCACTAATAGTGGTGTCTGCTTCCGTCCGGGTTGAAAAACACTTCAAAGTCGTTCTCGTGGTACATGGTGCTGTTCTTCTCGGTGATCGTTCCCCAAATGTTGGGCTCCATCATCTCCGCCGCCACGTACAAAGTGTCGTCGTCGTACATCATTTTGAACCGCGTGAACGGGTGTCCCTTGGGTTTGCGCTCTGGTCCTTCGATGTCCACAAAGGCATCGGACCAGGGCACGTGGGCCCATTCCTCCTTGTCTACGCTTCAATGTGGACAAAAAACACAACACTTGGTTACGGATTCCGACAAGTAAGATGCGACCTCGAAACGTACCGGCCGTCGAGCTCCAAGGGCTCATACCCGTCGTCCGACGAGATGATCTTTCGACGCAAACACACGTAGACAGGAGGTCGGAGCGAGTCCATGTACGCCCAGTCCTCCTCCGACGCCATGGTGACGATTTCCGAGATTTGGATTAGCGGATACTTTTTTTTTTGCCCAACCAGGACTACAGCCAAAGCTGGACGAACTGAAGTGAAGTTTAGTTTCATAGCTGAGTGACGCCAGCTTATTGGAGCTTAGTCGATAGCTCTACGCTAGAACATTCAGCTCGAATCATCAGCCGGGATTGAGTTTCAGTATCCTATACTCGGCCAGGAGAACCACCTTGGAGAAGCTAGTTACTCACGTGGAGCTTGGGTACACCAGACGCAGCCGAAAGAGTCGGACTCAAGATGCTGCACGGATGTTTCCTTGGTCCTGAGGTCATGGAACTCATTGGCGCGGCTTATATGTGACTGGTGCAACAACCGGAACAACTTCAACAATCGGGCCAATCAGAGCGCTTTCGACGGATTACCGCTTGCTGCAGTTGCACGAAGTGACGCTGGGCGTTTGACATTTTCTCGCGAGTTTTCTGCTGCAGTTGCATCGAAAGAGTCTATGGAGCCTTTTGCACTCTGTTGCAATTTCATTGTACGCCCAAGCAGGTGTGAGGATTGCTGGCTTTATCTCCACTTTCCTTGGAGCGAAGCTCGCGAAGGCTGGCAGACGCACTCGGTCACGTGTCGAGGTGCTCCATTTCCATATTTCAAGCCTCCCAGTGACGCTGCAATCGCTGGCGTACTGCTTTATTGCTGCGTGGCACTGTCACCACACTGCATGCATCGGAACTGTAGTCGGGAAAGCAGTTGAGCGCTTCGAAGCCGTCCACTTCTCGTGATCTCTTCATTATTGAAAGCTTCCTGTCGTGAGCAGATCCATAAGAGCTTTCGCGAACCAAGGACAATCTCGGTGCAAGCGAGTCTTCTTCTCCACGTACAATGGGCCGCAATCGTCACCACCAGCAAACTCGCGCTACCCACTACGACCAGCGTCAAACACGTGACGCCAACGAAAACGATGAATCCAAGCGACGTAAAATGATCCGCTGGATCAAGACACGCTTCGGCTACGTGGAGCCGGAAAATAACTCGCGTCCGCGTGAGCGTGGCAGTCTCAGCAAGAGCGGGCGTTCCGGTGGGAATGGCAGCTTTTCGCTGGCACCGGCCGGGTACGGGAATCCGCAGCTCACTCCATCATACCGCATGGACTACCACACACATGTGCTGATCATCGGCGGAGGAATCGGCGGCCTCTGTCTTGCACAAGGACTCAAGAAGAACGGCATCCCCTTCACGGTCTTTGAGCGCGATCCATCCCCCAACTATCGCACTCAGGGCTACCGCCTGCGAATCAACAGCGACGGGTACGAAGCACTCAAGGCCAACCTCCCTCCTGAAAACTTTGAGGTGTTCCTTCGCGCCACAGGCCACTTCCAGCCTGGTTTCAAGTACCTGGACGCCGAAACAGGAGGTGTTGCCCCTCCCAACGCACAGTTCTCACACAAGTCCAGCATTACCAAGAACGTCTTCAGCGCTGACCGCGCTATGCTGCGCTCTCTTATGCTCACTGACCTGAACGAGCACGAGATCCAGTACGGGATGGCTTTCAAAAGCTTCCACGTCCAGCCTAATGGGCGTGTGGAGGTCACGTTCGAGAATGGCACGATCGCAGAGGGAAGCGTACTCGTGGGGGCTGACGGAACCACCTCCCGTGTTCGTCGACAATACGTGCCGCGAGCAACGACCCTGCTTGACACGGATAGCGGTGCAATCTACGGCAAAACGGTGTTGACGCCCGAGATCGAGAGCTTCTTCGAGACGGACAGCACCACCATGGTCATCAGCAAGAAGCCCATGATGAGTCTGGTCATGGAGCCGCGCTGCAAGATTCAGGCGGACCTGAAAGAGTTTGCTGCCATCTCGGATTTGCCGGACGTACAGAACTACATTTGCTGGGTGCTCATCGCTCGCGCTCAGTACTTTCATCGAAACGACGAAATGACTGTCCAAGATCTGTTCTCCATGACGCCGGCTCAAGTCGCGAACTTGTCAAATGACATGACCCGCGACTGGAGTCCACAGATCCGAGCAATTTTCGAGCACCAGTCGCCCGAGTGGAGCTCGTTCTTGCGTATTTCGACCATGTCTCCGGAGATTCGTCACTGGCAGCCCTCGACGATCACGTTGATTGGAGACGCTGTGCACACGATGGCCCCCGCAGGGATCGGCTGCAACACAGCCCTGCACGATGCTCAGATGCTGGTCAAGTACTTCTGCGAGATAGGCGTTGGAGTGGATGCTATTGCGCAGTACGAGCACAACATGCGGCAGTACGGCTCTGAAGGCATCGCTATCAGTATGGACGCCGGCAAAATGATGTATGACTTGCCTACGGTGGAGGACATGCGCGCCGTCGTGTATTAATCCGGCCCCCCCCCTGCACAATTTTCTTGGTCAAGCATCCACCATGCGATTGCACTCTTGTTCAGCAAATACACGTTAGATATGCTCTGGTTTTGGTAAAGACGAATTGTTGCCTCAATGTTGCCGTGCAATGACTTTGATAACCCCACAGAGAATGTGGCACATACTACGCGAACCCAATTTGTCCTGTACAAGTCGCTCCGCCAGGTCGGCCTGGGCTTCAAAAACTCAATCAGAGCTACTGACTCAGCTCCAATAATAAGCTATCGGTGAAGCTAAACTTTACACTAATAGTAGTCCTGATTGGGCAAAAAAAGCCAAAGTATCCGCTAATCCAAATCTCGGGAATCGTCACCATGGCGTCGGAGGAGGACTGGGCGTACATGGACTCGCTCCGACCTCCTATCTACGTGTGTTTGCGTCGAAAGATCACCTCGTCGGACGACGGGTATGAGCCCTTGGAGCTCGACGGCCGGTACGTTTCGAGGCCGCATCTTACTTGTCGAAATCCGTAACCAAATGTTGTGTTTTTTGTCCACATTGAAGCGTGGACAAGGAGGAATGGGCCCACGTGCCCTGGTCCGATGCCTTTGTGGACATCGAAGGACCAGAGCGCAAACCCAAGGAACACCCGTTCACGCGGTTCAAAATGATGTACGACGACGACACTTTGTACGTGGCGGCGGAGATGATGGAGCCCAACATTTGGGGAACGATCACCGAGAAGAACAGCACCATGTACCACGAGAACGACTTTGAAGTGTTTTTCAACCCGGACGGAAGCAGACACCACTATTAGTGAGTTCTAGTCGCAGATGAACTGGGGATACATTGAGTTGCTTATTGACCTGTGTGTGCGCGCGCGCGTGTGTGTGTGTGTGTGTGTGTGTGTGTTTGCTGCAGTGAGTTGGAGGTGAACTGCCTGAATACCATTTGGGAACTTCTGCTGCATCGACCGTACAAGGATGGCTACAGCATTGAGAACCCGTTCAACTTGGTGACGTTACGCTCGGCTGTGTTCGTGGATGGACGCACGAATTCGCCCGAGACCGAGTGCGTGCGTTGGTGCGTGGAGATGAGTTGGTCTCTGGCGGAGCTTCAGCAGTTTGACAGGCTGCGCTTTCGTGGCGACGCGGAAGAGTCGCTGAGCAGTGGGTCTCGACTGGGATCGGCTTCGACTGCGACACCCAGACCGCCGTCAGCTCGCGGACAAACTCCGAGACCTGCTATGACCACTTCTCGCACAGTAGCGGGGGATGTGTGGCGTGTCAATTTCTCTCGCGTGCAGTACGAGTTGGAAACTGTGGTGAACGCTGATACGCAGCAGCTTCAGTATGCAAAAGTGCCGGAGCAGCGGGAGGACAACATCGTGTGGGCCCCAACGGGTGTGGTTGACATTCATCGCCCTGAACGATGGGGGTACGTGTTTTTCAGTAGCGAGGATGAACAACCGGGTGGCGAATTGGAGCTGGCAGGCGCCATGACTGGGTTCTTGGAGGAGCGAATGACGATCGAGCGCGTACTGGACGCAGTTTACTACCGACAGCGCTCGTTTCATGCGCTCCACGGTGGCTTTGCGTCTACCATGGAGATGTTATACGCTGGTACTCCACCTGCAAGCTCTCCAGTTTCTCCTCCAGGGTTGGCGAAGTCCGAGATCAAAGTGTGGACGGAAGCGTTTCCGCTATGTGAGCAACTGCGCCGCTACGAGCTTGACTTTCCAGTGCTGTCGTCCCGTAGTGATCTGGTTGTGAATCATTTGGCTGTGAAGCATCCAGTAGATGACCTCAGCAGGCTTGCTGAGTTGCAAATAGCTGCTGAGGCGGGAGCTCACTCCACTTTGGATAATGGTGGCCACAGACGAGCAACCCGACGCTACGCACCTGCATTGGACGAGTACGATGAAGATTCGGACACCGAACCTGGAGCAGAGAGTGTGAACGAGGCTGCTCGCCCCCCTCTGAGTCCTCGATCGCAAGAAATGAAGGATCGCGAGGCACGCGGACTCTTCTCGAATTTTATGGTGACAGTTCGCAGCAAGACGCAGGAGTGGCACATGACCCACGATGGGCGACTCTGGCAAACACTGTAAAGAAGCACTGGAGTGAGGAGTGGGAACTGCTGTGAGGAGTACATCTTGCAAGTTTGCGTACGATTGGCAAAATGGGACCATCACTCTATTTTTTCCCACACTTTGAAGCGTGCCGCATAATCCTAGTGCCCGCGTAATCGAAAGCGATTGTGTGCCGAGCTCGATATAACGACTATGGTGAGCGATTATTGACTGCAAACAAGCTCTATCATGATGAAGCGCGACTTCCTGCGGCCAAGGATGTCGAAGTGGAGGGCAACGAGTGAAACTACACGGGTCAGGCTCGTAAATTTCTGAAGTAGTTGTAACTGAATTCACTTCGATCAATAGACTCGTAATGGCCAACAAGATGCTTAGGCTGTCCGTAATTTTGGTGTAACTCACTCATTCACTCGGTCGCCACAAACTCAGCGAGCGCAATAGGCTGTCGTTCTTCAACAAAAGATCCTCCAAGGAGAATCGCGTCATCGCATGCGAATCCGAGCTGCTTTGCCGCCAAACAAACATTTACCATTCCCCAGCCGTAGATATTGTTCGGATATTCCTGATACGTCGTGTTGCCGCATTCGCTGGGGACGAGGAAAGGCTTGTGTAATTTGCGCGTCGTCGTCTCGGTGAGGCTGTTCAACACCTTCTCGTACGAAGGTGGTTTCGCCAGAGAGCTTTCTTCCGAGGAATTATACAAACTGAGAAGCAGCGCGATAGCACCGGCCACATGTGGTGTCGCCATCGAGGTTCCCGTCAGCCGAGTGTAGGCGCTGTCCTTCACACTCATCGCCGATCGAATTCCAACACCAGGAGCAACAAAATCGGGCTTGATGATGTACTTGCTGCTCGTAGAGGTTTGCACGTTGGCCAAACCTCGGGAAACCCCCTCCTCCAAGCAGGGCCCCTTTCCACTAGCACCCCAGAGTGAGCTTCCTCCGATCATTGCACCAACCGCAATCGTATCCTCGTGGCTTCCAGGGTAGTACACACTTCCACACAAGAATCCGTTCGTGTTTCCGCTAGCAAATACGGGGTAGACTCCAGCCGCACGCCACGTATCAATCACCTTACTTAACCAAGTCCACTGCGGATACGCCGGTGTCGATCGATCTACTCCAAACGAGTTCGTCACCACATCAGCACCACGAGAACAATCCGCTCCTGTGCCGTCCATCTTCGTCGGGCACAGCACCCACTGTGCTGCCAAAAGGAAGTCGCTCTTGTTGGCGGCGCCCCAAATATCAAACGCTCGAGCAGTGATCCACGTCGCCTCGGGGGCTACTCCCACACCTTTCCCTCCCACAGCAGACCCCATGATATGCGTCCCATGACCCACCTCATCCGCCGTATCGGGCGTCTCCTTCGACATGTCCGTCCCGGGTGTGAACCAGAACGAGTAGTCGAACTCCACCTTCCCGTCTTTCTTGGTACCTATCCACCCACACCATCAGCCACCTCAAACACCAAACTCTACAATATCAATGACCTTACCTCTAAAGTTTTCTCTCAAAGCTTCGTGGGTGTACCGCACCCCCGAGTCGATGCTGGCGACCACCACATTCTTCCCCTTAGCTCCTTTCGCCCACAACTGCGGGGCATGTAGCAGTTTAATGTTATTCTGAGGTTTCTCCTCCTGTTCTTCTCCTTCTTCTTGTATAGCTCCCGTGAGCCTCAAAACTGCAGCATCTTCCTCAATTTCTACAACCCCTGGGAACGAGTCGAGCTCCTCCCTGAAGAACGTCGTGAGCCTCTCGTCGTCCCCATTATAGCGAACGACCAATGTGTTCTGCATCCAGAGAGGGTAAATGTCAATTTCTCCCTCCTTTTGAGCCCCAACGAAGCTGGAAACGCTGCGTTGCACGTCATTTACGACGCTCGAGAGCGTCTGGCGCAGATTTTCGCGCCGCTCCGTAGTCGAGAGAAGCGGGGATAGCGTCAGTTCGCGCACGTTCACGGGCGGGTGCAGGTGTACGAGCAGCGCGTTGGGGTTTAGGGCCGCGGCGTGGAGCAGCGAGAGAGCGAGTGGGGCCAGGAAGAGCGCAAGATGGCGCCGGGAGCTGGCCATGATCGGGAAATGAGGGGTTGAAGTTGGAGTTGGTGTGGTGTACATACTTACCGGTCTTGTTTTTAGGTCTCAGTCTTGTTTTTAGGTCTCAGCCTCGGCCGGTTCGAAGTTTTGGAGTAGACTGGATGTGGGAGGGGAATGGGATGTGGAAGGTGCTGAGAAGCGCAGTAGACTGGAAGAATGTAAGTGAACGACGAATGATCGATGGATGCGGTTTCGAGGGCCATGGAAAGATATAGGTTGTCACAAAATTTGTGACCATATTTTGGTCAGCGCTATCCTGGGCTTTGCTGCACTGCACGTCTCATCGGCGTGTCCAAGCAGAAACTTGTTCGTTGTCCGTTTCTCAAAATCCGAAGCCAAAATCCTGGAACGGTGGCAGTGCGACACAAGCACCACGGGAGCAACGGCAAATGTGTCCGGTAGACATCGACCGCAGCGGAAGTAACTGCGCTCAAGCTGTAGGCCTCCGGCACTGGAATCACAGGCCGTCTGGGGCATCCAAATTCGCCTCCCTCCCGCTACAATCTGGCGCCTTTATCTTCCCACTCTAGATTTCCTTCTCTTCAAATTTGTATACCTCCCGTCGGTAACGGCAGCCCCTTTTTCGAAACGCCGCTGCCTGGCAGTCAGCCACCGACCCTCTCCATTCCGCGACTGTCGCCTTGGGGAAGCTCTCCCTTATCGCCCACCTTGTCTTCGCAGAGGGACGGTAGTGGAGGTGATCTATAATAACTATAATCGGAGGCGCAGGGGATTATCCTTCACAAAGAACTGGCGGGACTTGGACGGGCAGACAGGGAGCCCAGCCGACCGACCAACGGACGTCTCAGTCGCGAACCGGAGCTCTGCTAGGCCAAGCGGATGGTGTGGCTGGACCCCGCGTCGACGCTGCACTGCGCGAGCTGGTCGCTGCTGCCGCCCATGCTGCTGGAGACGCTGCTCGTGGGCGTCATCCTCTGGCGCACCTTCCACCAGCTCTACTGGCACTCGCACCCGCGACGCGTTTTCCTGCACCTCGTACGGCGAAAAATACACTCTTTCGATCTGTTATTTACATGCTAACATTATTTGTTTCTGAAGGTGCTGCTGCTGTCGTGTGTCTTGCGATTCGTCTTCTGGCTGGGGATGTGCAGCGCCAGCGTGCTCACCTTTGGTGTGGCCTGCTTGTGGTGGTCCAACTCGCTCGTGCTGCTGTGCACGGCCGCGGTGATCTTCCAGTGGTCCAGTGCCGTGACGGCGGGGAGAGTCACGGCCCAGGAGCTGCAGCGCTCCAAGCGGATCACAGTGGTGCACCCGCTCGTGTTCCTCCACTCGGTGCACTTGATGTGGACGACCGTCATGGCCATCCACGTGATTGCCCATGGATTGGGCACTTCTAGTGAGATTGAGGACTACCCGGACGATGCCCAGGCTCTCCTGCTCACGTACCGCATCGTAAACATCGTCACGCTCACTTTTGACGCAGTGGTGGCGTGCTACGTCGCTATGCAGCTGAGGGAAAGGTTGCTGTCCGCCGCCATGGCTGACGAGATGAAGAACAAGTCGGTGATCCAGATGACGCTGTTGATGGCACTGCTTACGGCGTCGCTCACTCTGCAGATCATCATGGACGTGCCCGTCTTCATCTCGGGTGTTCAGGATTCCTGGTCGTCGCTGAGCTTTGGGAACGTTTGCGTGATCAAGTACTTGGTGTCAGGTCTGTTCCTGAGCTTAGCGTTCCTGTATATCATGCGGCGTGTTGAACAGCGTGAGCCTACGAGGATGGTGGTGGTTCCGTCGCGGTCACTTGTGGAGTTCGTGGAGTGCTCGTCGCCGGACTGCGTGTGGTGTGCCCACCACCGGCGCTATCACTTGAACCAGAACAAATGGGATGTGACCTTCATGACGTCTTTCTCGCCTCGGACGGTGGATTCAAGCTACCACTCATCGACACAAGCAAACCTCTCACAGGGCTCCTGGTCGTCTGGCAGCACACCCGAGCTGCATGGAGCTAACCATCATCTGTCTCGGGACAGCCACCACCGCCTTCAGCAGGCACACCAAGCCCACTTACCCCACCATGCATGGGGACGGATATCGTTCCCAACTCAAACACACGGAGATTATGTACCGCCAAGAGAATTTCCAGAGCGGCGAGGAGCTCGCTACAGTTGAGCGGTTTCTCCCGGCCATCGCTCAGCAACAAGTGAATCTGCTCAGCCCAAGGTCGTACATCAAGCTCATTCCAGAGCAGCAGCAACAACCAAGAAGCTGTGCCAAGGACGAGCCTTGGTGTACTAAATGCCTCTTATTTATGATGTCGAGAACGAAAGCAAGCCACCGACGGACACGGCAGCATTGCTAGCGCCGAGATACCAGATAAACATACGTCAATATAAAATGGATGCGTGTCTGCGTAGAAATCGCCACTCGGTAGCCTGTTGCTAAGCTTTGTTTTTTTTTATTCTAGCGTCGAGACACTTCTTCGCTGCGTTTGTGGTGGTTTCCAAATCGTTTCGTGGGTGCGTGCATGGAGAGCTTGCAGAGAGAGAAAGCAAAACGAGGCTCATGAACCTTGTTCTGGACTCTGTAAATGCGTGACCAGCCTGGTCGAGTTCAAGCTAACTGTCGTGCTTGTGAACTCTGGCGCGATGCATATCATTTTTACTGACTCAACTGAACAAATGATGCTAGAGACTGTCGAGGCATGAACATGACGGGCTCTGATAGCGTCCGGATAAATCGCCGACATTCATAGCGTTCTTAAGGGTTACCGTATGCAGTTTCTACTTTATGTGGTTTGTGTTTTCGATGGGGACATACTTATGCTATACATACTCGGCTGCGCGTGCTTACGGTAGGCTGAGCTTGTACGTCTTCTTGAAATTGATCGGATGGGCCTCCAGCGCGTGGTCGACGTTGTTGAAGCGGTGGCCGTAGCGACAACACCATTTGACCGTCTTGCGCAGGCCGTCACGCCAGGGAACCTTCTCTTTCCAGCCCAGACGACGGATCTTGGTGGCGTCAATGATGTACCGGTGGTCATTAAAGGGCCGGTCCTGGACGTGCGTGATCATCTTGGCTTTCTCCGCTCCGACGAGCTGAGGCTTCACCACAGCCAGCAAATCCATCGCTACTTCCTTGTTCGAAAGTTCGTTCTCGCCGCCGATGTTGTAGACTTCTCCCACTTTGCCTTCGTGCAGAATGAGGTCAAACGCCGCCACGACGTCCGAGATGTAGAGGTAGTTGCGCGTGTGCAACCCGTCGCCGTGGATCGTCACGGGTCGGTCGCGCAGGATCTGATTGATAAACTTGGGGATGAGCTTCTCCGGGTACTGATGCGGGCCGTACACGTTATTGCTGCGCGTGATGATGGTCGGCAGGCCGAACGAGCGGTGGTACGTCTTGACGAGGAACTCGGCCCCCGCTTTCGTGGCCGCGTACGGGTTCGTCGGCTCCAGCACATGATCTTCCGTCATCGGAGCGGAGTCGGGTCTCCCTTCTCCGTACACCTCGTCCGTGCTCACATGGATGAACCTCTTCACTCCATGCAGCCTCGCAGCCTCCAGCAGCACGTGGGTGCCCAATATATTGGTCTTGCTGAACTCAATCGAGTTCCCGAACGAGTTGTCCACGTGAGACTGGGCTGCAAAGTGCATGATGGTGTCGATGCGCTCCGTCTTGAGGATGTAGCCCACCAAATCTGCGCCGGTGATGCTCCCGTGGATGAACTTGTAGTTGGTGGGCAGCGTGGCGATGAACTCGTCGCTCAGTTCGTCCCCCGGCTCGCAGAAGCTGCCGCGCAGTCGTTCGCACACGTCGTCCTCGTCCTCCTCGCTCTCTGTGGCTTTCTCTCTCTCGACTTCGTCCTCCTCTGTGTTGTCGCCGCGCGTCTGCAGCGCGTGCTCGCTGCCACAGGACGAGATGGCCGAGTGCACGTTGCGCACGCAGGAGCAGTAGTCCAGCGAGTCCAGGTTCACGATGTAGTACTGCGGGTAGCGCTTGACCAGGTGGATGACCACGTGCGAGCCGATGAAGCCGGCGCCGCCGGTCACGAGGATGCGCTTGGTGTAGTGCACTCCGTCGGCAGCTGGCGTGAGCGTCTCCTCCATCTCTCCCTGGGTCCGAGGTCGATAGGATTGTGACGTCCGACGTGACTGTTGAACTCAATTCGTGTCTATTCGATATTGGTCATCAGGCTGCTGTGTGTTGAACGAGGGAGAGGCCAGGAAAAGCCCAGGCTGATGCGCTTGCTGACGGGGAGTGCAAAGTAAATCAAGCACCACGCTGATAGACACACGCTCAGCGATTGCTGTGGTCGCCATCGCTTCTGTAGCCCCTGCAAGAGGTTTGTATTGTGCTCGAGGCGCGTTGTGACCGCAACAACAGTGGCCGTTTGCGACACCATTGATACTGGATATGCGCTGTCTAAGCTTAGCATTTTGCAGGCCTCATTCTCGGCCGTAGCAATGCAGATAATCGTGGCGTGCATCGATCGAGGTGAAGCTGCCTTCAAGGCTGAGGTGGCCGCGGGGAAGGAGATCGTCGTGGCTGTATTTTCTGTTTACTACATCTCTCGGTCCAACGTTGCAGGCCTCGCTACAGAGACTCTGGCGGCGACTGCAGCAGTCGCTGCTGACCGAAAGCCATCTCCCGAACTCACACTACGTTTACTAGAATTACTAGCGGGTCGTCTACCAGAGCTTGCTCACGGCATCGCGCACGCTCGCATCGTCGGCCTCGTTCGCCAGCGTCACCGTCAGCTGTAGATCACAAGGTACAAGCAAGCACGAGTTAGTGTCTCCAGCACGAAAGCGCCACAACAAAAGCGTCGATGAACGTACCAGAGGGTCAGCCTTCATCTCACGCTCGATAGCGAAACGCGCGTTGGCGTTGCGGGCCCACGCACGCCGAGCCACGCCGTTGTTCACGTCCCAGCCGAGCATGCACGCAGCCTTCTCGCGGGCGTCCTCGGAGCCGTCCAGCACCATGCCGAAGCCGCCGTTCATGACCTCGCCCCAGCCGACGCCGCCACCGTTGTGCAGCGCAATCCACGTAGCGCCACGAGCAGCGTCGCCCAGCGCGTTCTGCACGGCCATGTCGGCGCAGAAGGCGGAGCCGTCCGTCACGTTCGAGGTCTCGCGGAACGGGCTGTCGGTGCCGCTGACGTCGTGATGGTCGCGACTGAGCACCACAGGCGCTGAGATCTCCCCGCTGGCCACAGCAGCGTTGAAGGCCATGGCGATCTTGCCGCGGCCCACGCGGTCGGCGTACAGGATGCGAGCCTCCGACCCCACCACCAGCTTGTTGTCTTCAGCCGCCTCGATCCAGCGCAGGTTGTCGCGCAGCTGAGCCGCCACACGGTCCGGCACCTCCGGCTCGGTGAGCAGGTCACGCAGCACACGCGCAGCAATAACGTCCGTCTTCTTGAGGTCCTCGTGCTTGCCCGACGTGCACACCCAGCGGAAGGGGCCGAAGCCAAGCGAGAAAATGTCGCCCATGATGTCCTGCACGTAGCTCGGGTACTTGAAAGCCGTCGTGGACACGGCAGCCTCCTCGGGCTTAACACCGGGGCGCAGCACGTCCGCGCCAGCACGCTGGGCCTCTAGCAGGAACGAGTTGCCGTAGTCCCAGAAGCGCATTCCTTTGGCAGTCAAGCGATTGATAGCGACTGCGTGACGACGCAAAGACTCCTGCACCAGCTCCTGGAAGCGCGCCGGGTCCTCGGCCATGACACGCTGGGACTCTTCGAAGGTCAACTGCACCGGGTAGTAGCCGCCATTGAACGGGTTGTGCAGCGACGTCTGGTCCGAGCCCAGTTCCACCAGAATTTCGCCCGTAGCCTCGGCCTCATCGGCCAGACGCTCCCAGAGAGTGACGACGTTGCCGTGGTAAGCCAGACTCACCACTTCGCCCTTGGCCTTGGCCTCGCGGATGCGAGCCACACAGGCGTCCAGGTCGCTCACCACCTCGTCCACCCAGCCCTGTTCGTGGCGCTTCTTGACTGCAGTCTCGTCGACCTCCGCCGTCACGGAGATGACACCAGAGATGACACCGGCCTTGGGCTGGGCACCGCTCATGCCACCGAGACCCGAGGACACATACACCGTGCCTCGGGTATTCTCACGCTGCAGGTACTTGCGGCAGGCGTTGAGAACGGTAATGGTAGTGCCGTGCACAATTCCCTGGGGACCAATGTAGCAGTAGCTACCGGCCGTCATCTGGCCGTACTGCGTGTTGCCCATAGCGTACGCCTTGTCGTACTGGGCACGCGTGGAGTAGTTGGGGATCATGAGGCCATTGGTGACGACCATACGTGGCGCTGCTGGACGGCTCGGGAAGAGTCCCATGGGGTGACCTGAGTACATGACGAGTGTCTGCTGCTCGGTGAGCTCCGACAGGTAGCGCATGGCCAGCAGATACTGGGCCCAGTTCTGAAAGACGCTGCCGTTGCCGCCGTAAGTGACCAAGTGGTTGGGGAACTGCGCAACGCGACGGTCCAGGTTGTTCATGATCATGAGCATGATACTAGCAGCCTGTTTGCATTGAGCCGGGTACTGTTCAATGGGGTACGCCTTCATCTCGTACTGCTCGGGGCGGAAGCGGTGCATGTAGATGTGGCCCTCGTCCTTGAGCTCCTGGGCGAACTCAGGCGCCAGTGTGGCGTGGAATTTCTCCGGGAAGTACCGCAGCGCGTTCTGAACAGCCAGCACTAGCTCGTCCTTGGACAGGCCGTCGATGTTGCGGTGCGGCGCCTTGGGCATCGTCGGGTCCGGATGGTTGCCCGGGTGCGCGGGCAGCTCGGTCGGGATACCGACGCGCAGGATGGTCAGATCCACGGACGGAGACGAAGCCATGATGTAGATATGTGAATCGGATCGCTTGCGAGGCGCACGGGGGATTGAGGAATGACCGATCGACGCATGGAGCTGCAGCGGCGGCAATGCGCATCAAGAGGCGTCGATCTCAAGGAGCAGTTGATGTTTGACGACTTCGTATCATTATATCTCGCATCAATTATACATGCTCGTATATTATTGACAGTATTGTGATATTAAACATTGTATATACGTCTCTCATACTTGGTGATCTCCATGATCGCATGAAGTATACAATATGTAATATAGCAGGCGTGGGAAACGTCTAATCAATCGCTTAATTTAGTATGCCCGTGTTTGAATAGATAGAAAACATACACAATTTCTAGTTCGTATTGGTTTAACAGTAAAGTGTACCTATGCTAAGATGTTAGAAAGCACAACACCTTATATAAGTGAAATCAGGCTGCATGAAATGACAAATTGGCTAAAGTATTTGCCGACACGCCGCGCGTCACACTAAAACGAATAACAAACTAAATGACTTGCTCCATCGCACGCGTGGTGGTTGGTGTGCGTCTTTGGCTTGCGGTTCGAGAAGCGAGGCGTTCGTTGTGGAAGATAGTGTCTTGCTAAGTACGTCACAGCGAAACCGTGTAGGGAACAACCTCGCAAGGCCATTTTGGCGGAGCAGTATGTGGATGAACAACGGATACAATTGAATGCAGCCATGATCAATACATGTTGGATCCTGCTACTTTGAGCCTTCGTACGCGCTGGCTGGATTGCAGGGATGAAAAGTTTAATATCAAAAACAATAGATGCGGGGAACGTTGTTCCAGCTGATTCGTTTTCCCAACAGCAAGGACGAATGGAAAGTATTATGAAGCTGCGTGCAACGAACCGTGTGCATTCCTCGCGGGCTGCGATCAACCGGAATCTATGATGAATTAGATAATAGCAGAAATGCGGACCCCGGAATGGTGGCCCTCCTGTAATAGAAAACAATCGTACTAAGACTAACGACCGCAGAATAGAATATTCACGAGCAAAATTAGCTTGTATATTAATAACATCGACGAAGTTTGCAATCCTCAGACGACAGGAAAACGCCTGACAGCAGAAGAGATCCTGAATGCCTTGCGACTCACACAAGTTGTGAATCATAAGTTGTGACTCGCAGAGGCATAAGATGCAGCAAACTCCCGTATGTGAGCAGCGTGAAAAATGTAGCCATATCGCACCATCGCTCGCGAGTAATCATGCATGTCCCAAATCATAAGTGGCCGACCACCAAAACAATTTTCATCCAATCCTAATCCGAAACAATGATTTACCTCCTTCTGATTGGATGATAAAAATACATTCAACATCTTCAGCTTTTGGGCGTTGGCTGCAATGATCACTCCCGATTCTGCCACTCCCGAGCCACGCGCCGTATTCCAGTTCTAGCATGACAGAGACCACCGACCCGCTCCCTTCCTCTCCCACTGCGGCGGACACTGCTCCGGATCAAGTGCCGGCCAACCCGGAGCCCGAGAAGCCGCGTACAGGCGACCAGAGCGCCAAGATCGTGGTTCTGTCCGTGAATGACGTGTATGACATGACTCCCAATGAGCACGGCCATGGGGGCATTGCAGAGTTTGCGACGCTGCTCGAGCGTCAAAAGGCCGCCCTGCCAGAAGACGTGACACTATTGGTGACGCTTAACGGAGACTTTCTCTCCGGTTCGGAAATGGCCGAGCACTTCAAAGGGTGCGTTGCGCTGGATGAGGGATCGCAGTACAATGTTGAGTACACTAATACTGTGCTGTGGTTGTGTTTATGCATTGCAGCGCGCACATGATTGAGCTGATGAACCATTTGGGCATTGACTACGTGGTGCTGGGCAACCACGAGTTTGACTTTGGGGCGGACGAGCTTAAGACTCGTATGCGCGAATCGAAGGCCAAGTGGTTCGGTTCCAACGTGCTCGATGCTGCGTCGGGAGCGATTTTTGATGACGTGGTGGACACGGAGATTATTACGCTGAAGGACGGACTTAAACTTGGCGTGTTCGGCGTGTGCACGGAGGAAACACCGACGCTGTCGTTCCCAGGATCTACCGTGAAGTTTGGGGACGTATTTTCCACGTCTCGGCGTTGTGTCGAGGCTCTGAAAGCACAAGGAGCTGATTTTATCTTGGCGCTTACACACCTATCGATATCGCAGGACAAGAAGCTTGCCCGCCAAGTACCAGGCATTGACTTGGTGCTCGGAGGCCATGACCACGAGCCGTTCACCATGGTCGAAGGCAAGACGTTTATCCACAAGTCGGGGCAGAATGCATTTTGGCTGGCCAAGCTCGAGTTTCAACTGACTCGGTCGGCGGAGTACCCTGAGCGCGGACTTACTGTTTTGCCGCAGTGGAGTATGATCGCGAACGCACATCTGCCGCCGCAGCCAGCGTGCCAGCAGATTCTCTTCAAGTATATGCGTGAAATGGCCAGTGGGGACGACCCAGAAAAAAATGCGCGCGTGTTGGCTACGCTCGGGACTATGCTGTCAACACGGACCGCGCTTCTGCGTGCTGGAGAAAGCAATGCTGGCAACCTGGTGGCAGATGCTCTGCGGAGTGAGTTGACCGCTGACGTAGGATTCATCAACGGAGGCTTTATCCGCGGCGACAAGGAGTACCCCGCAAAGTCGAGCATCACTGTCGGCACGCTGAAGCATGAAATGCCGTTCCCGAGACCTGCTGTGGTGGTGCGGATCAAGGGCAGCGATCTGCGTGACGCACTGATTCAGCACCTGTACAAGTATCCACAGCAGAGCGGATCGCACCCGCACGTGTCTGGGCTGAGATTTACCGTGGACATGAGCTCACAACCTCCAGCGATCACGAAAATGGTGAACGATAACGGTGAGCCTGTGGACTTGGACGCTGAGCTGATTGTGGCCACGTCCAAGTTCGTCGCTGGCGGCGGCGATGGCTGCTCGTCGTGGCTCAAGGGCGAGATCCTGCGCGAGGCCGCCAAAATCCCCGACGTGGTGGCCGACTTTATGATGAAGAAGCGGCTGCTCTCGTATCCGGAGCAAGAAGGCCGGATCACGATCCGTGAGTGAGCGTGGACAAAGATTGTCCATCCGGAGGAGGACGACGGAGGACAGACGCATCGAAGTCACCAAAATATGAGACCTTCCGATAATATTAGGTCGCTCAAAGTAAAGATCACAACTTGTATTCATGTACCGAAAGCGAAAGCTTTGGTTTCAGTTGGACACGAGCTGTGTCGGGCGCATACAGTCAGTGCCTGTAACATTCGCCTGTCCGACAGGAAAGGCCGAGCCTGGCGATTGTAGGCTGTCTCGGACAACAATATTCACGAAGCCGGCCTTGTTATTATAACCTGCCATGTACGAAGACATGCTTCTTGTAGGCAATATCATATCGCAAGCTGAAGCAGCCGTTGCTGTCCGTGACTAACGTTGGCGATTCTGCCGTGGTGGGGGTCTACACGTACATGTATTATAGCACTTGCATCAATACCCCTCGCCTTGGGGCACTGCACAGCTCGCCTAAGCAAGATGAAGCCCTTTGACCGGAGCCATCGGGGTATCCTTTGCCGGAGCCATCGGGGTATCCACAATCGCGCGATTGCGCAGGGGATTCCACTTCAATGTGCCACCCCATCTTTCCTGTCCAAACTGTCTCAAGGCAGGCACTCAACATAACGGCAGTGACCAACGCCCGCATTCACTATTACACGTATACCCCACACACTCGTCACTAGTGAGCACTAATACGCACATACTCGCGTATGTTCATGTTGGCCTTCCTGTGGCTTTAGCCTGGTGTCATCATAACGACAACCAAGTTCTGAAGCAGTCACGCTTTTCTGAATGGCGCGTGATGTTGTCCCCGACTGGATGTGTACAGTAGCACGTCTACTGTACCCAATCTGTACGTTTTATAAACTGGCTTATACGTGTCCGGATAATATAGTGTTTAAAAATACACCCTGGCTGGAACTCAAACCCTTGGCTTTGCGCGACGTCTATGCCCCACCGGATTCAAGTATACAAAGGGATGCTACAGTCGGGAACAGCAGGCACTCTCTTTCGGACGGTCGTGACTGCCTGCGGTTGGCTGAAAGTCGCTCCATATGCCCCCCATCTGCCTGGACCGAATGTCTCGCTGGTTATCGGCACTGTCAGATTCCTTATCGCTCCCCCTCGGCGCGTTTCCTCCATTTGAGGGCGTCGACGAAGACGACCGAGCCGAAACCAGCAACGCCACTTGCTAGAGCGAGTCGAAACGCTCAGCAGTGGACTCTCACGCAGTCGGGAAACAGGTCGTCGCCTTGTGGTCAGCGCAGGTACGCCACGCCACACATAGAGGACCTGCTGCTCCGACGGAAAGCCATCGAGCCACTCACTTCCGCGGCCGCGTCTGTTCGCTTGCCCGTTGGCCAGCCCAGTCAGTACCTAGGACCAGTTCCAAGCCCAAGACATTAACCATGCGCTCGTGGGTCTTTCTAACGGCGCTGGTGGCCGGCCTCGCGTCCTCAACGTGGCTCTCTCAAGGTGATTTCAATGGCAGTGCAGACTACCGGGTGTCGGGGTTGCTAACTTCGTTCCTTTGCTGCAGTGGACGCCGCGGCCTGTGCCAATATCTGCTACACGACCGAGTTGACGGGCTTTGGCCCAGGAGGAACTGCGGGGTGCAGTTGCAGCGGCTCGGGGGCCACGCGCGCGGGATCGGGAAGCTGCAGCTGCGGCCAGTGCTACGAGGAGACGAACGGCGCTGTCATCGGCTACGCGATTAATAGCGACGGCACCTGCACATACGGGACGGACTGCGGAGACTGCACGTACTCGTCGGACGCGTCCAGCAGCACATCTACAACCTCGTCCAGTGCGAATCCCAGCTCCACGACTGCCACGCCGTCGGCCACGTCGAGTACAGGGTCGTCGACCACCACAACGACAGGTAGAGATGGTGCTGTGGAGTTTTTTCTTGTTTTGTTTATTCTGACGGGGTGTTTGATGTTTTTTTTGCTGCTTCTGCTCGTCACGCGTTGCTTTCCAACTCATCTCGTGGTAATGTGTTTGTTGTTGTGTGTTGTGCATTGGCTGGGGGGTGTATATTAACGCTTTCAGATGCGCCCTCTACTACATCTCCTGCTGCTACTTCAGGTGCATCGTCGAACTCGACTTCTTCCTCAACAGATACAACGAGCAGTTCGTCAAATACGCCAACCACAAGCACCAGCTCCAGCTCGAATGACAATGCTGGTTCCGCTGGCAGCACGGCTACTTCTGACAGTGAGTCCATCGATCTAGATTTGATATCTCCGAAGAGAGCCCTCGCTAATTGTGTGCTGGTGTATTTTTTTGGGAGCAGCCAGCAACAACGGGCTGAAGACGTGGCAGATCGCGCTGATTATTTGCTGCGGCGTGCTGGTCTTCACCGTGGCCGTCGTGTCGGTGCTTTCGTGCTACTGCAAGGCGCGCAACCGCCTGTACGAGAACGAGGACGAACAAGCCGACGCCAGCTACTACCAGCAGCAAAACCCTCGCCTACGCCAGGATGTCGTTGGATCTGGTGCCGCTACGCCAACTTTGTTCTCCCAAGTGCCGAATAGCACCCGAAGCCACGCGCGGTCCGGCAGCTCTGGGAGCTTCTCAAACGAGCTCAAGCCCATGTACGCGAACTCGGCAAACAGCGGCAGCACTGATAGGTTAGGAGTGGGTCTCGGTCTCGCTCCCGTGCACATGCGCAACAGCTCTGGCGACCTGGCCGGTATGGCAGCAGGCAGCTACTCGAACGATCGGATTTTGTCGGGCAGCTACCCGACGGATCGTCGACCAAGCTCGAGCAACAGGTCACTAGGACGACGACCCAGCGATCAGTACAACACGGCACGCGACCGGGACTCGTTGGCTGTGGAATTGTAGGCGTGGTCCGGCTGACCACAATGCTCAGCTCCTAGACAGCGGGAACCAACTAGGCCAACCACGCAATCAGGAAACAGGGGCAGCTACAGAACAGCGAGGAAAACAATAGCAGCAGCGGCGGCAACGAAACGGACACAGTAAGGCGTCGACGGCAGCGTCGAACAGGCTCCAAGTCGAATGGCTGGCTGCCATACGTCCCCTGCAGCTCCTCCCAGTAGATTTATTCGCGCCCAACGCACTGGAGGGCGAAGCGAGGGCTTGCAGCCCAGGGGTCTCCCGTTTTCTAGGCAGCAGATTGAATTATTACGTGAATGTCGTTTCCATCTTTTGTGTCGAGTGGGGGATCATTTGCTTTTGCAATAGAAGAGCTCTTCTCACGGACCTCTCGCCGTGAATCAACCGCAGCAGCGACGCCAACACGCTCGGGGTATCATCCACCACGGGACTACAAACAGCGCTGGCCCCTTCAAAAGTATCTGAATCATCTTGTCTTAATCATCTCCCACCACCAACACACACATGTACGCCAAATCAAAAGTGCCATCGAAAATACATGCAATGAAGTTAAGTAACGATTAAGTACCTCTTAAGTTCTTTACAATTGTTTTTGGCGGCAAAAACCGCAATATTGTAGCCATGACCAGCAACAGCAAGCGCCGCCGTGCGCGGGATGACAGCGACAGCGACGAGGAGCAGAAGACGCAGCACACGATCGAGGTGGATGACGAGGCATCTTCCCCGCGCCGTGCCAAGCCGCGGGTTGCACCGGGCCGCAACCGCAAGGGTTTTCTGGAGAACTCGCAGCTGACGGAGAAGGACCGACGCCACGTGCGCTACAAGGAGCGCGAGCTGCTGCAGAGCATCAAGGAGAATGCCAACGACCTCGCCAAGCTCACGAGCGACACGTTCGATACGCACACGCAGGAGCTGGACCAGATGTACGAGAGCGTGTGCTACCCGCGCGAGGCCAACCTAGACGCCAGCAACCTGGACGAGCTCAATGTAGCGGTGGCCAAGCAGTCCCAAGCCCTGGGGTCCAGCGACCTCACCAAGGTGCTGCAGAATGCTAGGATATTAAATTATTAATGTTGGAGGTGTGCTAACCTATTGTTTTTACTTTGTTTGGTGACAGTATGACACGACGGACTTGATCCGAGCGGCGCAGGAGGCGTGTGCCATGGAGTCCCAGGCGGGAGATTTCGACTGGAACACACTCGGCTTGGCGGCCGGAGCGTGTTTCCGATCTGCGCCGGAGATCAGTTTCTTGTATGTTGTAAAACATTTTGGATACTTGATTTGGTGCTAATGTTTGCTGTTAGATTTGGTCTGTTGGATACGGAAGTGGTGCGGAAGGAGAGAAAGAAGGCGAAGCGAGTACAGGAAGATGTGAACGCACAGGAGGCGCAGCCGACGGAGTACACGAACAAGGTCGGGCGGCAAAATACTGGAGATTAAAGATTTTGGAGCTAATGCGTTTTATTGTGTTGACTTTTGCAGAAAGACCGCAAGGACGCACAGGCTCGGCGGTTAGAGGTGCTACAGACAATGTTGAATGAAGGGAAGCGCCGCGAGTCGCTATTTGATGTCGTGGTTAATCCGAAGAGCTTCACGCAGGTGCGCAGTGGTTGATGGAGTCTGATGTGTTTTGAGGTGCTAACTGACTTGTGTGATGAGTGCAGACCGTGGAAAACCTGTTCGACACCTCTTTCCTCGTGCGTAATAGCTCTGCTGAAGTCGGTATTGACGAAGCGACGGGGCTTCCATACCTGGGTATGTACATCCGCGAAGTCGTATGCACTTCATTTGCTCATCTTTTTTGTTGTCGTGACAGAGAATCACGAGGGAATGGTGGATGCCGACATGCCGGCGTCGACGCAAAGTATCATCAGTATCACGCCTGCGCAGTGGGAGCAGCTTGCTAGAGTTACAGGACGAGACGAACCATTGCTGGGCCATCGCTCGTAGCCCTTATATTTGCGAACAGTGCAAGGCAAGGATTTCGCTCCGACCGAGCCAGGTGATATTGATATTTCTTAACTGCGATTTCCCCTTACTCAAAATGCTGCCTCGGTGAACTTCAAAAGGGGTGTATTATTCGCGTTCTAACTATGCAGAACAACTCCAAATATGAAATATGCAGGATCAGATCACCTGCCTGGCTGGCTGGCGGTGTAGCACGTCGCTTACCTGCAGCTGTTGTGGACAGAAGTCTGCGTCGTCGTTGCCGCAGCCGCCGTCTCCTGCTCGCTGGTTGATGGCGCACCCGTAACAATCTCCTGAGCAGGTGAGCTCGAGGAATCGGCTGCCTGAATAGTGTCGAGCACATCAGCGAGGTCCTGGCCGTCCGTGGTCGGAGGAGGAGTATAATAACCACTGTCAATCGGCGCTGTGGTCGTTTCTTCACCCGAAGTGGTCGATGACGTGGTGCTAGGGGTGAAAATCATAGCGTCCTTGCCGCTTGGGAGGTCAGCAGTGATTTCTACCCCGGTTGAGCCTGTAGTACTCCTGCTGCTGTACGTCTCGGTGGCATCGGTCGTCCCAGTGGAACCCGAAGAAGAAGTGTACTGGCCTCTTGGCGTGACAGTGACAACGACTTCCTCAGATGCGCTACGAGCCTCGTTAGAGCCTTCGGCAGATGTCGTGGCCGATCCGGATGATGCAACCGATGCGTCTTCGTTGGTTCCGGTTCCCGAGCTCGCCGTCGAAGTCGAAACCTCATTCCCGGTGCTGCCAGAAGAAGTCGAGCCACTGGTTGAAGCCAATGCTGAAGCACTGGTCGATGCACCAACGGAGGCGCTAGTGGAAGCGCTGTCAGACGCACTAGCCGAAGCACTAGCCGAAGCACTAGCCGAAGCACTAGCTGAAGCACTGACAGAATCTCCAGCCGAAGCACTGGCAGAAGCACTCTCAGAAGTACTGGCTGAAGCAGCCTCCGAGGCGCTGCAAGATACTGACAGCTCAAGCAGTTCCTGCACCTCGGCGTAGCTCAGACCCGTGCTCGTGACCGTGGAGGCATCAGGCTTCGCTGTGGGAAACCAAAGGAAGTCGGGATGGTCCGTTTTCGAGCCTTCGACCCACTCCCCACCGATAACAGCGTAGTTGGCATCCAGCTCCAGAAGGTACTCGTAGTCATCCGAGACCGTGTACGCGTCCACCTTGCCGGTGGAAACAAGCGGGCCATCGGCGTAGGCCTCAACAATCCAGCTCACCGTGGTCTTGACGTACGCCAGATACACCATGGCATCATTGAACGGATACGGGGCCGTGCCGAAGTACTGCTGCGAAGCCTGGTCAGCGTCCACGAGCTCCATAGTCTGCACGCTGTACGAGCGCACGGGTTGGTTCCACACTTGAGATCCCGCGGTGACGTCAAGAACGAAGGATTGCCTGTGCTTGCCCAGGATGTTGGCGATGGCAATGTGGAAAAACCCGGCGCCCAGGTCGCGACGAGAATCGCTCTGGTAGCGCCCGTACGCGTCCTCATTGACCGGCGTGTCTGGGCCATTGAAGCGCGCACCAGTGAAGATCGTCGAGATGGAAGAGCCGTCGTAAATGTCCGTGATCAGCGCCTTCATGTCCAGGACATGGAACGTCTGGTTATTCTTCACGACGTCGCACTTTGGCTCTTGCTCAAGAAGAGCAGCAGGAGACCACGCGTGGCAAATGCCGTACCAAGTGGGGATGCAGTAGCCGCTCGTGGCACCTTTGCGCTTGGCGCACACGCTGCCATCATTGCGAGACGTGCAGTCCGTGTCGGCAGTGCACTGGGTACTGCTGGAACGCGAGTCAATGCCGTTGTTGGCGGAGATCTTGTTCTTGAAGTCGGTCGGGTCGTGGCCGAAAGCTAAGGCGTATTTCTCACTGGCACTAGCCTCGCCAGACTTCCAGATGACGTTGATGCTGTCCTGGTACGTGGGCCAGTAGCTGCCAGGCCACGGGGTGGTCGGTGCAGCAGCTGCTGCGTACTGCTCCTTTAGTGTCGTGAAATCCACCTCCAAGCTCTCACCGAAAAATGTTTCCAGGTCGAGGACGTCCGAGTTGGACGCATCTTCCAGACGACGCAAGCCTCGAGCCGTAGCGCTTCCACTCCCGCTTCCCGGCACACATACTTCAGAGTCGTTGTGTTCGACGGTTGCAAGACATTCATAGTCTACGGCTGAACCAGTGACGGGGTTGCATTCCTTTGGTAAAGTTCCATTCATGGGGGTCCCGGTCGTGGGATTACAGCCCATCGGTGCGGCGGAAATCAGTCCTGCCGAGGCCGCAGCGATCACGGCGCCAAGTCCTACGGAGCGTACGATCTTGACCATGACTTCGGCTCAGGTCAGTGGGCGCTATACGGTGTCGGTGCTGGTAGGGTAACTTTCCAACGAGTTGGAAAATTGATGAATGAGTTTCGGAGGCAGCCTCGCACTAGTGCGAATGTTTCGCCTGCAGTTATCGAGGCACCGCTTGGCACCTTGGACAGCACTTGATGCAGGTTCAGAATGCGCCGTTCACGGCAACCGTATGGTGCGACTGAAACTCCGCGGCTACTGGGTTCGTGAGCCTTGACTTGAAGGCAGTTGTGGCGAGTGCTTTTCTGGTATACAAGTGACACTGCTGCGCGAACGCCCTCCATCCAGCTATCGCAGACATGCACTGGAACCATGGTCTCGCATTAGACAGCGCCCTAAGGATCTTTGCCATCATAAAGATCTTTGCCATTATTGCTAGCATGTCGCGTCGGTTGCGCGGCGAAGGAGCATCGCGCTGCTCGACCGTTATTAGCCTTTGCTGAAGCTTGATTCTGCATCCCAAATTCGGTGCCGGCACCGAATTTCTGGCAAGAATGGTCATCCGCACTGTTTGGGGCCAAGACTGTGTGAGTTGCATCTGAACTTGCAGCGGGTTTTTCTGGCGAAAAGATCGCCGACTGTGGTGCGTAGAACCAGCTGGAGCGCGGTGGTGGCGTGCTAAATCACAGCAGCGAGCACCGCTCACCAAGAGATGCGGTGTGCGCCAGTGCTGACGGGTTAATGAGACGAGGTTCAATAGTTGATCATCCGTTGAGAGGATACCTACGTGAGCGCGAGCTTGTTGTTAGACCATCGCTGATGGTGGCTGTAGTTTGCAACACGCGGGCTCTTAGCGACTGGGCAAGCCTGTAGGCTGATAGGGGATATCTACACCAGGTGTTCGCTCTTTGAGTACTAGAGAGCCCGAACACATTCGTTTCACAGGACAAAATAGCGCCTTGTACTAGAGCCTTCTGTCGCTAACCAACACGCTTGGTCTTCTCGAAGCACGCATGGAGCTATAGTTCGTTTCTAAGGTGCTGACGATGCTGGCGGAGGAACAGAGTACTCCAGTACTATCCTGGTCACAAGCTGCTTTGTCCCAGCACAGCGGCGATAGAAAATTCGTGCAAGCTTAAACCGTCGTGACTTGCGTAACCTAAAACTTGTCCACTTTGGTCCTCACCAAGAACGCAAAGACAGCCAACACGTGTACATTAACACCGATGAAACATTCACCATTACAAAAGCTACAACATCAAACACAAACTATTCACACATCTTGTGGTCCTGACTGGGATAATCCAGCGATCGAGTATTCTCGCCTCGAATTTCCGTCAGAGGGACCTCTTCTACTCCTTGATCACTCCGGGTAAGCGAATCCGTTCCGATCTGATTCCTCGGAATTGTTACCGTGCCGTAGTTGTATTCCGTCGTCGGGGTCGACTCGGGAGCAGGCGTAGACTCCTGCTGCTGCTCGGGCGTTGTCGGCACGGGCGTCACCTCCGCATCGCCCTCCGTGATCGGCGCGGGCGTTGCCACCTCAGTAGGAACCGTCACGTCCGGCGCAGGCGTGCCGTAGTTGTAGTCCGTCGTCGGGGTCGACTCGGGAGCAGGCGTAGACTCCTGCTGCTGCTCGGGCGTTGTCGGCACGGGCGTCACCTCCGCATCGCCCTCCGTGATCGGCGCGGGCGTTGCCACCTCAGTAGGAACCGTCACGTCCGGCGCAGGCGTGCCGTAGTTGTAGTCCGTCGACGGGGTCGACTCGGGAGCAGGCGTAGACTCCTGCTGCTGCTCGGGCGTTGTCGGCACGGGCGTCACCTCCGCATCGCCCTCCGTGATCGGCGCGGGCGTTGCCACCTCAGTAGGAACCGTCACGTCCGGCGCAGGCGTGCCGTAGTTGTAGTCCGTCGACGGGGTCGACTCGGGAGCAGGCGTAGACTCCTGCTGCTGCTCGGGCGTTGTCGGCACGGGCGTCACCTCCGCATCGCCCTCCGTGATCGGCGCGGGCGTTGCCACCTCAGTAGGAACCGTCACGTCCGGCGCAGGCGTGCCGTAGTTGTAGTCCGTCGACGGGGTCGACTCGGGAGCAGGCGTAGACTCCTGCTGCTGCTCGGGCGTTGTCGGCACGGGCGTCACCTCCGCATCGCCCTCCGTGATCGGCGCGGGCGTTGCCACCTCAGTAGGAACCGTCACGTCCGGCGCAGGCGTGCCGTAGTTGTAGTCCGTCGTCGGGGTCGACTCGGGAGCAGGCGTAGACTCCTGCTGCTGCTCGGGCGTTGTCGGCACGGGCGTCACCTCCGCATCGCCCTCCGTGATCGGCGCGGGCGTTGCCACCTCAGTAGGAACCGTCACGTCCGGCGCAGGCGTGCCGTAGTTGTAGTCCGTCGACGGGGTCGACTCGGGAGCAGGCGTAGACTCCTGCTGCTGCTCGGGCGTTGTCGGCACGGGCGTCACCTCCGCATCGCCCTCCGTGATCGGCGCGGGCGTTGCCACCTCAGTAGGAACCGTCACGTCCGGCGCAGGCGTGCCGTAGTTGTAGTCCGTCGTCGGGGTCGACTCGGGAGCAGGCGTAGACTCCTGCTGCTGCTCGGGCGTTGTCGGCACGGGCGTCACCTCCGCATCGCCCTCCGTGGCTGCACAGGTGCTGGAGCCGCTTGTTGATGAAGAATCAGAGGCATCGTTACTGGTGGTGGTGTAGCCACTGGTAGATGTTGACTCGGAGGCATCAAAGCTGCCACTGGAACCACTTGTTGACGTTGATTTGGAAACACCGGTGCTGTAGCTTGAATCTGAGCTGAAACTATTATCAGCACTCGACGAAGTCGTCGCGCTATTGGTGTTGTCACCATTTGTTGCTTTGCCGCTGTTTTTACCGCTCTCCTCGGTCTTGCTTGGTGCATTTTCGTAGCTGTCTGGGATGATGCTGTCGCTGCCCACGGGTAGGCTGCTCGTCGAATTGCAAGCTAGTGAAAGTTCAAGAAGCTCCTGCACGTCTGCATAGCTAAGACCAACGCTCGTGACGGTCGAAGTATCGGGTTTGCCCGTCGCAAACCACAAGAAGTCAGGGTGAGCTTCCTTTGAATCACCAACCCATTCGCCACCGATGATAGCATCGTTGGCATCCAGCTCAAGCAAGTACTCATACTCATTCGAGACAAGGTAGCTATCCACGTCACCGGTCGACACCAGTGGGCCGTCGACGTAGGCCTCAACAGCCCACGTGACAGTGGTCTTGACCTGTGCCAGTTGCACCATCGCTGAGTTGAACGGGTAAGAAGTTGTTCCAAAGTGCTTACTGCACGCCTCAGCAGTATCGATAATCTCCATCGACTCCACATTGTATGACCACACAGGTTGATTCCAGACCTCGGAGTCCGCAGCTACGTCGATGATAAAGGGGTGCTGGTGCTTACCCATGATGTTGCTGATAGCGATGTGAAAGAAGCCAGCGCCCATGTCACGACGAGTGGCATCGGTGAATCGTCCGTACTGATCGATAGCAGAAGGGCTGTCCGGTCCGTTGAACCGCGCACCAGTGAACACAGTCGGGATGTCAGCACCGTCGTAGACTTCTGTTAGCAGTGCCTTGATATCCATGACGTGGAACTTCACACCATTCAGCTCTACATTGCACTTGGGTTCCTGTTCTAGGAGAGCAGCCGGGGCCCACGCGTGGCAGATACCGTACCACGACGGAATGCAATAGCCTGTCGAGGACCTGTCGCGTTTCGCACACTCACTGCCGCTCGCGCAGTCACTCTTTCTGGAGCAGGTAGAGCTGCTCTTGCGCGAATCAACACCGTTGTTGGCAGAGATCTTGTTCTTGAAGTCCTCCACATCGAGGCCGTAGGCCTTGGCGTACTTCTCCGAAGCGCAGGCCTCTCCACCCTTCCACACGTGGTTGATGCCATCCTGGAACGTTGGCCAGTAACTACCCGGCCACGGAGCGTTGGGGGCCGAGGCATAGGAGAACTGGTTCTTCAGCGTCGTGAAGTCCACTTCCAGTCTTCCACCGAAATACGAGCCCAAGTCGTCAATGTCCGAGTAGGAATCCTCCATCTCCCGTAGCTTGCGATAGGCCGCATCGTTTGGGCCAGTTGGAATGATCGGCTTGACACAGTCGTCGTTAGGCTTCGCACCATACGCCGGGTGTGACGCTGTCAGAGGGGAGTTTAGCTCCACAGGAGTGTACGGGTTGAGCTCGAGTGGGGCCGCCTGGACATGAACCGCGATAGCTGCAGCAACCGCAACACTGAGCACAACGGAGCGAGCAACCAGCACCATTCTGGAAATGTCTCGGCTTCGTGAGTGCGTCACTAGGCGGAGAGGCTGCTGGAGCGCTGGACTTCAGGGCGAGCCGATAAATTTGAGAATGCTGTTGGTTCGAGCCGAGCTACTGAGGTCACTCTTCGCTGCAAGTGCAGATACACTCGATCAGATCAGGACTTGCTCCCGCACATGGCAGAGGAGCACACGTATTGTATATGTACTATAGACCCATTTCACGGCTGACCCAGTGAGCGATCTTCCTCTTGTATAGGGCCTCGTCTACTAAACTGGTCGGGTTTTGTTTCTTATCCCAGCCTGTCCTGGATGACCACCGGTGCCAGTTGGTCGATCCTATTGCAGAATTGGCAATTCTGAATTGCACTGGGCTGAAGCAGAAGGTATGTCGACACACACAGATCCGCTAGATAGCTGGTATTCTGCTTACCAGAAGTGCACGCGACAGACAGCGCCTCTGCATTGCGGATCCGGTGCCAACTGATGCGGTTGCGCTGCAGAAAGCTCCATGCTGCATGGAGCTTTGGCAGATAAATACGTCGCAGCTGAAGACGGATCGAAAGTAAGGTTGAAGAGGCAGCGCCACCGCACTAACAGCGAAATGTTGTGTCATCTGCCTACGGCAACAGAAGCTGGTTGTTTCACCATCTTGTAATACACATCCTCCTACACAAGTTGTAAGGATATCCGTTAGCTAAGGATCGTTTGGCAATAGCACCGGCATGGCATATTTCCTTCACGACGTTAAAAGCAAAGTGAGTGTATTACTGCATCGCCCTAAAGTAAAAAGAGCTAGTCGACGTGGTGAGCAGCTGAGATCGTCGCTGCCGTCGTCGGCGGACATCAACACGCATCGGATGCAGTCGCATGTAGCCCCCGTTATGTGAGGCTAGTGATCGCTCACTCCTCAGTCGAAGTGGCATGGGTGTGACGACGAAATCACCACCACAGCGTGAACTCTCCGAGTCGGCGGTACCATTTCTTGTTGTTCTGGGTCGGCGACTGGTTAGACTGGCTGGCCGGGCTCGTCGTCTTCGGAGTTGACTTAGGCGTCGATGTTGGCGCGTAAGTAGGAGCATAGGTCGGGGCCATCGTAACTACAGGCGTCTGGGCCGGTGTCTCGGTAGGGGCGATAGTCTCAGTCGGGGTTGATGTTGGATAGTACGTCGGCGATTCCGTCGGTCCAGCCGTAGTCGCTACCGGGGTTTCTGTGGGATAGCTTGGAGGCGCAGTTGTTGGAGCATCCGTTGGCGCTGGAGTATCTTCTGTGCAAATCAAGCTCGGATGGGGCGTGTAGGTCGCCGGCGCAGTCGTTTCCGGCTTGTACGTCTCGGGCGCGTAGGTCTCAGGCGCGTAGGTCTCAGGTGCGTAGGTCGGAGGAGCCGTGGTCTCGGGCGTGTAGGTCGCCGGCGCAGTCGTTTCCGGCTTGTACGTCTCGGGCGCGTAGGTCTCAGGCGCGTAGGTCTCAGGTGCGTAGGTCGGAGGAGCCGTGGTCTCGGGCGTGTAGGTCGCCGGCGCAGTCGTTTCCGGCTTGTACGTCTCGGGCGCGTAGGTCTCAGGCGCGTAGGTCTCAGGTGCGTAGGTCGGAGGAGCCGTGGTCTCGGGCGTGTAGGTCGCCGGCGCAGTCGTTTCCGGCTTGTACGTCTCGGGCGCGTAGGTCTCAGGCGCGTAGGTCTCAGGTGCGTAGGTCGGAGGAGCCGTGGTCTCGGGCGTGTAGGTCGCCGGCGCAGTCGTTTCCGGCTTGTACGTCTCGGGCGCGTAGGTCTCAGGTGCGTAGGTCGGAGGAGCCGTGGTCTCGGGCGTGTAGGTCGCCGGCGCAGTCGTTTCCGGCTTGTACGTCTCGGGCGCGTAGGTCTCAGGCGCGTAGGTCTCAGGTGCGTAGGTCGGAGGAGCCGTGGTCTCGGGCGTGTAGGTCGCCGGCGCAGTCGTTTCCGGCTTGTACGTCTCGGGCGCGTAGGTCTCAGGCGCGTAGGTCTCAGGTGCGTAGGTCGGAGGAGCCGTGGTCTCGGGCGTGTAGGTCGCCGGCGCAGTCGTTTCCGGCTTGTACGTCTCGGGCGCGTAGGTCTCAGGCGCGTAGGTCTCAGGTGCGTAGGTCGGAGGAGCCGTGGTCTCGGGCGTGTAGGTCGCCGGCGCAGTCGTTTCCGGCTTGTACGTCTCGGGCGCGTAGGTCTCAGGCGCGTAGGTCTCAGGTGCGTAGGTCGGAGGAGCCGTGGTCTCGGGCGTGTAGGTCGCCGGCGCAGTCGTTTCCGGCTTGTACGTCTCGGGCGCGTAGGTCTCAGGCGCGTAGGTCTCAGGTGCGTAGGTCGGAGGAGCCGTGGTCTCGGGCGTGTAGGTCGCCGGCGCAGTCGTTTCCGGCTTGTACGTCTCGGGCGCGTAGGTCTCAGGCGCGTAGGTCTCAGGTGCGTAGGTCGGAGGAGCCGTGGTCTCGGGCGTGTAGGTCGCCGGCGCAGTCGTTTCCGGCTTGTACGTCTCGGGCGCGTAGGTCTCAGGCGCGTAGGTCTCAGGTGCGTAGGTCGGAGGAGCCGTGGTCTCGGGCGTGTAGGTCGCCGGCGCAGTCGTTTCCGGCTTGTACGTCTCGGGCGCGTAGGTCTCAGGCGCGTAGGTCTCAGGTGCGTAGGTCGGAGGAGCCGTGGTCTCGGGCGTGTAGGTCGCCGGCGCAGTCGTTTCCGGCTTGTACGTCTCGGGCGCGTAGGTCTCAGGCGCGTAGGTCTCAGGTGCGTAGGTCGGAGGAGCCGTGGTCTCGGGCGTGTAGGTCGCCGGCGCAGTCGTTTCCGGCTTGTACGTCTCGGGCGCGTAGGTCTCAGGCGCGTAGGTCTCAGGTGCGTAGGTCGGAGGAGCCGTGGTCTCGGGCGTGTAGGTCGCCGGCGCAGTCGTTTCCGGCTTGTACGTCTCGGGCGCGTAGGTCTCAGGTGCGTAGGTCGGAGGAGCCGTGGTCTCGGGCGTGTAGGTCGCCGGCGCAGTCGTTTCCGGCTTGTACGTCTCGGGCGCGTAGGTCTCAGGTGCGTAGGTCGGAGGAGCCGTGGTCTCGGGCGTGTAGGTCGCCGGCGCAGTCGTTTCCGGCTTGTACGTCTCGGGCGCGTAGGTCTCAGGCGCGTAGGTCTCAGGTGCGTAGGTCGGAGGAGCCGTGGTCTCGGGCGTGTAGGTCGCCGGCGCAGTCGTTTCCGGCTTGTACGTCTCAGGCGCGTAGGTCTCAGGCGCGTAGGTCTCAGGTGCGTAGGTCGGAGGAGCCGTGGTCTCGGGCGTGTAGGTCGCCGGCGCAGTCGTTTCCGGCTTGTACGTCTCGGGCGCGTAGGTCTCAGGCGCGTAGGTCTCAGGTGCGTAGGTCGGAGGAGCCGTGGTCTCGGGCGTGTAGGTCGCCGGCGCAGTCGTTTCCGGCTTGTACGTCTCGGGCGCGTAGGTCTCAGGCGCGTAGGTCTCAGGTGCGTAGGTCGGAGGAGCCGTGGTCTCGGGCGTGTAGGTCGCCGGCGCAGTCGTTTCCGGCTTGTACGTCTCGGGCGCGTAGGTCTCAGGCGCGTAGGTCTCAGGTGCGTAGGTCGGAGGAGCCGTGGTCTCGGGCGTGTAGGTCGCCGGCGCAGTCGTTTCCGGCTTGTACGTCTCAGGCGCGTAGGTCTCAGGCGCGTAGGTCTCAGGTGCGTAGGTCGGAGGAGCCGTGGTCTCGGGCGTGTAGGTCGCCGGCGCAGTCGTTTCCGGCTTGTACGTCTCGGGCGCGTAGGTCTCAGGCGCGTAGGTCTCAGGTGCGTAGGTCGGAGGAGCCGTGGTCTCGGGCGTGTAGGTCGCCGGCGCAGTCGTTTCCGGCTTGTACGTCTCGGGCGCGTAGGTCTCAGGCGCGTAGGTCTCAGGTGCGTAGGTCGGAGGAGCCGTGGTCTCGGGCGTGTAGGTCGCCGGCGCAGTCGTTTCCGGCTTGTACGTCTCGGGCGCGTAGGTCTCAGGCGCGTAGGTCTCAGGTGCGTAGGTCGGAGGAGCCGTGGTCTCGGGCGTGTAGGTCGCCGGCGCAGTCGTTTCCGGCTTGTACGTCTCAGGCGCGTAGGTCTCAGGTGCGTAGGTCGGAGGAGCCGTGGTCTCGGGCGTGTAGGTCGCCGGCGCAGTCGTTTCCGGCTTGTACGTCTCGGGCGCGTAGGTCTCAGGCGCGTAGGTCTCAGGTGCGTAGGTCGGAGGAGCCGTGGTCTCGGGCGTGTAGGTCGCCGGCGCAGTCGTTTCCGGCTTGTACGTCTCGGGCGCGTAGGTCTCAGGCGCGTAGGTCTCAGGTGCGTAGGTCGGAGGAGCCGTGGTCTCGGGCGTGTAGGTCGCCGGCGCAGTCGTTTCCGGCTTGTACGTCTCGGGCGCGTAGGTCTCAGGCGCGTAGGTCTCAGGTGCGTAGGTCGGAGGAGCCGTGGTCTCGGGCGTGTAGGTCGCCGGCGCAGTCGTTTCCGGCTTGTACGTCTCGGGCGCGTAGGTCTCAGGCGCGTAGGTCTCAGGTGCGTAGGTCGGAGGAGCCGTGGTCTCGGGCGTGTAGGTCGCCGGCGCAGTCGTTTCCGGCTTGTACGTCTCGGGCGCGTAGGTCTCAGGCGCGTAGGTCTCAGGTGCGTAGGTCGGAGGAGCCGTGGTCTCGGGCGTGTAGGTCGCCGGCGCAGTAGCTTCCGACGAGTCCGTTGATGTCGGTGGGGTGGCCGTTGTAGCCGCTGGTGTCTTGGTCGAGGGGGTCGGTGATTTCGTTACTGGTGTCTTGGTGGACGGTGTTTTAGTGTAACCTGGTGACTTGGTGTAACTTGAGCCTGGGGTCTTGGTCGATGGTGTGTCCACGACATCAGGACTAACAGTCACGTCGACGCACAGGAGCGACTGGTCAATGAGGTCGAGCAGCTCTACGTAGGAAATTCCAGTGTCGGTGACGGTATCGTCGGTAGGTTTGGCCGCTGGGAACCACAGGAAGTCCGGGTGGTCCTTGCGCGAATCCCCGAGCCACTCGCCGCCGATGATCGTGTAGTTCTCGTCCAGCTCCAGTGTGTACTCGTAGTCCTCGTACACCGTGTACGCTTCAATTCTGCCCGTGGTTGTGAGCGCTCCGTCCTCAAGAGACTCCGCCGTCCACGTGAGTCTCGTCGTGCACTTGGCCAAGTAAGTTAGGCCGCTGTTGAACGGGTACGTCTCCGAGTCAAAGTACTCGAGTGACAGCGTCGCTGGATCCACGATCTCCGTCTCCAAGAACTCGTACTTCTGCACGGGCTGGTTCCACACCTCCGAGTTGGAGCTCACGTCCACGATGAACGTTTGCTGCTGCTTGCCGAGGATGTTGGCCGCTGCGATGTGGAAGAAGGCGGGGTTGATGTCTTTGCGTGCGGCATCTACATACCGTCCGTACTCGTCCAGCTCTTCCGGCGTGTCGGGGCCGTTGAAACGAGCACCCGTGAAGACGACGTCGATCGCTGCTCCGTCGTAGAGCTGGCTGATGAGCGCCTTCATGTCCACCGAGTGGAATGTCACGTTGTTCTTGACGACGTCGCACTTGGGCTCAGCTTCGAACATGGCGGCAGCGGCCCATGCGTGGCAGATGCCGACCCAGGTCGGGATGCAGTAGCCACTGGTCTCCCCCTCGCGGATGCCACACAAGCTGCCGTCGCCTAGGGAGTCGCAGTCCGAGTCACTGGCGCAGGTGGAACCCTCGTAAGACTCGGACAAGACGCCGGTACTCAGCGAGATACTGTCCTTAAACGACGCGGCGTCGAGTCCGAAAGCGGTCGCGTATTTCTCGGCGGGTGACGCGTCCCCGTCCTTCCAGACGAAGTTGATGCCGTCCTTGTACGAGGGCCAGTAGTCCCCCGACCACGGCAACACGTCGCAGACTGCGCTCGAGTACGAGTCCTTGAGCACGTTGAAGTTGCACTCGATGGACGTGCCGAAGTAGGATTCGAGGCGGGCGATGTCCGACAGCTCCGCCTCCAGGTGGCGGTTATTCTGCTCCGCGAGCACGATGGGCTCCACGACCTTGCCGCGTATGAGGCCACCGAAGGCCGGGTGGCTGTGCGTCAGCGTCGCAATCTCTCCGAGTGGCGTGACGGCAGCATCGGTGATGGCTTCGCCTCGGACGGCAGCAGGCAGCAGCGCGAGCGCGAGTAGGGGGTACCCCACCCAGGGTGGGGTCGGGCGGGACGGCGGCATCGTGGAGGGCGTGAAGCTGGCGTCGCTGGGGATCCGAAGTGCGTCGAAGGCGGCGGATTTCAAAGTGAGTGAGACCGAGCGAGGGGGTCAAGTAGGTCGGTTGCTGTTGCTTCGGTGGAGTGTTGACAGCAATGCTTGTAAATGGCGTGCGTCCGAGACGATTGGGTACTCCAGGCGATCGGACACTAAAACTTTTTCTCGGAATGGAATCTTCACGAGGAAGCGACCAGCGAAATGGAAGCCGTTGAAGTGGATGGAACCGTGGCGTCACGGCATCCGGTTTCGCCAATGTGGCGAGATCTAGACTGCGCGTTGATGACTGGCGTAGTCCGGTGCCATGGCGACACTGTATGGGGCTTCGTTTTCACAATGCATTGCTCCCATCCTTTTCAAGCTAATATAGACGATAGGACGCGTGATAATCTAAGTGACTGTAAATTAGGGGGCGTCAATGTTGGGGGGGGTACGCTGTCGTGGAGGAGCACCTCTTTCGTATATTTTGCCAATTGATGCGACTTGAGTAATGCTGCAACCGCTTTTTGTAGTGTCTTGTGTGTGGTCTTCCAAACAGTTGATGCAGTATCCACCGCGATCGCTCCAATACTCTGGTTCGCTCTTGCAGGCTTTATGTCTGCTTGTGGCCCTTGCACAATAAGCCTTACCGTAGACAGGAGAGACTCTTACTTTCGCTGCCGGGTTACTTTTAGGGGTTGCCAATGTTTTTTTTTTTTTTTTTTTTTTTTTTGGGGGGGGGAGAGGATCATCGATTTCGTACGTGTAGCCAATGCTCGCAGCAAGCACAACTTTTACACCACCCAAACAACAACAAATATAGATGATAGGACGCACGCCCAAGGAGATTCGTGGCTTTTATGGCATCTGTACGCAATTTGGTAGCCTCCAGGTCAACTACTGAGCTTAATACGAAGAGTGTTACCACATTTCCCAGGCATCTTCCTGCTCTCTACTCTTTGTGCTTCGCCGTAGAGCATATCGGTTCGTTGCTAATCTGGTCTGGACAAACCATCACTTTGTGCAATGAAGGTGGTTAATCGTCTCGGAAGAAAAGCTCTTCTGCTGGAGCCGAAGACTGTGAATCAGCGGCGCTCGTGCTGTGGGCCGCAACTTGGTGGAAAGGGCTAGACAGATGACCACAGGGTGTCTGGTGCACGCCGCAAGGCAATGATGACCTTCGCCGGTTTACCGCTGCGCGGTGTGGTCAACTTAATGCTCTACCTAGTAACCTAACTCTACCACAAGTCACTAAACTTATCTGTGGTAGCGCAATGCTATGCCTCTCGTCATACGTCTGAGGCACTCTACCCACAGTTGTGGGGTTTGCCATAAGGCGAGTCCCCGAACTTGCAAGCATCCGACGCCGGTAAGTCTCTCCCATGGCTGCCGCGACACGAACAGCAAAACTGGTCGTGTCCCTCGACGCTTAGTTGCCAATTTCCCAAGCCTCGACCAAGCTTCCTCACCGCTCTTCTAGCATCGTGATGATTTCAAGATTCTTCGCATTTGTTGGTGCCACCGCTTTGGCGTCAACGGCGGTGGTCCAAGCCTCGCCGCTTCAGTACGACCCGTACACCCCGGTGAACATTTCTGTTCGCCTCACACCTTCGCACCCTGCCTACGGCGGCGAGGTTAAGCAATGCGTCAAGCCAATCATCCCAGAAGACCCGAACAAGGTGAAGGCTGAGTCGCTTACGCTGCAGGGTCCAGTGTACCGCAAATTAATGAGCATGGAGGACTCGACTAGCTCGGACATCCAAGACCTGGAAACCTACTTTGGGTCGAAGATGGAAGTCAATTTCCAGACTCTCAAGAGGCAGTACATGTCCGGGACAGCGCCTACTACTCCCTGGGCGAGCAGCTACTGGCCTACCTTCCAAGACGGCATCAACCACGTCTGGAAGAGTGGCGAGGCTTGCCCTGCTGAGAAGTACGCCAAGGCCTACGGCTTGAATGTCACCGAGTTCAAGAACAAAGTCTCGTCAAAGAACGGCGTCGATTCGCTCAGCCGCAACACCGCATGCAAGGCTGACACCGACTGCACGAGCCGCCAGGACAGCAGCGTCTGCGCAAAGCGTGACGGGATGAGCACAGGGTATTGCATCCCGACCTGGTTCGGTATCTGCCACGCATGGGCCCCAGCGGCCATCCTTGAGCCGGAGCCGCAGTGTGATGTGACCAAGAACGGTGTAACTTTTCACGTCATGGACATTAAGGGTCTCGTGACGACTGTGTACGATGGAGCTGCCATCCCAACAGTCTTCACCGGTGCCCGCTTCAACGGTCCGGACTCTCCGGCCAACACGGACCAGTACGGCCGGTACAACAACCCAGCTCGTCGTGACTTGGGCGCTGGTTACTTTCACATCGCCATCGCCAACCTCATGGGCAAGCAGAAGCGATCGTTCGTCGTGGACGTGACGGCCGGCGCCGAGGTGTGGAACCAGCCTGTGCGCTCGTACCAAGTCAAGAGCATGGACATTGTCAACACTATGATGGCGTCGTTGAAGTACTTTGGCACGTTCAGGTACCCGTTCAACGACAAGATGGTTCGCTTGGCGTACGTGAAGACCACGTTCAGCTGGATCTCCGAGTCCTACAAGGACGGCCCTCTCGTGTCGACGGGCCAGATCAACTCGTTCACCGTGTCCAAGGACTACGAGTATCTGCTGGAGCTGGATGCCAACAACGTTATCATCGGCGGCGAGTGGGTGGGTCAGTCGAAACAGGACCACCCGGACTTTTTGTGGTTCCCGACCTCCAAACCCGCCGCAAACGCCGTCACGGGCGTTGGTCTGAGCTATGCCAACGTGCAGGAGCTGCTCCAGCTATCCCAGTCCTGCAGTGGGTAGACAGTATACAGTGGTATTTCTCGTAGTCGTGTGTCTGAAATATATTGAATGTGCAAGGGAATCATGTTTCGAAGAGTTTTTATACCAGATGTATTTGTTTAATTATCAAATGTTCCAGGTTATCATATTCAAACGCGTCTTATTCCGTTGATCTGAACTTTAGGCCGTTGCACGGCGCCCCCTCGTGAGCATTTCTGCTTGGTGCCTTCCACTCGCATTGACCATGGCCGAGTCTCTCCTCGTGACAATTGTGCGCGTCTGTGCGTCTCTGGCTGCGTGCGGTCTCTTTGCGAGTCTGTTGCCGGCCGTCCGAGTGGTGCACCAGCAGAAAAGCACCGCCAGCATGCCCAGCGTGCTGCCGGTTCTGTCCATGGTGGCGAACTGCGTGGCCTGGGGGCTCTACGGCCTCCTCATTGGAGACTACTTCCCTCTGGTGGCTACGAACATCGTGGGTCTTGCGTTTTCACTGTTCTACCTGGTCGTGTACTACCGCCACGAGCCGAACAAGGGAAGTCTGAGACTTGAGATTCTGGCCACGATGCTGCTGCTCGCGGGGCTCGTGCTGTACCCGTTCGTGGCGGAGTCCGAAGGAGCGGAAGAGGAGACTGTGCAGGACATTGTGGGCTTCGTTACGGTGGCCATTTCCGCCGTCATGTTCGGCTCGCCGCTGGTTCTAGTGAAGAGAGTGATTCAGGAACGCAACACGGAGCTGCTGCCGCTCACTATGATCGTCTCGGGTGCCGTCAACTGCGTACTATGGCTCGGGTATGGACTACTGCGACAGGATGCGTTTGTTATTGTACCGAATGCAGCGAACTTGCTGCTGGGGGTTGTGCAGCTCGGGCTCTTTGGCGTGTTCCCGCGGGGGAAACCCTACGACACTGTGGATTCGAAGACCCCCGAGTCCAAGAGGAAGCATGGAGCACAGGGGGACGGAATGAGTGGGACTGATGCAGAGACTGAAGACGAACTAGAGAAAAGCACTACAGTAGGTGAGGATAACGACGAACGGAGCAGTGAAACTGAAGACCTGGAATCAGCCAGAGGCAGCGTAGTACACCAGTCTGTCACGGCGAAGACCACGATCACGGTGCACTGAAAGCAGTGGTGCTTCGAAGGGAGGCGTTTGCTGGCAGCTGTGATTCTCTACGCTCAGCAAAGCGCTATTAGTGGTTGTTGAAGCGCACGTCAGAGTCGAAGGCTTCTGCTTCGAAACTGCCTTCACTGGAAGACCAAGTTGGCTTTACGTGTTACTGTTTGAAGTTTCTGCGTCCACCTCAAGAGTACTCCACGATGGAGAGCAAATCGCTACTTTGCTGCTCTGGCTGCTTCTAATGTGATCTACCACAATGTACAAGTATCTCAAGGAGGGTCTGTCGTTGCAAGATGTATTTATTTCCTTGTGTTCTTTGAGACCTTTCAGCGAAAACAGTGGTGGCGGTGCATCAAGGTGGACCATATCAACGATATGAGAGGCAATGGTGGAGTTTGGCAAGGCCGCGAGACAAACAACCAGTTCAGATCAAACGTTTGGGCATCTGCACCGGGTATTTGAAAGTCAACCGCGCCAGGGCTCGCGGACGCTGTTTGGGGCTGTCAATACTGTCAGCCTGCTGGCCAATGATGAGTTCAACGAGTTCTCCTGCACTTTATAATGCTCGATCCAGCAAGTCACTCGCGCCTGAAAAGCCAACGATTCCTGCTTTACCCCCGAGTCACCGATTTTGCCTATGTCTACGCCGGAGACGCCTATGTACGTAAAACCAACGCCTTCGCTTGTTACTCCTGGCAGACTCCGGCACCGAGTACTCCCGACTCAGAATTACCGTGTTAGGCCGTCGATTCCTGGCTAGCCCAACGAAAAGACAGCCCTCGTGCCCATTTCACCGCCTGCTCCAACTGAGCCCATTTCGTGTGCTAAGCCAGGCAGCAGCTCATGCCGTAGTTTGCAGGATTGCATCAATTCGTTTTCTTTGGACCGCTACCATGGATACGCTCCACAATTAAAAGCTTCGGCGAGTTTGTGTACTAGCGGTCTCAGACACACCGACGTTGTATCGCCTTGAGAAAAGTTATGGCCCAAGCACGTATGCACTTCGTGCGGTAAGAACGAGCCCCGGCTGGAACTGTTAAGGCTGTATAGCAACAAGCGGTGGAAGCGGGCTAGGCTCAGCTGGTTAAGCATATCATGGTTGGACGCATTCGATGTCCACATGCTAAATGACGCCAGGGCTACCAGCCGTGTTCATTCTGCAGGTTTGAAAGGCGAAGGTGAGCATGGCTAAGAGAGTTCATTCTGCAATTTGCAATCCATCTACCCAGTCTCCTCAAGCACTCCCCACCCAACCAACAATGAAGGTCTTCCAGGTTCTCATCATCGCCACCCTCGCCATCGCTGGCACCTCTGCCCAGCAGAGTGCGGTTGCCCCCACTGGAGCGGCCGGCACAGGCGTCGCTGCTTCCACCGCGGCATCGAGCACCGGCGCGGCGACGGCGGCGACAGGTGCATCGACGGCAGGCATATCAGCGGCGGGTGCCTCCACTGCGGCATCGGGAACTGGTGCGACTGGAAGTGCTGCTGTTTCCACCGGTGCTTCCACCGCTGGATCGGCCATGGCCAGCGGCATGTCGTCTATGGCTTCTAGCACCGCCGGCTCCAGCGCCACGACGACGAGCTCGTCCACCACTTCCGCTGCCGGATCATCCACGACGGCGTCTTCCTCCACGCTGGACTCGTCCTCCTCGGGTTCGTCCACGACTTCGAGCTCGTCGGGGTCCTCCGCTTCGGCGTCCGCTTCAGGATCGAGCGGTGCTTCGCAGGCGTCGCTGGGAGCTGCGGCTGCTGCTATCGTCGCGGTTGGCGCCTACTTCATGTAGATTGTTGACAAGTGAATGAGGTGCTATGCCGATGCACCATGTAACCTCATTGTAAATCTACCGTTTTGTACACTTTCCTTTTGTGTATTTCCTTTGTTGCACTCGCTAATTTTGGAGCTGTCAGCTAGTGCACAACCAATTTTGTTGTCCATGCAGCGCCCTGGGCAGCGCGCAGACAACCCCATCGTGTTCTTCGACGTATCAGTCGGCGACAAGACTGTTGGACGGCTGCTAATTGAAGTAGGCACATTCGCAAGAAGCTATCCTGTCACTCAGACGTCACACGAAACCTTGTTGTAGTTGCGCGCTGATGTAGTGCCTCGAACCGCTGAGAATTTCCGACGACTTTGTACTGGCGAGACGAAAGAGACTCGAACAGGACGACGCCGTCACTACGCACGATGGTAAGTTTGGAAAGCAATACTTGAGACTTTGAGCGAGTTTGGGGTAACCTTGTTGTGGTTGCAGCCCCTTTCACCGCGTCGTCAAGGATAAATTCTGCCAGTCGGGGGACTACGCCGTACGTCATCGTGTACCTGATGCTACAGGAGGTTCCTTTACTGACGTGTTGCTTCGTTGCCAAGAACCATGACGGATCTGGCGGTGAGAGCACGTTTGGCCTCAGTCCTCGCCACATCAGTCCGATTGAAGAAGACCCCATGTCTTCACGCGAGGGCAAGCGATCCGAAGTGCTTACTCCACCATCAACGTTTGGCGATGAGAACTTTATTTTACGCCACACTGGAGCCGGCGTGCTCTCCATGGCCAACGCTGGCCCAGACTCGAACACCTGCCAATTCTATCTGCATTTCGCTCCCGTAAGTCAGCCCTCATCGGTCACTTAACCATCAAGTGCTCACTCACTGTCACATTCCAGCAACCAAACTTTGACGGCAAGCACGTGGTCTTCGGGTGCATCATGGATACCGAGAGCTACGCTGTACTGGATCAAATCAACGCAGTTGCGACAGCAAGGGGAGATCCCAAACAACCTGTCAAAATAGCTCGAGCTGGTCAACTTTTCCCAGCTTAGATAGGTCAAATGTTTTCACGGCTTTGTTGTTCTCTTCCAGTTCTTTTTCATTTTCGTATTTCGCCGCAGCGCGTAAGATGTCAACGGGGGCAGGAGCAGAGCACCAGCGCGTGCTGGAGCGGCTAATGCACGATGTGCAATGGAAGAAGACGTTATGCTGCGCTAAAGACTACCCTGGAGTCACGATTGAAGAGCTGAACAAGTCCGTTCTTAAACACGGTCCCCTCAAGAATCCCATGTTTGGAGAAGTGAGTGGGTTCTGGGTCGACGAGGGCTATTTCACACCGGTACCGGTGCCGATCGAGTTCTCTTATGAGGTGAGAGAGAAGATTCTGTCGTTGCTGAGGTGTTGGGATGGTGTCTCGAGAAGGAAAGGAAGTATTTTGTTCTCGCAAGGAGCTTACGTCTTTGATGCACGCACGGGGTCACCAACCACCGTGAGAACGCCCGATATCTCCTATATCCCGCGCTGCGTCGGCCGAGATCTGTCCGACCAACAGTTATGGGAGTACGCCGAGGAGCCGTACAACCCGTCGTTCGTGGTTGAAATCGACAAGCTCTGCGGCGAGGACTCCCAGCTTGGTGCGCTCGATCGTAAGATGCGCAACGAGTTCTTCCAGCATAGCGTCCAATTGGGCTGGCTGATTGACTCGCGGCCGGGGTGCCACAAAATGTACGAGTACAAGCGCGACGAAAGTGGGAAGGTGTATCGTGTGAACAACGACGAGTGGAGAGACCTCGACGGTGGCGCAGTTCTTCCTGGTTTCAGTGTGCTGGCGGTTGATTTGGAGATGGCCACGGACCTGGACGCTGATTCTTCCGAAGACGAAGACTGGGATCTCCTGTGTCCTTATCCAGGGTGCGACGAACGGCTGCCATCTTCCAGTGTACTGCTCTGCCATGTCAAAAGGCACCAGATCGAACGCTACATGACAAAGCGAGCTGCCAAAGACAAGCACTAGGCACTAGGAAATGAACGACAAATGACTCCTATTTCATTCTCGCTCTTAGAAAGTTCTCCTCTCAATGCCAGTTAAGACAAAAAGCACGAAGACAGAACCTGCCAGTGCGCGACCCCTTTCAGAGTCGCAGCGAGCCCAGCAAGCCCTGCTTCTTTCAACTACTGAGTGTCAAAAGACGCTTAGTTGTTGGCCCGCTTCTCCTTGAGCTCGCGCTCCTCCAGGATGTTGAGCTTGACGCCCTTGCCCTTGGGCAGGGACACCCACGGGCGAGCCTCCTGGCCGACAGCGAACACGTTGCCGAGGCGGGTGGCGAAGTCGTGGCCAGCCGAGTCCTTCACGTGGGCGATGTTGAACGAACCCTGGTGCCTGCAGAACACAATCAACAATAGTGAGTCTCTGCTTCAGGAAACCACATCAACAATCGGGAGGACAACTGCAGCCATCCTCCAGTAAATAGACCAATGATGTAACCAGAGGCTACCACCACACCCAGCTCGCAATGAGTCCAGAAGGTGTGTTCCTACCTCTCGATGTGGTGCAGGATGCCGACGCGGCCAGCGTTACGTCCGCGCGTGATGGCAACCAGGTTGCCGACCTCGAACTTGATGTGCTCGGTGACCTTGCCAGTCTCCAGGTCAATCTTGACCGTGTCGCCGACCTTGATGACCGGGTCCGGGTAGCGGATCGTGCGACCGTCGTTGGTGGCAATGTACGGGATAGCCTTCTTGGTGTACTCCTGACGGATGACCTTGGCGAGCTTGAACTTCTTCTCCTCGTCCGAGATGCGGTGCAGCACGAAGCGGCCCTTGGTGTCGAAGAGCAGACGGAACTGGTCGCCCGTCTTGGGGAGCTCCACCACGTCCATGAAGCCGGCCGGGAAGTCCGGGTCCACGCGGATCTTGCCGTCCACCTTGACGCTCTTCTGCATGCAGATCATGGTGACCTCCTGCTTGGTGAGCGCGTATTTGAGGCGGTTACGCAGGATGATGATGAGCGGCAGGCACTCGCGCAGCTTGTGCGGGCCCGACGACGGGCGCGGCGCCCAGATGCCGTCCAGCTTGCCCAGCATCCAGTGCTTGGGCGCGCTCATGCGCTTAAGGTGCTTACGGGGTCCACGAGGCATCTTGACAGTCGACTACTTGATTGAGACGAAAAGGAGAACTGCTGGCGTCGAGACGGTGGCGGCAAAGAGCACCAGAGTGGTTGGCTGGGGATTATGAGTGTCGAGGTGGGTGGCGCGTAGTCCTCGCATATGGTGATTTGTATGTGGGAGGCACTTGTATGGAAGATAGTATGGTATCTGGCACAACGCTAAGTGCGCATTAAGTACGCACGCCCGAGTAAAAGTCTCTTCAACTGCGGTGTTGCCTTTTCCGATGTCTGCGGCAGCCTGAAGGTGGATCTAAATAAACGGGTCTAGCGATGATACGTAAATTACAAATGCGTGTCAAGATGCTACCACGGCCGTGCTTAGAATACATGCCCTTGAGCTGAAGGTGTCACGGGTATGTCGTCACGACTTTCTTGGTCCTGCAGTTGCGGCTCCTGCCCATTTACTGTGGGGGGGTGCGCTGAAGGACGAGCTGGAACTCCACGCGGCCTGATCCGTGTCATTCGATCGTATTCATCTTCATCGTCAAGTTCCGTCGAAACCCCTCCTGCTCTCTTTGCTTCGCCGTCCCCTGTATCTTCATTCGTGCTTCCCCCTTCGACAGTGGCTGGCGCTGGTGGCACGATACTTGAGTTGTGACCCAAGTGGATGATCTCTCGCAATTTGCGATGGAACCGATCGCGATACGGCTTCGGAGGCATGGCAGAGATCCCGTCCGGGTCTTTGCGGAAGATGGCCGTCTTTATAAAGCGTTCAAACCGCTTTGACAGATTCCAGGTCTGCAGCATATCGATGACCCCAATGTAGTAGAAGCCGGGACCTATCACCACCTCGGCAGCGCGTAGGCACTGTTGCGACTGCTTTACTCTCCCGTTGATTGGGTTTGCTGCCGGTTCACTCTCACCTTGCTCGTTATCGTTATTACCGCTGCGTCGTCGAGGAGTACTAGGTTTTCCGGAGAAGGAGTCAGCTGGCAGGAAGACGCTTCCGTCCCTCGTGAGGATGTTTTGTCGGTTGACTAAGTAGCTTACTTCGATGACGCCCAGCAGCAACGAGTAGTCCATGACTCCGTGTGCGCACAGAAAATCACTGTCCCGCATGAGCTGCGCCAGCAATTTCCGTCCATCGTTCTTGCCAAAACGCAATTTCATCGTGAGGTCCATGTCCTTCAGCACCACGTTGGGTTCATGGGGTGCTCCTGCTCTATTCGGGCACACGTTTCGGCGCAACTTGTCTCCAGCAACTGAATTGGAACGAGAACTGCTGCTGCCACAACGAAAACTTAGGTTACAGTGGCGGCAAGTAGCTTCAGCACCACGGCGAGGTTTCTGCGCGTTGCGGTCTACCCACGAGCCTTTGATATCGTATCGCTGGTGGATAGAGATGCCTTGCTGAACATCGAACACATTTTCCATGACCACAAAGTGTGTTGGTCGTCCGTAGAGCTCGAGGCTGTAGCTGCCGAGGAAACGCGTAAGAAAACTCCCGCCGCTCTGCTCTTCAATATATGCCGAGTACTCGTTCAGTATTCCGTGCAGAAAAGTACTTTCCGAGTGCGTCAAAGACTTGACAACGTAGCTGCGATCCGATGAATAGTAGACGAAAGAGCCACTTGCACCTTCACTGACTTTGGGTGTTGTGCACGCGTTGAGTGACGAAAGGTACGCGTCCTCTTCGATACCAAAGAATCGACGGATACGCTGGAACTCCAGTGGCCGGAACGCTGTAAATCGACACGCATTCCAAGCAGCGTCCTCGGGTGAAGGCTGGACCATGAAGGAATACTGGGCTGGTTCCCGCCCGGGTTGTTCAAACTGCTCGGGAGGTGGAGTTGAATAAGAAGACGTCGTTGGCGAAGGATACTGCCCGAGTGTGCTGGTTATCCGCACAGCTTTTGCGATGCCATGGGTCGTGTAGAACACGAGCTCGTCTAGCAGTGCTAGGTTCATCTGTGGGCGAACAGCATCGTCATCTTCGTCTGCATCGTCATCATCTTCAGTCTGCAGCCTTTCACGTTGCGCAGAGCCATCCACCACCATCCCAGGCTTTGGTTTCATTTTCTTATGCTGTGGGCGCTTGTACAGACACCACAGGATAAAGGGCACACTGCCCCGGTACGAGAGTAAGAATGCAAAGAGTCGAGATAGCCTCCGAGCCTGAGCCGCCGAAGAGGTCAGCCAATAAGCTCCATAAACTCCCCACAGTAATGCTGAGTACGCAATAAGCGTCACGGTCGTCAAAAATCCCTCGCGTAGCAAGACTTGCCGGTTGCGCAGTGTGGCCGACACGCCACGCCGAAAGCGACCATAGGACACCAGCGTCACGTACAGGTTGGCAACCATAGTAATCGTCGCCGGCGTTACGATGAAGACCCAAATACCTGTTATCGACCCGCTTGGGTGTTTGTAGCTGATATGATCACTGCGGGCTTGAGTGTCGGCGCCTACCCAGCAAAAGCTGCCCACAGCTACAGGAGATCCAAAACTATTGGACACACACATGATAACGGCACTCATAAATGCTGTAAAATGTGCAATTCCCTGATACTTGTGCCGATTGAGCCGTGGCGACGTGAACGGGTTGGTCATCTGTTCACACACAGCATAAAGGTAAGCAGTAAGCATGTGAGCACTGCTCCACAAGAAAATAATACGCGACGTACCAAGTAGTACAAGTCAAGCGCCGTACAGGTCGTCCATGCACTCGAGCACATTATAAGGTACTCGCGCGCTGTCGATAACTGGTCAAACGAAACACCGTTGAAGATTAGTACTATCATCGCGTTTCCAACTTGGCTCAATCACGCACCCATCGGCAAGAGAGGTCACTCCCAACACCAGCACCCACGCGATTCCAAGCCGGCTCCAGCAGAAACGAAATGGCAAGACAGAACTCGCACAGCGCCAAATTCAATAGCAGGATGTGCATGTGCCGTCGATACCACTTGGTTCTTAGATATGCTGCAATGATCACGGCGCACATGGAGACGGAACCTGCCGACCCCAGCAAGAGTCCGCTTTGGATACCTGTCGCTTCAAAAAGCTCGTCGTGGAAACACAGCGCGCTGGCACCCAATGACACCGACACCACGAGCACACCGACGGACATAACCAGTTGACTCTTTTGAGCTTCCGCTGTTGGCGCCCTTAGCAATGCTGCGACGACGCGGACGCCCGGCTCCGCTGTCGGAGCCGACTGCAGCATCGGCGGAGGCACCACACCATCATTCTCTAAAACCTTACCGGCCGCAGTAGCTTCCCGCACTACGTTACTCTCTCCATTTCTTGATTGCATTTGACTTTGCTGCTGGATGAGCGAGGGCGGCCGCACCTCGTCGTCGTCCAAGCTCGCGTCCACAACTGCTGGGGCCATCAACACGTACGGCGACAGCGTGCGGCGCAACAGTGTGGCGGGCGCAATTGGTTGAAGGTGCAGGGATCAAAAGACGAAAGAGAGAACGAGGCTACAGGCAGCTACGAAGGCAACAGACTTGGTACTAGCAGGACTCGACGCCTTGAGCGCCCCTTCGGCAATCTGTGACGTGGCGCAGATACAGTGCTAAGTACGATGCGCACTTAGCAGCGTATCAAAACTTGTGGCTCACTTTTGTCTGGAGCTCTTGACCGCCATGGCGTCTCTGCTGCTGCGTCCGTCGCAGCTCCTGCTGCATTCTCAGCGCTCTCTGCGCGCCCCGCTACTGCGCAAGGTCCTGCTCTCATTCTCCACCGCTTTTCCCGCCTTTTCCGCTTTGAATCGCGTGGAAACTCGTCTCTCATGGAGTTATTGTAATATTTATTATATTTTATGCTGCAGACGGCTGCGTTCAGCTCTTCTGCAGGTCCAACTGGGGGATCCTCGGGTCTCACGTCGCTGCAGAAGGCGTCGCTGAGTCTTGCCGCCATGTTCGGCGGGGGATACGCCATCGGCTACTTCTTTGGCCCCTTCCCGTCGCTGGAAGAGCTCATGGGCACCAAGGTGGTTAGTGGAGCACCAGCCTACAAGGGAGAGGTGAGGTGGATGGTGGTGGTGGGCTGAAAGTGGCGCTGATGCTTTTTTTTTTACTTTTGGTTTTGGCAGTTGAACGTGACGGACAAGGTGTTCTTCGACATTGGCATCAACGACGACTACGTGGGCAAGATCGTGATCGGCCTGTACGGAGAAGTGCAGCCACGCACGGTGGAGAACTTCCGAGCTTTGTGCACGGGTGAGAAGGGAGAGTCTCGTGCGGGTCCGCCGCTGTGGTACAAGGGCTCAGGCTTCCACCGCATCATCCCTGGCTTCATGTACGCTTTTGGATGTATGGTGTTGCTGTTTGCTGATGGGGCTGATTGGGTACTTTATTTACAGGATCCAGGGTGGAGACTTTACGCAGCACAATGGACGTGGTGGAGAGTCGATCTACGGTCGTCGCTTTGATGACGAGGACCTGTCCGTGCCGCACGGAGGTCCCGGAACGTTGAGCATGGCGAACGCTGGCCCGAACACGAACGGTAGTCAGTTCTTCATCTGTACGGGTGACACGCCGTGGCTCGACGGCAAGCATGCGGTCTTTGGTCGTGTGCTGGAGGGTATGGACGTCGTAGACATCATCTCGAGCTGCGGACGACGCTCTGGCAATCCCAAGGCCAGCGTTAAGATCATCAACTGCGGTATTCTCGACGCGGATGCGGGGTCAGACCAAGGTGGTGCTGCGGAGAAGCCGAAGCGTTTGACCCGTGAGGAAATGCAGGATCGTTTGGAATCGCTGCGCGAGGTCGAGGGTAACTTTTTGGCGCAAAAGGATCAGATAGACCCCACCATGTATAAGCAAATGATGGCAGAGATCGAGCACGAGAAGCTTCGCGTCAAGAAGGAGCTGAAGAAGCCGCAATTGCAGGAATAAATGGCGCAAGGAAAAGTGGCCAGACTGACTAAGGAGGCTGCGATCAATGATCACGCTGCGTTATTTTATGATTATGGCGGATATGCGGTAGGTAGTAGCGTGGTCATTTCAAAGCCTTCTGTTATCCCAGCACAAATCTACGATAGAGCTTCGACACGAGAACTGCAGAACTCCTGTATCGAGCACTTGAATTGCAGTTCCCAACAGCTAATCTTGCCTCTGACTCTTTGGAAATTAAAGTCCTCACCGAGACACGACACAGACGGTCAGCTAGCTTGCGCTGTGTAGTGACCTGCGATCACTTTCCATTTTGGCTATCGACCGACACTTCCGACGCTCAAAAATCTCCATGGTTTCTTCGTTCGTGTCAACACTCGCCGTAGCCTCGACTCTATCGAGTATGGCGCTGCTGGCACCCACCGCCGACGCTCACCAGATTGTGCTGCTGCCGGAACCCCAATGGACGACCGACGACAAGGACACCAAGTACAACCCGCTGGCTTTCCTCGAAAACGAAGGCTTCGCGACCCAGGAGGACTTCACTGCCTGGCGTACCGAGAACGGCTACAAGTCGCTGCGTGACTTCATGGACAACGCCAAGTACAGTGTGACCAACGGCGCCGACTTCTCTTGCGGCTTTACCGACCCCAAGGGAACCCCGCAGCCCATTCCGGCCGACAACGCGATGCGTTCCACGGGATACACGCACGACGGTCCGTGCGAGGTGTGGCTCGACGACACGATGGTGCTCGACGGCGAGAACTGCCACGAGAAGTTCCCTGGCAAGGACTACACCGTCGACTACTCGTCCTGCAAGGGCACGTGCACGCTTCGTTGGTACTGGATGGGTGTCCGATTCCTGAAGGAAACCTACTCGTGGCAAGTGTACAAGGAGTGCATCCCGCTGACGGGTGGATCGGGAACTTCGGAATCAGCGCCGGCAACTGACGCTCCGTCGACTGAAGGCTCAAGCACGGGCTCGCCGGCCACGGATCCGCCTGAGCGCAACCTGCGTAACTAAGCCGATCGCAATGGAATGATACATGTAGCACATGATCCTGCTTCAAGAACCGATGTCCACAGGTCTGGATAAATGTGTCCAAGTAAGCGTTTCGAGGATCATATCAAGTTGTGGGTTGTATAAGGGCCGTTATCGTGCAGTCTAGGGCTCCTACAATTCCCGAAAAGTACACGATCTCTGACAAGTCAAACCATTTTTCGCGTACTTACACTTGACGTACATTGACACTGAGTCACGGTGCTACAACAATCGCCGTGATGAAATCCCAGGCATGGACTGCACCATCGACTACTCGTCATGCTGTGGTGGACTGTGCGCTGCACACTGATGGTGAATCATATCCCGTGGCAAGTCTACAAGGCCCGTATCCCGCTGATGTCGGAATCGGAGTAGATAACGCAGCTTAACTCGCCAAGCTCAGTCGATGCAACTACGAGCTAGCCAGCTTGGATGACAGAAGTGGCCTCCAGGCTTGAGTGCATGACAGAATAAATGGATTAGTTGTGGGTCGAGGATTGAGCTGACATCCCAAGCACAGTTGTGATTTTGTGGCTTGTTACCTATTGGCACAAACCGATTCTATTCCTCATAAATACATGTTGCGGCTCCGGCTCGTCGTCGACGATGGTATTCGCGCTAACCTTACTCACACGATATAAAGTCGCTCGGAGTGCTGATCCGAGATACTAAAATCAGAGCTGGATGCTGACTGCAACATTGCGACCGAATCGAAAGTACCTCTCTCCTCACGGATAGGCGCTGCCTCCCCTGTGGACGTAAACCTACTGCTTGGAGCACCAATGGTGACGCGGTTGCTGCAATCGATATCGCCATCCTCTTCAGGCTCGCAGCTTCCGAAACTCAGCTCAGTTTCGAAGCTTTCAATACTTTCTCCGCTGAGGTAGCTGTCCAAACTACCTTGGACATTACTTCTGCCATCTAAGGCCACCACGGAATCCGTCGCGGACATTTTTGTAGACGCCACAGACCCGCGGATAAATCGAACACTGCAGGGCCCCATTTGACCACGTTTGATAGGATCATAGTGCCAGAAGAGCGCGTCCGTGCGCTCGAACAGTAGATTTCCCAGGTAGTTGTCACCTACAAGGCACCACACTGCAAAACCGAAATATCACATAAGCCAAGAGAGGAAAAGAAATACCACAACACGTGTCACAAACGTACTTGCTTGCTCGATACCCCCGTCATGCTGTAAATTGATCTCGACGTAGCCCGTCAGATAGTGACAAGGATTCCAGACGAAAAGCAACAGGTTGTAGATGCTGCGCTTGGCTGTCATGCTGTGAAAAATGCTGCCATTCACATTGTGGTCTGTATTGACGAGCGTGACGAGCGAGTTGGTCGTGAGTACGCCTACCACCGTTCCGCTTACTCGGTCACGGGCGGGAAAAGGAATGTGACCACTGACGATTCGGTCATCTTTTCGCGGCGGCTTGCTCACTTGCTGAGGCAGCAAGTCTGTTAAATTGACAAGCGTCCACGACGCTGCCTGTACGACCGCTGCCACCGCCTTTTGATCTGGTAGTTGGTAAAGTACAAAATCACCAATACACATGTCAGACTGAGGTAAAAAAATCGCCAACTTTCACGCTAAACCTACCGTCAAAATCCAACGGCGACGTCCACAGGCAGCGCTGTCGAATGGCCAACCGATACAAGAACGGGTTACATCCGAATAAATACTTCAGCATCGGCGCGATCACCACCGCAGACGGGAATTTGAGTGCAAACTTGGCAAACCCCTGTCTATCCATGGTCCCTAGCACGGCACAGACGGTATCTCTCCAGCTCCACTTGGGCCACTGACTGCAGCTCTGCATTAAGGTCAAATTGTCTCTCACCAGCAGAATCTTCAGCGATACAATTGCATATATCAAGCTGAAGATGAAAATGGTCGGGAAGAGCACGAGCCAGTAGAGCAGTACGATGAGGTGACAGGGCAACGCCAGGAGACCCAACACCACCGACAAGATCTGGAAGCCTACGCCTCTCTCAATACTCTTGGTGGGTCTTTTTAGAGCAGTAGCCATGTAGATCTTAAGTACCGATAGCCCCGGCAGTGCAGAGACCCCAACAGCTACGTAGGCAGACGCGGCCACTGGCAGCAGCAAAAACAGCACGAACCCCGTGTACAGGTCCACAAACTCGACTCGGTCGACTCGGTCGGTGTCGTCCAACTCCTGGTGATTGGCCAGCCACGTGGCGCGTGTGGCTTTGGTCTTGGGCAGCGAATCTTGCAGCAATTTGGCCATGGACGCGTCCGAGCGTGACACAAAGTCCCCCCAGGGACCCCCGACCGACGCCGCGGGTGCGTTGGCAGCCGACGACATGGCCGAAGTGCCCGAGATGGAAAACGGAGACGAAGAAGCCCGAGGTAACGGACTGCAGCGACGTGGGGACGCCTGTGCACTGCTCATGGCTGATCGAGAAGTGAGCCATGTACGAAGCGACACGCCCAAATTTCGATGATATTCGCCCGACTCTGCGCTGAATTTGTGATCGGAATTCGATCGAGCACAAAACCTTCAAAAGTGCGCCGAACTAAGCTCACTTCAGCTGGATCTGGTGTCACTGCGAATGAAGCACTTACAACTGGAAGAGTTGTAGCAGCTCTTTCAGTGTTGCTGGTTGTCCAGTTGCTCTCGTGCTGCAGGCCTAGTTGGCAGTGAGTTCATGGTGCTGAAAGAGAACTGCAACTCGCTAGGTCTGTGTTGATCGTATTGCGTTTGGAAGGGCGGACTGATCTTAGCTTGTCTTGCCTAGGCGGCCCCACTAGAGAGCTTCAATCTACATGTAACTACTCGAAATCTGGCCGCAAGAAGGGCACGTACGTGGTCGCTCTCTCCAGCTCTTCAGCTTGCGTCGTCTTAACCCGTGCAGCACCGCCGTCCCCCCCCCCCCGTCGGCTTTGCAGCAGGAGGTCGCCTCAGAGCAGTGCTGCATCGGACACTCGCTCTGGCTGATACCCGCCAGGAGATGTGATGGATTCGCGCTCCATACTGGCAGCATTGCTGCAGTCACTGCGCAGGACGTTGTGACGGGCTCAAGCAACTATGCACGAACTCACTTCAATTCAACCTGCAGATTTCACAGACCCTACATATTACGATATTCTCTGTTTCTGTTCATTTGTATATCTGCATACTATACGTGATTTGTTTTATTGCTAAGACTGATTTCCTGCAAACTACCACATATTTGATCTATGTGGCATTCCCCGCCCCTTCATTTGGAATCTTAGTCTGTGCATCGAAGCCGCCGGCGACACGCCGCGAAATAACCTGACAAATTAAATCGATCTAGACAAGCTCGCGTACAATAAATTCACAATTATACAATACATGAGATACGATTTTGTATGCTATACCGTCTCATACTAACCTGGACAAACACTCTGATAGAACAATAGCAAGGCTACAACAACTCGCATCATCTATTCCTTCAGGAACGTTAAGTTTGACATGCAAAGGGCACCGCATTTCATTGGGCCCACCACCGTCCCAATCGAGCCCCCACTTGCTGCTGCATCAACCGCCCAGCGCGGTGCCATGGCAATGGTAATGACAAGTTGATTGACAGCTCACTTTCCATTTGGCACCGCCCGGCACACCTGCTTTTCGCCAATCGCACCATGTCGTGGATCAACAAGGCTCTGGGCTGCAGCGCAGGCCCGAGCGACCGCTTCGCGCCGCCGAAACGCACGTGGCTGCAGCGCGCGCAGGACGTGGCGCCCATCTTCCGCTGGCTGCCTCGGTACGACGTGCAGAAGGACCTCAAGTTCGACGTGGTGGCCGGCATCACCGTGGCCATGATGCTCATCCCGCAGGAGGTGTCGCTGTCCACCATCATGAACGTGCCGGCCCACCACGGCCTGTACACGGCCGCCACGGCGCCACTGGTCTACGCCATCTTCGGCTCCAGCACGGTGCTGTCCGTGGCCAGCGGCTCCGAGGTGTCGCTGCTCGTGGGCACCATCCTCGAGGACATTGAGGACCAGGACGAGCGCGTGGCCACGGGCGTCTTGATGGCCTTCCTCAGCGGCTGCATCCTGCTGCTCGTCCGCCTACTCAACTTGAGCCAATTGGCCGACTTCTTCTCGCGCCCCGTCATGGGCGGCTTCATCTCGGCCGGTGGGTTGCTCATCATGCTCTCGCAGTTCTCCAACGCCCTGGGCATCAAGTTCGCGTCGCAGGACTACCCGCCGCAGACCGTGTACCAGATCTTCAAGCATCTTGGCAGCACCAACTTGACGGCCTTCGCGGTCACCGCCATCTCGATCGTGTACCTGTTCGCAGTCAAAGTCATCAAGAAGCACTACTTCCCGTCCCCTGTGCTCATGCAGCTCTTCGAGTCGCCGTCCAAAAAGAAGGACGACGAGACGGAGCGGATCCTCACGCCCGTGCAGACCACCGGAGCTCACACTGTCCACAGCCACGGCTTCTCGCTCTCGGACGAGCAGTACGTGAGTATGGAGAACGCCTACGCTCGTCACTCAGCGGCGGGAAGAGTTTCGGACGTCGGTGACAAGCGGCCGCAGGACCAACCCAAACAGAGGTCCAAGGCCATGCTGATTGCCATCTTCCTCGCGCGCACCATGTGCGACCTGGGGCCATTGGTTGTGTGTATATTCGGCGGCATTGTCGGATACTTGCTGGGCTCATCGCACCTAAAGCTCACGGGCGAGATCCCCGGTGGGTTCCCGGACCCGAAGGTGCCCTGGTACGGATTCACGTCGCACCTCATCGCAGGTGACCAATTCGGCAACATCTTGTACCACGCACTCACTGTGGTGGTCGTGGTCTTCCTGTCGAGTATCGCTATGGCCAAGCGCCTGGCTATCCAGCGAGGTGAAGACATCAACACGGACCAGGAGCTCACGGGGCTGGGCGTTGCCAGCATCGTGGCTGGGTTCTTCCAGGCCATGCCTCCTACCGGCGGGATGTCGCGCACTGCTGTCAACCTGCTGAACGCCCACACGCAGCTCGCCTCCATCTTCACGTGCCTCATCGTCATCCTCTCGCTCTACACACTCACCAGTGCGCTGTACTACCTGCCAAGCGCTACACTGGCGTCGATCATCATCGTGGCCGGCTACTCGTTGGTGGAGTTCAAGGAGGCCAAGTGGCTCTACCGCGTCAAGCGCGACGAGTTCTGTGTGTGGACGCTGTCCTTCATCCTTACACTCGGTCTTGGAGTGCTGGACGGCTTGATCGCCTCTATTGTGTGCTCAATTCTGGCTCTGATGTGGAAGACCAAGGTGTCGCCCGTGTCCTTCTTGGGTGAGCTGGACAATGGCAGTCTAGTGGATCGCGAGGTATTCCCGGAGGCAAACGACCTGAAAGATATCGTTGTCGTTCGTGTGGAGAGCTCGCTCTACTTCGCCAACTGCGAGCGTGTGGCTCTGGCCGTGGAGTACGAACTGGTTCGTCTGAAATCGCTGGGCATTCATCCGCGCGGAGTTTTGGTGGACGCGCGAAACATGAACGACATGGACGCTACTACGATCCAAGTGATGTCGGACACCCAGGAGAAGTTGGCGGTGCGCAAGATCCGCTTCGGCATCGCGAACGCCAAGAGCCGGGTGCACGACTTGTTGGCGGCTACGAACCTCATCAAGCGTATTATTGCTGGCAACCCGTCCATCCCGTTGGAGGAGGCCGTGCAGCTCCTTCGCGAGCAGCCGGCGGCGGACAGCAAGATGCGTTCTTCAGACATTACCGTCTAAGCGACAACACGAGCCTTCCGAGAGGCAACCGGACAGCAAACGCACCAGCCAAGCTTCTGCTCCGTGTTTTGTCCCCCTCCTATCATATACGGTACCGGTATTAGTTTTAGGCAAAGTTAAAGTGTTTCGTACTCGAGGATGTTAGGGTGGGGCAATGGCGCACGATTTTTCATGCTCCATTGCCCACGCCGGCACGGTTCGTCTGCTCTCAGAAATTATCACTTGTAGAAACGATACAGCTTGTTTGTCGAGAACGCGCTTTGTCGTCAGCCGACACTATCGACCAGTCCTTTGCTTGGTACAGAGGTCCCTCATCGAATCGATTTCGGATCTGTACTTGCTTGTTTTGCCTCAATGATAAAAAAATACATGTGTACGTGTACCACGATATCGAAACAACGAGGTGCGCTTGTTGAGAGGGACCTCTGTATCCTACATGCATGGCGTCTTGACTCATGCTAACAATCTTGCTGCGGGGAATTGTTGAGGCCAGCTCGATCGCGGACAGCGAGAAAGCATCTGTTAAACCAACCGTGTTGATGTGCTTAAAAGTCACAAATCCATCGCATAGCACAATGCTGCATCGACCCACCAGCCGCTCCGGCAACCCCCCAGCCTTTGCAGTGAGGGCATGTACGGCGAGAGAGTAAGGAAGTCATTTATTAACCTTCGTCATTCGTTTAGACGCTTCTGTAATGCTACGGCGAAAGAGCACAAACCGTTCCTTTTCGTCAGGAGCACGCTGCTGGGTTGGGTCCTGCTGACGCCACGAGGAAAGCCAAAAGACGAGCGTAATACATGTACTGTTTCTTGCCGTTGTTCCTACACCTTGACTCAAGGTCCTGAGGGCGAGATGCAACGCGATGTGTAGCAACAACACAACGCACCCCCTTTCGCGTCCGTATGTAGGGCAAACTGGATGAAGGACTTTCAATTCCTTTTTTTTTTTTTCATTTCCCGACATACGGTAACGCGAAACGTTATCGTCAAACCTAAAGTCTATTCGAATGGACCCTGTGCGGACCCGCGTCCGGTATTCACGATTACTGGATTGGTACACACGAAAACCGCGTCGAGCGTTGCTTTTTCATGGCAACCCGCCCCGTAGCATCAATTACCAAACGCCGTACTTGAAGTACAAGGTTCGGCTTCGGTGGTCCACGGAAGCACGTTTCGCAGTGCTCGCTGCGACTACAACACCCATACAGATGGTGCCTATCGAAAGTAGTGATTCCGACGTCCGATCCCATTTCGTATCAATGGAGAAACGAGGTCACCGGAGTTCCTGTTGGTCGTACACCAACAGAAGCTCGGTACCGGTATGAGTGAGTGCTAGTCACCACTTTGCTTTTCACCGCCTGTCCAACAAGTGCCTATCTCAACGTCTCGATGGTTTCTTCGTTCGTGTCAACACTCGCCGTAGCCTCGACCCTGTCGAGTATGGCGCTGCTGGCGCCCACTGCCGACGCTCACCAGATTGTGCTGCTGCCGGAACCCCAATGGACGACCGACGACAAGGACACCAAGTACAACCCGCTGGCTTTCCTCGAAAACGAAGGCTTCGCGACCCAGGAGGACTTCGCGTCGTGGCGCGACGAAAACGGCTACAAGTCGCTGCGTGACTTCATGGACAACGCCAAGTACAATGTGGCCGACGGCGCCGACTTCTCTTGCGGCTTTACCGACCCCAAGGGAACCCCGCAGCCCATTCCGGCTGGTAACGCGATGCGTTCCACGGGATACACGCACGACGGCCCGTGCGAGGTGTGGCTTGACGACACGATGGTGCTCGACGGCGAGAACTGTCACGAGAAGTTCCCTGGCAAGGACTACACCGTCGACTACTCGTCCTGCAAGGGCACGTGCACGCTTCGCTGGTACTGGCTGGGCATCCGTTTCCTCAAGAACGACTACTCGTGGCAAGTGTACAAGGAGTGCATCCCGCTGACGGGAGGAGCTCGGCGCGCCCTGCGGGACTGAGTGAAAACTCGTCCGGGCTACCACTTGCTGTAGCCGTATTTTTGATGTTTGCCATAGATTTTGATTCTTGTTGGGCTAAAGTGGATGTTTGGTGAAACCTAGCAAGACAAAATGAAGAACGTTTGATGTGTTGAATCATTACGATGTGTGTTTCCAGTGCTCCACTCCGATCGCAGTCAATCGGTGAGCCATTCAGTGGAATTGAAAGCTCTGGTCTTGAGCTTCGACGTCGTTAGTTGGATTTTTTTGCAAACACAATGGGTCAGCATCGTTCACACGTACCGAACCAACTCCAGACACGCTGTGTTTTCATTCAGATCCGAGTGTTGAGAGATTCAGACTTGTCTATTACGCCATTATCAGTGGTTGCAGGATGTCTGGTATGTCTTGAGCCTGGTTAGCAACGCCGGTTCCTCGTGTGAGTCCGGTGGTTGTACGGGGCGTGCCGCCTTTCGCGGCTTCTCTCTTGGTGTCCTAGCTAGATGCTGCTGCATCAATAGCAGCCGTGTTCCTTGGATCTTCGTATCTGCTCTTCGACGTTCCCGTTTTGCGATCGCTCGAATTTGCCTCATGCTGGATTCCCAAAATGTCCTAACACTACCATCGATGGTTACCTCCTCACCCTTGAATACGACTTGGTTGCGTTGGATCCATAGCGTTGTAATGCATACGCTGCACAACACTCGCCATAGTCGGTTCCAGACCCCCTCATATTGGTCTGCTGCATCCGGGTTGATCTTCTGGATCGCTGTCCGGATCACCGTTGATACTGGGGGTGCTTTCCTACTGGCACAGCTTGCTTGGAAGCTGTTTAAGCTGGTGTTTGTCCACTGTTCCGCAGTCCAATGGCTTATAAGCTTCTGCCAGCAAGCTTGAGCGCATGGACACTCCCAGAAGATATGCTCCATGGTTTCCTTGGAGTTCCGGCAGCACGGCAGCTTCCTGCAACTGTTGTCGTGTTCTCGTCCTTCATAGTACAAATTGAGTTGTCTCAACGCCACTCTGTACGTCGTCCATACCTGATACTCAGTTAGCTCTTGACGGTGAGCCCATAATTGCTTGGGAAGTTGCGTCAATGCTGCTGCTTGCCATGCGCTGGCCCCAGCTGTCTCCTGTAGTTGAGAAATAGCTCTGTCGAGGCCCTTTTCGGCGTTCCGATATCTCCTATACGGTTGTTTCAGGAGTGCCTTCAGTACATGCTGATTTGCGATGGAGTCCGGCACTTCCCATGGGAATCTGTGCAGAGCCGGATGGGCGAAGAAGACTATGCCCCCCTTCTCCTGTCGCTTCCGCAGTAATTGACAGTCCTCGCTGGTTGCGTCGGTGTCTGCGTTGTCGCTGGCGATACTCCAGTGAATCCCGTCGCTTTGCTGGGTCAATGCAATCACCTCTTCCTTCCTGGTGTCTGCCCTGCTCTGATGCCCCTCGATCCTGCCGGCTTTCGCGCTTGTCCATATGTAAGCTTCTCTTAACTTCGGCAGATGCCGAAAGCGCTGCTCCGTTCCTACTTTCAATTCTTCCCCGATCTCTATTCTCGGTGAACTCATCAGGATTGCTATGCCCCACTGCCGGAGCTTGGGCTGCGAGTGGTGCTTCGGCCCCTTGGGTGGGATCTCCATGACATACGTCCTTTCGCCTATTCTTTGGATATGGAGGTCTCCTAGCGTACATGGCCGGATTCTGTTGAACTTCTGCGGGTTGAGTGTTTTGCCTTGTTGGTCCCTGATCCACGGGTTATCAGCCCATTGGTAGACCGGCCAGAAGGCAGTCTCAACCTTTGTCTGTTGCATGACTCGTTGCGTAAGCCTTCTTATTCAGATCCGAGTGTTGATGTCACTGACCATCCTAGAGTTTGTTACGCGGACCTCACTAAAGTTGCCTCCATGAAGCCAGACTCCTACAATGTTGAAGTGACTCGCACATTGACGAAACTTTCAAGGAATTAGCGATTAGAAGAAATTGCACGTTGTGAACAGATCCAGCTTTTAGCAGGTTGGACACCGGAATCATTTACGCTGACACCTTTTTTCTAATCACCACTTACGGTAGCGTTCGAAGGCTCCACCATTTTGCGAGAGCTGGCCAAACTCCGGGTTAACCGTCATTGGACTTCATTCCGAACAGTGCATCCCAGGTGCTAACGGTGGACTCACAGTACCGATGGGGGTAGCTGCTTTCGGCTTGATTGGACCTGGCCGTCTCACTCAACGAGTGCCACCATTGCAGTCAACAGCAACACCCGTGGCGACACCGCGCTAATGAAGGCCGCTGCATTCAGATTGATTGAATCTGTCCGGAAAGAGGTGCTTCGTACGTAAATGCCACGAACAAGGACGGCAATGCAGCACCCGATGAGGGCTTCAAAACACGGTGAGATGACTATCATCAAGTATCTTACTAAGCTTTGTGCCGTAGACGTGAAGGCCACGAACAGTAAAGGATACGCGGCCCTCTGCTGGCCGCCGATTTCGGCAAAATTGAAGCCGTCCGGTACCTTGTTGGTAAATGTGGCGCAGATGCCAATGTTCAGAATGAAATCGGAGACACAGCACTGATGATGGCCGTTGTACACGGAAACGCTAACCTCGTGCGATATCTTGTACGCGAATGTGGCGCGGGCGTCAATGTCAAGAACAAATACGGAACTACAGCGATTCACCTTGCAGCCGATCGTGGATATCACGCCATTCGTCGTAGCTTCACTCCATTTCTTCTACCAACTTCTCAATTGCAAACCAGCGATACAAAAACAGTTGCTGGGAATGGTGTTCTGCCTTTCAAAGGTTTGGCAAGCTGCTCCATCCCTCCTTCCGAAATCAAGCTAGTTGTTTTCCCTCAGCCTGATAATATTGAGGGCGATTTCCACGCCAAGTGGCTCGATGCCGATGTGGTTATAAAATTATTCATTCCAGACCCATCTCACTCGGCATGCGAGGATGAAGTGCATCTGTGGCAGAAATTGCGGCACCCCAACGTGATCGAGATGTACGACGCGTGCGAGGCTGACCTGCTGGTGAAGTTCTTTGTGTGCGAATACGCTACGGATCTCTGATTGAACACGTCGCGTCAGCTCCAAAGGAAAAGCCGACGGATTGGAAATACCTGTACGAGGCAACGTTAAGGGTCGAATATCTTCACCAGCGGGGGAATGAGAATGGTTCATCCCCTCGTACGAATTGATCGTTGACGAGTGGAGCTGTCTGGGTGAAGGTGGGTGCTTGCAAGCGCGAACCGAGCCAACTGGTTGGATTCGAAAGTGTTTAGAAACAATTGCAGCAGCGCAAAGATTGGTTACTCGGCTGCAAGACAACTTGAAAGGAGACGAATTTTGCGGTGCTGTTCTTGTATAGATCCCTGTGAAATCGCTTCAAGCAGACACACGACCAGATCGACGGCAATTTCAAGTGCCGTGTAGCATTCTGCACGTTACTTGTAGATGCTTATGTGTCCACTTTGAACTTGTGAGGAATGGAAGTAGCCTACATTTCCCTAACTGAGACAGCAATTCGGTGTCACTCATTGCGTCGGCGTTTGGATAAACTCAAGGATGGATATTTTCTAACATTAAGCCTGAATGAGCAGAAAACAGCATCGCAACGGAGCCGTCTAGACCCAGTGTCGGCTAATTCTTGGGGTTCTACGAATCTCTCGACAGCTGGAGGCTTATTCTCATCGGTCATTAAGCATTTTGCTGGTCATGTGTTGCTCTCTCGTCCGTCCCGCAGGATTGTTCTAGTGCCGTATGTGATCGCATTCTTGTGTACATGGACTTTATTAGGAGTAGTAGATGGTGAGCAAAATCCGTGACGAACTGTTAGTACTACGCATACATCGGCGCGCCATCAATACATTGTCAGCATTTCTCCGAAATCTTACTTCCAGCCGCCGACACAATGACGCTTGCAATGTACCACACTACAGCCAACCACAACGCAATTCACCGCCACGGACACACCACTACCAGCAGCAGCAGCAGCAGCAGCAGCAGCACCACCACCACCACCACCACCATCACCATCACCACCGGGGCCTTTGACGGATAACCGATCTCGACACCATGAAGCTCTCCACGCTTGCCACCACTGCGGCAGTGATCGCTGTCGCCAGCGTCGTCGCCGCCGAGCAGCAACCTTCTTTGCGCGCACTGGCAGCACCGGCTGAGGCGGCTCCGGCAGTGGCCAAGGACGCGTCCGCTCCTACTGACAAGAACAAGGAGCATTTCGGTTGGGGTGGTCCGTGGGGAGGCATGGGCTGGGGCGGGGGCTGGGGCGGTGGTCTCGGAGGTGGCCTCGGAGGTTGGGGTGGCCTTGGTGGCTGGGGCGGGGGCGGGGGACTCGGCTGGGGGTGGTGATTCTCAAAACGAACGTCCTGCCGTAGTCTAGAGCACACGAAAGACGTCTCGCAACTCTCTTTTCACTCCACGACGTATCCCAGCTAACACTTGATAAACACGGCGATTCACTGCTTCTTTCATGAGATTGTGCACTCCACAGCGACTGGTTGATCGGGTACTCGTACCGTTTTCGTGAATGGTCGAGTCCTCGAACACTTCCGTAGCGGTGACATGAGTCTGCTAACACTTGATCTCTTCACAACACGCAAAACTTCGCGTAGTCGCTAAAACGATGGGCAACGGCCTAGTATGATGGATACGTTTCGAAGTACTCCGCGTTGGGCTCGACTGGGGTAGGGTAACTCCAGTAAGTTTACAAAAGCGATTTTCCAACTTCCTGCAGAACCGTAGGTTCGTTTCGTTTTTCAGTGAGGTACATTGATGTCACTTAGTTGTGCTAACGACTTCCTATGTCCGTTCTAACCATCGCCCCTATGTCGGTAGTTAGCCGTCTCCAGGTCCTAGCTTACGCTTCCCCGTTACGTGCCGGTGTCCTTACTGACTGTCGGCCACGACGTCCGCTTGCGCCGCGTTGTCCTCGTGTGTTTTCCATTGTATCATGTCTCCATCTAGGTGGCGGAGTACTTTCCTCCATTTCCCTGAATCGGTGCCCGTGTCAGCCGTGTACTGTTGTACGCTCGTTCTGCTTCGAGCGCTGTGTTTGTTAGCTCCATTGCCATACGGTTGGCTTCTTTGGCGTGGTGTAACCATTCTACTTCCCGAAGCCGATCCACGATGCGCCGACTCCTCCAGTAGACTTGTGTTAAATGCCGTGCCTTTGGGGGTTTGCGTTGCCGATGCTGTGCAATCAGCATCTTGTTCGTGCTCACCACCCATAGCGGCCAGTACCGCTTCTTCTCGCACGCCTTGAGTCCCATGAGGAGCCCTAAGTGTTCCGCTTCCGTGGTCGTCGGTGACGAGCTGGCGTATGACATGTGCCCGCTCCAGTTGGCCCCGCTCGATATGTCATTACAGCTGACAATGATCGCCCCGCAAGCTCCTGATCGTTTTGTTCCTGCCACCCGTCCGGCCACGTACAGTATGTACCTGGTTCCTCCCTCGGCGTGATCCACTGCTGGCAGTGTGTCCCCTCCCGAGTGAAGGGCTCTACCGACGATCTTCGCCGCCGTCGCTCCAACTACTAGTGATGGCGCTGCCCGTAAGTGTGCCTGGACAGTATTGTAACCCTCTCGCAGCCGCTTGTTAAGGAGTGCCACGTGGTGCCCTTCCGTGATGTTGTTCGACTCGTCAAAGTGGTTGACCCGCCACCGCCAAGCTGCGTGGAGATAGATGGCTACCCCAATGCGCCAGCTGCTCTCAACGAGCAAAGTCACCTCCTCCGCAATCTGAGGGCGAAAGTCCATCACTTCCCGTTGTACTGTAGCCATGCTGCCCCATACGCCTGCCGGTATTTTCGTAAGTTGCATCCCGAATACCTCCTGCTGCAGTCCGTCGTCTGTCAGTCCGAGTTGTCGCCATGGCTGGAGTAGGTGCCTCCGTAATTTTCGCGTCGCTGGGCATCCCCAGAAGACGTGTTCCAGATCCACGTCCAGCAAGTGTACACAGGATTAATGTGGGCAGCCGATCTTGTCGTGTCGCCTGTCAAACATCGAGAGTGCTCTGAGCTTGAGGCGCAGTAGTAGTTGTTCTCCCCACGGATTGAGGCCCACTACTCTCCGGATGCGTTTCCATTCGAGTAGTGCAAGCCCTTCCGCCAGTTGTGGGCTCCGTTCCTGCCATTTTTTGGTCCTGCCGTCGAGGTCTATAGCCCCTCGACGTCGTTTCGCCGCTGCCACGCGCTCTTTGTACTCACGGCGAGTCCGTGTCCACCTGCGGCGTCCCGCCCATAAGCACACGAGTCTGCTCAGTCTTGGATGTGGGTGAACCTCATGCACCTTCAGTTCCGGTCGCATTCTGGCCGTAAGTACTCTGCATAAGTCTGCCCCGCCGTGTATTGTCTGCACCCACGGTTCCTCAGTGATGGATGTGTGGAAGACCACTTCCACCGGGGAGTGGCCTCTGACCGTCACTATCACCGGGTGTTGGTCTGGGGTAGCAGTGAACTTGACTTCAGCAGGGTATATCTTCCGCGTCAGCAGGTCCATATAGTTAAAGAGCAGTGCTTTCGCAAATTTCTCGGCCTGCGCTCGGTTTTGCGGCGCACCATGCACTGCGTTGAACGTGAAACATCCCTGCCCTGTGGCCGTCCTATTCCAGGCAGCGATGTCCACTACCGTCGGGGTTCGCTCGCCTGTCAGTCCCATCTCCTCCGCCAGCGATCTGCGTTGCCCGTCACTCGAGATAATCTGTAGTGTCTGCACGTCCGCGTGTGCTAGCCACTCCATGTGCGGTCGGTCCGCATATTTTCCCGGAGGAAATTGTCTTGCAATCGCCATTGTCCGCAGCAGCTCCGTCGCGTCGACTCTCAGTGTGTGATTCTCCCACTCGATGGCGATACCACCCGCTTTGTAGGCGAGGCATACCTCAGCTCGTTTAGTCGCTAGCGCTGTCGCCGTCGGCTCCGGGAGTCCTGCCAGAGCGATCAACTTCCTACCTGTGAGCCAGATACTGGCGCTTCGTCGGACCCCTTGAGTTCCCGATGGCGTATATTCAGGTGTGATGTGCACCTTCGGTGCGAGTCCTGGCTTTCCAGTATGAAACAATACGTCGCCGACAATGTGTGCTTGGTTCGTCCCGACCGCCGCCCAGGTGCTGACCGCCACTGCCGCTAGCGCGTAGAGCTCCGATCGCAGATCCGGAACTGCGAGCCCTCCGTTGGTCCGCGGCAGTGCTGCCAGATCTGCGTTTAGCCATGCCCTCGTCCCCAAAACTTCATCTGCGAACTGCGCATGCCAGACATAGTTTCGTATCTTGGTGTCCATGAGCTGCACCTCTGATGTAGTCGGCCAGGCATGTCGTGCTACGTACAGGAGCTTCGGGATGATGACTGCAGCCGCAATCATGCTGCGTTGATCCACCGTCAACACCTTTTGACTTGCCATGTAACGGGGTTACCTGAAGAGTGCCCGTCACTCTTCCGGGTTGGGTATATGGTGTACCCAACACCACTGACACGTGGTGGTGGCCCACAGCCACCCATACATAAAACATATAGGATAAACTATAGTTGACTTAGGAATTGTATTGCAAGACGATCTCTAGGTAACTAACTATAAATATATTAGTCTATAAACTACGTTGTCTAAGTCAACCGTTCCCCAAGACCGGGAACTAGTGAACCGTCGTTCACTTGGAGTTTGTATACTCCTAGCACTTCCTCGAGCGCAAGGTGCTGTGTGACTCCCGTCACACTTGGTAGCACTTGTAGTCAATCCTCGCCTACGCGGGTAAGATTGGACTACCTGAATCCTCTGTAGTCTCAAGCATTGAGCCACCATGGATCGCAGTGAGTTTCCTCACTTGAACGACTCGCAGTTCGAGTCCGTTCGGAAGATGGCGGGCATCTTCGGGATGGATGCCCTCCAGAGCTTGGCGGCAGCAACACCTGCCGAGCAGCTCGAGCGCGTAAGCGCTTTCGACACGTACGAGCAAGGGCTAATCGCCCATGTACGTGGGAGCCTACAGGCCCCTGTGGCTGAACGAAAACCAGTTCAGCCCAAGCCTTTGAGGCTGAAGGTTAACCCCTACGAAGGGAAGGAAGGGGAAAACCTTCACTTCTGGGTCCGAGAGGTCGAGCTCGCTACGGACGCGGCTCTCGTCTCGGACGAGCGACTCCGCGTCGCTTTTGCTCTCTCTCACCTTAGTGGTCGAGCAAAGAGCTGGGCGTATACGCGTGAAGCGACAACGCCTGGATGCTTTGCATCCTGGGCTCAGCTGTGTGAACAGCTTCGAGCCGCCTTCCTCCCGGCGAACTATGAGTATCGCCAGCGCTCACGCTTCCTTGCGTGCAAGCAAGGGAGACGTGAGCTGCACGAGTACATCCAGGAGATGCGGGAGCTCACCGCATCTCTGGTGGGAAACCCACTCCATGAACACATCAAGGTGACGGTGTTCATGGACGGCCTGCGAGTAGGCCCAGCACGCACGCAGCTGTTTCGGGTGCAAGCAAGCACCCTGGAAGAAGCGATTCAAATCGCTCTTCAGGAGGAGTACAGCCATCGACAGGCTCGCACTCCTGCCACTGCGTGGCTTGGGGGCTCCACTCAGGGCGGGCCCCAAAGTAGAGGCCCCTTCAACGGTCCTGTGCCGATGGACCTGAGCCTTGCCGAACAGCACGACATTCGCTGTTTCGGCTGTGGCAAACTGGGGCACATGAAACGTGCGTGCCCCGCGGGAGGAACAACACGGCGGTTTCCTCCCAAGCCCTTTGGTCCTTGGGGTCGCTGGCAAAAGCCGCGACCCCGTAGCCAGGGGAACGCAGGGAACCAGTAGGGGCGGGGCGCCCTACTGGGGAAGATCTAAGTCTTCATGAGTGGTGCGCGGGTGGTGCGCACCATGAAGGCTTAGCCCCTGAGAGTCTCTGTACTCTCGAAGCGGAGAAGGGCAGCGGAGGGCTGCTTGTAGTACATGCAAGTGTACGGGGATACGATCATCCCATGAGAATCTTGATCGATTCTGGGGCGTCAAAGAACTTTGCACGCCGCCGGACGGTCGCTCGCAAGAGCGACCAGTTCACCGATGCTTTACGAGAAAGTAAAGGGAACGGGCATGTCCTAGTCAGACTGGCTGACGGGACTGTAGTGGAGGTGCCCAAGGTCTTTATGGACCTGTCCGTCAAGTTTGAGGACTTTAATTCCACTGAACGATTCCTCGTTCTTGATATGGACAAGTACGACTTGATCCTGGGCATGCCATGGCTTGAGAAGCATGAGCCCTGGATAGACTGGCGCGGCAAAGCCATCGGGGCTAGCCGGCCTGCTGCTACTGACAGAGCATTGGTGAGTCATGTTCCCACCTCTGTCAGCAGCCGGGCCTACCACCGGAGCCGAGTCGGAAATGACTCCGAAGAATTAGTTGCGGCAGGAGCCGCAACAGGTGTCATGACACCGTCCACCGCGGGCAACGGACCGCCACAGGCAATGCCGGTGGACAGGACGTCGAGTCCAGCGAGGGGAACTGCAATGCCAGCAGTACCCACCGCTCCTGACTATGGCACCGTACGGCCTTCGGCCTTATCGACGCCGGGGAAAGTCAACTCCCCAAGGGAAACGAGCCCACGTGAGACCAAGGAGGTCGAGACCGTGGCCAGGGTCGAGGTTGCTGGGAGCACCTCTGGTGTGGGTAACAATGTGCCACACGGAGTCGATGGAACTCCCGACTCCACCCTTGAGTCACCACCGGCTGTGGGTAACAAAGGACCATGCCGTGGTGGGCATCGACGACGTCGTCGCCGCCGTAAGCCGAGTCTGGTGAGACAGACTGGAGTCGCTACAAGCGACTCGGAGAGAGAGAACTCTCCTCAGGCACGGCCGGCCGAAGAATGCTATCACTTCTTCGACGGCGAGACCGGGTGTACGGTCAAGGTGGGCTCCACAACGTTGGCAGCCCTGCCTGAGGTGTCAGAGCTACTGAACCTCGAGGAAATGTCGATGGACGATTTCCTGGCACAACTGAAAGCCGAGGCAATCGCGGAGATGGTGCTCCTGAAGCCGGAGGCCTCTCCAGAAGAGCTGAGCTCCTCTTCCGTTATGGACAAGGATGTCCTGGACGAGCTTGGCAAGAAGCGCGCAACGCGCACGGGCTCTGCGATCCTCGAGAACCCCAAGGATCCAGTGTATCCTTTGGTGAAGGAGTTCTCGGACGTGGTGTCCAAGGACCCGCCGTCCCAACTCCCACCTGACCGAGGAGTTAGGCACGAGATTGATCTTGTGCCAGGCACAAAGTACTGTGTGACCAGGCAATGGCCACTGCCTCGCGAACAGTGCAAGGTCATTGATGCCTTCTTCGCCGCGAAGGCAAAGGCAGGCATGGTGCGTGAGTCGAAGTCTCCGCACTCGACGCCCACCTTCTGCGTTCGCAAGCCGAACGGGAAGTGGCGTCTGGTTCATGCTTATAACAAGCTGAACAGCGCAACGGTGCCCGCCCAGACACCCATTCCCCGCAAGGATGTGTTGTTGAACAACATGGCGGGCTGCGAGCTTTATAGCGCGCTGGATCTGGTGGATGGATACTACCAGATCCTGATGCGCGAGCGCGACATCCCGCTCACGGCGGTGAGCACCCCGAGCGGCATGCTCTGGGAGTGGCTAGTGATGCCACAGGGCCTATCAAATGCCCCAGCGACTTTCAATCGCTTGGTCACACAGTTGTTTAGACCCTTGCGTGCGTTCACGCAGACGTACTTTGACGATATCTTCGTCCATAGCCGTGCCGGGGAAGGCAAGACGGCTATCGAGGTGCATCTCGAGCACCTCCGTCGAGTGTTTATGGTCATGAGAGCAAACAAGCTCTATGCCAACATCGACAAGTGCGTCTTTGCGGCACAAGAGATCAAAGTTCTCGGCTGCTTCGTCAGCAGCGTCGGCGTTCGAGCCGACCCTGAGAAGGTCAAGGCCATTGCGGCCTGGCCCACACCACGATCCCAAAAGGATCTTCGCAAGTGGTTGGGTCTCGCCAACTACTTGCACAAGTATAGTGCGGGGTATGCCGGGCTGGCACGACCCCTGTCGGATCTCCTTAAGAAGGATGCCGACTGGCGCTGGGAGAGCCGTCATCAGGATGCATTCAACAGCATCAAGGCGAGCTTGCAGCGCGCGCCGGTCCTGGCTTTGCCGGACGAGACAAAACCGTTCAGCGTTGTCTGCGACGCCTCCGACTATGCCATCGGTTGCGCGCTGCTGCAACACGACGCGGACGGGCACGAGCGAGTCATCTCGTTCCAGTCCAGGCAGCTTAAAGCCGCCGAGAGGAACTACCCTGTCCATGACAAGGAGCTCCTCGCAATGAAGTATGCCCTTGTCAAGTTCCGGGTACACCTCCTGGGCTCTGAGCCCTTTGTGATCTATACAGACCACGCGTCCTTGCGGACGGCCACCAACTCTCCGCATCTGTCTCAGAGGATGGCCCGCTGGCTGTCATTCTTCGCGGAATATAACTTCCGCGTCGAATACAAGCCGGGCAAGCTGAACGTGCTTGCCGACGCGTTATCCCGTCGACCCGACTATGAGCTCGCGCACATTAGTCGGGTTACGACAGATCTGTACGATCGGATACGCCTGGCGTATCGAGATGATGAGAATCTCTCCCCCATCGTGCGGTTCCTCACCGCTGGCAAGGAGGCCAAGCATGCATGGCTAACGCCCCGCCATCGTGCCCGCCTCCATCGCTATGCGTGGGTCGATGGCCTCCTCCACTACCGCATGGATCCGGCCGATCCTCCGCGGATAGTCGTCCCCAACGACGAGGATCTGAAGTATGACATACTTCAGGAGGCGCATGATGTGCCTTCCAGCGGCCACCTTGGCCGCGAAAAGACCTTCTTGTCAGTCTCCCAGGTCTTCTGGTGGGCCCACATGTACAAGTGGGTCGCCACGTATGTAAGGACCTGCGAGACATGCCAGCGAGTGAAACCTGCTGGTCATGCCTCGGCTCCTTTGCAGAGCCTGCCAGTCCCGGAAGACTGCTGGAAGTCGATGAGTCTTGACTTCGTCTTCGGACTGCCGGCTGATGCCCAGGGCAACACCGGCGTCCTGGTGTTTGTCTGCCGCTTGAGCAAGATGGTACACCTTGCTCCGGTGGCTGACTCAGTCACCGGTGAACAGACTGCACGGCTGTTCCTGGATGGCGTCTTCCGCTATCATGGCCTCCCTGAGACTATTGTCTCTGACCGTGACCCACGGTTCACGTCTGCGTTTTGGAAAACGCTGTTCCAATTGCTTGGAACACGGCTGCTCATGTCCACGGCCGACCACCCGCAGACGGACGGCCAGACGGAGCGCGTCAATCGCGTCCTCGAAGACACTCTACGCAGTGTCTGTGCCGAATCTCCCGGCACATGGTCGGCCAGTTTGCCGATGGTTGAGTTTGCACTCAACAACGCGGTACACGCGTCCACGGGGTTCTCCCCGTTCTACCTCAACGGGCTCCGAAACCCCCTGGTGCCACTCACTCTCCGTGGTGACACCGCGGCTTCGGTCGTAAGTGGGGGAGAGGCTCGGAAAGCTCTTTCCTCCCAGGTGTCAGACGTGACACCGGCTTCCCTAAAGAAGCAGTTGTCGACTTTTGTCGACAACAGGCTTAATGTGATAAGCCGGGTGCGCGACACAATGGCCGCCGCCCAAGATAAACAAAAGGAGTACTCTGACCGACATGGAAGAGGAAACTTAAACGTGTTTAAAGTGGGCGAGTTAGTCCTACTCGACACTAGGAACCTACCACTAAACTCGGCCAGTTCCGTGCTCAGCAATAAGCTGAAGCACAGGTTTATCGGACCCTTTGAGGTCCTGAGCAGGCATGGCTCCGCCTACACGATCGACTTGCCTAAGTCGATGACGACCCACCCGACGTTTTATGTGGGTCGTCTGAAGCGCTACCACGACCCTCAGGCTTCTGATCCCCCGCAGGAAGCGAAAGGGGATTCTGAGGTGGCGAGTTCACCACCTCGAACCGAGCGCCCGCCTCCCGCTGTGGCGACCGCCACGCGGAAGCCGGCGCAGGGGACTGGTCGTAGGCGTAAGCCTGTGACCTCGAAGACGCCCCGCCGTACGGGTAGGAACCGTAGTACGGCTGGGAGTACGCATAGGACTGCGGCTCCCGATAGCCCGGATAGCTCGGCCGGTTCTGGATCTCAGAACGGAGGTGAGCCACCTCGTCGCGAAGACAGTCGACGTCGTACGACGACGCACGACGATCGACCCGGGAGTGGAGATCCCCACACTCCTGGCTCAGTCGGTCCACATCCCCACGAAGGAGGGGAAGAGACCCCGGCTTTCCCGACTGAGCGGCAGCCTGCCCACCAGGGCCGAGACCCAATGCGATCTCCAGAGTGTACACTCGATCACGGAGATCGTGGATCTCCTGCTGCTGAAGCAGCACGGACTGATCGGGAGATCGCGCCGACGATCTCGGAGCCTCACGCTGTGGCGGAGCCTCGTACGCATAGTCGAGCAAGGCCTCCGCCGGCCCTCCTCGACCGTAATGGGGAAACCCACTACCACGTGGAGCGTGTGCTCCGTGAGCGGCGCCGCCAAAGGAAGCGCCAGCTCTTGGTGAAGTGGCGAGGGTATCCCTCGTCACAGAACTCATGGGAGCCGATCGAGCGGCTCCAGGCTGACTGCCCGAAGGCTGTCGCGATCTGGGAACAGAAGCAGCGACAGCTTCGTAAGTAGTCCGCGGCTTCTTAGCCGACGGACGGGGTACGGTGGCAGACGCATGAACACCGTACCCGCGCTCATTTCGAGCGCCGGACTGAGCTCTACGCTCCAGTCCTTCCATCTCGGAGTACAGCTTCCGCTTACTCACGAGGTGGGCAAACCGAATCCGGAGGTCGCGCTGATCGAGGATTCGATGCAGCAGGCGATCCTCCTTGAGCTCATCGAGCTCCTGGGCGGAATGCCCACGCAGGCCAACCCACCGCCAGAACAGGTCTTCCGCTTGGGCCACGGTGTAAGTGTTCTCGGGTTGGACCCAAGGGTAACCCCACACCGGGTGGAGACCACCCCTGTTCTCACCCTTCTTGCGAAGGGTGGTGAACTCCTTGAGCGGCATCCGATGCGGAGCCAGGAGGACGCACCGAGCGGCCTCAATATCCTCGGTGAACAAGTCCACCTTTTGGATCAAGTCGCGCTCATACGCGTCTCGGGAGGTGGGGCCTCCAATGAGGCCACGAGGGGCGCCGAGCCTCTCAAGGAACAACGGAGAACCCGTGTTCTCATCGGGCGGGAAGTAGCCCCTGGGGTGCTTGGACTCCCTCTCTCCCGAAGCACCCCCGCCAGGAGTTGGTTGCGGCGCCGGAGGCGAGAGGCGCTGGCGCATCCGGGCCTCCTGGAGGCGTTCTTGCTGCTCGTCGAGCGCATTAGCGACCTCCTCCGGGACATGTACCTGTCCCTCTTCATCCTCCGAGTTTGACTCCGAGGAGTCAAACAGGGACTTGATAGCATCAAGCCCCCTAGTCCGGCCCTTGGGAGGGGACCGAGAAGCGATTCGCTTCTTCGACGCGGCCTCTTTGGCCTTGGCGTCACGGGCTCGCTGGAGACCCTCGCCGAGCGTCAAGCGCTTGGCTGGCGACGCTGCCTTAGCGTCGCCGTCCTTCTGGCCACCCGCGGCGCTGGCATTCGTGGACCCAGTGTCCGCAGGAGACTTGGGCACGTTGTCCCCATCTCCACTCAGGTCCCCATGGACCGAGGACACGTCCTCAGACGCGCCTTTGTGACTTGGCGCGTCACCTTCGTCGTGTGAGACTGCTCCAGGAGAGGAGCAGTGCTCAAGGTCGCTCGGCGACCCGGGACTGCGGTCCCGATGTACAAACCGAGGGTTTGGACGGTCGTCCGGTGGTACATCGGACGAACCACGGCGTCGCGAGCGCGTGCTCGCAGACGCGGATACGGACGCGTCGCCAGGCGAATAAATCGCCTGGGAAGCCGCATCAACGGCGTCCCCCAACGCGGAGGCCTTGCCGCGAGGCTTGGCCGATTTTGACTTCGCCCTCGCGGGCTTAGTCTTGGACGCTTTCGCGTCGCGAGGTGTCTTCCTCTGAGGCATCTTGCCAGGCCGACGTGGAGGCCAGGGAGCACGTTTGGGAATGCCCCAGCGCTCCGGAAGAGCGGAGAGCGCGAGCGGAAACGCTCGGCCTCTTGTCGATGGTTATCGACTGAACGAGGAAGTAAGAGAAACTTCCCGCTCGCCCCGATTGGTCGATAAGATCGAGTCTAAGTGGGGGAGGATGTAACGGGGTTACCTGAAGAGTGCCCGTCACTCTTCCGGGTTGGGTACATGGTGTACCCAACACCACTGACACGTGGTGGTGGCCCACAGCCACCCATACATAAAACATATAGGATAAACTATAGTTGACTTAGGAATTGTATTGCAAGACGATCTCTAGGTAACTAACTATAAATATATCAGTCTATAAACTACGTTGTCTAAGTCAACCGTTCTCCAAGACCGGGAACTAGTGAACCGTCGTTCACTTGGAGTTTGTATACTCCTAGCACTTCCTCGAGCGCAAGGTGCTGTGTGACTCCCGTCACATGCCAGAAGCAGCCGCGTGAGCAATTGTTGTCCAGCTAGTTCCCAGGATCGGCATGGTTTCACATTGCTTCCCACTTGGATGCCAAGATACCGACACGCCGTCGCTGCGCTCTGATACTTCAGTTCCTCTGGTAACTGCATGTGCGGCTGCGGCCCGTCCGCCCGCAGGGCAATCACCATTGTCTTGCTGGTGTTGATCTGCAGGCCCGAAGCGTTCCCAAACTCCGCTAAGACCCTCAGCAGCACTGGAACGTCTTCAGGGTGCTTCACGAAAGCCGCTGTGTCATCCGCGTAACCTGCGACGCGTAGTTCAATTTGTCCCGCCGCTGATTGTACATTGACCCCCCGTATACCGAGGAAACCATCCAGTTTGCGATATAATGGATCCAGTGCAAGTATGAACAGCATTGGTGCCAGTGGACATCCCTGGCGGATACCGCTAGTCACTCGAACGCTTCGCGAATTGAATCCATTCACCAGGAACTGCACTTGCGTTCCATCATGTAGTCGCTCTATCGCTTTCACAAACTTGGGGGGGGGGGGGGGGGGGTATCCTTTCCGGTAGAGCACCTCCAGCATGTACGCTCGGTCGAGTGAGTCATAGGCCTTTTTAAAGTCCAAGAGAATTGCAGTAGCGTCTTTTTGGCTAGGATCTGCGACCACCATGCGTTGTGCGGCCTTATAGAGGTCCAGCGTCTCATGGATGGTTCTGCCCGGGACAAATCCGTTTTGATTGGGGTGAATTTCATCCGGCAGCGTGATGCTCATTCGACTTGCCAGGACCCTGGTGAAGATCTTGTAGTCAGTGTTGAGTAATGCCAGCGGTCTGTAGTTCAGCGCATTGCGTTGCGAGCCGCCCTTCTTCAGGCAGAAGATGTCGGCTTCCAGGAAAGTATTTGGAAAGACCCCAGCGTCGTACCACAGATTGAGTAGTTGGACGAGTAGCAGGACCAGAAGATCTTCGTATTCGCGATACCACCCGTTGCCAAGGCGGTCGGGGCCCGCTGCCTTGCCAAGTTTGCATGCCCGTAGTGCCGTCCGCACCTCCGCCTCTGTAATGACCGCGGCAGCGGCCTGTTGCTCCACCGTCGGTTCTCCGTTGGGTGGAATCCACTCCAGCACTTTCTTGATATTCGCTTGGGTGGCTGCGGGCTGTTGAAAGATGGATTGCCAGCCGTCCGCCATGATTTCATGTTTCTCGTGCAAGTCCCTCGGTGGCGCCCCCGGCACCTCGTCCAGTTTGTGAATGATATTATCAGCAAATTTGGTCGAAACTCTGCTGAAAAGAGCCTTGGCCGTTTTCCCTGTCCAATGCGTGTTGTCACGGAACAGCCGGCGTTGCCCCAGATCAGCCCGGGACTTTTTGCACTCCGCGATGGCCCTGCGTAGACACGCCTCGCGCGTTGCGCCAGCCACTTCGTCAAGCGAAAGTGCGTCGAGCTCGTCTGTCACGGCTTCTACCGTTACTGGGCGCCCCAGTGTGGCCTCCAGCAAGCGTTGTTGCTGCCGTATCAGCCTTGCCAGCTTCTGCTTGGTGGAATTGCGGAGCGACTTCTTCCGCTCTCTCACGCAGAGTCGTGTTCGCCTCGCAACCTCCGCCTTGACTGCATCCCATCTTTTTGCAGCCTCCGCCGCCTCCCACCGTTGTTCCAGTCGTTGTTCTTTAAATTCCTCCAAGAGCTGCGTTATCACGGCGTTCACCGCCTTGAGCGCATAAGCCGGTGGTGGGTGAACCCTTGATGGTCGCCGAATCCTGATTGGGTCAATCGGCGATCTAACATGCAGTTTGGTGCCCTGGTGGTCCCCGTCCGCCCCGAGGTGGGCCAGGTTCCATCCTGCCGCCCAAGGCATTGTCGCCGCTGTGACGTACCACTTGTCGAGCCTGGAAGAGGGCCCGCCCTTCCCGGGGATCGTGTAGTGGTAAGTGTGCGTCGCCGCCTGATGTTTCAATAAGTCTGCTGGTTCCCACGTGTCCGGTCGTGCCAGTGCCACCGGGTCCAGCATTCCCCACGCCATCAATCTTCTCCGCAACGCAGGCGAGTCGTGGCCTCCAGCACCAGTCACATAGCTTCTGTCTGCAACTTCATCCAGAGTGCAGTTGAAGTCCCCCCCCATGAACACCAGCTCATCCTTCGGGAATTCAATAGTGCTGAGGCTGTCGAAGAACGTTTCCCGGGGCGCGAGCAGGTGTGGAGCATACACATTGCATATGATCGTTGGCTTTCCGTCGAATGTCCCCCTGACAGCGATGAAGTGTGATGACCAGTGCTGCGGCAGGTAGGGCATGACGTTCTTGAACGATCCGTAAGGGTCCACTAGCAGTGCAACCCCCCCCCCCCCCCCCCCCCCCCCCCCTTTTCGATCTGTCGAGGGCGCCCAAATGAGTGGACCTGTTGGTCCGGGTCGCTTCGGAATCCCCACCTTGCAGCGTAGTGCCCTTCATACCGCTGCACTTCGTCTGCCTCCACGTGCGTCTCTTGGATTGCCAGCACGTCGGTGCGTCCGTGTGCATCGTGTTCACCAAACGCTTGAAACCAATATATTCTCGCCGCCTCCGTTGCCCCCAAGCCATTGACATTTTGTGACGTAAGCCCAAACGTTTGGTCAGACTCCAGCAACCCGTGCTCTTTCCGGGTTCCTGCCGTGCGTCGTTGGCTCATTTTCTGTTTCTTCACTCGTTTTCGCTTGTCGTTCCGGAAGCGGGCGTGTGTGTCACTCCTCTTCTCCTCCTCCGTCAACATTCTGTAGTATGCCGGCATGCCAGTTTGTCTGCTATCCCCTGTCAGTTTGGCGCTCCTCATTCCTGGTATCGGCGGCCGCTCCGTCTTCTTCTTCACCTCCTTCCTCGCCTTCTCCTCCGTCTCTTCCTTCTCCCTCTGCTCCCCAGTTTCCTTTTGTCCGATGCCGTGTGTCGTCTGCGTCCACTCAGGCCTAATCTGTTTATGTGTCAACAGTGTATCCTGGCACGGAGGCCGTTCCGTCCCAGTTTTATTCTGCACCGCGGTGCCCTTAGTTCCGCTTTGCGGAGCATGTGTCTTCCGATTCGTCATCTTCCTGTTCCCCCCATGCCAGTCCTGTTGGCGCTAAAGTCGCCGCACTCCAGTCATTGTGGTCTATGACCCCATGGCAGAGCGTGCGTAGGAAAGGAAACTCGTCGTACCAGATTGCCCTCGCGCCGTCAGGGATTCTACCCATAATCGTCTTGTCCCAGTCTCCGATTGTGTACGGTAGGATGTGGAGGATCCTCCATTCTTCCTCAGTCATGCTTGACGGCTGCGCTCTGCAGTATGCCTCGGATACCTTTCGCTGTAGCCTCCCCCACCTGTCCGGTGACCTCGCAAGCGCTTGAGAAGATATCTCGTGTAGTGAGCTATCTTCACAGGCAGCAAGCCATTCGGCACAGAACTGCCTGACCTCTGCTGTGTTGTTGTCATCGTGTACGAGCCTCCTGAGCGCCCCGACTTGTTCCCGGTACACTTCGGCTGCGCCCCACTACTCACGCAGTTTTTCTGGCCACTGTTTCGCCTCTGACTCAGGGTACGGCAAGAACGCAAATAAGTGTCGGAGAGCTCTTGGCTGCTGGCAAAGCCAAGCGCTAACGTCACTGGGCTTGGAGCCCCGTCGTTTAGTGGGAGGAATACCAAGTGTGGGGCGATATAGCACACACCATTTTGCGAAAGCTTCCCTGTTGGCCGCTTCCACTAACGTAGCGAGTGGATCGTCAACGGTGTCCATTTGGGCCTCCTCTGTATGGCGAAGGATTCTAAAGTACGACATCATCATGACATCTCCGGTCGCTGCTTTGGCATATCTGCACTGTGACGGGAGTCACACAGCACCTTGCGCTCGAGGAAGTGCTAGGAGTATACAAACTCCAAGTGAACGACGGTTCACTAGTTCCCGGTCTTGGGGAACGGTTGACTTAGACAACGTAGTTTATAGACTGATATATTTATAGTTAGTTACCTAGAGATCGTCTTGCAATACAATTCCTAAGTCAACTATAGTTTATCCTATATGTTTTATGTATGGGTGGCTGTGGGCCACCACCACGTGTCAGTGGTGTTGGGTACACCATGTACCCAACCCGGAAGAGTGACGGGCACTCTTCAGGTAACCCCGTTACATCCTCCCCCACTTAGACTCGATCTTATCGACCAATCGGGGCGAGCGGGAAGTTTCTCTTACTTCCTCGTTCAGTCGATAACCATCGACAAGAGGCCGAGCGTTTCCGCTCGCGCTCTCCGCTCTTCCGGAGCGCTGGGGCATTCCCAAACGTGCTCCCTGGCCTCCACGTCGGCCTGGCAAGATGCCTCAGAGGAAGACACCTCGCGACGCGAAAGCGTCCAAGACTAAGCCCGCGAGGGCGAAGTCAAAATCGGCCAAGCCTCGCGGCAAGGCCTCCGCGTTGGGGGACGCCGTTGATGCGGCTTCCCAGGCGATTTATTCGCCTGGCGACGCGTCCGTATCCGCGTCTGCGAGCACGCGCTCGCGACGCCGTGGTTCGTCCGATGTACCACCGGACGACCGTCCAAACCCTCGGTTTGTACATCGGGACCGCAGTCCCGGGTCGCCGAGCGACCTTGAGCACTGCTCCTCTCCTGGAGCAGTCTCACACGACGAAGGTGACGCGCCAAGTCACAAAGGCGCGTCTGAGGACGTGTCCTCGGTCCATGGGGACCTGAGTGGAGATGGGGACAACGTGCCCAAGTCTCCTGCGGACACTGGGTCCACGAATGCCAGCGCCGCGGGTGGCCAGAAGGACGGCGACGCTAAGGCAGCGTCGCCAGCCAAGCGCTTGACGCTCGGCGAGGGTCTCCAGCGAGCCCGTGACGCCAAGGCCAAAGAGGCCGCGTCGAAGAAGCGAATCGCTTCTCGGTCCCCTCCCAAGGGCCGGACTAGGGGGCTTGATGCTATCAAGTCCCTGTTTGACTCCTCGGAGTCAAACTCGGAGGATGAAGAGGGACAGGTACATGTCCCGGAGGAGGTCGCTAATGCGCTCGACGAGCAGCAAGAACGCCTCCAGGAGGCCCGGATGCGCCAGCGCCTCTCGCCTCCGGCGCCGCAACCAACTCCTGGCGGGGGTGCTTCGGGAGAGAGGGAGTCCAAGCACCCCAGGGGCTACTTCCCGCCCGATGAGAACACGGGTTCTCCGTTGTTCCTTGAGAGGCTCGGCGCCCCTCGTGGCCTCATTGGAGGCCCCACCTCCCGAGGCGCGTATGAGCGCGACTTGATCCAAAAGGTGGACTTGTTCACCGAGGATATTGAGGCCGCTCGGTGCGTCCTCCTGGCTCCGCATCGGATGCCGCTCAAGGAGTTCACCACCCTTCGCAAGAAGGGTGAGAACAGGGGTGGTCTCCACCCGGTGTGGGGTTACCCTTGGGTCCAACCCGAGAACACTTACACCGTGGCCCAAGCGGAAGACCTGTTCTGGCGGTGGGTTGGCCTGCGTGGGCATTCCGCCCAGGAGCTCGATGAGCTCAAGGAGGATCGCCTGCTGCATCGAATCCTCGATCAGCGCGACCTCCGGATTCGGTTTGCCCACCTCGTGAGTAAGCGGAAGCTGTACTCCGAGATGGAAGGACTGGAGCGTAGAGCTCAGTCCGGCGCTCGAAATGAGCGCGGGTACGGTGTTCATGCGTCTGCCACCGTACCCCGTCCGTCGGCTAAGAAGCCGCGGACTACTTACGAAGCTGTCGCTGCTTCTGTTCCCAGATCGCGACAGCCTTCGGGCAGTCAGCCTGGAGCCGCTCGATCGGCTCCCATGAGTTCTGTGACGAGGGATACCCTCGCCACTTCACCAAGAGCTGGCGCTTCCTTTGGCGGCGCCGCTCACGGAGCACACGCTCCACGTGGTAGTGGGTTTCCCCATTACGGTCGAGGAGGGCCGGCGGAGGCCTTGCTCGACTATGCGTACGAGGCTCCGCCACAGCGTGAGGCTCCGAGATCGTCGGCGCGATCTCCCGATCAGTCCGTGCTGCTTCAGCAGCAGGAGATCCACGATCTCCGTGATCGAGTGTACACTCTGGAGATCGCATTGGGTCTCGGCCCTGGTGGGCAGGCTGCCGCTCAGTCGGGAAAGCCGGGGTCTCTTCCCCTCCTTCGTGGGGATGTGGACCGACTGAGCCAGGAGTGTGGGGATCTCCACTCCCGGGTCGATCGTCGTGCGTCGTCGTACGACGTCGACTGTCTTCGCGACGAGGTGGCTCACCTCCGTTCTGAGATCCAGAACCGGCCGAGCTATCCGGGCTATCGGGAGCCGCAGTCCTATGCGTACTCCCAGCCGTACTACGGTTCCTACCCGTACGGCGGGGCGTCTTCGAGGTCACAGGCTTACGCCTACGACCAGTCCCCTGCGCCGGCTTCCGCGTGGCGGTCGCCACAGCGGGAGGCGGGCGCTCGGTTCGAGGTGGTGAACTCGCCACCTCAGAATCCCCTTTCGCTTCCTGCGGGGGATCAGAAGCCTGAGGGTCGTGGTAGCGCTTCAGACGACCCACATAAAACGTCGGGTGGGTCGTCATCGACTTAGGCAAGTCGATCGTGTAGGCGGAGCCATGCCTGCTCAGGACCTCAAAGGGTCCGATAAACCTGTGCTTCAGCTTATTGCTGAGCACGGAACTGGCCGAGTTTAGTGGTAGGTTCCTAGTGTCGAGTAGGACTAACTCGCCCACTTTAAACACGTTTAAGTTTCCTCTTCCATGTCGGTCAGAGTACTCCTTTTGTTTATCTTGGGCGGCGGCCATTGTGTCGCGCACCCGGCTTATCACATTAAGCCTGTTGTCGACAAAAGTCGACAACTGCTTCTTTAGGGAAGCCGGTGTCACGTCTGACACCTGGGAGGAAAGAGCTTTCCGAGCCTCTCCCCCACTTACGACCGAAGCCGCGGTGTCACCACGGAGAGTGAGTGGCACCAGGGGGTTTCGGAGCCCGTTGAGGTAGAACGGGGAGAACCCCGTGGACGCGTGTACCGCGTTGTTGAGTGCAAACTCAACCATCGGCAAACTGGCCGACCATGTGCCGGGAGATTCGGCACAGACACTGCGTAGAGTGTCTTCGAGGACGCGATTGACGCGCTCCGTCTGGCCGTCCGTCTGCGGGTGGTCGGCCGTGGACATGAGCAGCCGTGTTCCAAGCAATTGGAACAGCGTTTTCCAAAACGCAGACGTGAACCGTGGGTCACGGTCAGAGACAATAGTCTCAGGGAGGCCATGATAGCGGAAGACGCCATCCAGGAACAGCCGTGCAGTCTGTTCACCGGTGACTGAGTCAGCCACCGGAGCAAGGTGTACCATCTTGCTCAAGCGGCAGACAAACACCAGGACGCCGGTGTTGCCCTGGGCATCAGCCGGCAGTCCGAAGACGAAGTCAAGACTCATCGACTTCCAGCAGTCTTCCGGGACTGGCAGGCTCTGCAAAGGAGCCGAGGCATGACCAGCAGGTTTCACTCGCTGGCATGTCTCGCAGGTCCTTACATACGTGGCGACCCACTTGTACATGTGGGCCCACCAGAAGACCTGGGAGACTGACAAGAAGGTCTTTTCGCGGCCAAGGTGGCCGCTGGAAGGCACATCATGCGCCTCCTGAAGTATGTCATACTTCAGATCCTCGTCGTTGGGGACGACTATCCGCGGAGGATCGGCCGGATCCATGCGGTAGTGGAGGAGGCCATCGACCCACGCATAGCGATGGAGGCGGGCACGATGGCGGGGCGTTAGCCATGCATGCTTGGCCTCCTTGCCAGCGGTGAGGAACCGCACGATGGGGGAGAGATTCTCATCATCTCGATACGCCAGGCGTATCCGATCGTACAGATCTGTCGTAACCCGACTAATGTGCGCGAGCTCATAGTCGGGTCGACGGGATAACGCGTCGGCAAGCACGTTCAGCTTGCCCGGCTTGTATTCGACGCGGAAGTTATATTCCGCGAAGAATGACAGCCAGCGGGCCATCCTCTGAGACAGATGCGGAGAGTTGGTGGCCGTCCGCAAGGACGCGTGGTCTGTATAGATCACAAAGGGCTCAGAGCCCAGGAGGTGTACCCGGAACTTGACAAGGGCATACTTCATTGCGAGGAGCTCCTTGTCATGGACAGGGTAGTTCCTCTCGGCGGCTTTAAGCTGCCTGGACTGGAACGAGATGACTCGCTCGTGCCCGTCCGCGTCGTGTTGCAGCAGCGCGCAACCGATGGCATAGTCGGAGGCGTCGCAGACAGCGCCGAACGGTTTTGTCTCGTCCGGCAAAGCCAGGACCGGCGCGCGCTGCAAGCTCGCCTTGATGCTGTTGAATGCATCCTGATGACGGCTCTCCCAGCGCCAGTCGGCATCCTTCTTAAGGAGATCCGACAGGGGTCGTGCCAGCCCGGCATACCCCGCACTATACTTGTGCAAGTAGTTGGCGAGACCCAACCACTTGCGAAGATCCTTTTGGGATCGTGGTGTGGGCCAGGCCGCAATGGCCTTGACCTTCTCAGGGTCGGCTCGAACGCCGACGCTGCTGACGAAGCAGCCGAGAACTTTGATCTCTTGTGCCGCAAAGACGCACTTGTCGATGTTGGCATAGAGCTTGTTTGCTCTCATGACCATAAACACTCGACGGAGGTGCTCGAGATGCACCTCGATAGCCGTCTTGCCTTCCCCGGCACGGCTATGGACGAAGATATCGTCAAAGTACGTCTGCGTGAACGCACGCAAGGGTCTAAACAACTGTGTGACTGTCGTGTAGGAACACGCAGAAAATCTCACTACCGAACGGTATGAGTCCCACCAACAACACACGCTTCCCTCGCGAAAGGTCAGCGAACGTTGGATCAACACCTGAAGACCAGGAACGATCCCTTACACCGGGTTGGTTGTAAGCGCCTCTGTATACCAAGGTTGAGTTCGGTCAACCTTAAAACCTGCACTACTAGCCACGAGCGAGGGCTAGAATGCAATATTGCGCTTTCGCGCGAACCCCCGCAGTCCCTCAGAAGTAAGGGTACCGGCAGTCACGCCTAATACGGGTTTGCCGAGGGTAACCTCGGCGGGTAGTGAAATACACTTGGGAACACTCGGGTTCCACCAATATATAGGGACCGACACTCCTTGTCGCCCCTAACTCTCGGCCACTCCTATCTCTTGGACTGACCAGCAACAAACTCTCGGTTCAATGTACCTCAAGCTCGCTGACAGGCATCCCACGCAGCCGAGCGTATCCAGACCCTAAGACAAGCTAGCTAGACTTACCGAAGACGGACTTGACCCTTGGTGGCTTGTGGGGAAGACTGCTGATTTATTTCTCTTATCCTACAGCTCTGGGAGCCTCTGTAGGTCATCATTTGGCTAGTCCTATATCTCTATACAAATATCAAGTGTAAACAGATCTCTGTGGGAAATCGTATAGCCGGCTCTACACAGCCGAGGGTACGACACGAAATGGGTACAAACGAGGCTTTTAACCTCGGCCGGGGTTTTATTAGACCCAGCCGAGACCTCGGTCACTATTGTTCCTAGGTCACTATAGCGCGGGAAATGAGACCCGCCAATCAAGACGCTCTGTCGCCGTTCACTGAAAGGTGCAACGTCAGCCAAACCGTGACAGTTCGGCACCAAAACCCAACGCCACAACTGCCCCCGCCTCGACGCAAGCTTCCACAAGTAGTGCGCGTCGCGGCGCCTCTTGATCGCGCCCTGATGGCTCGCCGCTCGCCGTTGCTCAACCGAGCTACGGCCGCCGCCCTTCATGCCCTTGATGCATCCGGATAGGTTCGTTTCCTGCTTCTCGTTTCTTCTTCATGCTCCTTGAACCTTGCCTGACCTCTCGGTGCTTGTATCCATCTTAATCCACGTTCACAGGATGCTAGCGGCACTCCATCCGCTGCTTCTGGCTCCGCCGGAACTTCGGTGACCGTTCCTCGGTCGCCGACTGCCACGCCTATGGTTGCTGGCGAGGGTGCAGAGGGTTCGTCCCCACCCACGCCTCCGTCATCACCGGGGTCTTCCCCGGTGTTGGCGTACCTCCTTGGCGCCACTCCGACGGTTGTTTCGACACCGCCGGGGTCGCCGACGACCCACAGCGTCTCGGTTGGGTGTCAAACTGACCCCACCGGCGGTGATCTACCCCGTAGTGCTCAAGCCGAGCCTTCGGAACCCTCGTCCATCGAGCGGCAGCTATTGCAGCTGGGTCACCTGGTCGTCGGCGTTGCGCGCCAGCGTCCACGACGCGTCGACTCTGTCCTGGACAGTCGGCTGGAGAGCGCCACAGATCTCGGTGAGATTCTGTCGGCTGCTGTTGCACCTGCTCGGCTCTCCCTCGCCGAGTCCGAGGAGATCATCTCTCTGCGGGATGAGATCGCTCGGCTGCAGGCCCAGTGCGCCGACTCAGAGGATCGGTTGCACGCAGAGGTGCAACAGCGTGAGAAGATCGAGGTGTTCTGCACCCAGGCGACGAGCGACAGCAACCAGGCCATGGATGCCTTGCGTCAGCTCCGCCAAGATCACGTGGCTCTCACCCGGCACCACAACGCTGCGAATGCTGCTCTCGGCCACCACGCCGACATCGTGGCAGGCTTGTCGGCTCGCGCCAAGGCTGCCGAGACTTCGGCGGCGGCTGCTCAGCGACTGATCCGGAAGGATCGGGAGCGATTTAAAGCTGGCCTCGTCGCCTACACGGCGCAGCTGGCCAAGCTTCGGAGCGACCTCGCTGCGGCTGCTCAAGCCTCTGCGGGTGCGGTTCCGGCTCAGCTGCAGGCTCTGCAAGAGGAAAATGCGAGCCTGAAGCGAGCCAACTCCGTCTTGCGCCGTCACTCGGCTGCCCACGACTTGGACGTGGATACCTTGGTCCTTGCCTCTGCTGGTAAGTCTTCAGTCTCCACTTGTTCGGTCGTCTCTCATCCTCTAACTCTTCATGTTTCCTCTGTCAGGTATCACCTCAGAGGACATCGACTGGGAGTTGCTCGGGCTGTCGCCTCCGAGCATTTGTTCCAAGCGCAGCCGGAGCTCGTCCTCCGAGAGTTCGGAGGACAGCCCCCGATGTTGCCATGGACTCTGGCGGCGAGACCAAGGCTCCAGCCGAGGTGTCTGCCGGCGCCGGGGATGACAGCGATGAGTCGGACGACTTGCCGCTCATTCCCTCGGTCTCCAGGCGTCGGCGTGACCGGCGCAAGCGTCTCCGACAGCGCAGCTCTTCTCCGAGCTCACTGTCGAAGTCGGCTCTTCCCGCTGGCAAGCGGTTGGGCCGACCGTCGGTCAACCTTCGAGCTCGCGCTCAAGGTGGACCCTCGGGCGCCTCTGGGTCGACTCCAGTGTCATCTCCCGTGTCTGGGTCGACCCCCACACCCTCACCGAGTCTTTCGGCGGGGCCGTCACCTGGTTCTCCGGCGCATACGCCTGCCCCGGATTCTTAGGTGCCTCCATCTTCGGCCGAAGTCGTTGACTTGTCGGGGGAGGAGGTCGTCACCGAAGCTCCGGTGGCTGCGGTTCCTGCGTCCGGGCCATTTTCGTCGCCGGTGATTACTCCACCGCGGCATGACGGTCGCCCGTCGCGCAGTGCCTCGGTGCTGGCCAATTTGCGCTCGATGAAGGCTCTGGAGACTCTGGAGGCTTCGGACGATTTCATCCTCGGCTCTGGCCAGTCGTCCGAGGTTCCCGAGGTCTCCTCACCTTCAGTGGCTTCCGCCAGTGGTGGTGTTGACGCCCCGATTCCAGCCGTTGGCGTTGAGTCGTCGCCTGCCGTCCTGGTGACCTCGGTCGGCCCGCCAACTTCGGCGCCACCCTCGGTCTTGTCGGTTCCAACACCGGCGACTCCGGTTGGGTCGGCTGCGGGTGCCCCAGAGACTTCTGCAGCGTCGGCTAGCCAGCCACGCGCACGTCTTTCGGCGGCTCGGTCTGCGACGCGTCGCACGCACACCGAGGTCACGGCCACGCTGTCGACCGCCCCAGGCACGGACCCGAACTCGTTCGCTCCGGCCGTGCCGACGGTCCCCGGGAGCGTGGATTCCCAGCGTCTTTCGATGTTGGCGAACCCGTTCTTGACCCCTGGGTTCACGGCACCAGGCGCACAAACTGCCTGGTGCCAGATCCAGAACCAGAGCGTGACTCCGCCTATTGCAAAGGGCGTCGAGTCCCCGTGCTCGGTTGCTGGGATCCGGGCCCTGGCGGATTGGACTAATCCGGCTCATCCGTGGCAGCAAGTGCGCCAGAAGATGCCGGAGGTCCCATGCCTATTCGGGCTGGACCAGAATCCGCCGGGGTCCAAGATTTCGATTCGCGCAAGTGGGTTGGCGCGCACAGTGAAAATGTGGCGCCAATTCCAAGGCGTCTCGACCGACCGAACGGAGAAAGCAGACCTCGGTCTCGCTTTGTGGGAGCGGCGCCACTGGGTCCAGGTAGCTGCCGTTGAGACTTTTCTCCGGAGCGAGGCACAGAGGCTTGGAGCGACCGATCCGTCGGTCGTCTCCCTCCGTGCCGCCTGGACCGAGTACAACAAGGCCCGTAACCTCCGTGCTGATCGCATTCGCCAACAGATGCTTTACCGTTGTTGGGAATGGTGCATCGAGCGCACCGGCAAGCCTCGGGAGTCGATCACCGAGTTCTTGCTGGAGCCCACGTACCTCCAATATTCGTTCGAGGTAATTGAGTGGGCTCCGGCGTCAGAAGATTGGCTCGGAGAGCTCGCCACGTTGGACGACAGGCAGCCGTGGCGCAATTGTTGGGTCGACGCGCCGGCTAGCCACCCGTTCAACACCACGTTCGCCCCATGCAACCCTCAGGTGCCAATGTTCGTGCCCCGAGGGATGACTCAGGCGGAGGTGGTGTCGGGTTTGATGGTGGATCCTTCGTTGCCGTCGGCGTCGGTGACGGCTCCATGGGCTGCCCAAGCTTCTGTCGGTGGTGCTTCTGGTCGACCGAGCCAGGAGGGAGAAGATGAAGGCGTCTCAGAGTCTTCTCCAAGTCCTTCCTCGGTCCCAGCACCGGCCGACGAGCCGGCAACTGCTCAAGGGTCGGATCTGGATGTTTTGGCTAACATCGCGTCGACACCTGAGGTCTAGGCTTCGGTCTGGCCTCATCCATTTTCCACGTTCGTTCCTCAAGCTGCCAGTGTGCCGTCCGAAGCCTGTAGTCCTCCGTAGCGGCAGTTCTTGAGCTCCAAGTAATTCCATTTAATCCAATTCCATTCGAAAATCGTTCACGTCACATGTAAATATGCAAATTCGATGCAGTAGCAGTTTTCGTCTGTCACTGCGGGCTGCATCATCCCCGCAGGCAGTTCATTCGTCAACCGACGTCGCCACCAGGCCTCGTCAGAGGCTTGGTAGCAATCAATAGTCGGTCACTCGCAATTTTGATACAGTAGCAAATTTCATCTGTTGCTACGGGCTGTATCACCCCCGTAGACAGTTCAACTCTCGGTAGCTTTCCAGATTAGTTCTCGTCAGCGACTTGAACCATCTGCAATCGTCGTTCGCTGCGCCGAGTCCGCAGATAATCATAAAGTAGCCCGCCACATGATAAATTTGAGGCAGGCTCCCACGTGGGCTCATCATACCCAATCCACTTCACCTTGAACTCTCGGACAGCGCGGCTAGTGCCCGTCGACAGCGGGGATCGGTCATCGAGGATGGTTTCTACCTCATATTCGCCAGCGAGCTGGTCTGGCTCCCAGCTATCTTCAGGCAACAACTCCTCGTCGAAGTCCAGTCTCGTATCCTCGGTCACTTCAGGTGCTAACCGACTCTTCGGTCGGTCTCCAAATTCGTCGACAGCCTTGAGTCGGGACACGTGCACCACCGGGTAGAACCTATACCCACTTCGGTCTGGCAATTCCAACTCGTACGCAAACTCTTCGATCTTTTTCTTGATCCTGAATGGTCCATGCCATCGGTGGGCGAGTTTCTTGGTCAACCCTGGCTTGACTCGCTCCATATACAACCAAACTCTGCTTCCGGGTTGGAACAGAGACCTCGGTCCTTCGACAGTGGGATCCGATGTTGCCCCCGTCTCCACCTGTGACTCGTCAGAAGTCTCGTTTTCGTCGACATTCGGTACTGCAGCTCTCTCACGTCGCTCCAGCGACTCATTGTGTTCTCTCGCCCTCCGAGCTTTCTCGACACTTTGGTACTCCATTGCCATTTTCCACGAGATTTCCTGTTGCCGGTTCACTTCTCGGCGCCATGCCAATGCGTCAGTCTGGCCTCCGAATCCTCGTTTGAGTGACGACGACATCGCTCGCAGCGTGGATTGTGCGTCCCACCCATGAACTAGGTAAAACGGAGTGTCCTTCCGGGTGCCATCTTGAGAGTTGTTGATAGCGAAGATCAATCGCTCCGCGATCTCGTCCCAGTCTTGCTGCAGCGGGTCTTCTGCGTACACCCGCACCGATTGCATGACCGTCTTCACCGACCTCTCTTGCTGTCCGTTCGCCTGCGGCCGATAGCTCAGGGTCGCTCTTGACCGAGACTGCATCATTTCTGCAAAGGCCTGGAACACCTCGCTCATGAAGCGAGGGTCTCGGTCATGTCGGATCAGAGTTGGTGCTCCGAATCTTCGGTACACGCATTCCTCGAAAGCCTGTGCGACCCTCAGAGCGGTAGTGTCTGACATAGCTTTACCCATGACGAATCCTGTGAACGCGCACTGGAACAGTAGTAGGGCTGAGTTGCCCCGACGAGACTTCGGTAACGGTATGACGAAATCCATCGACACCATCTGGAACGGTCGCTCTGCTAAGACATTTCCTGGCGAATAGCCTCGGAACTGTGGTCGGCTTTTGCTCGAACTACAGTCGGGGCAGGACTTGACGTGTCGTTCGGCGTCTGCATATAGTCCAATCCAAAAATAATCTGATTTGACTCGGTGGTACGTTCGACCGATACCTTGGTGGCCACCTTCCAACGAGTCGTGGCAACTCCGTAGTACTTCCTGAATCATCGTTGTGGGCACCACTAGACGCATCGTTGTCTCCTCTCGGCGTTCGTTGCCCCACCGACGGTTCGTTCCAAGAAAATACAGTACACCATCCTCGCTAAGCACGAACTTGTCGGCCATCTTCCAAGCGTCTCTGGCTGCTCTGTAGCTTAGGTCTGTTTCCTTGCCTCGGAGGACCGCTTTTAGGTTCGACCATCTCAGCTCTTCATCCTGGGCGGCGGAGATTCGTCTCCGGCGCTCTTCCTGTATAACCACAGGGTCAACGTCTTCTGCGTTTGGAGCGCCAGGGTCGCCCTCGTTGCTCGATTGCTCGGCTCTCAGCTCACTCTGAGCTTCGGTGGTCACACCATTCGCTTCGTCTCGCTCAGCCGTACCATTCGGCTCTATCACCGACGTTTCATCTGCAAACTGGACTCGTTTCTTCCTCACTTTTGCTTGGTTTCTGGTTGTTGCAGTTAGGTAGTCGGGTTCGTCCCGCACAAAGTCGAAAAAAGATCTGTCGCGGGAGATCCCACGGGCTACTTGGGCTCGGGCGAAGCTGACTGTCGGTTTCTCTTCGGCCGTGGTCTGTACTGAGGGTTCATAGATGACCTCTCCGATCCGGTTCAGCTCGACCAATTCTAATTTCCTAGCCTCGGTCGAAGCTACGCTGGATTCTTTGCTGCTGAGAGCCTCGCTTGCCAACGAGTCTGCTGCAGCGTTGAATTCTCGGACCACGTGCAAGTACTTCACCGACCGCAGCTTGGTCGTGAGCTCTCGGTGTCGATTCAGTTGAACCATCAGAGACTCCTTTCGACATGCCATCACCCCTAGGGACTGCTGGATTGCGAGTCTCGAGTCTCCCACGATGACTAAATCCTCGGCTCCATGTTCGAGCGCAGCTGAGACGCCGTTGTTCATTCCAGCATACTCAGCGAGGTTTACCGTGGTGGTCTCGAGATAAGCACTCGCAGCCGTCACTACAGTCCATTCTGGTAATTTCCACAAAATCCACGAGCAACTGCCATATCCACCGTTCTTTTCGGTCTTGGCCGAACCATCGAACGACATCACAAATCCGGTATAGGACCTCGGTAGGCAGGCATAAAGCAAGTGGGGGTCCATACGAGCAGTAGGTGACCCTTTCGTCGGCGGTGTAACTGGGGCCAACGAGTCTTCCAACTCCACGAAGCTTGTGAGGCCAGCTTGGAGAAGCTGAGCAAACGTACAATCGCGTTCCTTGACTCGGTTGACCACCAGGTGCCACGGGGACAACATAACCGCAAAGTGGGTCGCTCGACCGAACAGTGTCTTGGATTTGTGCACCCATTCGAGCGTCGAAAAACGCGTATAGACGTGGATGGTCTGACCCACCAACTGGGAGTAGCACACTTTCAACACCAGCAGTAGCGCTAAGACCTCCTTCTCGGCCGGGTGGTAGTTCATCTCGGCGTCCTTGAGGACTCGGCCACAAAATCGAACCGGGTGCAGCTTGTCATCATGGTATTGCATCAAAGTGGAGCTCAATGCCCACTCATTCGCGAATAACGTGACATGCGCCTCCTTGTCTCGGTCAAAGTGCCGGAGGATCGGTGCCTCTGCAACCTTCTGTTGGAGCGCGGCGAAGCTTCGTTTGGCTGCCGAGAGGCTGCCACTAGGCGTGAAGTCTTCGTCCTTCAACTGGTACAAAGCTGCTCCATACACTGCGAAATCCTGGATGAATCGACTGTAATAATTCAGCGCACCGAGGAAAGACTGCATCCCCTTTTTTGAAGCAGGGAATGGCAGCTCGGTCACTGCTTTCATCTTCTTGGTGTCGGCTCGAATACCTTCTGCAGAGACTTCGTGTGACAGGAAATCCACCTTTGGCTGGACGAAGATACTCTTCGTAAAGCTCACACTAATGCGACATTCGGTGAACCGTTGGAGCAGTCGGTCTAGCGTCTCCAGGCACGCGTCGAAAGTCTCGGACCCAAAACAGATGTCATCGACAAACGACCGCCGGTCGAACACCGGCACCAACAAGGATTCATCCGGTTCTCCGGTTGAGAACATGTCGGCAACAGGGCTGTTCACTAACCCATTCACTGCGTCAAGCGTGACCGAGGATTCGCGGTCGGCCTCGAATTTGGTCACCCGAGTTGTTGACTCCTCGAGTCGTCGCGATGAAGGGTCGGTCACCCCTGTCCGCGCAACCTCGGCGTGGGCTTCGGCCGTTCGCATAAGCTCCGAGAAGTGGAGCCAGCCGCCTTTGGGTTGGACGAAACCCCACAGAGCATTGTCAATCATTCGTTGGTAAATCATCGGTGCATTCTTCAATCCGAACGGCATACGAAGCCATTCGAAATGTCCGAGTGCACAGACGAATGCCGAGACTTTGCGGGCCCGCATCGTCATCATAATAGCCCAGAATCCACTGGCCGCATCAAGCGAGCAGAACCATAGGTAGGCTTCCAGGTCGGTCAACAAGTCGTCGACTAACGGCATGGCGTACTCCATAATCGCCGTCACTGCATTCACCAGCTTGTAGTCGATGCACAACCGAATATCAACTCCATTCTTCTTGAGCACGATCACGATGGGCGACGCCCATGGACTGTCTGAAAACGCCACTAGACGAGCTTTCAGCAAGCCTTTCAGAAGCTCGTACAGCTTCCGAAGGTGTCGGAGCGGTGTCCTCCGAGCTCTCTGTTTGATGGGTGGATGCCCCTGTACGTCAATATCGCACACCACACCGTAGGCCGGTGGTGGCAGAGCATTCCCACTCGCAATCATGATCTTCTCGTGTCGTTTCAGCACCGCAACGAGACTTTCTTGTTGACGGGCTGTCGCGCTCGGGTTCAGAACATTCGGTCCTGAATAATCCAGTACCGTTTCCGAGGCTTCGGTCAGGTCCGGTAAGAACGCCAACTCGTGTGCATAGTCCGTCAACTCGATCTCATTCGCTAAATGTTCGGACGTATTGGTATCGGTGTTCCCACTACCTGAACCGTCCCCCGCGGTAATCTCATGCATCATTGCTACGAAGGCAGAGTCCAATCGGGTCTCCGGGTCATCACCGAGGACTGGGATGGAGATCTCTTCACTCGTATACGTGGTATCCGCGCCATCAGAGGTGTCGGTCGCCACCGAGTCGTCATCTTCGTCGACCCATCTATCTCCAACGGGTTCATCAGAGGGTTGCACCGAAGTCGTCAACGGCATTCGGTCTCGTTCTGTCGGTTCCTCAGTGCCCCTATTCGCGAACGTTATCTGGCCCTCGTCTAGGCCTTCCAAGTCGTCGGATGGTCGAGGTAGGATGCCGCTAGGTGTCGGATAGTCTCGTCGTTCTACAGCTGGTGGCTGATCTGCCAACCATCGTTCGTAGAGTTTGCGTTCCCGCGTGAACAAAGTCTCGTCTCGACACTCCGCGTAAGCCAGGACTTGCCACTCCTCATACTTAGCGGAGTTCAAACGAGTGTATCCATCTCCTTGCGGCAGGTCACCCTTTTTCACCCACAGCAGTACCGATTCGTGTCTCGCGCAGTGAGCAATCTTCGGTGACACGTTCGTTAGTCGCACCATCGTCGGCTGCCCTCGTCGAGACCTCGTTACAGTGGGCACCAGGTTTCCAATCCGGCGTGCCCACACATCATGAGTAGTCAGAGGCGGCCGTCGTCGTGGTAACCTAAATTCTCGCCACTCACGCCCTGGGACCAACAAATCTTCGGTCGGGCGTCCAGTCACTTGCATGCTGTACGGCTCGGCCTCTGCTGGGTTCTGCGACTTCACCAGGGGCACCATTACCTCATCCGGTAGTCTCGCAGTACCGTGGAACAGATCCAACCGGACTCCGGCTGGAATCATGAAGTCTGTTCCCAGGACCACGTCCACTCCTGCACTGTGATCCATAACCCATACTTCAAATTCGTACACACGCTCCCAGCCTAGCGTGATTTTAACGAGTGCTCGTCTGCGGGTCTCCATCACCCCTGGGTTAATTCCTCGCACTTCCAGACTCCTACCGTGATCTGGAACTTCGCGCAAGCGCAACCGTTTCGCGTATGACGCGGAGATCACACTGACATTCGCTCCAGTGTCCAGCAGAATCCTCGTACGCGAGTCGTTTACAGCCCCATTGACGAGGGCTCGCAATCGCTTCCTCTTGTCATAGCGCTGGGATGACCACCACCCCATTCTCTCGCCAGATAACAGTTTAATTGTCTGGCCGAGGTCTCGGGATGGATGGTCGATTTTGGCCATGCTGAGGATCGAAGCGTCGGTTAGCTCCACTTCGTCTCCGTCCACACGTCGTCCATTCACTTCACTCTCACCGAGGCTTACGCCTCTCTCCTTTACATTTTCCGTCGTTTTCACATATTCCATATTCAAGTCATCAGGCCGTTTGCTCACACCTGCGAATGCGAACATATAGTCCGCATCCAGCGCAGGTTTGGCTAACTGTGGCAGCCCGATTGGGACCAACCCAGTTTCAGTTGGCGGGCTGCCTAGTTTAAATGACTCCCATAGACGAGTTCCTGCAACTCCGGCGAGAGGTCCTTCTTCTCGACCTTAGCTCGGAGGAGATTCGTGAGTTCTTGGAAGGCTTCACACTTCCCGGCATCATGAACCTGTTTGCACATCTTGCATCGCTTAAAGCAGTAGTGAGCCGAATGGGTGAGTCCCCCGCAGGCGGCGCATGGACCATATTGGCGTCGACTATCGCGTCCGGTGGAGTTTCGGCGCTGGTCGTCTCGGTCATACGGGCGTTGACCGTTACTTGCCCTCGGCCGACGGTTGTCGGCGCGAGCGAACGCTCCTTCGGCCGCATTGCGACGTTCAGAGTCGTTTGCAGCAGCCACGTGGCCTCGGTCCTCGGTCGACGCGTATCCGTCGTCCGAGTACCCTTCGGAGTATCGGTCGTCATCGCCAGAGTGAGACTCCGGCCCATACTCCTTGGTGTCATCATATCCGTCGTTGTACGCTTCTGGGTATCCTCCACGCGCGTCCACCGAGCGTCCCGCATTCAGTGCTGTCACTATGTTGGTCAGTGCATCAGTGAGAGTGACCCTCGGTCGATATTGTTGGTCATCCCGGCGACGGTTATCGTCTCGGTAACGGTCTTCTCGACGACGGTCGTCCTCTCGGTGACGTCGGTCTCGGCGATAGCCGTCCCGCGGATCCTCGGAGCGTCCACCATCGCGTCGGCGTGCTACCTCTTGCCCTCGAGGGCGGCGGACCGAGGACTCGCGTCCAGATTTTCGCTCCCTGCGACGAAGGATATCATTGATCATATCCTCGAGGTCGTGAATGTTCTTAACTCGGACATGGCACAGACGCTCTTCTAGACCTCGGTCTTCGCACGAATCCAAGAAATGCTCGACGTGGTCCTTTGCATCACGACCGCCATGCTCGAACTGCACTCCGGCGTTGCGAGCATAGCCGTTAAGTCGGTTGAGGTAGTCGCAGACATGCTCCTTCTCCTCTCGCTTGGCCGAGTAGTACCGAGCCTTCGCAGACTGGTTGAACCTCGAACAGTAGTACTTAATGAACGCATCGCTCAACAATTTCCACGTGCGCCTCGTTTTGCGGGGCAGCTGTCGGTACCAATGCAGAGCACCATCTTGGAGGCTCAATTCAAACGCCATGCACCATTCGTTAGGCGGCGTGTGCGTCCCCTTCATCTCGTATATGAACGCTCGGAGCCACTGCATGGACTTCTCGCTCTTGTCGCGGAGTCCCAAGTACGGCTTGATATTTCCGAGTGGGAGATGCGTAGCGATCTCTAGCCTCGGTGTCGCACTGTCATTCTCCACAGCGCTCAGCTCACGAATTTGGCGTGCCCATTCTCCCGTCAAGTCACCCCCGGTGTCTCCGACGTCGAACGAATCTTCGTCAGATGAGTCATCGCGGAGGTCGTAACGTCGGCTGGGCGTCCGACTTGCACTTCGTCCAGCAGTCGGAGCGGTTCGATATCCCTCGGCCTCTCTCGCCAGTCGTTCTGTGCGACTGACCGACCTCGGCGTCACCATGTGAGAGTCTTGGAAATATGTCGACGTCGCACCTTGGGCTGAAAATATTCCGGCCTCGGTCGACCCTCTGGGGCGTCTCCCAGGGGTCACTGGCAACGGAATCATGGACGGGTCGACCGGATCCGATGCGTGGCGGACGTTCGGTGGACGGCTAACTCCCGCCTCGGCCACCCCGAAGGCCGACCGAAGCTTCTGCTTCCACTTGCGAAGCGCCGTAGCGGCGTCCTCGGGTGCCCATGCTCGGAGGTCTGCTTCCGACGGGAACACTTGGGGTTCGCATCCCATAGCGCGTAGGAGTTGCACCGTGTCCTCGGCCACCTGCCGAGTGTTCCACGCCTCCACGGGCACAGTTAACTCGCCACCGAGCTCCATCCAGATGGCTTGGCGAACAACCTCTGGAGCGAAGGATCGCATCCAATTGCTCTTCACCTTCATGAGTTCTAGGTATCGACCCAGAACTCGGTTGGCGGCCGGGGTGTCTCCGTTAAGAGGAGGCCGGCCGCCATTCGGCCGAGAATTCGCATCCTCGGCCATCGCCGACGATCGGTGATCGTCGGACTCATCTTCGTCGTAACCGTTGGCTGGTTCGGGACCAGCCACTTCGTTCAAATCTTCGGTGAGGTTTCGCGCAAGCGACCTCACCCCTCCGCTGCGTCCTGCAGATACTGCAGCGGCTTCCGAAAGCTCGGGCATAGCTGCCTTCTCTTCCAGGTCATCTTCTTCGTCATCTTCCTTGGCGTCAGAATAGTCCATCGGCTCATCAAAACTGTCCGAACGCTCGTTGATCGACGCCAACGTACTCGGCGTCGCGAACGACGAACCGGAACGCCCCGAACCCTCGGTACGCGTTCCACTTGACCTCGCCGGCGTTGCTGGTACCGCTGACTTCGCTTCTTTCGCCATCTTCTTTCTTCTTCTCTTCTTTCTTCTCTCGACTGCTCGTTAAGGTAAGAACCTGTATGCAACCAAGACACACAGAAGGTCACACCAATCCCGGGTCGCGGCACCAGTTGTCGTGTAGGAACACGCAGAAAATCTCACTACCGAACGGTATGAGTCCCACCAACAACACACGCTTCCCTCGCGAAAGGTCAGCGAACGTTGGATCAACACCTGAAGACCAGGAACGATCCCTTACACCGGGTTGGTTGTAAGCGCCTCTGTATACCAAGGTTGAGTTCGGTCAACCTTAAAACCTGCACTACTAGCCACGAGCGAGGGCTAGAATGCAATATTGCGCTTTCGCGCGAACCCCCGCAGTCCCTCAGAAGTAAGGGTACCGGCAGTCACGCCTAATACGGGTTTGCCGAGGGTAACCTCGGCGGGTAGTGAAATACACTTGGGAACACTCGGGTTCCACCAATATATAGGGACCGACACTCCTTGTCGCCCCTAACTCTCGGCCACTCCTATCTCTTGGACTGACCAGCAACAAACTCTCGGTTCAATGTACCTCAAGCTCGCTGACAGGCATCCCACGCAGCCGAGCGTATCCAGACCCTAAGACAAGCTAGCTAGACTTACCGAAGACGGACTTGACCCTTGGTGGCTTGTGGGGAAGACTGCTGATTTATTTCTCTTATCCTACAGCTCTGGAAGTCTCTGTAGGTCATCATTTGGCTAGTCCTATATCTCTATACAAATATCAAGTGTAAACAGATCTCTGTGGGAAATCGTATAGCCGGCTCTACACAGCCGAGGGTACGACACGAAATGGGTACAAACGAGGCTTTTAACCTCGGCCGGGGTTTATTAGACCCAGCCGAGACCTCGGTCACTATTGTTCCTAGGTCACTATAGCGCGGGAAATGAGACCCGCCAATCAAGACGCTCTGTCGCCGTTCACTGAAAGGTGCAACGTCAGCCAAACCGTGACAGTTCGGCACCAAAACCCAACGCCACATGACCAAGCGATTGAAAGTCGCTGGGGCATTTGATAGGCCCTGTGGCATCACTAGCCACTCCCAGAGCATGCCGCTCGGGGTGCTCACCGCCGTGAGCGGGATGTCGCGCTTGCGCATCAGGATCTGGTAGTATCCATCCACCAGATCCAGCGCGCTATAAAGCTCGCAGCCCGCCATGTTGTTCAACAACACATCCTTGCGGGGAATGGGTGTCTGGGCGGGCACCGTTGCGCTGTTCAGCTTGTTATAAGCATGAACCAGACGCCACTTCCCGTTCGGCTTGCGAACGCAGAAGGTGGGCGTCGAGTGCGGAGACTTCGACTCACGCACCATGCCTGCCTTTGCCTTCGCGGCGAAGAAGGCATCAATGACCTTGCACTGTTCGCGAGGCAGTGGCCATTGCCTGGTCACACAGTACTTTGTGCCTGGCACAAGATCAATCTCGTGCCTAACTCCTCGGTCAGGTGGGAGTTGGGACGGCGGGTCCTTGGACACCACGTCCGAGAACTCCTTCACCAAAGGATACACTGGATCCTTGGGGTTCTCGAGGATCGCAGAGCCCGTGCGCGTTGCGCGCTTCTTGCCAAGCTCGTCCAGGACATCCTTGTCCATAACGGAAGAGGAGCTCAGCTCTTCTGGAGAGGCCTCCGGCTTCAGGAGCACCATCTCCGCGATTGCCTCGGCTTTCAGTTGTGCCAGGAAATCGTCCATCGACATTTCCTCGAGGTTCAGTAGCTCTGACACCTCAGGCAGGGCTGCCAACGTTGTGGAGCCCACCTTGACCGTACACCCGGTCTCGCCGTCGAAGAAGTGATAGCATTCTTCGGCCGGCCGTGCCTGAGGAGAGTTCTCTCTCTCCGAGTCGCTTGTAGCGACTCCAGTCTGTCTCACCAGACTCGGCTTACGGCGGCGACGACGTCGTCGATGCCCACCACGGCATGGTCCTTTGTTACCCACAGCCGGTGGTGACTCAAGGGTGGAGTCGGGAGTTCCATCGACTCCGTGTGGCACATTGTTACCCACACCAGAGGTGCTCCCAGCAACCTCGACCCTGGCCACGGTCTCGACCTCCTTGGTCTCACGTGGGCTCGTTTCCCTTGGGGAGTTGACTTTCCCCGGCGTCGATAAGGCCGAAGGCCGTACGGTGCCATAGTCAGGAGCGGTGGGTACTGCTGGCATTGCAGTTCCCCTCGCTGGACTCGACGTCCTGTCCACCGGCATTGCCTGTGGCGGTCCGTTGCCCGCGGTGGACGGTGTCATGACACCTGTTGCGGCTCCTGCCGCAACTAATTCTTCGGAGTCATTTCCGACTCGGCTCCGGTGGTAGGCCCGGCTGCTGACAGAGGTGGGAACATGACTCACCAATGCTCTGTCAGTAGCAGCAGGCCGGCTAGCCCCGATGGCTTTGCCGCGCCAGTCTATCCAGGGCTCATGCTTCTCAAGCCATGGCATGCCCAGGATCAAGTCGTACTTGTCCATATCAAGAACGAGGAATCGTTCAGTGGAATTAAAGTCCTCAAACTTGACGGACAGGTCCATAAAGACCTTGGGCACCTCCACTACAGTCCCGTCAGCCAGTCTGACTAGGACATGCCCGTTCCCTTTACTTTCTCGTAAAGCATCGGTGAACTGGTCGCTCTTGCGAGCGACCGTCCGGCGGCGTGCAAAGTTCTTTGACGCCCCAGAATCGATCAAGATTCTCATGGGATGATCGTATCCCCGTACACTTGCATGTACTACAAGCAGCCCTCCGCTGCCCTTCTCCGCTTCGAGAGTACAGAGACTCTCAGGGGCTAAGCCTTCATGGTGCGCACCACCCGCGCACCACTCATGAAGACTTAGATCTTCCCCAGTAGGGCGCCCCGCCCCTACTGGTTCCCTGCGTTCCCCTGGCCACGGGGTCGCGGCTTTTGCCAGCGACCCCAAGGACCAAAGGGCTTGGGAGGAAACCGCCGTGTTGTTCCTCCCGCGGGGCACGCACGTTTCATGTGCCCCAGTTTGCCACAGCCGAAACAGCGAATGTCGTGCTGTTCGGCAAGGCTCAGGTCCATCGGCACAGGACCGTTGAAGGGGCCTCTACTTTGGGGCCCGCCCTGAGTGGAGCCCCCAAGCCACGCAGTGGCAGGAGTGCGAGCCTGTCGATGGCTGTACTCCTCCTGAAGAGCGATTTGAATCGCTTCTTCCAGGGTGCTTGCTTGCACCCGAAACAGCTGCGTGCGCGCTGGGCCTACTCGCAGGCCGTCCATGAACACCGTCACCTTGATGTGTTCATGGAGTGGGTTTCCCACCAGAGATGCGGTGAGCTCCCGCATCTCCTGGATGTACTCGTGCAGCTCACGTCTCCCTTGCTTGCACGCAAGGAAGCGTGAGCGCTGGCGATACTCATAGTTCGCCGGGAGGAAGGCGGCTCGAAGCTGTTCACACAGCTGAGTGTCGTGTAGGAACACGCAGAAAATCTCACTACCGAACGGTATGAGTCCCACCAACAACACACGCTTCCCTCGCGAAAGGTCAGCGAACGTTGGATCAACACCTGAAGACCAGGAACGATCCCTTACACCGGGTTGGTTGTAAGCGCCTCTGTATACCAAGGTTGAGTTCGGTCAACCTTAAAACCTGCACTACTAGCCACGAGCGAGGGCTAGAATGCAATATTGCGCTTTCGCGCGAACCCCCGCAGTCCCTCAGAAGTAAGGGTACCGGCAGTCACGCTCAATACGGGTTTGCCGAGGGTAACCTCGGCGGGTAGTGAAATACACTTGGGAACACTCGGGTTCCACCAATATATAGGGACCGACACTCCTTGTCGCCCCTAACTCTCGGCCACTCCTATCTCTTGGACTGACCAGCAACAAACTCTCGGTTCAATGTACCTCAAGCTCGCTGACAGGCATCCCACGCAGCCGAGCGTATCCAGACCCTAAGACAAGCTAGCTAGACTTACCGAAGACGGACTTGACCCTTGGTGGCTTGTGGGGAAGACTGCTGATTTATTTCTCTTATCCTACAGCCCTGGAATTCTCTGTAGGTCATCATTTGGCTAGTCCTATATCTCTATACAAATATCAAGTGTAAACAGATCTCTGTGGGAAATCGTATAGCCGGCTCTACACAGCCGAGGGTACGACACGAAATGGGTACAAACGAGGCTTTTAACCTCGGCCGGGGTTTTATTAGACCCAGCCGAGACCTCGGTCACTATTGTTCCTAGGTCACTATAGCGCGGTAAATGAGACCAGCCAATCAAGACACTCTGTCGCCGTTCACTGAAAGGTGCAACGTCCGCCGGACCTTGACTGTTCGGCTCCAAAACCCAACGCCACAACTGCCCCCGCCTCGACGCAAGCTCCCGCAAGTAGTGCGCGTCGCGGCGCCTCTTGATCGCACCCCGATGGCTCGCCGCTCGCCGTTGCTGAGCCGAGCTACGGCCGCCGCTCCTCATGCTCTCGACACCTCCGAAGAGGTTCGTTTCCTGTCTCTCTTTCCGTCTTCATGCTCCTCGAACCTTGTTTGACCGCCTCCACGTTCACAGGAAGCTAGCGGCACTCCGTCCGCTACTTCTGGCTCCGCTGGAGCATCGGTGACCGTTCCTCGGTCGCCGGCTGCCACTCCTCTGGCTGCGGGCGAGGGTGCAGAGGGTTCGTCCCCACCCACGCCTCCGTCGGCTTTGGTGACGACCCCATTGGCTGCCCAAGATTCTGTCGCTCGTGTCCCCGATCAGCCGAGCGTGGAGGAGAAAGGTGAAGACACTTCCGAGCATTCTCGAAGTCGCACTCCCGCTTCGGCAGCAGACAGCGAGTTGGCCGCTCTTCAAGGGTCGAATTTGGATGTTTTGGCCGACATCGCGTCGACACCTGAGGTCTAGGCTTCGGTCTGGCCTCATCCATTTTCCACGTTCGTTCCTCAAGCTGCCAGTGTGCCGTCCGAAGCCTGTAGTCCTCCGTAGCGGCAGTTCTTGAGCTCCAAGTAATTCCATTTAATCCAATTCCATTTGAAAATCGTTCACGTCACATGTAAATATGCAAATTCGATGCAGTAGCAGTTTTCGTCTGTCACTGCGGGCTGCATCATCCCCGCAGGCAGTTCATTCGTCAACCGACGTCGCCACCAGGCCTTGTCAGAGGCTTGGTAGCAATCAATAGTCGGTCACTCGCAATTTTGATACAGTAGCAAATTTCATCTGTTGCTACGGGCTGTATCACCCCCGTAGACAGTTCAACTCTCGGTAGCTCTCCAGATTAGTTCTCGTCAGCGACTTGAACCATCTGCAATCGTCGTTCACTGCGCCGAGTCCGCAGATAATCATAAAGTAGCCCGCCACATGATAAATTTGAGGCAGGCTCCCACGTGGGCTCATTATACCCAATCCACTTCACCTTGAACTCTCGGACAGCGCGGCTAGTGCCCGTCGACAGCGGGGATCGGTCATCGAGGATGGCTTCTACCTCATATTCGCCAGCGAGCTGGTCTGGCTCCCAGCTATCTTCAGGCAACAACTCCTCGTCGAAGTCCAGTCTCGTATCCTCGGTCACTTCAGGTGCTAACCGACTCTTCGGTCGGTCTCCAAATTCGTCGACAGCCTTGAGTCGGGACACGTGCACCACCGGGTAGAACCTATACCCACTTCGGTCTGGCAATTCCAACTCGTACGCAAACTCTTCGATCTTTTTCTTGATCCTGAATGGTCCATGCCATCGGTGGGCGAGTTTCTTGGTCAACCCTGGCTTGACTCGCTCCATATACAACCAAACTCTGCTTCCGGGTTGGAACAGAGACCTCGGTCCTTCGACAGTGGGGTCAAACGTTGCCCCCGTCTCCACCTGTGACTCGTCAGAAGTCTCGTTTTCATCGACATTCGGTACTGCAGCTCTCTCACGTCGCTCCAGCGACTCATTGTGTTCTCTCGCCCTCCGAGCTTTCTCGACACTTTGGTACTCCATTGCCATTTTCCACGAGATTTCCTGTTGCCGGTTCACTTCTCGGCGCCATGCCAATGCGTCAGTCTGGCCTCCGAATCCTCGTTTGAGTGACGACGACATCGCTCGCAGCGTGGATTGTGCGTCCCACCCATGAACTAGGTAAAACGGAGTGTCCTTCCGGGTGCCATCTTGAGAGTTGTTGATAGCGAAGATCAATCGCTCCGCGATCTCGTCCCAGTCTTGCTGCAGCGGGTCTTCTGCGTACACCCGCACCGATTGCATGACCGTCTTCACCGACCTCTCTTGCTGTCCGTTCGCCTGCGGCCGATAGCTCAGGGTCGCTCTTGACCGAGACTGCATCATTTCTGCAAAGGCCTGGAACACCTCGCTCATGAAGCGAGGGTCTCGGTCATGTCGGATCAGAGTTGGTGCTCCGAATCTTCGGTACACGCATTCCTCGAAAGCCTGTGCGACCCTCAGAGCGGTAGTGTCTGACATAGCTTTACCCATGACGAATCCTGTGAACGCGCACTGGAACAGTAGTAGGGCTGAGTTGCCCCGACGAGACTTCGGTAACGGTATGACGAAATCCATCGACACCATCTGGAACGGTCGCTCTGCTAAGACATTTCCTGGCGAATAGCCTCGGAACTGTGGTCGGCTTTTGCTCGAACTACAGTCGGGGCAGGACTTGACGTGTCGTTCGGCGTCTGCATATAGTCCAATCCAAAAATAGTCTGATTTGACTCGGTGGTACGTTCGACCGATACCTTGGTGGCCACCTTCCAACGAGTCGTGGCAACTCCGTAGTACTTCCTGAATCATCGTTGTGGGCACCACTAGACGCATCGTTGTCTCTTCTCGGCGTTCGTTGCCCCACCGACGGTTCGTTCCAAGAAAATACAGTACACCATCCTCGCTAAGCACAAACTTGTCGGCCATCTTCCAAGCGTCTCTGGCTGCTCTGTAGCTTAGGTCTGTTTCCTTGCCTCGGAGGACCGCTTTTAGGTTCGACCATCTCAGCTCTTCATCCTGGGCGGCGGAGATTCGTCTCCGGCGCTCTTCCTGTATAACCACAGGGTCAACGTCTTCTGCGTTTGGAGCGCCAGGGTCGCCCTCGTTGCTCGATTGCTCGGCTCTCAGCTCACTCTGAGCTTCGGTGGTCACACCATTCGCTTCGTCTCGCTCAGCCGTACCATTCGGCTCTATCACCGACGTTTCATCTGCAAACTGGACTCGTTTCTTCCTCACTTTTGCTTGGTTTCTGGTTGTTGCAGTTAGGTAGTCGGGTTCGTCCCGCACAAAGTCGAAAAAAGATCTGTCGCGGGAGATCCCACGGGCTACTTGGGCTCGGGCGAAGCTGACTGTCGGTTTCTCTTCGGCCGTGGTCTGTACTGAGGGTTCATAGATGACCTCTCCGATCCGGTTCAGCTCGACCAATTCTAATTTCCTAGCCTCGGTCGAAGCTACGCTGGATTCTTTGCTGCTGAGAGCCTCGCTTGCCAACGAGTCTGCTGCAGCGTTGAATTCTCGGACCACGTGCAAGTACTTCACCGACCGCAGCTTGGTCGTGAGCTCTCGGTGTCGATTCAGTTGAACCATCAGAGACTCCTTTCGACATGCCATCACCCCTAGGGACTGCTGGATTGCGAGTCTCGAGTCTCCCACGATGACTAAATCCTCGGCTCCATGTTCGAGCGCAGCTGAGACGCCGTTGTTCATTCCAGCATACTCAGCGAGGTTTACCGTGGTGGTCTCGAGATAAGCACTCGCAGCCGTCACTACAGTCCATTCTGGTAATTTCCACAAAATCCACGAGCAACTGCCATATCCACCGTTCTTTTCGGTCTTGGCCGAACCATCGAACGACATCACAAATCCGGTATAGGACCTCGGTAGGCAGGCATAAAGCAAGTGGGGGTCCATACGAGCAGTAGGTGACCCTTTCGTCGGCGGTGTAACTGGGGCCAACGAGTCTTCCAACTCCACGAAGCTTGTGAGGCCAGCTTGGAGAAGCTGAGCAAACGTACAATCGCGTTCCTTGACTCGGTTGACCACCAGGTGCCACGGGGACAACATAACCGCAAAGTGGGTCGCTCGACCGAACAGTGTCTTGGATTTGTGCACCCATTCGAGCGTCGAAAAACGCGTATAGACGTGGATGGTCCGACCCACCAACTGGGAGTAGCACACTTTCAACACCAGCAGTAGCGCTAAGACCTCCTTCTCGGCCGGGTGGTAGTTCATCTCGGCGTCCTTGAGGACTCGGCCACAAAATCGAACCGGGTGCAGCTTGTCATCATGGTATTGCATCAAAGTGGAGCTCAATGCCCACTCATTCGCGAATAACGTGACATGCGCCTCCTTGTCTCGGTCAAAGTGCCGGAGGATCGGTGCCTCTGCAACCTTCTGTTGGAGCGCGGCGAAGCTTCGTTTGGCTGCCGAGAGGCTGCCACTAGGCGTGAAGTCTTCGTCCTTCAACTGGTACAAAGCTGCTCCATACACTGCGAAATCCTGGATGAATCGACTGTAATAATTCAGCGCACCGAGGAAAGACTGCATCCCCTTTTTTGAAGCAGGGAATGGCAGCTCGGTCACTGCTTTCATCTTCTTGGTGTCGGCTCGAATACCTTCTGCAGAGACTTCGTGTGACAGGAAATCCACCTTTGGCTGGACGAAGATACTCTTCGTAAAGCTCACACTAATGCGACATTCGGTGAACCGTTGGAGCAGTCGGTCTAGCGTCTCCAGGCACGCGTCGAAAGTCTCGGACCCAAAACAGATGTCATCGACAAACGACCGCCGGTCGAACACCGGCACCAACAAGGATTCATCCGGTTCTCCGGTTGAGAACATGTCGGCAACAGGGCTGTTCACTAACCCATTCACTGCGTCAAGCGTGACCGAGGATTCGCGGTCGGCCTCGAATTTGGTCACCCGAGTTGTTGACTCCTCGAGTCGTCGCGATGAAGGGTCGGTCACCCCTGTCCGCGCAACCTCGGCGTGGGCTTCGGCCGTTCGCATAAGCTCCGAGAAGTGGAGCCAGCCGCCTTTGGGTTGGACGAAACCCCACAGAGCATTGTCAATCATTCGTTGGTAAATCATCGGTGCATTCTTCAATCCGAACGGCATACGAAGCCATTCGAAATGTCCGAGTGCACAGACGAATGCCGAGACTTTGCGGGCCCGCATCGTCATCATAATAGCCCAGAATCCACTGGCCGCATCAAGCGAGCAGAACCATAGGTAGGCTTCCAGGTCGGTCAACAAGTCGTCGACTAACGGCATGGCGTACTCCATAATCGCCGTCACTGCATTCACCAGCTTGTAGTCGATGCACAACCGAATATCAACTCCATTCTTCTTGAGCACGATCACGATGGGCGACGCCCATGGACTGTCTGAAAACGCCACTAGACGAGCTTTCAGCAAGCCTTTCAGAAGCTCGTACAGCTTCCGAAGGTGTCGGAGCGGTGTCCTCCGAGCTCTCTGTTTGATGGGTGGATGCCCCTGTACGTCAATATCGCACACCACACCGTAGGCCGGTGGTGGCAGAGCATTCCCACTCGCAATCATGATCTTCTCGTGTCGTTTCAGCACCGCAACGAGACTTTCTTGTTGACGGGCTGTCGCGCTCGGGTTCAGAACATTCGGTCCTGAATAATCCAGTACCGTTTCCGAGGCTTCGGTCAGGTCCGGTAAGAACGCCAACTCGTGTGCATAGTCCGTCAACTCGATCTCATTCGCTAAATGTTCGGACGTATTGGTATCGGTGTTCCCACTACCTGAACCGTCCCCCGCGGTAATCTCATGCATCATTGCTACGAAGGCAGAGTCCAATCGGGTCTCCGGGTCATCACCGAGGACTGGGATGGAGATCTCTTCACTCGTATACGTGGTATCCGCGCCATCAGAGGTGTCGGTCGCCACCGAGTCGTCATCTTCGTCGACCCATCTATCTCCAACGGGTTCATCAGAGGGTTGCACCGAAGTCGTCAACGGCATTCGGTCTCGTTCTGTCGGTTCCTCAGTGCCCCTATTCGCGAACGTTATCTGGCCCTCGTCTAGGCCTTCCAAGTCGTCGGATGGTCGAGGTAGGATGCCGCTAGGTGTCGGATAGTCTCGTCGTTCTACAGCTGGTGGCTGATCTGCCAACCATCGTTCGTAGAGTTTGCGTTCCCGCGTGAACAAAGTCTCGTCTCGACACTCCGCGTAAGCCAGGACTTGCCACTCCTCATACTTAGCGGAGTTCAAACGAGTGTATCCATCTCCTTGCGGCAGGTCACCCTTTTTCACCCACAGCAGTACCGATTCGTGTCTCGCGCAGTGAGCAATCTTCGGTGACACGTTCGTTAGTCGCACCATCGTCGGCTGCCCTCGTCGAGACCTCGTTACAGTGGGCACCAGGTTTCCAATCCGGCGTGCCCACACATCATGAGTAGTCAGAGGCGGCCGTCGTCGTGGTAACCTAAATTCTCGCCACTCACGCCCTGGGACCAACAAATCTTCGGTCGGGCGTCCAGTCACTTGCATGCTGTACGGCTCGGCCTCTGCTGGGTTCTGCGACTTCACCAGGGGCACCATTACCTCATCCGGTAGTCTCGCAGTACCGTGGAACAGATCCAACCGGACTCCGGCTGGAATCATGAAGTCTGTTCCCAGGACCACGTCCACTCCTGCACTGTGATCCATAACCCATACTTCAAATTCGTACACACGCTCCCAGCCTAGCGTGATTTTAACGAGTGCTCGTCTGCGGGTCTCCATCACCCCTGGGTTAATTCCTCGCACTTCCAGACTCCTACCGTGATCTGGAACTTCGCGCAAGCGCAACCGTTTCGCGTATGACGCGGAGATCACACTGACATTCGCTCCAGTGTCCAGCAGAATCCTCGTACGCGAGTCGTTTACAGCCCCATTGACGAGGGCTCGCAATCGCTTCCTCTTGTCATAGCGCTGGGATGACCACCACCCCATTCTCTCGCCAGATAACAGTTTAATTGTCTGGCCGAGGTCTCGGGATGGATGGTCGATTTTGGCCATGCTGAGGATCGAAGCGTCGGTTAGCTCCACTTCGTCTCCGTCCACACGTCGTCCATTCACTTCACTCTCACCGAGGCTTACGCCTCTCTCCTTTACATTTTCCGTCGTTTTCACATATTCTATATTCAAGTCATCAGGCCGTTTGCTCACACCTGCGAATGCGAACATATAGTCCGCATCCAGCGCAGGTTTGGCTAACTGTGGCAGCCCGATTGGGACCAACCCAGTTTCAGTTGGCGGGCTGCCTAGTTTAAATGACTCCCATAGACGAGTTCCTGCAACTCCGGCGAGAGGTCCTTCTTCTCGACCTTAGCTCGGAGGAGATTCGTGAGTTCTTGGAAGGCTTCACACTTCCCGGCATCATGAACCTGTTTGCACATCTTGCATCGCTTAAAGCAGTAGTGAGCCGAATGGGTGAGTCCCCCGCAGGCGGCGCATGGACCATATTGGCGTCGACTATCGCGTCCGGTGGAGTTTCGGCGCTGGTCGTCTCGGTCATACGGGCGTTGACCGTTACTTGCCCTCGGCCGACGGTTGTCGGCGCGAGCGAACGCTCCTTCGGCCGCATTGCGACGTTCAGAGTCGTTTGCAGCAGCCACGTGGCCTCGGTCCTCGGTCGACGCGTATCCGTCGTCCGAGTACCCTTCGGAGTATCGGTCGTCATCGCCAGAGTGAGACTCCGGCCCATACTCCTTGGTGTCATCATATCCGTCGTTGTACGCTTCTGGGTATCCTCCACGCGCGTCCACCGAGCGTCCCGCATTCAGTGCTGTCACTATGTTGGTCAGTGCATCAGTGAGAGTGACCCTCGGTCGATATTGTTGGTCATCCCGGCGACGGTTATCGTCTCGGTAACGGTCTTCTCGACGACGGTCGTCCTCTCGGTGACGTCGGTCTCGGCGATAGCCGTCCCGCGGACCCTCGGAGCGTCCACCATCGCGTCGGCGTGCTACCTCTTGCCCTCGAGGGCGGCGGACCGAGGACTCGCGTCCAGATTTTCGCTCCCTGCGACGAAGGATATCATTGATCATATCCTCGAGGTCGTGAATGTTCTTAACTCGGACATGGCACAGACGCTCTTCTAGACCTCGGTCTTCACACGAATCCAAGAAATGCTCGACGTGGTCCTTTGCATCACGACCGCCATGCTCGAACTGCACTCCGGCGTTGCGAGCATAGCCGTTAAGTCGGTTGAGGTAGTCGCAGACATGCTCCTTCTCCTCTCGCTTGGCCGAGTAGTACCGAGCCTTCGCAGACTGGTTGAACCTCGAACAGTAGTACTTAATGAACGCATCGCTCAACAATTTCCACGTGCGTCTCGTTTTGCGGGGCAGCTGTCGGTACCAATGCAGAGCACCATCTTGGAGGCTCAATTCAAACGCCATGCACCATTCGTTAGGCGGCGTGTGCGTCCCCTTCATCTCGTATATGAACGCTCGGAGCCACTGCATGGACTTCTCGCTCTTGTCGCGGAGTCCCAAGTACGGCTTGATATTTCCGAGTGGGAGATGCGTAGCGATCTCTAGCCTCGGTGTCGCACTGTCATTCTCCACAGCGCTCAGCTCACGAATTTGGCGTGCCCATTCTCCCGTCAAGTCACCCCCGGTGTCTCCGACGTCGAACGAATCTTCGTCAGATGAGTCATCGCGGAGGTCGTAACGTCGGCTGGGCGTCCGACTTGCACTTCGTCCAGCAGTCGGAGCGGTTCGATATCCCTCGGCCTCTCTCGCCAGTCGTTCTGTGCGACTGACCGACCTCGGCGTCACCATGTGAGAGTCTTGGAAATATGTCGACGTCGCACCTTGGGCTGAAAATATTCCGGCCTCGGTCGACCCTCTGGGGCGTCTCCCAGGGGTCACTGGCAACGGAATCATGGACGGGTCGACCGGATCCGATGCGTGGCGGACGTTCGGTGGACGGCTAACTCCCGCCTCGGCCACCCCGAAGGCCGACCGAAGCTTCTGCTTCCACTTGCGAAGCGCCGTAGCGGCGTCCTCGGGTGCCCATGCTCGGAGGTCTGCTTCCGACGGGAACACTTGGGGTTCGCATCCCATAGCGCGTAGGAGTTGCACCGTGTCCTCGGCCACCTGCCGAGTGTTCCACGCCTCCACGGGCACAGTTAACTCGCCACCGAGCTCCATCCAGATGGCTTGGCGAACAACCTCTGGAGCGAAGGATCGCATCCAATTGCTCTTCACCTTCATGAGTTCTAGGTATCGACCCAGAACTCGGTTGGCGGCCGGGGTGTCTCCGTTAAGAGGAGGCCGGCCGCCATTCGGCCGAGAATTCGCATCCTCGGCCATCGCCGACGATCGGTGATCGTCGGACTCATCTTCGTCGTAACCGTTGGCTGGTTCGGGACCAGCCACTTCGTTCAACTCTTCGGTGAGGTTTCGCGCAAGCGACCTCACCCCTCCGCTGCGTCCTGCAGATACTGCAGCGGCTTCCGAAAGCTCGGGCATAGCTGCCTTCTCTTCCAGGTCATCTTCTTCGTCATCTTCCTTGGCGTCAGAATAGTCCATCGGCTCATCAAAACTGTCCGAACGCTCGTTGATCGACGCCAACGTACTCGGCGTCGCGAACGACGAACCGGAACGCCCCGAACCCTCGGTACGCGTTCCACTTGACCTCGCCGGCGTTGCTGGTACCGCTGACTTCGCTTCTTTCGCCATCTTCTTTCTTCTTCTCTTCTTTCTTCTCTCGACTGCTCGTTAAGGTAAGAACCTGTATGCAACCAAGACACACAGAAGGTCACACCAATCCCGGGTCGCGGCACCAGTTGTCGTGTAGGAACACGCAGAAAATCTCACTACCGAACGGTATGAGTCCCACCAACAACACACGCTTCCCTCGCGAAAGGTCAGCGAACGTTGGATCAACACCTGAAGACCAGGAACGATCCCTTACACCGGGTTGGTTGTAAGCGCCTCTGTATACCAAGGTTGAGTTCGGTCAACCTTAAAACCTGCACTACTAGCCACGAGCGAGGGCTAGAATGCAATATTGCGCTTTCGCGCGAACCCCCGCAGTCCCTCAGAAGTAAGGGTACCGGCAGTCACGCTCAATACGGGTTTGCCGAGGGTAACCTCGGCGGGTAGTGAAATACACTTGGGAACACTCGGGTTCCACCAATATATAGGGACCGACACTCCTTGTCGCCCCTAACTCTCGGCCACTCCTATCTCTTGGACTGACCAGCAACAAACTCTCGGTTCAATGTACCTCAAGCTCGCTGACAGGCATCCCACGCAGCCGAGCGTATCCAGACCCTAAGACAAGCTAGCTAGACTTACCGAAGACGGACTTGACCCTTGGTGGCTTGTGGGGAAGACTGCTGATTTATTTCTCTTATCCTACAGCTCTGGAAGTCTCTGTAGGTCATCATTTGGCTAGTCCTATATCTCTATACAAATATCAAGTGTAAACAGATCTCTGTGGGAAATCGTATAGCCGGCTCTACACAGCCGAGGGTACGACACCGAAGTGGGTACAAACGAGGTTTTTAACCTCGGCCGGGGTTTTATTAGACCCAGCCGAGACCTCGGTCACTATTGTTCCTAGGTCACTATAGCGCGGTAAATGAGACCAGCCAATCAAGACACTCTGTCGCCGTTCACTGAAAGGTGCAACGTCCGCCGGACCTTGACTGTTCGGCTCCAAAACCCAACGCCACATGAGCCCAGGATGCAAAGCATCCAGGCGTTGTCGCTTCACGCGTATACGCCCAGCTCTTTGCTCGACCACTAAGGTGAGAGAGAGCAAAAGCGACGCGGAGTCGCTCGTCCGAGACGAGAGCCGCGTCCGTAGCGAGCTCGACCTCTCGGACCCAGAAGTGAAGGTTTTCCCCTTCCTTCCCTTCGTAGGGGTTAACCTTCAGCCTCAAAGGCTTGGGCTGAACTGGTTTTCGTTCAGCCACAGGGGCCTGTAGGCTCCCACGTACATGGGCGATTAGCCCTTGCTCGTACGTGTCGAAAGCGCTTACGCGCTCGAGCTGCTCGGCAGGTGTTGCTGCCGCCAAGCTCTGGAGGGCATCCATCCCGAAGATGCCCGCCATCTTCCGAACGGACTCGAACTGCGAGTCGTTCAAGTGAGGAAACTCACTGCGATCCATGGTGGCTCAATGCTTGAGACTACAGAGGATTCAGGTAGTCCAATCTTACCCGCGTAGGCGAGGATTGACTACAAGTGCTACCAAGTGTGACGGGAGTCACACAGCACCTTGCGCTCGAGGAAGTGCTAGGAGTATACAAACTCCAAGTGAACGACGGTTCACTAGTTCCCGGTCTTGGGGAACGGTTGACTTAGACAACGTAGTTTATAGACTGATATATTTATAGTTAGTTACCTAGAGATCGTCTTGCAATACAATTCCTAAGTCAACTATAGTTTATCCTATATGTTTTATGTATGGGTGGCTGTGGGCCACCACCACGTGTCAGTGGTGTTGGGTACACCATATACCCAACCCGGAAGAGTGACGGGCACTCTTCAGGTAACCCCGTTTCATGCACGGTGCCTCCGTGGTTCCTCCCCCTTCCGATTCAGATTGGGAGGAGACATATCCGACCATGCCATAGCCCGCGTGAATGTGTTGCTCTTCTTCAGCGAGAACGACATCCCAGTCCGCTTCAATCCCAACGCTGTCCAATGTAGGAACTCCAAGACGGGCATGTACCAGGTCGAGGCGCAGCCGCATTTCCAGTCTTTTGATCATTAGCGCGTTGACTCTCTCCTCATCCGCTAGCCGATTGATTGTGCTCAGGTTCACCTTACTCTCGAAGTCAGTCAACACATTGACGTCAGCCTTCCAGTTATACGCGTCCGCTACATTGTCCTCTGCGAAAATTGGGTCCCCTTCAGCTCTCCACCGCAAAAATACGTCTTCGTGGTGGTGCACTCCGGAGAAGTGGCGCTCGTTATGCCGGAGGATGTGCAGAACCGTAGGTTCCTTCTCTTTGAGCAGCAACTACAGCAATGGCGATGTAAGTAGACGACGGCAGTAGACGTCGAAAGTAAGAAACCATACTCCAACATTCCACTCCTACAAAGTGTCAAACTTCAGTTGAAAAAGCAATTGACGTCGCCAGCCTCGAGTTAGCTTGGCTTACGAGAATATATTTCCGCGTGTTTCCTAGGTTTTGCTCAAACTATACGACTACTGCGCATACATCGGCGCGCCATCAATACATTGTCAGCATTTCTCCGAAATCTTACTTCCAGCCGCCGACACAATGACGCTTGCAATGTATCACACTACAGCCAACCACAACGCAATTCACCGCCACGGACACACCACTACCAGCAGCAGCAGCAGCAGCACCACCACCACCACCAGCAGCAGCAGCAGCAGCACCACCGGGGCCTTTGACGGATAACCGATCTCGACACCATGAAGCTCTCCACGCTTGCCACCACTGCGGCAGTGATCGCTGTCGCCAGCGTCGTCGCCGCCGAGCAGCAACCTTCTTTGCGCGCACTGGCAGCACCGGCTGAGGCGGCTCCGGCAGTGGCCAAGGACGCGTCCGCTCCTACTGACAAGAACAAGGAACATTTCGGTTGGGGTGGTCCGTGGGGAGGCATGGGCTGGGGACGGGGCTGGGGCGGGGGCTGGGGCGGTGGTCTCGGAGGTGGCCTCGGAGGTTGGGGTGGCCTCGGTGGCTGGGGCGGGGGCGGGGGACTCGGCTGGGGGTGGTGATTCTCAAAACGAACGTCCTGCCGTAGTCTAGAGCACACGAAAGACGTCTCGCAACTCTCTTTTCACTCCACGACGTATCCCAGCTAACACTTGATAAACACGGCGATTCACTGCTTCTTTCATGAGATTGTGCACTCCACAGCGACTGGTTGATCGGGTACTCGTACCGTTTTCGTGAATGGTCGAGTCCTCGAACACTTCCGTAGCGGTGACATGAGTCTGCTAACACTTGATCTCTTCACAACACGCAAAACTTCGCGTAGTCGCTAAAACGATGGGCAACGGCCTAGTATGATGGATACGTTTCGAAGTACCCCGCGTCGGGCTCGACTGGGGTAGGGTAACTCCAGTAAGTTTACAAAAGCGATTTTCCAACTTCCTGCAGAACCGTAGGTTCCTTCTCTTTGAGTAGCAACTACAGCAATGGCGATGTAAGTAGACGACGACAGTAGACGTCGAAAGTAAGAAACCATACCCAACATTCCACTCCTACAAAGTGTCAAACTTCAGTTGAAAAAGCAATTGACGTCGCCAGCCTCGAGTTAGCTTGGCTTACGAGAATATATTTCCGCGTGTTTCCTAGGTTTTGCTCAAATTATACGACTACTGCGCATACATCGGCGCGCCATCAATACATTGTCAGCATTTCTCCGAAATCTTACTTCCAGCCGCCGACACAATGACGCTTGCAATGTATCACACTACAGCCAACCACAACGCAATTCACCGCCACGGACACACCACTACCAGCAGCAGCAGCACCACCACCACCACCACCAGCAGCAGCAGCAGCAGCAGCACCACCGGGGCCTTTGACGGATAACCGATCTCGACACCATGAAGCTCTCCACGCTTGCCACCACTGCGGCAGTGATCGCTGTCGCCAGCGTCGTCGCCGCCGAGCAGCAACCTTCTTTGCGCGCACTGGCAGCACCGGCTGAGGCGGCTCCGGCAGCGGCCAAGGACGCGTCCGCTCCTACTGACAAGAACAAGGAACATTTCGGTTGGGGTGGTCCGTGGGGAGGCATGGGCTGGGGACGGGGCTGGGGCGGGGGCTGGGGCGGTGGTCTCGGAGGTGGCCTCGGAGGTTGGGGTGGCCTCGGTGGCTGGGGCGGGGGCGGGGGACTCGGCTGGGGGTGGTGATTCTCAAAACGAACGTCCTGCCGTAGTCTAGAGCACACGAAAGACGTCTCGCAACTCTCTTTTCACTCCACGACGTATCCCAGCTAACACTTGATAAACACGGCGATTCACTGCTTCTTTCATGAGATTGTGCACTCCACAGCGACTGGTTGATCGGGTACTCGTACCGTTTTCGTGAATGGTCGAGTCCTCGAACACTTCCGTAGCGGTGACATGAGTCTGCTAACACTTGATCTCTTCACAACACGCAAAACTTCGCGTAGTCGCTAAAACGATGGGCAACGGCCTAGTATGATGGATACGTTTCGAAGTACCCCGCGTCGGGCTCGACTGGGGTAGGGTAACTCCAGTAAGTTTACAAAAGCGATTTTCCAACTTCCTGCAGAACCGTAGGTTCCTTCTCTTTGAGCAGCAACTACAGCAATGGCGATGTAAGTAGACGACGACAGTAGACGTCGAAAGTAAGAAACCATACCCAACATTCCACTCCTACAAAGTGTCAAACTTCAGTTGAAAAAGCAATTGACGTCGCCAGCCTCGAGTTAGCTTGGCTTACGAGAATATATTTCCGCGTGTTTCCTAGGTTTTGCTCAAACTATACGACTACTGCGCATACATCGGCGCGCCATCAATACATCGTCAGCATTTCTCCGAAATCTTACTTCCAGCCGCCGACACAATGACGCTTGCAATGTATCACACTACAGCCAACCACAACGCAATTCACCGCCACGGACACACCACTACCAGCAGCAGCAGCAGCACCACCACCACCACCAGCAGCAGCAGCAGCACCACCACCGGGGCCTTTGACGGATAACCGATCTCGACACCATGAAGCTCTCCACGCTTGCCACCACTGCGGCAGTGATCGCTGTCGCCAGCGTCGTCGCCGCCGAGCAGCAACCTTCTTTGCGCGCACTGGCAGCACCGGCTGAGGCGGCTCCGGCAGTGGCCAAGGACGCGTCCGCTCCTACTGACAAGAACAAGGAACATTTCGGTTGGGGTGGTCCGTGGGGAGGCATGGGCTGGGGACGGGGCTGGGGCGGGGGCTGGGGCGGTGGTCTCGGAGGTGGCCTCGGAGGTTGGGGTGGCCTCGGTGGCTGGGGCGGGGGCGGGGGACTCGGCTGGGGGTGGTGATTCTCAAAACGAACGTCCTGCCGTAGTCTAGAGCACACGAAAGACGTCTCGCAACTCTCTTTTCACTCCACGACGTATCCCAGCTAACACTTGATAAACACGGCGATTCACTGCTTCTTTCATGAGATTGTGCACTCCACAGCGACTGGTTGATCGGGTACTCGTACCGTTTTCGTGAATGGTCGAGTCCTCGAACACTTCCGTAGCGGTGACATGAGTCTGCTAACACTTGATCTCTTCACAACACGCAAAACTTCGCGTAGTCGCTAAAACGATGGGCAACGGCCTAGTATGATGGATACGTTTCGAAGTACCCCGCGTCGGGCTCGACTGGGGTAGGGTAACTCCAGTAAGTTTACAAAAGCGATTTTCCAACTTCCTGCAGAACCGTAGGTTCCTTCTCTTTGAGCAGCAACTACAGCAATGGCGATGTAAGTAGACGACGACAGTAGACGTCGAAAGTAAGAAACCATACCCAACATTCCACTCCTACAAAGTGTCAAACTTCAGTTGAAAAAGCAATTGACGTCGCCAGCCTCGAGTTAGCTTGGCTTACGAGAATATATTTCCGCGTGTTTCCTAGGTTTTGCTCAAACTATACGACTACTGCGCATACATCGGCGCGCCATCAATACATTGTCAGCATTTCTCCGAAATCTTACTTCCAGCCGCCGACACAATGACGCTTGCAATGTATCACACTACAGCCAACCACAACGCAATTCACCGCCACGGACACACCACTACCAGCAGCAGCAGCAGCACCACCACCACCACCACCAGCAGCACCACCACCACCACCGGGGCCTTTGACGGATAACCGATCTCGACACCATGAAGCTCTCCACGCTTGCCACCACTGCGGCAGTGATCGCTGTCGCCAGCGTCGTCGCCGCCGAGCAGCAACCTTCTTTGCGCGCACTGGCAGCACCGGCTGAGGCGGCTCCGGCAGTGGCCAAGGACGCGTCCGCTCCTACTGACAAGAACAAGGAACATTTCGGTTGGGGTGGTCCGTGGGGAGGCATGGGCTGGGGACGGGGCTGGGGCGGGGGCTGGGGCGGTGGTCTCGGAGGTGGCCTCGGAGGTTGGGGTGGCCTCGGTGGCTGGGGCGGGGCCGGGGGACTCGGCTGGGGGGGGTGATTCTCAAAACGAACGTCCTGCCGTAGTCTAGAGCACACGAAAGACGTCTCGCAACTCTCTTTTCACTCCACGACGTATCCCAGCTAACACTTGATAAACACGGCGATTCACTGCTTCTTTCATGAGATTGTGCACTCCACAGCGACTGGTTGATCGGGTACTCGTACCGTTTTCGTGAATGGTCGAGTCCTCGAACACTTCCGTAGCGGTGACATGAGTCTGCTAACACTTGATCTCTTCACAACACGCAAAACTTCGCGTAGTCGCTAAAACGATGGGCAACGGCCTAGTATGATGGATACGTTTCGAAGTACCCCGCGTCGTGCTCGACTGGGGTAGGGTAACTCCAGTAAGTTTACAAAAGCGATTTTCCAACTTCCTGCAGAACCGTAGGTTCCTTCTCTTTGAGTAGCAACTACAGCAATGGCGATGTAAGTAGACGACGACAGTAGACGTCGAAAGTAAGAAACCATACCCAACATTCCACTCCTACAAAGTGTCAAACTTCAGTTGAAAAAGCAATTGACGTCGCCAGCCTCGAGTTAGCTTGGCTTACGAGAATATATTTCCGCGTGTTTCCTAGGTTTTGCTCAAACTATACGACTACTGCGCATACATCGGCGCGCCATCAATACATTGTCAGCATTTCTCCGAAATCTTACTTCCAGCCGCCGACACAATGACGCTTGCAATGTATCACACTACAGCCAACCACAACGCAATTCACCGCCACGGACACACCACTACCAGCAGCAGCAGCAGCACCACCACCACCACCAGCAGCAGCACCACCACCACCACCGGGGCCTTTGACGGATAACCGATCTCGACACCATGAAGCTCTCCACGCTTGCCACCACTGCGGCAGTGATCGCTGTCGCCAGCGTCGTCGCCGCCGAGCAGCAACCTTCTTTGCGCGCACTGGCAGCACCGGCTGAGGCGGCTCCGGCAGTGGCCAAGGACGCGTCCGCTCCTACTGACAAGAACAAGGAACATTTCGGTTGGGGTGGTCCGTGGGGAGGCATGGGCTGGGGACGGGGCTGGGGCGGGGGCTGGGGCGGTGGTCTCGGAGGTGGCCTCGGAGGTTGGGGTGGCCTCGGTGGCTGGGGCGGGGGCGGGGGACTCGGCTGGGGGTGGTGATTCTCAAAACGAACGTCCTGCCGTAGTCTAGAGCACACGAAAGACGTCTCGCAACTCTCTTTTCACTCCACGACGTATCCCAGCTAACACTTGATAAACACGGCGATTCACTGCTTCTTTCATGAGATTGTGCACTCCACAGCGACTGGTTGATCGGGTACTCGTACCGTTTTCGTGAATGGTCGAGTCCTCGAACACTTCCGTAGCGGTGACATGAGTCTGCTAACACTTGATCTCTTCACAACACGCAAAACTTCGCGTAGTCGCTAAAACGATGGGCAACGGCCTAGTATGATGGATACGTTTCGAAGTACCCCGCGTCGTGCTCGACTGGGGTAGGGTAACTCCAGTAAGTTTACAAAAGCGATTTTCCAACTTCCTGCAGAACCGTAGGTTCCTTCTCTTTGAGTAGCAACTACAGCAATGGCGATGTAAGTAGACGACGACAGTAGACGTCGAAAGTAAGAAACCATACCCAACATTCCACTCCTACAAAGTGTCAAACTTCAGTTGAAAAAGCAATTGACGTCGCCAGCCTCGAGTTAGCTTGGCTTACGAGAATATATTTCCGCGTGTTTCCTAGGTTTTGCTCAAACTATACGACTACTGCGCATACATCGGCGCGCCATCAATACATTGTCAGCATTTCTCCGAAATCTTACTTCCAGCCGCCGACACAATGACGCTTGCAATGTATCACACTACAGCCAACCACAACGCAATTCACCGCCACGGACACACCACTACCAGCAGCAGCAGCAGCACCACCACCACCACCACCAGCAGCACCACCACCACCACCGGGGCCTTTGACGGATAACCGATCTCGACACCATGAAGCTCTCCACGCTTGCCACCACTGCGGCAGTGATCGCTGTCGCCAGCGTCGTCGCCGCCGAGCAGCAACCTTCTTTGCGCGCACTGGCAGCACCGGCTGAGGCGGCTCCGGCAGTGGCCAAGGACGCGTCCGCTCCTACTGACAAGAACAAGGAACATTTCGGTTGGGGTGGTCCGTGGGGAGGCATGGGCTGGGGACGGGGCTGGGGCGGGGGCTGGGGCGGTGGTCTCGGAGGTGGCCTCGGAGGTTGGGGTGGCCTCGGTGGCTGGGGCGGGGGCGGGGGACTCGGCTGGGGGTGGTGATTCTCAAAACGAACGTCCTGCCGTAGTCTAGAGCACACGAAAGACGTCTCGCAACTCTCTTTTCACTCCACGACGTATCCCAGCTAACACTTGATAAACACGGCGATTCACTGCTTCTTTCATGAGATTGTGCACTCCACAGCGACTGGTTGATCGGGTACTCGTACCGTTTTCGTGAATGGTCGAGTCCTCGAACACTTCCGTAGCGGTGACATGAGTCTGCTAACACTTGATCTCTTCACAACACGCAAAACTTCGCGTAGTCGCTAAAACGATGGGCAACGGCCTAGTATGATGGATACGTTTCGAAGTACCCCGCGTCGTGCTCGACTGGGGTAGGGTAACTCCAGTAAGTTTACAAAAGCGATTTTCCAACTTCCTGCAGAACCGTAGGTTCCTTCTCTTTGAGTAGCAACTACAGCAATGGCGATGTAAGTAGACGACGACAGTAGACGTCGAAAGTAAGAAACCATACCCAACATTCCACTCCTACAAAGTGTCAAACTTCAGTTGAAAAAGCAATTGACGTCGCCAGCCTCGAGTTAGCTTGGCTTACGAGAATATATTTCCGCGTGTTTCCTAGGTTTTGCTCAAATTATACGACTACTGCGCATACATCGGCGCGCCATCAATACATTGTCAGCATTTCTCCGAAATCTTACTTCCAGCCGCCGACACAATGACGCTTGCAATGTATCACACTACAGCCAACCACAACGCAATTCACCGCCACGGACACACCACTACCAGCAGCAGCAGCACCACCACCACCACCACCACCAGCAGCACCACCACCACCACCGGGGCCTTTGACGGATAACCGATCTCGACACCATGAAGCTCTCCACGCTTGCCACCACTGCGGCAGTGATCGCTGTCGCCAGCGTCGTCGCCGCCGAGCAGCAACCTTCTTTGCGCGCACTGGCAGCACCGGCTGAGGCGGCTCCGGCAGTGGCCAAGGACGCGTCCGCTCCTACTGACAAGAACAAGGAGCATTTCGGTTGGGGTGGTCCGTGGGGAGGCATGGGCTGGGGACGGGGCTGGGGCGGGGGCTGGGGCGGTGGTCTCGGAGGTGGCCTCGGAGGTTGGGGTGGCCTCGGTGGCTGGGGCGGGGCCGGGGGACTCGGCTGGGGGTGGTGATTCTCAAAACGAACGTCCTGCCGTAGTCTAGAGCACACGAAAGACGTCTCGCAACTCTCTTTTCACTCCACGACGTATCCCAGCTAACACTTGATAAACACGGCGATTCACTGCTTCTTTCATGAGATTGTGCACTCCATAGCGACTGGTTGATCGGGTACTCGTACCGTTTTCGTGAATGGTCGAGTCCTCGAACACTTCCGTAGCGGTGACATGAGTCTGCTAACACTTGATCTCTTCACAACACGCAAAACTTCGCGTAGTCGCTAAAACGATGGGCAACGGCCTAGTATGATGGATACGTTTCGAAGTACCCCGCGTCGGGCTCGACTGGGGTAGGGTAACTCCAGTAAGTTTACAAAAGCGATTTTCCAACTTCCTGCAGAACCGTAGGTTCCTTCTCTTTGAGTAGCAACTACAGCAATGGCGATGTAAGTAGACGACGACAGTAGACGTCGAAAGTAAGAAACCATACCCAACATTCCACTCCTACAAAGTGTCAAACTTCAGTTGAAAAAGCAATTGACGTCGCCAGCCTCGAGTTAGCTTGGCTTACGAGAATATATTTCCGCGTGTTTCCTAGGTTTTGCTCAAACTATACGACTACTGCGCATACATCGGCGCGCCATCAATACATTGTCAGCATTTCTCCGAAATCTTACTTCCAGCCGCCGACACAATGACGCTTGCAATGTATCACACTACAGCCAACCACAACGCAATTCACCGCCACGGACACACCACTACCAGCAGCAGCAGCAGCACCACCACCACCACCACCACCACCAGCAGCACCACCACCACCGGGGCCTTTGACGGATAACCGATCTCGACACCATGAAGCTCTCCACGCTTGCCACCACTGCGGCAGTGATCGCTGTCGCCAGCGTCGTCGCCGCCGAGCAGCAACCTTCTTTGCGCGCACTGGCAGCACCGGCTGAGGCGGCTCCGGCAGCGGCCAAGGACGCGTCCGCTCCTACTGACAAGAACAAGGAACATTTCGGTTGGGGTGGTCCGTGGGGAGGCATGGGCTGGGGACGGGGCTGGGGCGGGGGCTGGGGCGGTGGTCTCGGAGGTGGCCTCGGAGGTTGGGGTGGCCTCGGTGGCTGGGGCGGGGGCGGGGGACTCGGCTGGGGGGGGTGATTCTCAAAACGAACGTCCTGCCGTAGTCTAGAGCACACGAAAGACGTCTCGCAACTCTCTTTTCACTCCACGACGTATCCCAGCTAACACTTGATAAACACGGCGATTCACTGCTTCTTTCATGAGATTGTGCACTCCACAGCGACTGGTTGATCGGGTACTCGTACCGTTTTCGTGAATGGTCGAGTCCTCGAACACTTCCGTAGCGGTGACATGAGTCTGCTAACACTTGATCTCTTCACAACACGCAAAACTTCGCGTAGTCGCTAAAACGATGGGCAACGGCCTAGTATGATGGATACGTTTCGAAGTACCCCGCGTCGGGCTCGACTGGGGTAGGGTAACTCCAGTAAGTTTACAAAAGCGATTTTCCAACTTCCTGCAGAACCGTAGGTTCCTTCTCTTTGAGTAGCAACTACAGCAATGGCGATGTAAGTAGACGACGACAGTAGACGTCGAAAGTAAGAAACCATACCCAACATTCCACTCCTACAAAGTGTCAAACTTCAGTTGAAAAAGCAATTGACGTCGCCAGCCTCGAGTTAGCTTGGCTTACGAGAATATATTTCCGCGTGTTTCCTAGGTTTTGCTCAAACTATACGACTACTGCGCATACATCGGCGCGCCATCAATACATTGTCAGCATTTCTCCGAAATCTTACTTCCAGCCGCCGACACAATGACGCTTGCAATGTATCACACTACAGCCAACCACAACGCAATTCACCGCCACGGACACACCACTACCAGCAGCAGCAGCACCACCACCACCACCACCACCAGCAGCAGCAGCAGCACCACCACCGGGGCCTTTGACGGATAACCGATCTCGACACCATGAAGCTCTCCACGCTTGCCACCACTGCGGCAGTGATCGCTGTCGCCAGCGTCGTCGCCGCCGAGCAGCAACCTTCTTTGCGCGCACTGGCAGCACCGGCTGAGGCGGCTCCGGCAGCGGCCAAGGACGCGTCCGCTCCTACTGACAAGAACAAGGAGCATTTCGGTTGGGGTGGTCCGTGGGGAGGCATGGGCTGGGGACGGGGCTGGGGCGGGGGCTGGGGCGGTGGTCTCGGAGGTGGCCTCGGAGGTTGGGGTGGCCTCGGTGGCTGGGGCGGGGCCGGGGGACTCGGCTGGGGGTGATGATTCTCAAAACGAACGTCCTGCCGTAGTCTAGAGCACACGAAAGACGTCTCGCAACTCTCTTTTCACTCCACGACGTATCCCAGCTAACACTTGATAAACACGGCGATTCACTGCTTCTTTCATGAGATTGTGCACTCCACAGCGACTGGTTGATCGGGTACTCGTACCGTTTTCGTGAATGGTCGAGTCCTCGAACACTTCCGTAGCGGTGACATGAGTCTGCTAACACTTGATCTCTTCACAACACGCAAAACTTCGCGTAGTCGCTAAAACGATGGGCAACGGCCTAGTATGATGGATACGTTTCGAAGTACCCCGCGTCGGGCTCGACTGGGGTAGGGTAACTCCAGTAAGTTTACAAAAGCGATTTTCCAACTTCCTGCAGAACCGTAGGTTCCTTCTCTTTGAGCAGCAACTACAGCAATGGCGATGTAAGTAGACGACGACAGTAGACGTCGAAAGTAAGAAACCATACCCAACATTCCACTCCTACAAAGTGTCAAACTTCAGTTGAAAAAGCAATTGACGTCGCCAGCCTCGAGTTAGCTTGGCTTACGAGAATATATTTCCGCGTGTTTCCTAGGTTTTGCTCAAACTATACGACTACTGCGCATACATCGGCGCGCCATCAATACATTGTCAGCATTTCTCCGAAATCTTACTTCCAGCCGCCGACACAATGACGCTTGCAATGTATCACACTACAGCCAACCACAACGCAATTCACCGCCACGGACACACCACTACCAGCAGCAGCAGCAGCAGCACCACCACCAGCAGCAGCAGCAGCAGCACCACCACCGGGGCCTTTGACGGATAACCGATCTCGACACCATGAAGCTCTCCACGCTTGCCACCACTGCGGCAGTGATCGCTGTCGCCAGCGTCGTCGCCGCCGAGCAGCAACCTTCTTTGCGCGCACTGGCAGCACCGGCTGAGGCGGCTCCGGCAGTGGCCAAGGACGCGTCCGCTCCTACTGACAAGAACAAGGAGCATTTCGGTTGGGGTGGTCCGTGGGGAGGCATGGGCTGGGGACGGGGCTGGGGCGGGGGCTGGGGCGGTGGTCTCGGAGGTGGCCTCGGAGGTTGGGGTGGCCTCGGTGGCTGGGGCGGGGCCGGGGGACTCGGCTGGGGGTGGTGATTCTCAAAACGAACGTCCTGCCGTAGTCTAGAGCACACGAAAGACGTCTCGCAACTCTCTTTTCACTCCACGACGTATCCCAGCTAACACTTGATAAACACGGCGATTCACTGCTTCTTTCATGAGATTGTGCACTCCACAGCGACTGGTTGATCGGGTACTCGTACCGTTTTCGTGAATGGTCGAGTCCTCGAACACTTCCGTAGCGGTGACATGAGTCTGCTAACACTTGATCTCTTCACAACACGCAAAACTTCGCGTAGTCGCTAAAACGATGGGCAACGGCCTAGTATGATGGATACGTTTCGAAGTACCCCGCGTCGGGCTCGACTGGGGTAGGGTAACTCCAGTAAGTTTACAAAAGCGATTTTCCAACTTCCTGCAGAACCGTAGGTTCCTTCTCTTTGAGTAGCAACTACAGCAATGGCGATGTAAGTAGACGACGACAGTAGACGTCGAAAGTAAGAAACCATACCCAACATTCCACTCCTACAAAGTGTCAAACTTCAGTTGAAAAAGCAATTGACGTCGCCAGCCTCGAGTTAGCTTGGCTTACGAGAATATATTTCCGCGTGTTTCCTAGGTTTTGCTCAAACTATACGACTACTGCGCATACATCGGCGCGCCATCAATACATTGTCAGCATTTCTCCGAAATCTTACTTCCAGCCGCCGACACAATGACGCTTGCAATGTATCACACTACAGCCAACCACAACGCAATTCACCGCCACGGACACACCACTACCAGCAGCAGCAGCAGCACCACCACCACCACCACCAGCAGCAGCAGCACCACCACCGGGGCCTTTGACGGATAACCGATCTCGACACCATGAAGCTCTCCACGCTTGCCACCACTGCGGCAGTGATCGCTGTCGCCAGCGTCGTCGCCGCCGAGCAGCAACCTTCTTTGCGCGCACTGGCAGCACCGGCTGAGGCGGCTCCGGCAGTGGCCAAGGACGCGTCCGCTCCTACTGACAAGAACAAGGAGCATTTCGGTTGGGGTGGTCCGTGGGGAGGCATGGGCTGGGGACGGGGCTGGGGCGGGGGCTGGGGCGGTGGTCTCGGAGGTGGCCTCGGAGGTTGGGGTGGCCTCGGTGGCTGGGGCGGGGCCGGGGGACTCGGCTGGGGGTGGTGATTCTCAAAACGAACGTCCTGCCGTAGTCTAGAGCACACGAAAGACGTCTCGCAACTCTCTTTTCACTCCACGACGTATCCCAGCTAACACTTGATAAACACGGCGATTCACTGCTTCTTTCATGAGATTGTGCACTCCACAGCGACTGGTTGATCGGGTACTCGTACCGTTTTCGTGAATGGTCGAGTCCTCGAACACTTCCGTAGCGGTGACATGAGTCTGCTAACACTTGATCTCTTCACAACACGCAAAACTTCGCGTAGTCGCTAAAACGATGGGCAACGGCCTAGTATGATGGATACGTTTCGAAGTACCCCGCGTCGGGCTCGACTGGGGTAGGGTAACTCCAGTAAGTTTACAAAAGCGATTTTCCAACTTCCTGCAGAACCGTAGGTTCCTTCTCTTTGAGTAGCAACTACAGCAATGGCGATGTAAGTAGACGACGACAGTAGACGTCGAAAGTAAGAAACCATACCCAACATTCCACTCCTACAAAGTGTCAAACTTCAGTTGAAAAAGCAATTGACGTCGCCAGCCTCGAGTTAGCTTGGCTTACGAGAATATATTTCCGCGTGTTTCCTAGGTTTTGCTCAAACTATACGACTACTGCGCATACATCGGCGCGCCATCAATACATTGTCAGCATTTCTCCGAAATCTTACTTCCAGCCGCCGACACAATGACGCTTGCAATGTATCACACTACAGCCAACCACAACGCAATTCACCGCCACGGACACACCACTACCAGCAGCAGCAGCAGCACCACCACCACCACCACCACCACCAGCAGCACCACCACCACCGGGGCCTTTGACGGATAACCGATCTCGACACCATGAAGCTCTCCACGCTTGCCACCACTGCGGCAGTGATCGCTGTCGCCAGCGTCGTCGCCGCCGAGCAGCAACCTTCTTTGCGCGCACTGGCAGCACCGGCTGAGGCGGCTCCGGCAGCGGCCAAGGACGCGTCCGCTCCTACTGACAAGAACAAGGAACATTTCGGTTGGGGTGGTCCGTGGGGAGGCATGGGCTGGGGACGGGGCTGGGGCGGGGGCTGGGGCGGTGGTCTCGGAGGTGGCCTCGGAGGTTGGGGTGGCCTCGGTGGCTGGGGCGGGGGCGGGGGACTCGGCTGGGGGTGGTGATTCTCAAAACGAACGTCCTGCCGTAGTCTAGAGCACACGAAAGACGTCTCGCAACTCTCTTTTCACTCCACGACGTATCCCAGCTAACACTTGATAAACACGGCGATTCACTGCTTCTTTCATGAGATTGTGCACTCCACAGCGACTGGTTGATCGGGTACTCGTACCGTTTTCGTGAATGGTCGAGTCCTCGAACACTTCCGTAGCGGTGACATGAGTCTGCTAACACTTGATCTCTTCACAACACGCAAAACTTCGCGTAGTCGCTAAAACGATGGGCAACGGCCTAGTATGATGGATACGTTTCGAAGTACCCCGCGTCGGGCTCGACTGGGGTAGGGTAACTCCAGTAAGTTTACAAAAGCGATTTTCCAACTTCCTGCAGAACCGTAGGTTCCTTCTCTTTGAGTAGCAACTACAGCAATGGCGATGTAAGTAGACGACGACAGTAGACGTCGAAAGTAAGAAACCATACCCAACATTCCACTCCTACAAAGTGTCAAACTTCAGTTGAAAAAGCAATTGACGTCGCCAGCCTCGAGTTAGCTTGGCTTACGAGAATATATTTCCGCGTGTTTCCTAGGTTTTGCTCAAACTATACGACTACTGCGCATACATCGGCGCGCCATCAATACATTGTCAGCATTTCTCCGAAATCTTACTTCCAGCCGCCGACACAATGACGCTTGCAATGTATCACACTACAGCCAACCACAACGCAATTCACCGCCACGGACACACCACTACCAGCAGCAGCAGCAGCACCACCACCACCACCACCAGCAGCAGCAGCACCACCACCGGGGCCTTTGACGGATAACCGATCTCGACACCATGAAGCTCTCCACGCTTGCCACCACTGCGGCAGTGATCGCTGTCGCCAGCGTCGTCGCCGCCGAGCAGCAACCTTCTTTGCGCGCACTGGCAGCACCGGCTGAGGCGGCTCCGGCAGTGGCCAAGGACGCGTCCGCTCCTACTGACAAGAACAAGGAACATTTCGGTTGGGGTGGTCCGTGGGGAGGCATGGGCTGGGGACGGGGCTGGGGCGGGGGCTGGGGCGGTGGTCTCGGAGGTGGCCTCGGAGGTTGGGGTGGCCTCGGTGGCTGGGGCGGGGCCGGGGGACTCGGCTGGGGGTGGTGATTCTCAAAACGAACGTCCTGCCGTAGTCTAGAGCACACGAAAGACGTCTCGCAACTCTCTTTTCACTCCACGACGTATCCCAGCTAACACTTGATAAACACGGCGATTCACTGCTTCTTTCATGAGATTGTGCACTCCACAGCGACTGGTTGATCGGGTACTCGTACCGTTTTCGTGAATGGTCGAGTCCTCGAACACTTCCGTAGCGGTGACATGAGTCTGCTAACACTTGATCTCTTCACAACACGCAAAACTTCGCGTAGTCGCTAAAACGATGGGCAACGGCCTAGTATGATGGATACGTTTCGAAGTACCCCGCGTCGGGCTCGACTGGGGTAGGGTAACTCCAGTAAGTTTACAAAAGCGATTTTCCAACTTCCTGCAGAACCGTAGGTTCCTTCTCTTTGAGCAGCAACTACAGCAATGGCGATGTAAGTAGACGACGACAGTAGACGTCGAAAGTAAGAAACCATACCCAACATTCCACTCCTACAAAGTGTCAAACTTCAGTTGAAAAAGCAATTGACGTCGCCAGCCTCGAGTTAGCTTGGCTTACGAGAATATATTTCCGCGTGTTTCCTAGGTTTTGCTCAAACTATACGACTACTGCGCATACATCGGCGCGCCATCAATACATTGTCAGCATTTCTCCGAAATCTTACTTCCAGCCGCCGACACAATGACGCTTGCAATGTATCACACTACAGCCAACCACAACGCAATTCACCGCCACGGACACACCACTACCAGCAGCAGCAGCAGCACCACCACCACCACCAGCAGCAGCAGCAGCACCACCACCGGGGCCTTTGACGGATAACCGATCTCGACACCATGAAGCTCTCCACGCTTGCCACCACTGCGGCAGTGATCGCTGTCGCCAGCGTCGTCGCCGCCGAGCAGCAACCTTCTTTGCGCGCACTGGCAGCACCGGCTGAGGCGGCTCCGGCAGTGGCCAAGGACGCGTCCGCTCCTACTGACAAGAACAAGGAGCATTTCGGTTGGGGTGGTCCGTGGGGAGGCATGGGCTGGGGACGGGGCTGGGGCGGGGGCTGGGGCGGTGGTCTCGGAGGTGGCCTCGGAGGTTGGGGTGGCCTCGGTGGCTGGGGCGGGGGCGGGGGACTCGGCTGGGGGTGGTGATTCTCAAAACGAACGTCCTGCCGTAGTCTAGAGCACACGAAAGACGTCTCGCAACTCTCTTTTCACTCCACGACGTATCCCAGCTAACACTTGATAAACACGGCGATTCACTGCTTCTTTCATGAGATTGTGCACTCCACAGCGACTGGTTGATCGGGTACTCGTCGCTAAATGGTGAATGCGGTGACGGACCAGGTCATTAGGCTGGGGTGGAATCGCGTGTAGTACGTTGTTGTCAGATACTTCATCCAAATATGACTCTTTCCAAACGAGAAAGTATGAGTAGTACAGTACTGCATGCTCAACAACTCGCAGCATTCGCGTTTTGCTAATCGAATTTAACGTTAGCGTTTCACGACACTGCTTTTCGCAGGGTGCGCAGACGCCCCACGCTGCTCTCGGGCTCGACTTTCGCTACACGAGAACAACTCGCTGAAAGTGGGACGTGGAACTGTGGCGGAGCGACATCACGTTTGACAGCCTTAAGCTCGTCTTGAAGCGCTTTCAGCTTCGTCTCCAGCTCTTCTTGTCGGCGCTTGGCCTTTTCCGCTGCCACCCGAGCTGCACCAATCTGTTGTTGGCATCTCAACTCGCCTAGTTGAGCCTCACGAAGTTGTTGCTGAAGCCGCGAGTTTTCTGTCTGGGGCTGGCCTTGTAGCGTGGCATGCGCAGCCAGAACTCCTTCGTGCATCTGCTGCAGTTGGCGAGCACTGCGGTCCCATTCTTCTCGTTTGGCCTCCATCTTGGTCGTCTGCTCGATCTGCGCGTTCGTAGTGTCATATTGTTTAGAGTTAAACCAGCGATGCACGTTGCCCTACAGGCATTTTCCTGCTGCAGAAGAGAGCAAGCAGTTTTCAGATCAACTGAAGCTCGCTCTTGTTCCCGCAGCCGCTGGTGGGCTGCGTCGCCGAAGACTTCAATTGTTCGCTTAGCAATCGCTGCTCAGCGGCGACGAAAGCCTCCATTCCCCGCGCCTCTCGTTTCATCCAAGCAGCACACTGACGATAATCACACCCCTGAGCAATCGACCACGCCAAGTTTTCTTTCACAGCTTCACAGTTGCCCTCTTTAGCCGACAGCTCCACACGGTCCAGCAAATATCGTACGACAGCTTTCACCTCGTTTTGCACGTATGAGTGCAAGTTCGACTCGAGCCTTTTACTCCTGGCACACAATGTCTTGCTGCAGCTTTGTGCACGCTAGTTCGCGAGCAGTGATCGCTTCCTCTCGCGCTCGAATGTCCCGTTGCGCTCACCGTTCGCAACTTAATTCCTTCTGCCGCCCACGAAACAACCTCTTCATGTCAGATTCCAGATTCTTCCCGGCGTGGCGACTACACACGAAATCTCGACGGAACATTCGCTTCTCAGACTTTAGGCGTTTAGTCGTATTCTTCAAAGCTCCACACGTTCGCAGACCCATGTCGAGACTTGCTCCATCATCCATGAATTCTCATACATGTAGATCAGCGATGCCATCCGGGATGTCAACACTGGAAGACACCGACTTAGTCTTCGAACATCGACGCCCGTGCTGAGAGCTGGAGACCCGACTTTGCTTGCTTGGATTTCGCCGTCGCTGTCAACGCCGCCTTTCTTGCCCAGCGACCGGATGTTTGTCAACGCAGCTTAACTTGGCACGGTTTGTTGCCTTCAGCAGCGCACATACTGCGATTTTGTAGGGAATGTGAAGCCCCAGCGCACAGACGCTCCTAGCTCGTTAAATATGTACGGACGCGCGATGTTCGTCATCGTGCTGTAGTTTCCCGTCAGGTCAGGCCTTCCAAAGTAGCAACGACATCCAGCAACGAGGCGCGGATAGCTTCATCACAAGTGTCGACCTGCGTGCACATGAGCAGCACGTTGCACGACTCTTTGGTCTGCTCTTGGGCCGACGTCTTTTGTGCCTCCAGTTCGCTGACCTTCTCGAGCAACTTCCAGCACTTGTCTTCAGCAGCAGAGTAATAACGCTGAACGAACATCCGCAGAGCTTCTTTCTCCGCAGTTTGAATCACCAGTGCATTGTCAACGCCAACCGAGCTTTGCTTGTCGCCTTCGTTAGACGGTTGGCCGACGCTTTGGTGCTCCTTCTTGACCCGCTGCTCCCTCAAGGCCTTGTTTTGCGCCTTCAGCTCCGTCATTTCCGACTGCATCTTGCCTGCCAGCTTCTTCTGCTGAGACTCGACCACTTGCAGCTCCGAATACTGTTTCTGTACGGTAGCTAGTTCATCGTTCACATTTTCCTGTTCGCGGCTTCGTGCTGCTGACAGATCCAACTTCTCCTGTAGTTGAGCAACCTGCTTCTCAAGCCCCGCTCTCTGATCTTGCATAGCTTGCGCGTCGCTCTTCGTATCTTTCATCTCCTGTTCGAGCTCCTCGAGCCTCATCGTCTTCTCGGACACAGAGTCCATACTCGAGCTGAACTTGGCGTATAGCCACGACGTCCTGCAGGACGCCTGAGACCTCCTGCGTCTCCATCCTGTCCACTCAGCTGTCCTAATCTCGTCTGCCAGAGCTCGCAGCTCTGCAGAAACCTGTCCATTTCCTCGGCCGTGCGCTTATCCTGAAGTACCGGGGTATGTATACCCTTAGACCCCTCTCGTTCTGCAGGACGTCCTAGGATCGTATTCTGGCTCTGCAGCTTCTGCTCGCATTCTTGGCGCTGCGTCTCCATGTCCTTCTGCTTCTGGCGGTACACGCGGCCCATGTCGTCCTCCAGGACCCGCAGACTGCGCTGGGCCCGCGCCAGTCGCTCGTCGAGCGCCTTTTTCCCTGCCTTCAGGACGTCTCGGTCTTGCAGGAGCTGCCGGTTCTCGCTCCGTAGCGCCTCCGCCACAATGCGCAGCGTATCGTCGTGCACGGTGCCATCATTACGCGACAGTCGGCGCTTCTTCTCGGCGGACGGGGGCGACGAAGACGCGCGCGGGACATCCGCGAGGTCTGGACGATTTGAATATGTTAAATGGGACAGAGTGTAACGCCTTGATAATGTATTTTAATATTAAAATACTATTCACATAGTATTGTGCGTACAGTGGTGCTCAAAGGTCTGGACTTTTGACCGCGTTGTGCTAGTCGTTGGGGGTTCTGTGCTTTCAAGCTCAAAGTGCTCCCGGCCCTAACCTTGACGAGCTGTTCTTGCAGGCTAAGGTGCGACCGGTAAAACGATGCTACGCTGCACCTTTTAGCAAACTTTAGAGGGGCTACCGGTCTCTGTGGACTTACAGCACACGAACCTCTCGTTGCGAGAGATTCATTCTTGGAGCCTTGTACGTTGTATCACGAAATCGGTTGGTCACTAAGCGTCTTGTTGCGTCGTTTGGTTGAAAGCAGAGCTGGTAACAGAGGCGTTTTTGTCGCCCTTCTTCAGGTCGCAGCGTGCCTCGAGCCTGTAGTTGAAAGTAGTTTGTGTTTGTAGGGATGAGCGAAGATCCCTATCACGATGTCTGTCTGATAAGAAACCATGCGAACGCGACGCTGAGAACGTCGACACATGTATGCATCTGGTGAAATAACGGGACTGGGACTGGTGCAGCCCCAAGACAACAAAAAAGCCTGGCGAATCTTCGAGGTACATGAGCCTCATGAGGCCAGAGTGTGGCTGGTGTATGCACACTTCACAATGAGGTGATCCTTGGAGCAGACATTCCCGCGCCAATCTGGCAGAGGGACATTTGCTTGCTCGTCTTACATGTACTGCATATCAGGTTTCTAGTAAGGAAAACAAAACTACAAAGCTGCAACATCAAAATAGAAGACCATCCCCCCTCCCCTCTTTTGAGCACGTCTACGATGGACCTTATCCAAGAGGCCATGCCGATCGTTTAAACAAGAGACGCGTCTGAACGATGAGTGAGCAGCACGAGAAACATGTCCATGGCTGCCTCAATGACAGAACCCTGGGGACAACTACTTTTCCTTGCGGTTTACTAACGAAAATTGTGATGCGTGTACATATGCAATACATGTATGGCATTGCAAGTCTTTGATTCATACCGAGACTCCGTGGAAGGGATGACGCTGCGGCGTCTGCAAACTCTCCTGCATGGGTCGTTGTAGTTGACGTGGGTTTGTGAAGCTTTGCCGCTCGCAATCAATGAATATTGACTATTATAGGAAGGATCGGCGGCATCCAGGTCGTCGACCGGGCATGCGTCCGGTTCTCTAGACGACCAATACAGTTCAAGCATTTGATCTGATGAAGCTCCGGTTGGCTTTGCAGATGTGCAGACACCCGATGATTGTGGAGTCCACAGTGAACGTGTCTGTCTCTGGGTTCAGCTGCCGTAAGTCATTTACGAGTTTTCTTTCTCGTCGATAAGCTCGCCCCCAGAGCATTTTAAAACGCTTGGCGACGACACCCATGAACAAGTGCAGCAAAATGAAAGTCAGCGCGCTCGTTTCGCCCAGCGTCATTGAGCCTGACATCGGCACCACCACATCGTCAGCAGACGAATCGACGCCACGAGAGCGATCGGAGTCAACGCTGACGGAAGGCTCGAGTGCAGCCAGCCCGAGACCTGGGAAAGAGAAGGCGTCGAGTCTCACGGAAAAGCAAGCCCTTCGACGTGAGCAATGCCGAGCGAACCAGGCACGCTATCGCAACAAACAGCTTAACCGCAAGCGCCAACTACACCAGCAAAACCAGCGACTTGAAGAGGAGATTCAAGGCTTGAAACTGAAGCGACGAAGCATCAAGTTCGAGCGGAAATCAAACCAAAGTCCGTGGACTATCGTCGGGGAGGTATTCCGCCTACTTGAAGACGGCTTCCGATCCCCCTGGCGATTGGCAAGTGTGGAGGAGATGATGAAGCATTCAAACACTCGACAGAGTTTGGAGTTACTGCAGAAGTCATTCGTGCACGATGTGGCAATGGGTGAACTGCGTGGTATCAACGCGCTTATGGACCAGTGGAGACGCCACTCGCTGTACTTCGAAGACACCCATCTCGAGCTCACGCGAGTTGAAGCTGTGACTACGGGCGTCGTGTCTGCCATTGCCGTACTCAGTGTGACGGTGACAGAGTTTACACTAAGGTGCGTCCTGCCTCACCTCACCAATCCAAAAAGAGGGAAATCGAAAGCGTCGTCGCTCACTAGACAGCTTTTGGGCCAACGGCTCGACTGCAATTGCTCGCTTCGCTTTCTCTTCGACGGTACCAGTGGTCGCGTCGTACGCCTAGAGCCCAAGATCGACTTGGTTTCACCATTACTTCGGCTGCTAGGAAGTATCAAGGACGTGGCACGCGTACTCCAGCATGCACATATCACTTCAGAGTATGTTGTAGGAGATCTACCCAACATGCCACAATGAGAGGCGACTGGGCTTGTTGTACTGTATATATATTGAGGTCTTGGGATCAGAACGAATACCTGACATTAGTTGCGTCTTCACGCTTGCAAGAAGCTTTCATCCAGCTCTACTGGCTCAAAAACAGGGTCGTTCGTGCATGAACGTTTTCGTAGAGTTATGGGCGTTGGTGTCCACTAGAGCTAATAACCACCACCACACAATCCAGCGAGAATGAACACTCCATTACCACAGCCGAGGCTTGTTTCAATGTTACATGCAGCGCGTGGTGTTGGCAACACGTGAAAGCAACTTGTTCATACATGCATGTATCAGCGGTGATCGCGCATATTCAAACCCAAAGCAGGCGCTAGCTCAAATACCAAACGCTTAAAACTCCAGCAGGCACCATGCACACTGCAGCCCTGAAGGAGGGGTGAGGTCCACACGCATGGTATTTCCACGCGTATGGACGCTCACCGTCGAGTTGGGAAGAGAACGAGCAAGCAGCGTCCGAGTTCTCCGATCTGTTGCAAAGCTTGAGGCTGAACGAGCCGCCGTGGCCAGTGTAGACTCTACAGGCGGATATATGTACGGAAGTTGTTCCCAATGACCAACTCGATACAAAGTCAAGTCAAATATCCACCCTCTCGTTAATAGACTGTAAATTACAATGTGTAATGCAAAAAGCTGCAATATCGTTCAGCAAAGGTGCTTGCTTAACTATGGAAATTGTCCGACGCCCTTCTGCTGTAACAGCAGTGCTGTTTGCGGTCATGCTTTCGGCCTTACTTTTGTTTAGGTAACCGTGTATCTTTCGATGATCTTCATACATTCTGCCTTTCATTAGTTCTACCACGATAATTCTGTCGTAATTCTAGTCCCATCCTTAATTCTGCCTTCCGTCAGTTAATCCTATGTTTAATTATGGGTAGGCAGACCTTGGACGATCGAGACGAAATAAGGAGACGGATTGGCGATTTGCTCTATATTGTCTTCATGCGGCGAGCTACCTTAATTCAGTGCGTAATTAGCACTAAATAAAGGCAAATTGCCTGTTTATGGATTTAATTACTTCGAAGTTGGCCTAAATTAACAGTCCACCCGCCAAATTGGCGCACAATACATGTAAAAGAGCTTGGCAACAGTCCAGCCTACGTCTTGGTCGCATATCGATCATCCGATAGCCTATCCATATCGCGTCCCGTTATCAACCTCGAGAACCACTACAGTACACATGCATCGGTACGATGGTGCGCACGACAACTTTAAGGTGGTGTCCGCGCGTTTACGGGTGCGGTTGACTTTACCTACGGCTCCAACAGCGTGTGGCAGATGTACGAGCCACAAGAGGACCTGCTGCGTGAAAGCGACAACTACTCCCCTTTGGCCGGCCAAAACGCCTCTGGTTCATCGCAGGCCCAGTACGTCACCCAACCGCTGCAGAACCTCTCGACGAAGATTCTCGAGCAGCTTGAGCCTGCTCGCCATCTCCTTTCCAGCCCCAGCGGGTGCCTCCATCAACGCGCTCGAGGGCACCCGATACATCTCGGTCCTCGCTTCCGGGACTCGCGACCGCTTCTACATGTGTACGTGAAATTACAATTTCGGAGATCATCTGTACGTACTGTAAATACCTGTAGAAGGCCATTTATCATCATCAATGGATGTAAAAAAATTAAAATATGTACGTATTGTATACGAGAACTGATTATTCATCGTAATGTTCCGAGTGATGATGACAGCAAATCGGTAGACCCGACGTTGAAGTTTTGACAACAATTCGCGCATGTATTATTTCCTGTTTTCAACATCCACGCCTGCGTACTGTGCCTCGCTTCTGCGGCGTTTTTGCCAGTAAGAGCGGCTCTAAGCCGAGCATTGCACTGTTCGCACGTACAGCTCTAGCAAATTTGTAGCGACCTTGCGCATTGCTACTTCCGTGCTAATCGCACTTTTGGATCTACGTAGAATCCAGGGGCACACATCAGGGGTGATCCACTCTACATGTGCATATAGCCAACCTCCGCGTTCATTTTTCCATTTTGCCGTTTGCCCGACAGTTGCAAGAATTCCAAACCAGCTCGCAATGGTTCATCCGATCGTTCCAACCCTCGCAGTCGCTTCGGTCCTGTCCAGCATGGCGCTGCTGGCGCCTACTGCCGACGCTCACCAGGTTGTGCTGCTGCCGGAACCCCAATGGACTACCGACGACAGGGACACCAAGTACAACCCGCTGGCTTTCCTCGAAAGCGAAGGCTTCACGACGCAGGAGGACTTCGCGTCGTGGCGCGACGAAAACGGCTACAAGTCGCTGCGTGACTTCATGGACAACGCCAAGTACAGTGTGACCAACGGCGCCGACTTCTCTTGCGGCTTTACCGACCCCAAGGGAACCCCGCAGCCCATTCCGGCTGGTAACGCGATGCGTTCCACGGGATACACGCACGACGGTCCGTGCGAGGTGTGGCTTGACGACACGATGGTGCTCGACGGCGAGAACTGCCACGAGAAGTTCCCTGGCAAGGACTACACCGTCGACTACTCGTCCTGCAAGGGCACGTGCACGCTTCGTTGGTACTGGCTGGGCATCCGTTTCCTCAAGAACGACTACTCGTGGCAAGTGTACAAGGAGTGCATCCCGCTGACGGGTGGATCGGGAACTTCGGAATCAGCGCCGGCAACTGGAGCTCCGTCGACTGAAGGCTCAAGCACGGGCTCGCAGGCGTGGGGAACGCCGACCACGGCTCCGCCTGAGCGCAGCCTGCGTAACTAAGTCGAGCGCAATGGAATGATACATGTAACACATGATCCTGTCTCAAGAACCGATGTCCTTAGGTCTGGATAAACGTGCCCAAATATGCGTTTCGGGGGCCATATCCAATGCCACTAAATACAGTTGTGAAGAAGGACATCGCCGTGCATTCTTCCTTCCAAACAAATACACCCTTCACTCAAACTAACTCTGTATCCGGCCCCCTTCCTGGTGAATTTGCTAAACATCTCCAGGCTGGTAATTTGACGTTTCCAGGGGATAACTAATGCATGGTTCCAAAGCACAATAATACGGCGTAGTACAATGTGTAAGGTGGATTTGTTTCACACAAAGAAACAACTTTAGCAACAATACAGTTAGTGTTTGTAGGAAGGCTGTGAGCTCGCCACATCTGTAATTACGTCTGAGATTGCAAACCTAGAACTCCACCACCAGAAGCCAATCGTTGTCGATGCCACCGGTCGACGGAGGAGTGAAGTCCACGCGAGTTCCGTTGCCACTGGCAGGGACGCCCACCGTCGAACTCGCGTAGTACTGACCGTCACGAGGAGAGAACCAGGTCGCGCTGCCCGAACGGCTATTGCCAGATCCGTTCTCAAGCTGCAGACTGAACGTGTCGCCGTGGCCCGTGTAGACGTAGTAGCGGTCACGGTCCTTCGACGCGAGGATGGAGATGTATCTGGTGCCCTCGTACGTGTTGACGGACTTGCCAGTGTGGTTGCTGGGACTGGACAGTAGTTCGCGAGCAGGTTCGAGCTGTTCGAGTGTAGCGGTGGAGAGGCTGCTGAGTGGTTTGGTGACGTATTGGATCTGCGTAGCACCTTCGAAGAAGATGTCCTTGCGCCACGAGCCCGACGTGTTCTGGTTGATCTGGGCGGCGTAGTAGTCGCTGTCGCGCAGCAGGTCGGAGCGGGGCTCGTACATTTGCCACACGCTGTTGGCACCGTACGTGAAGCCGGTAGATCCTTCGTAGACGCCGTGGTACAGACCCGTGCGGATGTGGGAAGCGTTCCAAATGAGGCGCGTCAGGTCGAAGCTGTCGTGAGCCCCCTCATAGTGGTTCTCGAGGTCGAGCACAGGGCCAGTGAACTTGTCACGCATCTCCGCGATGTTCTCGTAGTTCTTGGTCGAGTCCCAGCCGGCTGCAGGGGTGAACTTGGAGGTCGGGTCGGGTGTGGCGTGACCAGATTGAACAGCATCAACCGAAACGCGGTCCTCTTCGTCGTCCAACATGATGTGGCCGTATGGCAGCGGCGTGACCTCGGGCTTGACGATCCAGCTATTCGTAGGGTGGAACAGAATCATCGAGTCGTAGCCAACCTCCCGCTCAGAATCTTTGAGCCCACGGCGCATGCTCGCCCATACAGCGGACGTATCCTCGATAGGCGCAAGTAGAGCCGGGAGGTCCTGGTCCGGGTCCTCCGCATAAGCAGCCTGGACCTCAGATATGTTCCACGACCAAAGCGCGTTCGAGTCGCCGCCCAGGATCTTCGGCAGACCAGGGTACCGGCTTCCGATGTACTGGCCCCATTCATATGCGTTCGACTCATTGAAAATGCGCTCCGTGCTGTGCCAGCCGCCGTTGACGTACATGCCCCACGTCGGCACCAGAGCGATTAAAATGCCGTAGCTAGCAGCCAGATCCACCGTCCAGTCCACCAGCTCGAAGTACGCCTCGTTCGGCTTGGACGGGTCCGAGTTGTTGAACGGCAGGTCGCCGTAGAAATTGGAGCGCGTCGTGCCGTTCAGCTCCGAGATCACGACGGTCTGCACGACGTTGTACCCTTGTTCAGCACGCGTCTTGAGGTAGAAGTCGATGGACGTCTTGTTGAGGCGGTGCGTCAGCTCCCACGCGGTGTCGGCTTGCCAGAAGAAGGGTTCCTCGGAGGCCGTGCGATAGAGGTATCGTCCGTAGTGTGGGGCGGAGATGGCGAGGTCGTGCCATGACGGGTCTGCAGCCGAGGTGGTGGAGGCGAGGCCGGCAAGGGAGAGGACGCCAGCGAGAGCTGCTTGGACTTTCATCGGTGCTGGGTGACTACGAGTGAAGCGTGAAGGGCTGCAACTTGGGACGACGCGAATTGTGAAATGGGCTGGTTTTCTTCTGATGTCGCGACGATCGGAGCCCTCGACGCCTTGCAGACACGTTTCTTGCGCCTCGGAACGCGCTGGCCATTACCCTCTTCATACACCAAGCAGTGCTGACGTGGTCATCAGCCGGGATTATTACTGTATGTTGCATTATCCAGCTGTTCCAGCCACGAAAGAAGCGAGTCTGTTGTCTAGAACGGCTTTGGTCGCTACAAACCCCGCCGCGAAGGGACCAGCAGTGCTGACACTCAGTCATGTCGGCCATCTGTAGAAACACCCACCGTACCCCAACATCAAGACTTGCTACAGTTCGTCTCTCGAAGAAAGCGGGCGGTTGCGCGAGGTGCTGACGGCTTCAAGTGAGCCCCATGCGGCTTCAACCACGCACTTTCGAGTCTGCTTGGGTAGAAATGGACACCACGGCGCGCGTCTTCAGCATGGGGGCCAGCTGGTTGAACGGAGCTTCAATGACCGCGGGCTCTTCAAAGATCGGGACCCGCCGGACATTTGAGTTGAGTCAAGGTGTTACGCTGCTCGGTCTTCAAGTGCCGTCCAGGTATCAGTATGCCTGCTTCAATACTGACAGATAGTACAAGTACAAGTAGCAGAGGCCCGACAACGCTTTCGGACTGTTCCATTTAAACTCAACGATGCATACAATCAACTTGCTCGCCTTGATCCACGACGAGAGGAACGCTTCCAATCCCAATTTCATTCTCGGATTTGCATCGGACAGCACTCGCATCATCTTGGCACTGGCCACTTCCCCCTGGCAACGCAGTAGTGATGAAGATCCAAGTCCTTCTCGCCGGCCTCGTTTCACTGGCTGGACTCGCTCCTGCCGCTTCGACGGACCCTTCCTGGCACGACCTCGCCATCACCGCCCCACGATACGGACGCTACCTCACCCGAACCGCGTCCAACGAGCCTTTCTTCTGGCAAGCCGACACTGCGTGGGAACTGGTTCACCGTCTCAACAAGACGTCCATCGACTTCTACCTCAAGACCCGTGCCGAGCAGGGTTACAACGTCGTTCAGACTGTCCTCGTGTCGGAGCTTGATGGTACGACGCGCTCCAATTTCTATGGCGACCTGCCGTTCAACAACTCGGACCCAACACAGCCGAACGAAGCGTACTTCGAGCTGGTGGACTGGACGGTGGATCTGGCTGCGAGCTACGGCATTCTGATCGCTCTGGTGCCGACGTGGGGCATGTACGTCAACGGCGGCTGGCACAGTACGACCCCCATCTTCAACGAGTCGAACGCGAACGAGTGGGGCCAGTACATTGGAAGCCGGTACCCTGGTCTACCCAAAATCCTGGGCGGCGACTCCAACGTCCTGTGGTCGTGGAACATGTCCGCGGTTCAGGCGGCGTGGGCGGAGGACCCAGACCAGGACCTGCCGTCCTTGTTGGCACCCATTGAGGACACGTCCCCCGTCTGGGCTAGCATGCGTGCCGGTCTCAAGGAGTCTGAGAGTGCGCAAGGCTACGAATCGGTGGTTTTGTACCACCCGGCGGGTGGCTGGATCGTCAAGCCCCAAGTCACGCCGCTGGCTTACGGCCACAACATGCTGCAGGATGAGGAGGATCGAGTGTCCATCGATGCGGTGCAGTCCGGCCACGCCACGCCAAACCCGGCGTCCACGTTCACCCCCGCGGTTGGCTGGGACTCGACCAAAAACTACGAGAACATCGCCGAGATGCTCGACAAGTTCACTGGTCCCGTTCTCGATCTCGAGAACCACTACGAGGGCGCCCACGACAGTTTCAGCCTGACGCGCCCCATCTGGAACGCTTCGGAGGTGCGTACGGGTCTGTACCACGGCGTCTACGGAGGCTCGGCCGGCTTCACCTACGGAGCCAACAGCGTGTGGCAGATGTACGAGCCCCGCTCCGACCTGGTTAGCGATGCCGTTTACTACGACCCCCAGATCAACCAGAATGCGACCGGCTCGTGGCGCAAGGACATTTACTTTGAGGGCGCCACGCAGATCCAGTACGTCACCAAGCCGCTGCAGAACCTCAGTATCAGCTCACTGGAGCAGCTTGAGCCGGCACGTGAACTCCTGGCCAGCACCAGCGACCACACCGGGAAGTCGGCCAACACGTACGAGGGCACGCGATACATCTCGGTCCTCGCATCGAATACGCGCGACCGATACTACGTGTACGCCGGCCATGGTGACGCATTCAGTCTGCAGCTTGACAATGGTTCAGGTGCTCGCTCGGGCAGTGCCCGCTGGTTCTCCCCTCGTGACGGCCAGTACTACGCCAACGCGACGGTGAGCGTCCCCGAGAGCGGTAACGGCACGCGCGTGGACTTCACTCCTCCTTCGAGTGGCAGCGTTGACGACGATTGGCTTCTTGTGCTTGAGTTTTAATTGTTGGCAATGGCCTAAAAAAGTGTTGATGTGTTCTGGATTAATTCTTGTGGTTCTTACGGTAGTGTTAAGCTAACTTCCGTAGAGTTGGAACTTTGCTGTAGCGTTTTGTGCCAGGTAAGCGGTGGGTACACATGTATATGTATTAAGGATCATAATACACCTTGTACAGTGGAAACCTCTTGTCTTCAAGTTGAGGTTTCACGGTTTTCGTTATCCGACTACCGGAATTCGAGTACAGCTTCAACACCGCCAGGAACAAATCTAGTGGCGATTGCGAGCAACCGCCTGCGAGCTATGCGTTTGATTGACATGTCCGCTTCAACGCTCGCAATCTCGATTGACTCACTCATTGATAGGCATTGTTACCACAAAAGCGTACAGTGTACGCTGGAGATTTCACTACTTGGCCATCGTGTCTGGACCCTACGGGAACTCTTTTCGTACAGCCTGGCATGAATTAGTCATTCATCAATTTCCATTGACATCAACGCATCAAGTCCTCCCCTTCACCACCTCGTTGTTTCAAGCAACACACATGAAGATCCCATCCACGTTTATAGGCCTACTAGCCCTGACAAGTCTTGCCTTCACGTCCGTGGCTGCAGACCCGTCATGGCACGACCTCGCCATCTCCGCCCCACACTACGGACGATACCTCTATCGCACGGCCTCCGAGGAACCCTTCTTCTGGCAAGCCGACACCGCGTGGGAGCTGACGCACCGCCTCAACAAGACGTCCATCGACTTCTACCTCAAGACGCGTGCTGAACAAGGGTACAACGTCGTGCAGACCGTCGTGATCTCGGAGCTGAACGGCACGACGCGCTCCAATTTCTACGGCGACCTGCCGTTCAACAACTCGGATCCGTCCAAGCCGAACGAGGCGTACTTCGAGCTGGTGGACTGGACGGTGGATCTGGCTGCTAGCTACGGCATTTTAATCGCTCTGGTGCCGACGTGGGGCATGTACGTCAACGGCGGCTGGCACAGCACGGAGCGCATTTTCAACGAGTCGAACGCATATGAATGGGGAAAGTTCATTGGCGATCGGTACCCTGGTCTGCCGAAGATCCTGGGCGGCGACTCGAACGCGCTGTGGTCGTGGAACATGTCCGCTGTTCAGGCTGCATATGGGGAAGACCCGGACCAGGACCTCCCGGCTCTACTTGCGCCTGTCGAGGATACGTCCGCTGTATGGGCGAGCATGCGTCGGGGTCTGAAGGACGCTGAAACCTCTCAAGGCTACGAAGCCGTGGTGCTCTACCACCCTACGAATAGCTGGATCGTCAAGCCCGAGGTCACGCCTGAGCCGTACGGCCACGCCATGCTGCCGAACGAAGAAGACCGCGTGTCTATCGACGCGGTGCAGTCGGGCCATGCTTTGCCCGACCCGACGTACAAGTTCACGCCTCTCGGTGGCTGGGACTCGACTAAGAACTACGAAAACATCGCCAAGATGCGTGACGAGTTCACTGGCCCTGTGCTCGATCTCGAGAATCACTACGAGGGAGCTCACTACAACTTCAACTTGGAACGTCCCTACTGGAACGCTTCCCACATCCGCACGGGCCTCTATCACGGTGTCTACGGTGGCGCAACGGGTTTCACGTACGGTGCCAACAGCGTGTGGCAAATGTACGAGCCCCGCTCCGACCTGCTGCGCGACAGTGACTACTACGCCGCCCAGATCAACCAGAACACGTCGGGCTCGTGGCGCAAGGACATCTTCTTCGAAGGTGCTACGCAGATCCAATACGTCACCAAACCACTCAGCAGCCTCTCCACCGCTACACTCGAACAGCTCGAACCTGCTCGCGAACTACTGTCCAGTCCCAGCAACCACACTGGCAAGTCCGTCAACACGTACGAGGGCACCAGATACATCTCCATCCTCGCGTCGAAGGACCGTGACCGCTACTACGTCTACACGGGCCACGGCGACACGTTCAGTCTGCAGCTTGAGAACGGATCTGGCAATAGTCGTTCGGGCAGCGCGACCTGGTTCTCTCCTCGTGACGGTCAGTACTACGCGAGTTCGACGGTGAGCGTCCCTGCCAGTGGCAACGGAACTCGCGTGGACTTCACTCCTCCGTCGACCGGTGGCATCGACAACGATTGGCTTCTGGTGGTGGAGTTCTAAGTGCGAAACCCTCAATTTTGTGTCTGCGTTTATCAATCAACTCGATAGCTGTGTGCCTAGTTGACGGGGAAATGCTGGCTCAACTATGTGTACATGATGGCTTTGACCTGCTTGCATTATGCTCAAAGTTTTTCACTTGAAAATCTACCACTCTAACCTATCCGTATAAAGGTAGCGGCTACTTAAGTCCGAACAATTTACAGTTGGCCAGAACAAGAGTTTGACTGCCCCATATCAAAATGAGTCAGTTGGGCAGTCAACATAAATTTTCTCGCTAGTAGCGTCTACACGTACGAATCAAATGATGTACAGTATTTACAGTTGCACATGTACGGCCTTTGAGCACCTCAAGTTAGTTTCACATTTTGCGTTATGCCCTCGATCATCACCAAGCTGTGAACAGTTTTTGTTGCACTCAGCAGCAGGTGTAGCTGCCGAGAAGGGCCAACGATTGCGAGCGTCCTTCGATCGATTCCGATTGAGGTGTCGGATCCTGCGATGTTATTGGTGTAACCCAACCATCTACGGCTTGTGCTCGTAATCTGCGCAGACTCGTGAAACTCCAGGATCCGTATGCCTTTTGATATCGTGTGCTTACTGCACCATGACATGCGTACTGAAGTGTGTTATTAACGGTAGTCACCACTAGACTTCGTTCAAGCGTATCAATCCGGTCTCTCTCCGATAGGGGCAATCACCTCTAGATCCGCAGACAATTGACACCATTCGCCAATTTGCTTTGACTGTAACACACCAAGAGAAGTAACCGAGACACCATTGCCCAAAACATCACTAATGAAGGTCCAAGCAGCTCTCGCTGGCGTCCTCTCCCTTGCCGGCCTCGCCTCCACCACCTCGGCTGCAGACCCGTCATGGCATGACCTCGCCATCTCCGCCCCGCACTACGGACGATACCTCTATCGCACGGCCTCCGAGGAACCCTTCTTCTGGCAAGCCGACACCGCGTGGGAGCTGACGCACCGCCTCAACAAGACGTCCATCGACTTCTACCTCAAGACGCGTGCTGAACAAGGGTACAACGTCGTGCAGACCGTCGTGATCTCGGAGCTGAACGGCACGACCAGCCCCAATTTCTACGGCGACCTGCCGTTCAACAACTCGGATCCGTCCAAGCCGAACGAGGCGTACTTCGAGCTGGTGGACTGGACGGTGGATCTGGCTGCTAGCTACGGCATTTTAATCGCTCTGGTGCCGACGTGGGGCATGTACGTCAACGGCGGCTGGCACAGCACGGAGCGCATTTTCAATGAGTCAAACGCATATGAATGGGGAAAGTTCATTGGCGATCGGTACCCTGGTCTGCCGAAGATCCTGGGCGGCGACTCGAACGCGCTGTGGTCGTGGAACATATCTGAGGTCCAGGCTGCATATGGGGAAGACCCGGACCAGGACCTCCCGGCTCTACTTGCGCCTGTCGAGGATACGTCCGCTGTATGGGCGAGCATGCGTCGGGGTCTGAAGGACGCTGAAACCTCTCAAGGCTACGAAGCCGTGGTGCTCTACCACCCTACGAATAGCTGGATCGTCAAGCCCGAGGTCACGCCTGAGCCGTACGGCCACGCCATGCTGCCGAACGAAGAAGACCGCGTGTCTATCGACGCGGTGCAGTCGGGCCATGCTTTGCCCGACCCGACGTACAAGTTCACGCCTCTCGGTGGCTGGGACTCGACTAAGAACTACGAAAACATCGCCAAGATGCGTGACAAGTTCACTGGCCCTGTGCTCGACCTCGAGAACCACTATGAGGGGGCCCACGACAGCTTCGACCTGACGCGCCTCATTTGGAACGCTTCCCACATCCGCACAGGTCTGTACCACGGCGTCTACGAAGGATCTACCGGCTTCACGTACGGTGCCAACAGCGTGTGGCAAATGTACGAGCCCCGCTCCGACCTGCTGCGCGACAGCGACTACTACGCCGCCCAGATCAACCAGAACACGTCGGGCTCGTGGCGCAAGGACATCTTCTTCGAAGGTGCTACGCAGATCCAATACGTCACCAAACCACTCAGCAGCCTCTCCACTGCTACACTCGAACAGCTCGAACCTGCTCGCGAACTACTGTCCAGTCCCAGCAACCACACTGGCAAGTCCGTCAACACGTACGAGGGCACCAGATACATCTCCATCCTCGCGTCGAAGGACCGTGACCGCTACTACGTCTACACGGGCCACGGCGACACGTTCAGTCTGCAGCTTGAGAACGGATCTGGCAATAGCCGTTCGGGCAGCGCGACCTGGTTCTCTCCTCGTGACGGTCAGTACTACGCGAGTTCGACGGTGAGCGTCCCTGCCAGTGGCAACGGAACTCGCGTGGACTTCACTCCTCCGTCGACCGTGATGGAAGGTATGGATCTTGACACCGAAGCTTGACGGAGCGGAGGGAGGGCAGCACTCTGGGCGAGACCGGAGCGGAGACTGGAAACCACTTGAGGGGTAGAACGAAGATTCGAAAGTGATTGATTGAGGTCTTTAGCTCGCTAGCCTTCTTCGCTACTCTAGACCTACTGGATACACACTACTTGATTCTTTACTGGATACTGAGTTACTTCAGCCAATGAGAGAGCGCCACGTCGAAGCCCATCTTGTACCTACAATCTTGTACCCACAGGTGGCGTAATCGACAGTGGCGTAATCGTCGGTGGCGTAATCGGCGTGGGTTCGGATTGGACCGGTTCGGGTTAACCGGTTCACGGTCAACAACCGATACCAAACCGGTAACCCTCCATACCCTCAATACGCCCCCTCAATGCGAAGTCCCATGAATGCCGAGAGCCGCCGTCAGCTCCGTGTGGCGTGGTCCCGCAAGCGCCTTCGTCATGATGTCCGCCAGCATCACAGAAGTCTCGCAATACTCGAGCTTCACTTCACCGCGTTTCACTTCGTCGCGGATGTGGTGGTACTTGATGTCGATGTGCTTGGCGCGGCCGTGGTTCACCGGGTTCTTGGTCATCTTGATGCACGACTGGTTGTCTTCACGGATCATGAGCTCGGGTCCCGTCTCGTTGGCAGCCGCCAGAATCTCGCACAGCAGGCGATGGATCCACTTGCCCTCTTGGATAGCCAGACTGAGCGCGATGTACTCCGCTTCGCTCGTAGACAGCGACACGCTTGACTGCTTCTTGCTTCCCCAGCTCACAGGCGCACTCATCAGCATGAACGTGTAGCCTGAAGTGGACTTGCGGTCGGCGAGGTCGCCGGCCCAGTCCGCGTCCGAGTAGCCACGAAAGTCGATCTTGTCGCCCGGCTTGAAGCAGATGCCATGCGTCTTGGTGCCTTGCAGGTAGCGAAAGATGCGCTTGACCGCAACCCAGTGTTCCTCTTGGGGGTTCTCCATGAAACGCGACACATAGCCAACGGCGTACGCGATGTCCGGGCGCGTGGCGGTCATCAGGTGCATCAGCGCACCAACAGCTTCGCGAAACGGAGCGTTCACCTTGGTCGCCGCGTCGCTTGGAACCAGTCGAGTGCTCATGTCCACCGGACTCACCACAGCCTTGCACTCGTCCATGGCGAAGCGTTTCAGGATGTCGTCCACGTAGCGACGCTGGCACATGGTCACGCTGCCGTCCGGGCCGTCCACCAGCTCGATCCCAAGAACAAACGCGCACTTGCCGCTGTCGGTCATCTCGAAGCGCGTCTTCAGCTCCGTCTTCGTGCGCGAGATCAGCTCGGGCGAACTCCCGGTAATCAGCACGTCGTCCACGTACACCAGCACGAGCACGCAGTGACCGTCCACCACCTTGATGTAGAGGCACGGATCGAAGGCCGACACTTGGAAGCCGATAGAGCACATGAACTCGTCGAAGGTCTCGTTCCACACGCGCGAAGCTTGCTTGAGACCGTAGATGGCCTTCACCAGTTCCAGGCAGTCGAAGCCACCATCCAGTTCGACGCCTTCGGGAACCACGCAGAACACCACCTCCTTCATGACCCCGTACAGGAACGCTGTCACGACGTCGAGTTGGTCGAGAGGCCAGCCGAAGTACTTGGCGATCGCGATGATCATGCGCAGCGTCACGTACTTGACCACGGGCGAGAACGTCTCCGTGTAGTCGATGCCGTACTTCTGCTTGAAGCCCTTGGCCACGAGGCGCGCCTTGTACTTCTCGATCGAGCCGTCCGCTTTGCGCTTGATCTTGAACACCCACTTGGTGCCGATGGCGCGCTGGCCGCTGGGCAACTTGGCAGCTCGAAACACACCACGCAGTCGCATCGACTTGAGCTCCGCGCGGATCGCCTTGCGCCAGTGCACTTGATCCGGACCGTTCACAGCCTCTTGGAACGTCGTCGGCTCCGATAGATCGGCTGCTGCTTCCACAGCGTTGGCACTGGCACGCCAAAACACTGGAGGCGTCGAGTCGTCGTCTTCATCTTGGTCCCCAGACTTTTCTTCTTCGTCGGGTTCAGCTCGGCGCGACGAGAATACGTCCGGCGCACTTGCTTCTTCTAAGCCAGCTCGGTGGCGAACGGGGCGCGATCTTCTGGCAGTGTCGTCGTCGCCACTCGGTCGGCTCTTGCGCTTCCCCGCCTGCTTGAAGCTCGTTAGGCGCGGTCCATCGGTGTCGTCCAGGTCCAGCGCGTCCAGGTCCAGCGCAGCATCATCGACGTCTTCATCCGAAGTATGCGTCGAAAGTCCAAAGGCCGACTCATCGAAGTTGACATCGCGACTGACAACCACCTGCCCCGCCTCGATGTCATAAAGTCGATACGCCTTGGACACTTCTTCGTAGCCGAGGAACAACCCGGCGCGAGCCTTGGGGTCCCACTTGCGCCGCTTTTCCTTCGGCGTCAGGATGTACGTCTGGCATCCGAACACACGCATGTGCTTCACACTTGGCTTGGACTTGTACACGATCTCGAATGGAGTCTTGTGCTCCACCTTGGGTGACGGCAGGCGGTTCTTCACGTAGATGGCCGTCATGGCCGCCTCAGCCCAGAAACACTTGTCCAACTTGGCGTGATGCAGCATGCTGCGGCCGATCGTGACGATAGTCCGGATGGCGCGTTCTGCCGTGCCGTTGGTCTGGTGCGCGTACGGAACCGTGGTTTGCTGCTCGATGCCTTCGACTTCGTAGAAGGCCTTGAGCGAGTTGGTCGCGAACTCACGAGCTCCGTCGTGCCGCACAAACTTGACCTTCTTGCCGAACTGCGTCTGCACCTTCGTGACGTACGTCTTGATGCAGTCTTCGCTCTCCGACTTGGCACGCAGGCAGAACCCCTTCATGCATCCGCTGGCTTCGTCCACGATCAGCAGCAGATACTTGCTGCCACCCAGTGACTCTTCTTCCATGGGGCCGCAGATGTCGAAGTGGAGCAGCTCGAACGTGTCGTAGCGACGCTTGTCCCGGTTGCTTGGGAACGGCTTCTGGACCATTTTCCCTTGCTGACAGCCGCGACACACGCTTGGTCCACTCGACTTGGAAGGTGCCTTCGCGTCCTTGATCATGTCGTTGTCGACCATCTTGCGAAGCACCTCCACCGGAGCGTGACCCATACGCGCGTGCAGGTCGACCGTCTTCCCACTGGTCGCCGCATTCGCCGCTCGCTGAGGCGTCTGGAGCCAGTAGAGGCCATCCACGAGGTTCGCCGCCGCCACCACTTGCTTGGAGGCCTTGTGCGCAACGCGCATCTGGGCGCCGTCGAACACGACTTGGAACAGACCACTCTTGTTGATCTGTGGCACGGAGAGCAGATTCTTGCTCATGCTCGGCACGTACAGCGCGTTCTTGATCTCGATGTCGCGCTCGTCGCCGTTGGGCAGAACCACTCGTTCCACGATGGTCCCCACACCCATGATGACCGCCTTGTTGCCGTCGGCCACCGAAAGTTCGCCCTCGTTTCGCTCAATCAAATGGGCGAACTTGGCCTTGTCGTTGCAGATGTGGTGCGTTGCGCCGCTGTCGACCGCCCACATACCGAGCATATCCTTGCCCGTCGAAATGCCACACTCCAGTGAGGCCGCGAACGCCACTCGATCATAGCCGTAGCCGTAGTCGTAGCTGGCGTCGTCGTTCCTCCACTGGGCATTGTTGGCCCCGCGTCCACGGCCATTGCCATTGCCGCCGCGTCTTGGGCCTCGATTCTCGTCCTTCTGCTTGGTCCAGCACTTGTCGATCGTGTGCCCCAATTTCCCGCAGTACGTGCACTGGCGAGACTCTCGGTCGGTGTTGAACGCCTTGGCCGCGTCCTCCGTCTTCACCGTCGCCGTCTTCTCGCCTTGCCGCTTGATGTGCTCATTCGTCAGCACCTTCACGACGTCTTGCGATCGCAGCTCAGCGCTGCTCATCTCCAAGTTCAGCACGACGTTCTCGTAGCTCTTGGGGAGACTGCGCAACAGGCAGATCGCCACGTCCTCGTCCTCCATCTTGGCGCCGATGCTGCTGAGCTTGGCGCTGATGTTGAGGACCTCGTTGCAGTGATGCAACACGTTCCCGCCTTCCGACATCTCCATGCTGAAGAGTTGGCGCTTCAGGTAGATGCGACCAGCCTTCTGCGAACCACCGTACAGCGTCTTCAGGCGCGTCCACGCAACCCACGCTTCCTCGCAGTCGTCGACCACATGGTGGTAGTCCGCGTCCATGTGGAGCAACATCAGTCCGAACGCGATGTTGCTCGACTTGACGTACTCGTCCTTGGGCCGCGAGTCCGTGAAGCTCGGCGTCGTCTCTCGGTTCACGACATGCCACACCGACTTGGTCAGGAACACGCCACGCATGTAGCGGTTCCACGTCGCGTAGTTGTCTCCGTTGAACTTGTCGATGGAGACCTTGGTGGAGGCGTCGTGGGCAGAGGACATGGTGCTTGGGCTCATAACCTGATGGAAGGTATGGATCTTGACACCGAAGCTTGACGGAGCGGAGGGAGGGCAGCACTCTGGGCGAGACCGGAGCGGAGACTGGAAACCACTTGAGGGGTAGAACGAAGATTCGAAAGTGATTGATTGAGGTCTTTAGCTCGCTAGCCTTCTTCGCTACTCTAGACCTACTGGATACACACTACTTGATTCTTTACTGGATACTGAGTTACTTCAGCCAATGAGAGAGCGCCACGTCGAAGCCCATCTTGTACCTACAATCTTGTACCCACAGGTGGCGTAATCGACAGTGGCGTAATCGTCGGTGGCGTAATCGGCGTGGGTTCGGATTGGACCGGTTCGGGTTAACCGGTTCACGGTCAACAACCGATACCAAACCGGTAACCCTCCATACCCTCAATAGACCGGTGGCATCGACAACGATTGGCTTCTGGTGGTGGAGTTCTAGAATGCGAGGACTGGATAATGCTAGGTCTCGACACGCTTAGCTTGTGTATGCTAGGATAGAATGACCCGTCGGAGTCTGTCAACGTTCCCAGTACGTGTAAAGAACAATTTTGATGTGCAGTCGGCCCTGCTTGGTATTGGACATGTATTAGCGGCGTGAGCGTGATCACTTCTTAACGCAATTGCTGGTGCAGGAGTTGAAATTCCATTTGATTCCCTCGCTGTGCCTGATCTCGATGGCGCTTGGAGCTTCTGTGCGCCGCCATCGTCTTTATCGTCCAGCTGTTGCCACTTCAACACGCCGGGAAGTTCGTGGATGAAGTAGGGGGCAGCAAATCGCCATGCACGGCGGTGTCATTGCCGGAGGACGACTGGAAAAGTTTCCTCGATCTCATGTCATTCTCCAACTTACCTCGGACTGCGATCACCATCCACTTCTTCGATGAAGATCCAAGCTACAATTGCTAGCCTGGCGGCGCTCACTGGCCTTACCGCCTCGGCCGACCCGTCCTGGCATGACCTCGCCATCACCGCGCCGCACTACGGACGATACCTCACACGGACCACCTCCGGAGACCCCTTCTTCTGGCAGGCCGACACCGCGTGGGAGCTGACGCACCGCCTCAACAAGACGTCCATCGACTTCTACCTCAAGACGCGTGCTGAACAAGGGTACAACGTCGTGCAGACCGTCGTGATCTCGGAGCTGAACGGCACAACACGCTCGAATTTCTACGGCGACCTGCCGTACAACAACTCGGACACGACCCAGCCGAACGAGGCGTACTTCGAGCTGGTGGACTGGACGGTGGATCTGGCTGCGAGCTACGGCATTTTAATCGCTCTGGTGCCTGTGTGGGGCCGCTGGGTCAACGGTGGCTGGCACAACGACGAAGTGTCCATTTTCAATGACTCGACTGCGTACGAGTGGGGCAAGTACATTGGCGACCGCTACCCCGGTCTGCCGAAGATTCTTGGCGGGGACTCGGACTGCCTTTGGGCTCGTAACACCACGAAAGCGATGGTGTCGTACGCCTCTGACCCCAACGTGGACCCTGCAACTCTGCTGGGCCCCATTGAAGACACGACGGACATTTGGGTGAGCATGCGCGCTGGAGTGAAGGACGCGGAGACTGCGCACGGGTACGAGCCCGTGATCCTTTTCCACCCCACCGCTGGCTGGATCTCAAGACCCGAGAACACTCCGCAGGCGTACGCTCACCTGATGCTGCCAAAGGAGGAGCACCGAGTGTCGATTAATGGGGCGCAGTCGGGCCACGCCACACCTGATGCTCTGGGCGGGTTCACGCCGTACACGACGTGGGACTCGACCAAGAACTACGAGCTCATTGCTGCCATGCGCGACGGCTTCACCGGCCCCGTGCTCGACCTCGAGAACCACTACGAAGGCGCGCACGACAACTTTAAGGCGGCGTTCCCCGTCTGGAATGCCTCGCAGGTCCGCACGGGTCTCTATCACGGCGTCTACGGGGGTGCGGCCGGCTTTACGTACGGCGCCAACAGCGTGTGGCAGATGTACGAGCCACAGGAGGACCTGCTGCGCGAAAGCGATTACTACTCCCCCTCGGCCGGTCAAAACGCCTCTGGCTCATGGCGTAAGGACGTCTTCTTCGAGGGCGCGACGCAGATCCAGTACGTCACCCAACCGCTGCAGAACCTCTCGACCGAGATTCTCGAGCAGCTTGAGCCTGCTCGCCACCTCCTCTCCAGCCCCAACGGCTACCAGGATATCTCTGTCAACGCGTTCGAGGGCACCCGATACATCTCCGTCCTCGCTTCCGAGACTCGCGACCGCTTCTACGTCTACACTGGCCACGGTGACTCGTTCAGCCTAAAACTTGGCAACGGGTCTGAACAATCGGGTACTGTTCGCTGGTTTTCTCCTCGCGACGGTCAGTACCACGCCAACTCGACGGTGAGCGTTCCTGCTAGTGGAAATTCCACGGGTGTGGACTTCATCCCTCCTTCGGGTGGCAGTGTGGACGATGACTGGCTTCTTGTGCTCGAGTTTTAAGTGTTTGATGTCAAAGCTGCCGCCTGCTTTGGATTTTGAATATGAGTCGATTAGCTCACCGATATAAGTGTGAGCAATTGGCTTCCAACACCACGCGCTATTAATACATGCAGTACTATATCAAGCCTCGGACTTGCTAATGAAGTGTTCATTCTCACTGGATACCCAAGTGTGGGTGGGCGGGGGTACTCCAATGTTGCTATTATAGCTCTCGTGGACACCAACGCACATAACTCTACATAGACGTCATCGAGAACTTCGCAGCCAGCAAGGTTACCTCTTTTGAGCCAGCAGAGCTGGCGAATACTTCTTACCGAAGACGTTACTACGTATTCATTGACCGCAAAATAAAGATCTAAAATTGTGTACACCACGCATTTCATTATAAAATGCCCAAAAGAAGCGCGGCCTCAAAAATGGGTCCCTCCCAAAATCCGGAAGACAATTTGGCAAGAAATCTCCGTGAGATTTGAATAATAAGTATAAGAGCAAATGATCCTCTAGGTCGTGATATCCTGAATTGTGATTCACTCCGCGGACAGATACGGAAGCTGTTCCCAATGACCAACTCTTTACAAAGTCCAAGTATACCTCTACCCTCTCGTTGCAAAATCTGGAATATTACTAATCAAAAGCTTAGATATGACTTCATTTTTTAGGGTCGAAACAATGGTGTATCTTTTAGAGGTGTTGGTGGCCTTCGTGCACTACAGCTAGCTTTAGAGATGAATTAGACCGAAAGCAAGACCACAAACAGCAAAAGTCAGTGGTGCAATTTGGGGGCGTCATATCCGCGCACTGCCAATCACGACCACCCAGATTTGGTACACTCTTGATTGTAATGCCTCCATTCAGTAATAAAATGCTGGCTCCCAAAGCCATCACAGCTAACAAATTCCTCGCATTATAGACCTCAGAACACAGATCCTCTTTATATCGATCAGGTAAATACATCGGCCAAAAGCCAAGCAGCAGCTTGTCTCCGATCGGAGTGTTCTCCACAGACATGTTCGTGAATTTTACTACATGTCGAACTGGAGGCGTAATGTGTCTGTCCATTTCGCTTACAATTAGTCAAAGGGGCTTGAAGCCACTCGGTGGCTAGCAAACCATCACTGGTTTTGACGCAAGATGAACATGACCGCTGCAATTGCGGCTGGTATTGATATCTACTACTCAACCTTGTCCTCCATCTCGACGTGGATTAGTTGAGCAATAAGGTCTTCATCTTTTATATAAACGTTGCCGCCAGCTACATTTATCTACAGGTAGTGGGCGTCCTCAAAAATAAATTGCATAGCGAGAGTGATCAATGTACTCGCCGGGACGATGCAAAGCTTTTGTGCTAAGCTTCTGGTGTTCAATTTCATTATCGTTAGCGGGAGGTCAATTGGAGATAATGCAAAACGTGAACAAAACTAAACCACTCTAACTTAATATTAGAGAGGTTTACATTATATTTTATTATACGTGTAGATGTAGTTCAAGTGTTGTGTTGAGTAGATCGCCAACCACATACTCTGGAGTAAGATGTGCATGCTGGAGTACGAGTGCCACGTCCTTGATACTTCCTAGCAGCCGAAGTAATGGTGAAACCAAATCGATCTTGGGCTCTAGGCGTACGACGCGACCACTGGCCTCGTCGAAGAGAAAGCGAAGCGAGCAATTGCAGTCGAGCCGTTGGCCCAAAAGCTGTCTAGTGAGCGACGACACTTTCGATTTCCCTCTTTTTGGATTGGTGAGGTGAGGCAGGACGCATCTCAGCGTAAACTCTGTCACCGTCACACTGAGTACGGCAATGGCAGACACGACGCCCGCAGTCACAGCTTCAACTCGTGTGAGCTCGAGATGGGTGTCTTCGAAGTACAGCGAGTAGCGTCTCCACTGGTCCATAAGCGCGTTGATACCACGCAGTTCACCCATTGCCACATCGTGCACGAATGACTTCTGCAGTAACTCCAAACTCTGTCGAGTGTCTGCATACTTCATCATCTCCTCCACGCTTGCCAATCGCCAGGGGGATCGGAAGCCGTCTTCAAGTAGGCGGAATACCTCCCCGACGATAGTCCACGGACTTTGGTTTGATTTCCGCTCGAACTTGATGCTTCGTCGCTTCAGTTTCAAGCCTTGGATCTCCTCTTCAAGTCGCTGGTTTTGCTGGTGTAGTTGGCGCTTGCGGCTAAGCTGTTTGTTGCGATAGCGTGCCTGGTTCGCTCGGCATTGCTCACGTCGCAGGGCTTGCTTTTCCGTGAGACTCGACGCCTTCCCTTTCTCAGGTCTCGGGCTGGCTGCACTCGAACCTTCAGTCGATTCGTCTGCTGACGGTGTGGTGGCGCCGATTTCAGGCTCAATGACGCTGGGCGAAATGAGGGCACTGATTTTCATGTTGCTGGGCTTGTTCACGGGTCGAAGTTGGCGTCGTCACCTTTAATGCTCTACGGCGGGCAGCTTATCGACGAGAAAGAAAACTCGTAAATGACCTACGGTGACTGAACCCACAAACAGAAACGTCCACAACCGCTTGCGCGTCTGCAAAGCCAACTGGAGACAAATGTTCAGTTGTATTGGTTGTCTTACAACTTGTCTAACGAGCCGGATGTGCCAGAGACCATGCCCGGTCGGCATTTTCGGTGAGCGCCGATCAATTGTGTACAATGCTACACACCCACGGGAGGCTCGTTGATTGCGAGCGGCAAAGCTTTACAGATCTACGTTCAACTACAGAGCAGCGTCATCCATTTCAGCACATCTTAAATGTACTTGCATTATAATGCTCTAATTAATAGTTCACGTAGTTCGAAGCACACTGCAAAGAACAGTACAGTTTAGTCGATCCCAGAGCATTGTCATTAAACGAACCGCCGGGAAACAGAGCAGCCTCCGTCATGATTTCCCGTGCTTCTCGCTCGTCGCTCAGACGCATCTCTTGTCTGGATAGACCTGCTTACAGCATGGCGAAGTGTAATTTCTACAAGAATTTCTTCCTGAGCAGGCTGTTCACCCACGAATCGCGCTTCTTCCTGTACAACACTGTTCCCATGCACATGAAGTTTTACCAGGCATTTTGTTCTTATTATTTGCAGCTAGCGCGATAGCGCTCTTGGCGCGCTCTGCACCAAATCCCGCAGATACGCCAGGCATTTTGATGATGGCAGTCTCGTCATTTCGCAAGATGCAATTCGCCGTTCTCAGCGTCGAGCTTGCGTGGTGTCATTGTTATCGGTGGTAGGAATCTCCACTCATGATGAGCCTTATCCCTACAAATATAAACTCTCAACTGTACAGGCTCAAGGCACGCTGCAATCGAAAGGAGGGCGACAAAAACGCTCCTGTTGATCTGTTCCCAGCTCTGCTTTCGAGCAAGCGACGCAATGGTGACCAACCAACTCGGTGATATAAGGACGACAGCACCATCTCAAAAAGTACATTGCAAATCAAAATCGGTGTCAAATCCCATGTTTATCATGAGGGGATTCCGCACTCAGAGCCTTGTAGCACCACTGAGCAGCTGTAGCCGACTGAGCCCTCCTTTCCTGCAAACAGAGATCGTAGCGCACCCGTAGGTGTGCGTAGGGAGGGTGCCTGTTAGGGTCAGAGGTGCCTGTTAGGATCGATCAGATAACATCCCTTAGAAAGCAAAAATCGCGATTTGTGAAAGACGAGCGATTTTTAAAAATGTCACAAGATGGAGTACCGAATTCGCTATGTCAAGACATACACTGCGTTTTTAGCCAATAAAAACGCCTGTTTGGCCCAATTTGGCTTGTTACCTCACGTCTCTTCGCATAGTATGTACTTCTTGACATAGGGAATTCGGTAAGCAGACTCTGTCACCATTTGGTAGTACAGAGGTTCCTCTCAGTAATACCAGGGATTGGCAGATTCGATTTCAGAGGGATGTGCACTGATTAATTTCGTATGGATGATCATGTATAGAAGGGCATCGAAAACAACGAGGTGCGTGTATTGAGAGGAACCTCTGCTCTCCTACTCAACTATTTCACGATATACAACATTCAGTATGCAATACCTACCTTCATTGCGACGTACATTATAGTCCATCGCAATCTTGACTTGACTCCTTGACGAGCTCACGATAGCGCAACGTATAGCTGACCATGAGCAAGCACTGACTGTGGTAAATAAACGCCGAGTTCGCACAAAATCTGTCCCTGAGCTTGTTAATCGCCATTGTGAAGACCAGTTACACAGGGAATTGTCGTCGACGAAGATCAAATGGGAGTCCGGTGTTGTGAGAGACCAACGGAATACGTGGAATGACAACTATTTTTCCGGTGAGGATTCCTGTCAGCCTTTTTGCCCCGATGTAGTGGTCGTACATGTTGGCATACCTGAAGACGCGTTCAGCGACATAATTCGCTCCCACAATTAAGTTTTCGGAGAAGTGTAATCGGAGCACGAACCTTGATCCGGAGTTTGTGTGGCGACATCCCGGAAATACTCGGTGAGTTTAGATACTCTTCCGGAAACATTTACGTGTCTGATAATTGTGCGTGTGTCTTCCACTGTATCAACCGACGCGTATTCCTTGGTCTTTCCTTGTAGCATGTCTATTGCTGCGTCATTTAGCTTTAGAACGTCTAAGTTCAGAGGGGTCCAAATAGCCCTGGCCCCAAAAAACATTCTCATTCAGACTGTCGGACACATTTCTGATTAGCATGACTATCGCTGTGCTGCTCGACATCACGTTCATAGGAACGCTCGCCGAGGAAGACGAAACGTAAGTATATCCTCCACACCCATCTCGAGTGCGCAGGCGAAACCGCTTTGGTTGACGAGTCCAAAGGTTGCGTAGATATAATACTCAGCGAAGTGATGGGGCCGTTGAGAACAGTAATCTGAGCTTGCGACAAGCTCACCAACACAGCCAATGCGCTGGCGATGTCTGGATTGACCGTATTCAGCGAGTCCGATGAAGGATTGCTGAAGTCGTCGACTTCTGGTTGAACTGGGCTCGGGGAAGGACCCAACGACGCCCACTGAGACCAGTAACAAGACGAATTGGTCCGACCTAATCGGAAGAGAAGCGGAATATTTATCGATCATCGCTACGCTAAGCATGGTCATCGCTGGGTCGAACCCTTCTTCGCCAAGGATTGGGCGTTCATAAGCCCCACGCGAGACACTTATCGAGCGACTTCGACGAGGACCACCAGCTATGGGGGAAGCTGGGTTCCTGTATCGACGGAGACGCTCCGTGGAATCCAGGTCCCAAAGTGTTCCGCAACTGGGAGACCGAGCGGCGGTGCTTGGAACGGAATCGTCTCAAACGAGCAGCTGAATCTATCGAAGGAGGCGTGGAAACGACAACACCAAGCTCGACGGAACCGCATTCGCCGAGCTAGAAGAAAAATCACTCGGCGAGTCAACGGGACGAGCGCAGAATGTGGTCTCACTGGCCTTGTCGAGCTGGTGAGTTCGATCGTCTCTGGAAAGCACTCGGCGGGGATACGGCACAAAGGGGAATGCATCTGGAGATCCCGTCGATTCAGCCCCAGTACGTCCACCCCGACAAGTTCAGCGACCGCCAGGTGGGGGTCATGAACACACTGTAACGAACCACGGCCTTTTAGCTCAAGATCACCTCTGCCTGCCTCGCGATGGCACGCACGACATTAGCCAATGCGCAGTCGCCACTCGAACACGTTAACACAGCGGCTTCTTGCGCATCACGGAAGTACTTAGTGGCCACACCGCGGAGAACAATTTGCGCTGTATTTGCCTCGACTAACTGCCGGCTGAGGTGATCGATTGTTCGTTCTCGAGAGGCTAACTCGGTTTGAAGGTCTTGAATAGTCCTCTCGACAGCTTAGGGTCGCTCATCGTGCAGCTGCAGGTCCACCTTGACCTGATTTTTGAGCTGGCGATGGTCGCGTTGAAGGATTCGACGAGATCTGAAGTCCTCAACAACGACGCCGGCCGTCTCTTCTTGGATAACCGTGTCCAGCCGATGGTGCTAAGTGGCCAACTCAGCGATGACAGACTTCATCTGTTTGAGGCGAGCAGCGGCGATCCGCTCGGACTTGGAGAACTTCGTCCAAAGGTCAGTGACCTCAATAACCGCGCCAGGAAACAGAACTACGCCTTGCTTCAAAACCGATAGAATACCGACGGGAGTATCAGCGTCCAGGATTGACTGACGCAACGAAGCATCGTCTGGAGAAGGAACGCTTGTCAGTAGATAGGAGATGAGTTGAGCCAGTGAAGCGCCACGCTGCTGCTGGTTCTCTTCTTGCTCCGCGAGCAAGCGCTGGATCATGCTCGGATTCAGCGATGCAAATCAAGTTTAGAAGCGGATCCCATGAACTTAACGATGCAGAATAAACGGGAGCTCTAGCTCTATCAGACACCGCTGAAACCTCCAGCAATGCAATTGGAGTCGAACGAGAGGCGCAGCCGAAGACCCGTCATGACTCGGCAATTCCACAATGTTTGACGACCTCAAGCAGAGCCGTCAGAGGACTACATGGATAACTTTGCCTTGTTGTGCATGGCGGTAACCAATCGAGGGTCAAAGGAGACTCACACGGCCCGGGCACGGTGGGAACGAGGTCTGACGACGGTCTAGAAATTTGATATGGACGACACCTCAGCTGAAACGGCGGCGAGCGCGACGAGTCGAATAGAGATTACCAGGCGCGTAAGGGTGAAACAACAGCTGGGTACTGACAAGGACAAGCAATATGAGGAGCAGCAGAGCATACCTAGTCGCCGGAGGAAGATGACGAGCAGCTCGACGTGCCCATCAAACCGCGTGGGCGAGGTACTGAACGAAGCTCTCACCGTTAGAAAGTTGGAGATCAGAGTGATGGTCGAAACACTTACCAGCCTGGTGTAGGGAAATTCATATTTTTGGTGGTCCACCTTGTTTGGGACAGTTGGGTACATCGCACCTAACTGGAGTGCGCACTAATCGAAGACTCACCGGCAGAACTCAGCGAGTGTATGTTATTTGCGAGCTATTCCAAGATGGAGAGGATGAATCAGGGATCCTAGCGAAGGGTCGGCGGAGATCCATAGCGACCCGACTCGGCGAGGATCAATTAGGAAGCTGAGCGAAGAGTCACAGGGAGATCTATAACGACTCCATTTCACTAGGTATTTGTATATGATTGATAGCAGACCAAAGGGGAGAGCCCAAAAGGACTCCCCGAAGACACAAAGATAACAAAACAGAGCAGAATCTTTTAAGTCCAAGAACAGCGTACAGTTTCCGGTAAGTTCCTGCGTGGGCTGGATTATGTCTGCCGTCGTTCCCCGAGAGGCATAACTTGTAGGAGAATCGGCAGATAGTGCCACGAGATCAATGTCGACCCGGGGTGGGCACATCTCGCTACCCGAGAAGGGAAATCTCGTTGAATCAACGAGTCGGTAGGTCTGCACAACCCAGGACACCGCAATCTCTTAGCTGAGTGTATTCAGAGTTTGGTGACCTGTAAAAGCGCTCGCGTGCCGAAGTTCATCCTTTGGCGGGGGTCACAGAGTTTGAGGAACGGAAGTTGCCCCGCTCTGGTGAGTTTCTGGAGCTGTTTGAAGCTTTGTAGTTAGCGAGAGCGGAATCTCAACTATACTCGGATGGGCCGAACCGCAAAGGGAACCAAAGAGCCTTGCACAAACCCAACAACGCCGACCTGGTACGGCGAATTGGTGGGTTGCTGCGTGGAAGCCGCACGAACGATTTTTCTGTGAATTACAACACTAGAGCAGACGCAGGAGAAGCAACTAATGTGGATAATGCCCTGGCTGAGCACTACAAGGTGAAAGCACTTGGCGACACGAGGTTTATCCTTGGGATAAATGTACAGTACAATCGTCAATAAGGTCACCTCGTTTTCAAGCAGACACAGTTTATCAACAGCTGAAGAATTTTGACTAATTGGAGGCACATGCAGTTAGAAACCAAATGTTCCTGGTCACGAATTTCATTCAGAGAGGCATAGCGGTTTGGAAATGTTAAACAAGCCATATCGTGAACTAATTGGATCACTACTCTACGTCGCTATTGGCACTTGCCCAGAAATCTGTATTTCAACCAGTCTCCTGTCTACATTTCTGGAGAATCACCATAAAGTTCACTGGCAAGCAGGTACTTGAGTGCTCCGATACGTAAAAGACACCATTCAATGGGACTGAGATTTCGGCGAACAAGCCAAGCAATAGTTACAATTGTGGGCTTCAGTGACGCAAACTGGGAAAGAGTCACCGCACCATGTCGTTCAACCTCCGGTGTATTGATCAAGATCAGTGGCGGCCCAATTGTCTTCAAATCGAAGAAGAAATCTGCCGTCACATTGTTTACTGCAGAAGCAGAGTATACGGCATTGGCTCTTGCCACCAAGGATATTATTTGGCTACTGCACTTACTTGCCGATATGGGATTTCAGATACTTCCATACTCAACTGTCTACGTGGACAACAAGGCTGTGCTTTATATTGCTACAAACCAAGGTTGTATATCCAGAGCAAAAATCATCGACTTACGACTCCATTGTATCCGGGATCAAGTCACTCGTGAAGTCATCGAGGTTCAGCGAACACCATCCAAATCTCAGTAAGCTGGCTTCTTCGCCAAGGTGCTGACCACGCCACATTTTGTGAAACTGACCAAGATGTGCGGGCTAGTGGGTTATGCACCTTGAGGGGGAGTATCAGTAGCTGCATCAGCTCTACAGATTAGCTAGTTGCATTATCCAAACGCTCGGATGTTCTCGGTCAACTGATTGCGATTGGGTTGCGTATTAATAACTTGGGAGCGCCAACAAGATCCCAAGCTCGATATCATGTGGTATCGATCATAAAATTACCCATACAAGTGCACATAATGATGGATGCGGGTGGATACAGCACAAGTTGAAGAAGATCACCAGGAGAGCACACTAATGAATCAGTTGTGAATCAGGACGTAGCCTATCTCATTAATGTCACTCGTTTTCCAATCTGCATCTTACTGAGCACGACTCCAAGATACAGAGGGATTAACATCCTTTTGCACCGACTACTCGCTGACTTCAACGACCGCCAATGCGTTCGTCAGCTTTGGCGAAGACGATATTGTACTTTCATCTTCGAATCTGGAAGCTCGACTCGACGCAGGCTGCATCTTCACGATGACGGGGGGCTACGGCTGAACTGGACTGAGTAGATTCGGTTGGTCGCTCTGCAGGTGACTTGGATAACACTCTATTTGTATGGATAGCTAGATTCGACTACATATCTAGGCAGTACAAAAGGGTTTCCTTGCTCTCCTTACCAGGCTCCAAATAAGCACATCAATCCATTTTCACATTTACATGCAAGTCCTTAATCACCTACCAATTCCAACATCAACAACTCCCTCGAACTTCGTTCCCGCTTCGCTTATAAACTTTAAAACAATTGTACCCGGCCCGAAGAGCGCAACTACATAACGCTATTGCTCAAGGAAATGATAAAAGTTACAGTACCCTCGTCCTAAATCTTGAGTCTTGCTGACTGACTGAGACGATACTCTATGCATCATAGCCACCGGCGTGCCCAGTGGGATTGGTAAGCGGTTTTGATGCAGAGCTCGTCCGAGTGCAATCGACGTTTAAAAGTTATCGGTATAAATCAAACCAAACCCAAATCACAAGTGGTATTTCTCCGACTGGAGGGACCTCATTCTCCTGGAGCGCGTCCTGTCATTTTTACCACTAAGTTCGTTTTGTATGATAACAAACGAACTTAGTGATAAATTCGCCTGCGAGAGTTTGTCAAACCTGTAAAAAAGTATGCCTACTAACATATACGGTTTCACAGGTTTTGGCAAACTTTTGCGCTCAATTTGTCGACCTCATCAAGTCTCATAGGTGCGAACTTATCCGTTACACACACCATAACGCCCGTCTAGCATTTCAAATCCCAGGGCGCCAAAAGAACTCAAAATGGAGGAAGACCGTCTTGCGTCCTCTTCGCCGCGCTCTCCTAAGCGCCCACGCGCATCCTCGCCGCTCTCGTCCGCCGAGAAGAAGCGCCGACTGTCTCCTGATGATGGCACCATGCGCGACGATACGCTGCGCATTGTGGCGGAGGCGCTACGGAGCGAGAACCGGCAGCTCCTGCAAGACCGAGACGTCCTGAAGGCAGAGAAAAGGGCGCTCGACGAGCGACTGGCGCAGGCCCAGCGCAGCCTGCGGGTCCTGGAGGACGACATGGGCCGCGTGTACCGCCAGAAGCAGAAGGACATGGAGACGCAGCGCCAAGAATTCGAGCAGAAGCTGCAGAGCCAGAATACGATCCTAGGACGTCCTGCAGGACGAGAGGGGTCTAAGGGTATACATACCTCGGTACTTCAGGATAAGCGCACGACCGAGGAAATGGACAGATTTCTGCAGAGCTGCGAGCTCTGGCAGACGAGATTAGGACAGCTGAGTGGACAGTTGGCGGACAGAGTGGACAGGATGGAGACGCAGGAGGTCTCAGGCGTCCTGCAGGACGTCGTGGCTAGAGTCGAGGTGGACACTTTGCAGAAGCAGGTGAAGGCTCAGCAGGATCAGTTGCTGCTGGCAGTTTGTCTCGAAGCGGACGCCGCAAGCTGTTCGCAGGACGGGGCCAGGCGCAGACAGGATACAGAGGTGTTCGAGGCCGTGGAGAGGCAGCTGATGGACGACCGAGTCGTGGAGTTGGAGACGCAGTTGGCCCAGAAGCGGGCGGTGGAGAGAGAGAAGGAGATGGAGCTGTCGTCGTTGAGAGCCGACCAGGAAGAGCTCATGCATTCCAGTCTTGTGGAGCCGAACGAGGAGTTTGAGGCGATGGATGTGGAGCTGAAGCAGCTGAAGGAGGAGTTTGAAAGGGTGGAGGAGGAGCGGGCGGGCTTGAAACGGCACAATCTGAAGCTGCTGGAGGAGACCAGACAATCGCGTGAAAAGCGGGAGGCTAACGAGTCCCAAGTTATGCAGCAGAGTATGGCGCAGGAGGCGGAGATTAAGAAGCTGAAGGCACAGTTACAGGCAGCCAAGGCGAGGGAAGCGAAGATGGCTGCGGTGTTGAAAGGTGCGGAGAAGCAGATGGAGAAAAGTAAGCAGAGGAAGGAGGAACTCAACATCCTGTACGCCAAGTTCAGCTCGAGTATGGACTCTGTGTCCGAGAAGACGATGAGGCTCGAGGAGCTCGAACAGGAGATGAAAGATACGAAGAGCGACGCGCAAGCTATGCAGGATCAGAAAGTGGGGCTTGAGAAGCAGGTTGCTCAACTACAGGAGAAGTTGGATCTGTCAGCAGCACGAAGCCTTGAACAGGAAAATGTGAACGATGAACTAGCTACCGTACAGAAACAGTATTCGGAGCTGCAAGTGGTCGAGTCTCAGCAGAAGAAACTGGCAGGCAAGATGCAGTCGGAAATGACGGAGCTGATGGCGCAAAACAGGGCCTTGAGGGAGCAGCGGGTCCAGAAGGAGCACCAAAGCGTCGGCCAACCGTCTAACGAAGGCGACAAGCAAAGCTCGGCTGGCGCTGATAATGCACTGGTGATTCAAACTGCGGAGAAAGAAGCTCTGCGGATGTTCGTTCAGCGCTATTACTCTGCTGCTGAAGACAAGTGCTGGAAGTTGCTCGAGAAGGTCAGCGAACTGGAGGCACAAAAGACATCGGCCCAAGAGCAGACCAAAGAGTCGTGCAACGTGCTGCTCATGTGCGCGCAAGTCGACACTTGTGATGAAGCTATCCGCGCCTCGTTGCTGGATGTCGTTGCTACTTTGGAAGGCCTGACCTGACGGGAAACTACAGCACGATGACGAACATCGCGCGTCCGTACATATTTAACGAGCTAGGAGCGTCTGTGCGCTGGGGCTTCACATTCCCTACAAAATCGCAGTATGTGCGCTGCTGAAGGCAACAAACCGTGCCAAGTTAAGCTGTGTTGACAAACATCCGGTCGCTGGGCAAGAAAGGCGGCGTTGACAGCGACGGCGAAATCCAAGCAAGCAAAGTCGGGTCTCCAGCTCTCAGCACGGGCGTCGATGTTCGAAGACTAAGTCGGTGTCTTCCAGTGTTGACATCCCGAATTACATCGCTGATCTACATGTATGAGAATTCATGGATGATGGAGCAAGTCTCGACATGGGTCTGCGAACGTGTGGAGCTTTGAAGAATACGACTAAACGCCTAAAGGCTGAGAAGCGAATGTTCCGTCGAGATTTCGTGTGTAGTCGCCACGCCGGGAAGAATCTGGAATCTGACATGAAGAGGTTGTTTCGTGGGCGGCAGAAGGAATTAAGTTGCGAACGGTGAGCGCAACGGGACATTCGAGCGCGAGAGGAAGCGATCACTGCTCGCGAACTAGCGTGCACAAAGCTGCAGCAAGACATTGTGTGCCAGGAGTAAAAGATCGAGTCGAACTTGCACTCATACGTGCAAAACGAGGTGAAAGCTGTCGTACGATATTTGCTGGACCGTGTGGAGCTGTCGGCTAAAGAGGCCGACTGTGAAACTGTGAAAGAAAACTTGGCGTGGCCGATTGCTCAGGGGCATGATTATCGTCAATGCGCTGCTTGGATGAAACGAGAGGCGCGGGGAATGGAGGCTTTCGTCGCCGCTGAGCAGCGATTGCTAAGCGAACAATTGAAGTCTTCGGCGACGCAGCCCACCAGCGGCTGCGAGAACAAGAGCGAGCTTCAGTTGATCTGAAAACTGCTTGCTCTCTTCTGCAGCAGGAAAATGCCTGTAGGGCAACGTGCATCGCTGGTTTAACTCTAAACAATATGACACTGCGAACGCGCAGATCGAGCAGACGACCAAGATGGAGGCCAAACGAGAAGAATGGGACCGCAGTGCTCGCCAACTGCAGCAGATGCACGAAGGAGTTCTGGCTGCGCATGCCAAGCTACAAGGCCAGCCCCAGATAGAAAACTCGCGGCTTCAGCAACAACTTCGTGAGCCTCAACTAGGCGAGTTGAGATGCCAACAACAGATTGGTGCAGCTCGGGTGACAGCGGAAAATACCAAGCGCCAACAGAAAGAGCTGGAGACGAAGCTGAAAGCGCTTCAAGACGAGCTTAAGGCTGTCAAACGTGATGTCACTCCGTCACAGTTCCGCGTCCCGCTTTTAGCGAACGTTTCTCCTGTAGCGAAAGTCAAGTCTGAGAGCAGTGTGAGGCGTCTGCGCACCCTGCAAAAAGCAGTATTATAGTGCGTCTGCTTTCCAGCGTGTACAAACCAAGCGAGTCGTCGAATATACGAGTTTGCTAGAAGTTGACTGCAGAGAGACCGCGTATTGGCACCAACTATCTCAATCTCGTGAAATATTTGACCGGCATCAAGTCGAACAAAGCTAATAAATTACCAAATCAGTTTCCCGGGCAAAGTGAAGCAACCTTGGTGAGAAAGCACACGCATTCAAAAGTCAAACTGATGCTCAAAGGAAGCCACGCACTCGCTACCAAGATCACAGCAGCTACAGAAACCAAGAGCTCTTCATCTTCCGACAGCATGGCGTAAATCTTCCCCGCAACGACTTTCAAAGCCCCAGGATTGCCCGACGACATCATCGCCGCATCTCTCTCCAGTTTCCCATCCACACTTCTCGAAAAACGCCATTCCACGAAATTCGTGACGACGCAGTACACTTCCGTCAACCCTTCGACGTCCATGAGTGTTTCACCTCCGACGTAGGCTCGAGCCTGACCCTGCCGAAAATGATCTCGCTTCGCCTCGACAACACACACGCGCTTACTGCCGCGTTCAATGACAAAATCGAAAGTCACCTGTCCGTGAACGCGATTCCCGGAAATGGTCACCTGATCCCAGATCCGAGCGTCTCCATCGAAAAGCGTACACACACAGGTGAGCACTGGGAGAATGTAGTGCTTTCGTTCGTTCGCACACAAGCTGGATCCCAACGCTTCGGTCAACATCGCTAGGTATTCCTGCACCACCTCGAGGTTTTCATCCGGAATGGGCTTCCACGGTTGTTCATAAGATCCCACTTGTACGATGTTGTTGACTTCATCGTAAGGAAAATCCGTTGAGGCCTCAGCAGGATCGCTCTTAGCTCTCTTGTTGCTCTCAAGAAGATCGTCGCGTCCCATCTTCTTTTCCGAGCCGGATGTGGTTCTTTTGCAGGCTCCCGACTTTCCAGGTCTGGAACAGCCACGAGCACGTGAATTGCGCCGTCTTCAGCGTCCGCGTCGTCTTCTTCTGGGAAGCTGAACGCAGCGTTGCTGAGACGATAGGCTACGTGCATTTTATTCTGATGGATCTTCATGATATCGTCTCTTTGCACCAACTTGTTCGCGTCGTTCGACTTGAGCCATCCGCTGCCGTCTTTCTTCTTAGCGACCCAGAGCGTCACGTCTGCAGCTTCACACGGGACAATGGACGGATGCTTCTCCTTGAGCAGGTTGATGAGATCTCCGACTTTCAGAAAACTCTCAATCCTCGCGGTGACGATTTTCCCGCTTCCAACGGCCAGACACACTAACGACTTCATTCTAGCGGTAGCAAACAACTTCGGCACTGAAGAGGAGAACGTGTGAGCACAATCTACACAATTAGTGCGATTCGGTAGTAGTTTAAAGTCGTGCCTACACATACATGTGAGCATACATAGGCATCGACTGCACCAAGTGTTGAGCATACTCCATTCTTCTCTCCGTCAAGAACTCCGGTTCCAACTCGTCAACCATCAATCCATCATCTCATCGGCACCATCACTTGGCAACGGCAAAAAACCATCTACCTTCAGCTTCTTTAGCGTCGGGGCAATGAATAAAGCATGAAATGGAACTGAGCCTTCTCTTTCTGACACAACCGCCAACATTTGTTTTTAGCGGATAACAGTGCAGAGGTGCTTTGAGACTGCAACTTGCAAGTCGGCCCAGAGCTTGAGACAAATGGGAGGGTCTTACTATCTTCTTGAGTTCGATCACCATACTGATCCCAGCAGGCTTGTTGGATGGCCACTCTGATCTTCGATTCACGAGCAATACAGCCGCAGTGCCGTTCATTCGGAACGGTAGTCTTGTGTCCACAAGTGTTAGCAGCGTCTTATCACGGGCGATATCTTCCAACTGGGAATCTCTCCAGCAGCGATTTCAGCTTGAGTCGCTAGTAGTCCATGTTTGAATCTCTTCGCTCTCAGCAACATTCGGAATCCACTGATATCCCGCAGTAGAAGTATCAATTGCTACATGTACTCGTTCTCATAACTTAGGCTCGGCGTTAGAGCTGGAGCTTGCATCCGCCGTGCTTTAACTATGGTTTGTGGCTGCTGAGCAGCTAGAACTGTGAGGTTGGGCTCCACTCTACACGATATCCGAGTATGTTCGAGGAAGTCCACGCTGGACGCTGCCAGTCGAGTTCAAACGAGGCCGATTGCCTCCGGAGTTCCGAGACGAGCGTGAGCGCACGAAGGCGTACGGGTTGGTCGCGTGCGGCGACGGGAAAACGCCCAAGCGAGGCGAGCGTTGGACGAACTGGGCGTTGAAGACTGTTTCGTCGTTCGCGTCGGGCTCATCCTGCACCACGAAATGCTCGTAGGCCGACATGCCGTCCCCGCGACGAGCGAACGGGTCGAACCCGGCAGCGGAAGTGCCGAACATGGACACGCGGGATGGCGGCGGCGGCATCGGCAGGTTCTCGGCCGCCAAGGCCTCCGCTAGTCGGTCGTAGTTGACCGAGTGGTGGTTGACGACGCTTCTGCCAAGTGCCAGGCGCCGCCCGTCGAGGCGCATCTCGGACAGCGAGTGCACGGAGTCGCGGCTCATGAAGTACGCGGCGGTGGCGAAGTCGCTGGTGGTGCTGATCTCCTGCGACAGAGACTCGGCCAGGCTCTGGTCGAGCAGCGCCATGCGCGTAGCGATGTTTGCCAGCGCGATCGACGGCTGGATAATGAGCACGCCGAGGTCCGTGAGGTCCTTGCTCAACGTGCAGTCCGGGACCACCGCGATCATGCGCGGGTGCGCTTCTCCCAGTAGCGCCTTCATGGTTCGCACGTGCTCCAAGGTGCGCTGGCCGTCCCCCGTGAAGATCAACACGTCTGCAGAGGACATCCCCTGCACGTGTTCGTCGTCCTGCCGCTCTCTGACTTTGTTCTTGAACTGGATGAGCTCGCCCTTGGCGGATCGCTTCAAAATCGTCTCGTTGATGGCGTGCCATTTCTCTGCCTGCTCCTGGTCAAGCAGCGGCACGTTCACCCGAGCCCCGTAGAGCGACAGCTCCAGTGCAACCTCGAAGGCGATTTCGTCCTCTCCGATGACCACCGCGCTTTGGACCTTGTAGAACGGGAGCAAGGCGCGTGGGTCGCCATTTCCTTGCGTGATGTTGCTGCTGGAGAGACGACTGCGAGCGCGGCGGAAAGACCTGCCGCCTTTGACGCTGGACTCACTGTCCGACACATCGGCGCCGTCTTCAGCTGGCTGGAGCTCAGCCACGCGGTCGTACATGCTCTCGCCTGCGCGACTCAGGCCGATCGCACACAGCACAGGGCCAATGATCTGGTTCACCACCACTGCCGCCACGATGGTCGCTGCAAATTCGCCGGCCCACGCATCCGAGCTCAGCGCCTTGACTTCGTTGGCCAAGCCGAGCGCCACGCCAGCCTGAGGAGTCATGGTGAGCCACAGGTTGTTGTACTGCCTCGGCGTGAGCTTCAGCAGAAAGCGCCCACCCAAGTAGCAGGCGATGAAGATGGACACGAAGCGCAGACAAACGTACAGACTCATGAGCGGGATGGCGTCCACCACCTTGTCCAGCTTCAAGGCAGCGCCAGTCATGACGAAGAAAGGCAGGAACATGTACGGCGCCACGGTGTCCAGGATGACGTGCATGTCGTGGCGGATCAACGAGTAGTGGCCGGCGAGGCAGGACGCCACCATGAGCACCAGCAAAGGCTCGAACTTGACCTCCCACGACAGGCCGTAGGACGCCACCGTCGCCTCACCGATGGTCGTGGTCGAGATGTAGAACACGTAGCCCATGGTGAGCCAGAGGAAGCCCTTCACGTACAGCGACATCCTCGTGGTCCAGAACGACGGCCTCTTGGCCTTGCGCTCGCCGTCCGTGGATTCCACGTACGCATTGTGCGGGTGCGGCATCCTGTCCGGGTCCATGGACGACTCCAGGTCGACTTTCTGGCTGTAGTTGGAGCCGACGATCGACTGGGGGTCGTGGAGATCCATGTGCTCGTCCGCGGCGCTGCCCGGGATCTTGAAGATCAGGATGATCACGAGTCCTAGCAGAGCCCCGAGCAGCAGGTTCGACAGTACAACCGATAGCGTGAAGAACAAGTTCCCCACGGAAACCTGCAGATCCGCGCAGTAGATCGAGCACACGATCCGCGAGATGGAGAAGGAAACCAGCACCACGAACTCGGCGGTCATGGTCGCGCCCAGCATCAGGTTGGTGAATGGGCCGACACTGTTGAGCTCGATCTTGATCGCCATGACCGTTGCAGGCGAGCCCAGCACCGAGATGGAGCCGAACATGAGCGCAATCCCCAACTGGCAGTTGAAGATGAAGTCGTCGTAGAAGAAGGCGTTGTTGGCCAGCAAGTGCACGCTCGTGAGGATCACCATGGCCGTCACGTAGAGCACACTGAGCAGAATAAAGATCTGCTTGAGCTGCGGCCGCAGCTCCGGCAGGTAGATCTCCTGGCCGGCTTGGAACGAGATGAACGACAGCGCCAACGCACTCACGTAGCCCGAGAGCATGTCCACGAGCGCCTTGGCAGCAGATTGGCCACGAACGGTCCGGCGACGATACCGATCACGAGGTATCCGGTGATGAGCGGCAGCTTGAACAGCTTGGGGAAGAAGAGCCCGAGCGGATGGGCCGCTACCAGCACCACGATGAAGGCCAGCGCGTACTGCAGCGTGTCCACAGTGTTGTCCCACGAGTTGAAGGGCACCGTAGCGTCATCGTCGCTGGCTGCAACAGCTCGGCCCAGCAGTGCCACCGCCAACAGTAGCAGCAACCGCGACGCCATTACTTAGCGCTGTGAAACGACCGCCACCCAAAGAACTTCACTGCTGTCTGGGTAATTCAGAAATGACCTTCTGACTGAGTTGCTGCCTTCTGCCCAGAAACGCAGGTGCCCATCTTGAAGCTGGAGGCACTGGTCGTCATGACGTCGCGACATACGCCTCGGCACCACCAAGTCTCCCTTGTCAGGCGATACAAAGCAGACGACACATGCACGCGGCCATCACTATTAATAGCTCACATGGCATGTATTAATAGTCGAGGCCATGCTTGGAATCTGGTGGCGATGTCGACTGATGGGGGTGGATCCCCGACGTCTTTGCTGCCAAATGAGGAAGATGGACGCTTGAAATGCCCGCCAGACGTCCATCTCCGAGGGTTGCTGCCAGCATACGGTGTTTCCTCTGACTCTCTACTGCCTTGGCCGTGCAAACCTCCTGGCGAAGAGCTCTCTATATGCGAGGGTGTCACGGTCTCTTTTGCGTCATGAGGGTTAATCGCAGATTAATGCAAAGCGTGCACGATAAGACGTGCATGCTGTCAAGGGTTGGTCCTCGGCGACGACAAAGCTGTCGAGTCAATTGGTCTGCTTCCGATGGCAACGTCAGCGGCACCGGATGAACGCCAGCGGCATTTACGTCGAGCAATCCAACTCGTGGCGCTGCGACAGCGAGCTCATTTCTGAATTCCCAGGCGACGGATGAGGCGCGCGTGGCTGGAGACTGGCGATGTCGGGAGATCCGCTCAGTCCTTGCGTGTGGGGCGGTCCTGCATATCCCGGAGTCTCCGCTTCCGCGCGCGCTCAAGCCGCTCCTCTTGGCTGAGAGGCTTCCGAGGCCCGACAGGCACGATGTTCTTCTTCTTGCCATCCTTTTTGCGCTTGGTGGGCGCGGCCTTCTTCTTTCGCCGTGCTCGTTCCTCGTCCGAGTCGCTATCGCTGTCGCTGGGCTGCTCGTCGTCGACGATGTACAGCTTCCGTCGACACGGGCAGCACGTGTAGTACATGCACCCCATTCGGATGCGAATCGCCTGGTCCTGCCGCTTCAACTTCGCAACGCGGTCGATCTCGGCCCTCTTCGCGGCTAAAGCTTCGTCGCTCATGTCCTCGACGTTGCCAGCTGCCACGTGGTTCGCGATCTTCTCTTGATGCTCAGTGACCAGCTCCTCGATCTTGCGCTCCCACCACTTCTCGCCCAGCGTGAAGATTTTCATGTTCTGCTGGATACGGAAGGCGGGGTACAGCAGGCTCGGGAACTGCGAGTTGAGCTGCTTGAACTCGGCGAAGTCGATCTTGCCGTCGCCGTTGAAGTCGAAGCTCTTGAGCGCCTGCTTCATGTTGCTGGTCTGGTCGTCTTCGTGCAGGATTTCCACCAAGTGGGTCAGCTCCTCGCCCTCGATCGTGCCGTTCTTGTCGTCGTCGAAGACGTTGAAGCAGACTGCACAGGACGAAGGGTGAGCGTTGCGCACTTGGTTCGGGCTCCATGGGAACGTACATTTGAGCATGTCTTCCTTGTTCAGGAGGCAGAACTTCCCCAGGGCTTCGACGTATTCACTAAAGTCCAAGACGCCGCTGCTGTCTTCGTCTGTTGCAAGAGCATGAAGCGTGAGCAGAAGCTCTGTAGGCGCAATGGAGGAGGGTGGAAGCGTACCGATGAGAGCGAAGATCGCATCGCCAAACTCTGAGTGTTTCTCGTCGATGGACGAGTAAAACTCGCCACGATCGATCGTGCCGCTCTTGCTGCATTATCGCATCACACACGAGCGCTGTCAGCTCTGCACAAGCTATTCACACAGGCTTTCATTCAGTGTTGCTACTGTGTGGTGGGCAAGCACTCACGGTCAGTACCGCGCAGTAAGACAGCGCATTCCAAGCGAAAGCCATGCTCACCTCTTTATCATATCGCGAGAATCTGCCGTAGAGCACGCTGAGGTCCTTGGAAGTCACTGCAGCAGTGAGTAAGTCTCTGCTTGACGCAGGAGCAAGTGTCGTCGCCACTTACGCTTAAGTTTAGTGATCATGTGCCGCATACGCTCATCCGCCACGGGCACCTGGTTGCTGAGCATTCCACCCATGACTTTTGCGGCAGTTCACAGTATTGGGGCCGAGTTGTGAAGGTTAAAATGGCTAGCAAATTGGAGCCGTTACAATTGTTTTCAAGGGGCCTAGCTGCTGGAAAACGCACCACAAGACGGGACCAGTCCACCGAATCCATCGCAGCTTGTCGACCTACTCAATCGTGTAGCAGCTATCAGTTGTCGTCCTTGCTCTGCCAGCGAGGAACGGCCATGATGCGAGCCAGGCCACGGTGGACCTGTGCCTCCAGGTAGGGGCCGTCCACCACCTCGCCATCCACGCACATGAGGTCTGTAGACCGCTCCGGCACCAGCTTGAACGCTCGTGTACGCACCTGCTGCACACCCTTCTTGTCCATGTGATCGCCCGTCTCGATGGCCAGCATCATCGCGAGCAGGTCCTTGCGCGAGTGCGCGCCGTCCATGAACGTGATGTAGTTGAATCCGTCATCGAACTCGGCGCCAGGAGCAATGTGAGCGTCAGAAGCCGCGTGGGAAACGTTCATCACCCAAACGATGCGGAAATGACCGCCCAGCTCCTTCCATTTGCCGCCCTTTGTCACTGCCTTCTCAGTCTTCTCTGGGTCATCTGCAGTCTCCTTTGATTCTTCAGGATCGGTAGCGCTAGGAGGGCCTTGGCCTTCACCGTCGAACAGGTCCATCGTCGGGCGATCCGTCGACTTCGGGTCGTGTGTCTCGAAGTAGTGTGCGGGCTCTTCACTTTCGCCCTCCTCCAGATACCAAATCTTCCCCGGGTATTCCGGTCTCTGAAAGACGAGCTGGTTGACAAATGCAACCGTGAAACGAAGTCCTCCCAGCATCCGCAGCTTCTCGGAACCAATATCCACATCAGCGATAGAGGCCCACTCAAGGGACAGGAACGAGTACGTCGTCTCCTTCCCGTTGCGAACCGACGTGATGTCAAGGTCGTGCGGCATGCCCTTGGCCAGGATATACGCAGCGTTCACCGGCTTGCCTTTCTCGTCGCTCTGGTGTGCAATCGAGTGGGCCAGACCATTGCCCGACCCACCAGGAATGATACCGATCGGCTGTCGGATCGCCTCGTTCCAGTCTGACCGCTTCATCAACCCCTGCACGACTGCAAGCATCCAAAATCTACCATCAGCCTCACAAACCCAACCTGTAGCTGTCCTAACGTACTCTCATAAAGGCTGCCGTCTCCACCCACAGCAACGACGCAGTCACACGCCCAGAGGCATTTCCATGACCACCTCCATGGCATGGTTGGCATGTTCCATGACCTTGAGCTCCGCGTCCACATTGGCAAACTTGAATACGGGCGCCACCTTGTTCTCGTAAATCTGTAGTGCTCGACCTGCAAGAATCAATAATTCAACACTCCACCCGACACTCTTTTCCAACCTGTACCCCCTACCTGCTCCACTAACTGGGTTCAGCAGCACTAGGAACTTGCGTGGACTTGTCTCCTGCACCTGCAACGTCTCGAGACTCTCTGCACTCTGCACGACCTGCTGGTTCCTAGGGTCCGCCACAAAGTTGAGGAGTTTCTGTAGCTGCAGCACGTGCTGCATGTGTTTCCCGCTGAAGCGGAAGAAGAACTCGCTGAGTCTTCTCTTCTTCAACGTCTTGGGCTTGTGGCTCTTGCACACGCAGGCGAAGATCCCCAAGAGGAACTGGTCCTCGTCTTTGACAGCATTAACTTCCAGATGTGCCTGCACATGTTCCCCGTCGGCTGTGAGCACGTGAGCGCCCAATACGTCGCCCCACGGCAACTTCAGCGGCTGCAGCTTCGAGTCCACGACACAATGCGACGGCGAGAGGCGCAGGTGCACAGCTTCGTGGCTGCTTCCGCGCCACATGGACTTGTGCACTTGCTCGAGCTGGAGCTCGGCCAGTAGCGAGGAGAGCGGCCTGGGGCTGGAGAGCGACATGGACGCCTTGAGGTCTTGGAGCAACTTGCAAAGTGACGAGCGATTAAGTCGGCGGATAATTTGACTTGCCGTTTGTATGTGATTACGTGCTGAGAAAGACGGACGGGACCAATCGCACGGCGAAGCTTTGAGAACACATACCCTGAAGTAATGCATGATGACTGAACAACATGAATCACGCTTATAGCACTGTGAGATGTGATATCCGTTGAGAAACGATTATCGACGCGAGGAAAAAAAACCTGCGGGCTTTGGCTCGACAATAGCGGAAGAAGCTGCTGCGCCGACGAACTGCGGCATGTTGTCTTGAGGGCTGCCTGCGTGAACTGTGCGTTGGGGTTGCCGCTCTCCAAGATACCGATCCGCCAGGATCAAGTGGCGGTGGACCTGCCGCCATCGTCATCCCGCTTTACGCTGTCGCCAAAGTAATCGCGTCGAAGTCGCTGCTGTATTGTCGGAGAGCTTAACGCTGCAGTCTCGCGGTGCTGTCCTTCGATCGTCTGCCAGATTGTAGAAGTACGCAAGCTGTCCTTGCCTGTTTGACGAACGTGGGGGTATCCTACCCCATGTCCATTTGTATTTGTCCACTGATCTGAGAACGCGAGGAACGTGGCTCTGTGTTGTGCTGTTCGTCCTGCTCTCTCTTGCTGCGCGTGGCGGAACTTTCGGAAATGGCAGGAGCACTCGCGTTGTTGGCGAGTACAGCACTATGACGGGACGCTTGCGAAGTTGAGATGCCATCGACATCGAGCTGGCAAGGCAACGGTTGTTAGCATGCCTCGAGGATTTGGCGGAGCCCTTTCACCTCTGCGACGAAAGATCAAAAATTGGTCCAAAACTTGCCAAGGAACGCGCGTTGAAGGCACCTGCCCACCTTCTCGAAGATCATCAAGACTGAGGCAAGGCGTGCGTGGAGAAGAGTCTTCGCAGAGAGCTGCAGGCCCAGGAATGTGGGCGAGTAGAAATCGAGCTGGGCAGGTGAGCCTCAGGCCGGAGCGTGAGCTGATTTCTATTTCGACCCGCTAGCATAGCGCGCTGATCTCGCAATGCCACGACGCAACATGTGCAATGTACTGCGTTGGGGCAATGGCATCACTCAACCCGAGCCAACATTCGCTGCGAATGCATGCCGTCTGGTCCATTTACGTCCTCGAAAAAAGCAGCGTAAACTGACGGTTTTCGTCGGCGCCCCAGCTCAAGCTGCTTTGCCGTGATCGGCTCCAAGCTGCCCATGCTTACCAACACTACATAATAGCGATCCCGTCGAAAACAACAGAATATCTGTTTGTTGTCCTGGCGCTGCGGTATCGCTCGACCACAATCGTCATCAAGCTATCGAGTTCGCCCCAATGCACTTAAACCGACTATACCCGACCCCAAGTCTCAAAACTTACCATCATTCCTGCTTTTCGCACAAAGAACGCGAGTGACCAATAAGCCCATTCGCCTTCCTTCCTCGCACTGCACAGCGCTGGACCTCCAGAAGAGCGACGCATCCCTCCATTCGGCATTGCGTCCCAAACAGCACAGACCCGAACCAGACCCGACCCGACATTCACAGACCATGCCCACACCCGCCCCCGACTCCCCATCAGACTCGCTCTGCGACCGCCTCCAGCAGCTCCGCCAGCGTCTGCGCAGCCGAGCAGACGACGCTGTGGGCCTCCCGTGCCTGCTGCAGTCGTGGAAGAAGCGCATCGAGGCCATGGACGACGACAGAGACCGACACAGAGGCGCCCACCGCCGCAGATGCTGCCACACGACGTCCAGCTGCTCGTCCATGTCGTCCATGTCGTCCAGCGACGAGTCGCCGGCTTCTCCGCCTCCGTGCAGCGGCTTCCCGTTGCGTGGGCCTCGCTCGCACCCGAGACTGGAGCGGCAGCAGGCCGTGTGCGCGCTGTCGGCCATCTGGAGCGGCTTCTCGTCGTCTCCGCCGCCGTCGCCCGAGATTTACGCCAAGCCGAGATGTCGCCGGCACCCGTACGCCAGGTGGCACGCAGAGCAGTCGACAGACGACCATGGGAAGTCGCCGTCGTGAAGGACGTTTTAGAGGCTTTTGGCAAAATAAATACGACAGATATTTATGCTGACTTGTTGAGATCTCGTCTTCGCTGCCGTAATCAGGCGACTCGAGGCTGGGTGCTTCCTCGCGGAAGCTTGATGGTGAAACGAGTTTGAGGCACCGAGAAACTCCGGGTTCTAGATCTTAGCTTTCAATGGCTGAGCTAACCGAGTCGTACATTTAGCCGCCATGGCAGTTGAGCAAAAATTTGTGATGGTGGGCAGATTCTGTGGGTTGGTAATTGGAGACTACAAAGAACAGTGTCAGAAACCATCTTGCCTGCAACGTCTTCTCATTTGCTGCTTTTGTTTGCTGCCGCTAGAATGAAGTCGTTAGTTGTGTCTGGCCGTTGGAAGCGGGAAAATCGTCACCTCGAGGATTGAGAGTTTTCTGAAAGTCGGAGATCTCATCAACCTGCTCAAGGAGAAGCATCCGTCCATTATCCCGTGCGAAGTTGCAGACGTGACGCTCTGGGTCGCTAAGAAGAAGGACGGCAGCGGATGGCTCAAGTCGAACGACGCGAACAAGTTGGTGCAAGGAGACGATATCATGAAGATCCATCAGAATAAAATGCACGTAGCCTATCGTCTCAGCAACGCTGCGTTCGGCTTCCCAGAAGAAGACGACGCGGACGCTGAAGATGGCGCAATTCACGTGCTCGTGGCTGTTCCAGGCCTGGAAAGTCGGGAGCCTGCAAAAGAACCGCATCCGGCTCGGAAAAGAAGATGGGACGTGCTGAACGATCTTCTTGAGAGCAACAAGAGAGCTAAGAGCGATCCTGCTGAGGCCTCAACGGATTTTCCTTACGATGAAGTCAACAACATCGTACAAGTGGGATCTTATGAACAACCGTGGAAGCCCATTCCGGATGAAAACCTCGAGGTGGTGCAGGAATACCTAGCGATGTTGACCGAAGCGTTGGGATCCAGCTTGTGTGCCAACGAACGAAAGCACTACATTCTCCCAGTGCTCACCTGTGTGTGTACTCTTTTCGATGGAGACGCTCGGATCTGGGATCAGGTGACCATTTCCGGGAATCGCGTTCACGGACAGGTGACTTTCGATTTTGTCATTGAACGCGGCAGTAAGCGCGTGTGTGTTGTCGAGGCGAAGCGAGATCATTTCCGGCAGGGTCAGGCTCGAGCCTACGTCGGAGGTGAAGCACTCATGGACGTCGAAGGGTTGACGGAAGTGTACTGCGTCGTCACGAATTTCGTGGAATGGCGTTTTTCGAGAAGTGTGGATGGGAAACTGGAAAGAGATGCGGTGATGATGTCGTCGGGCAATCCTGGGGCTTTGAAAGTCGTTGCGGGGAAGATTTACGCCATGCTGTCGGAAGATGAATAGCTCTTGGTTTCTGTAGCTGCTGTGATCTTGGTAGCGAGTGCGTGACTTCCTTTGAGCATCAGTTTGACTTTGAATGCGTGTGTTTACCATCGTGTTGTAAGGAAACGTTCATTCCACCACTAGCTTTACTGAAGTAGCAGTTCAGGCACGGGCAAGAGCGGAGGTGGATATATTGAACGTGGAAATATAAAGATAAAGGCGAACTTTCGCGCGGCGTACAATGCTCCCGAGCTCTGGTCGCTGGCTGTTCAATAGATTCCCACAACGCCTGGCAGTTGCCGCGAGCAACTCGCAAGGAGCTTCGCGATCAGCCCCACTTGGCTCGAGCGGCTACAGACGACTTCAATGTGCGTGAGGCGTGACGCCCACTGATGCCAGCACGTCCTCATAGGACTTGCCGCCCTCCAGCTCCTTCTCCAGCTCGATGAGCTTCCCGACGCCGTCGATCATCGTCTGGACGAGTTCCACCTCCGACTTGCCGATTCGCGCCTTGTTGGAGATATCCCACATGCCGCCCACGGCAGCCGAGTGTTCACCTGCCGAGCCCCGAGGCTGCAGACCGAATGGGGCACAAATGGCCTCGAGTGCGTGTGGGTCGGCGCCCAGCTTCTCCAGCTTGACGAACATACTCGCTCGAAGCCCCGTGCCCAGATTGGACGGACACGTGCCGATAAACCCGTGGTGCTCGTTGTGCATGAAGCCGTAGCCGTTGGCCTTGATACTCTCCTCCACGGCCGTCACCGCCTTGACCCACCTGGCAAACACCTCGACGATGTTCCCGTCGCTCTGCATGGAGATCACTCGCATGTGGTCCTCTTCGTTGCACCACACCAAGAAGCTCTTCTGGTCATTGTGGAAGATGCCACGACCGCTAGGCCAGTCGCGGGCAGCACCGGCGCCAGTCAGAAGCGTCCCGCCTCCGGGCTTCTGGAAGAGGAAGTGGTCCTGCTGGAGCTGGTCTTCCTCCTCCTTCGTCATGCTGCTCAGCGGGAAGTACTTGCCCTTGAGCTCGTCGCCCAGCGCTGAGAGCGCCGTCGCCACAAGGTTCTCAACCTCCAGCCGCTCGGCACGCGTCGTTCCGGGCGGTAAGCTCAGTCCACGGATGTTACGTCCGGCGCGCACACGTGTCGACTGCACGTAGGCGTTGTCGATCTTGTCGGCGTTCGCGAGCTTGGACACGTCCATGTCCGTGTGGTGCTTGTCCTCGGGCTTGAACCCGTGCCAGCCCTCGATAACCGGGTCGTACAGCTCCTTGAACACTTCGTAGCATTCCTCGTCGCCGGCGACGACACCACCCCCAAGTGGGCGTTGTCGATGCCTGTCTGGATGGCCTGGTCCAGCGTGTACCCCTTGCTGGAGTGTTTGTCCTTCAACTTGTCATACAGTTCCTTGCTCAATGTTTAGCCATGAGACTGCGGTGCTTGGGCGTAAACACGGGGTAGTTGTCCTCGTGCGACGGCAGCACGGCGATACTCGTCTGAGACGCCACCAGCGGCGGCCCGGCGTCAATCACCACGGGGGTCGCCGCTTCCGTCGGGATCAGAGCGTCAATGGCCTCTCCAGCCACGAGCTTTTGCTCCATGGCGATCAACAAGGCGATGCCGTTTCATGGTCTGGACCAGCTCCGCCTCCGAGTGGCCAATCCGTTGCTTGTTGCTCACGTCATAGACCCCTCCGACGGACGCCGAGTGCTCCCCGGCTGTGCCTCTGGGCTGCAAGTGCAAGAGCGCGCAAATCTTCTCGAATCGAGCCACGTCTTCCGTCAATTTGGGCAGCTTGACCATGACGCTGGCGCGCAGCCCCGTGCCCAAATTGGACGGACAGGTGCCGATGAAGCCCAAATGCTCGTTGTACATGAACTCTTTCCCCTGGGCCTTGATGCTCTCCTCGACGCTCTTGATGGCGCGGCAGAAGCGCTCGAAGACGGCCCCCACGTCTCCGCCGTCCTGCATGCTGATGACGCGCATGTGGTCCTCCTCGTTGCACCACACGAGGAACGTCTTGTCGTTGTTGTGGAAGATTCCGCGAGCCGACGGCCAGTCGCGCGCGGCGCCCGCGGCTTCCAACAGCGTGCCGCCGCCGGGCTTCTGGAAGAGAAAATGGTCCACAATCAGCTGCTGCTCGTCCTCGGGGGACATCTCGGACAGCTTGTAGAACTTGCCGGACAGGTCGTCGCTCATGGCGCCCAGCGCCGACTGTAGCAGGTTCATGACGTCCTTGCGGTGCGCGCGAGACGTGGCGGGCGGCAGCGGCAGCCCGCGGATGTTGCGGCCCGCGCGGATCCGCGTGGAGATGACGAACTCGTCCGGCAACTTGCCGTTCGTCACGTGGGTTGGGTCCATGTCGCACTTGTGGTGGTCCTCAGGCTTGTAGCCATGCCAGCCCTCGATCACGGGGTCGAACAGCGGCTTGAAGAGCTCATAGCACTCTTCGTCGCCGGCGGTGACGCCCACGCCGAGGTGCGGGTTGTCCACGCCCGTCTGGATTGCGCGCTCCAAGGTGTAGCCCGTGGACGTGTGCACCTCCTTGAGCTGCGAGTAGACCTCGCGCGTCAGGTGCTTGGCCATGAGCGAGCGGTGCGCCGGCGTGAACTGCGGGAAGCCCGTGATCTTGGCGTCCGTGAGCTGCGCCGACGAGAGCTTCTGCGCCAGCTTGTTGGGCGACGCGGCGGGTGTGGTGGCGGCGTCTTCGGCCATGGTGGAGACTTTGGGTGCTGAGACTTGTGCGGCTTGGAGCTCCGACTGCAGAATGGCGTGGACGGCCAGCGGGGGTTTCTGATTTTGCGGCCAGGAAGATCGCAACGCGAGCCGACGCGGCGGCGATTCGGGGGTGGCGGTTCAGATGGCTACATTCAGTTGCCTTTTTGTATGCTTTCTAAAGCTGGCGACTTCCGAGTTTACCACCATGTGTGCTGGCGTCAGAGCTACCGGCTGCGCTTGCTGGCTGCGTCAATTCTGGTCGCCGGCGATGCAATTGCCACACAGCTGCAGGTGGCGGTTGCTGCTGGAGAATGGCGTCTTACCGTTCAATTGCTCGTCGTTTCACAGAACCTTGTCCGTTTTGAACGTCAAAGTTACTCAATCGAATAAAAGAAAGTGTTGTTTGGACAAGTAAAAACTGCCTATATATGGCTTGCTATTTTAAGTGAACGTCCTGGAGGCTTGTGTTGACGACCTTACACTGTCTCGAGCTCCGAAGTCTGCCAGGACAAACCCATGCATCAAAGCTTTTCATTTACGCAAACTTGCAGCAATACGAATCCTAGCCCATGGCCAGGTACATTTAGAACTCCAACACCAGAAGCCAGTCGTCGTCCACGCTGCCACCCGACGGAGGCGTGAAGTCCACGCGAGTCACGTTGGCAGGGACCTCCACTGTTGCTGACGAGTAGTACTCACCGTCACGAGGAGAGAACCAGCGAGCAGTTCCCGATCGCTCCGACCCGTTGCCGACGTTGAGGCTGAACGAGTCGCCGTGGCCCGTGTACACGTAGAAGCGATTGCGGTTCTCCGATGCCAGCACAGAGATGAACCTCGTGCTTTCAAACGCGTTGACAGCAATGTCGGTGTATCCGCTGGGACTCGAGAGCAGGTGGCGGGCGGGTTCTAGCTGTTCGAGTTCGTCGATCGTGAGGTTTTGCAGCGGTTTGGTAACGTACTGGATCTGCGTCGCTCCTTTGAAGAAATGTCAATACGCCAAGATCCTGAGGCGTTTTCGTTCACCGAAGGGGAGTAGTAGTCGCTATCGCGGAGCAGATCGGAGCGGGGCTCGTACATTTGCCACACGCTGTTGGCACCGTAGGTAAACCCTGCAGCTCCACTGTACACGCCATTGTAGAGACCTGTTCTCACTTCCGAAGCGTTCCAGATCGGATACTCTGGGTCGAAGTTGTAGTGAGCACCCTCGTAGTGGTTTTCCAGATCGAGGAGGGCCAGTGAATCCATCGCGCATCGCTGCGATGAGCTCGTAGTTCTTGGTCGAGTCTCGTGCTTCAAATGGAGTGAATGGCCCGAGTGATTCAGGCGTAGCGTGACCTGACTGTACCGCATCGATTGACACGCGGTCTTCCTCGTTGGGGAGCATGAGGTGGCCGTACGCCATCGGAGTGCTCGCGGGTCTTGCAATCCTACCAGCGGTAGGGTGGAAGAGGATCACTGGCTCGTATCCCTGAGCCTTTTCGCCATGCTTCACACCAGAGCGCATGCTCACCCACAGGTGGGTCGTGTCTTCGATGGTCCCCACAAGTGTAGCAGGGTCCACGTCCGGGTTACCCGAATACGAAATGCTCGCAGCCATGAGGTTACGCGCCCACAAGCAATTGGTATCACCTCCAAGAATCTTCGGTAGACCAGGGTAGCGTTCACCGACGTATTTGCCCCATTCGTAGGCAGTCGACTCATTGAAGAGGGACTCCTCGGTTCCGTGCCAACCACCACTGATCCAGTTGCCCCAAGCAGGGACAAGAACCATCAAAATGCCGTAGCTCGCGGCGCGCTCCACCGTCCAGTCGACCAGTTGGAAGTACGCGTCATTCGGCTGCGTCGTGTCCGAGTTGGCAAACGGCAGGTCACCGTAGAAGTTAGCACGCGTCGTCCCATTATTCTCCGAGATGACGACGGTCTGCACCGCGTTGTAGCCTTGTTCAGCGCGAGTGCGCAGGTAGAAGTCGATGGAGGTCTTGTTCAGCTTGTGCACGAGTTCCCAAGCTGTGTCGGCCTGCCAGAAGAAAGGCCTCGGAAGCGGTGCGATAAAGGTAGCGGCCATACTGCGGCGCGGTGATAGCAAGATCATGCCACGAAGGGGTGGCCACCGCAGTGCTGGTGCTGGTCAGCCCAATTAAGGACACTATATCATGCCGGCCTTCATTGGGCGAACTTGAAGGCGAATTGAAGAATGAGGTTGCCCATTGAATTCGCTTTCACTGCTCACTTGGAGGATATTGAAGCGCAAAAGGCGATGCCCAAACATTCTTACGCCCAAGCTACAAAGTTTGTCAAAAGCAGTGGAACGGTTGAAGCTATCTCATTCACTGCTCACTCTGCGTGTTGCTGTACGGTTGATGCATGTACTCGTCCAAAGGAAACTGCTCCAGCGGCAAGGATCAACCGGTACCAATCCTCCGGCACGTGACCCCACGAGCGAAGGCCTTCAACCACGACAGCAATCAGCATGGATCGGGTGCAACTAGAGAGATACTTTTCTGCCCCGAGTCACCACAAATTGCGTTATCCATTCTCTCAGGAAGCGCGTGCTTCCAAGCCGGAGGATGCTGCAGGAATACGAAGCAAGTCTACCTGCCTGCTTGCACAGCACCTCTCTTTAATGGGCGCTTCAATTACGAAGTATATCGATGCCATGGCCCATATCGGTCGCTGGTGCTGTCACTTGGTGTCGGGCGTATGAACGGAAGATGGAAATAAAGACATAGTTGCCTTTTTCCCACTTCAACTCGAGTGCGAATCTTAGCGTCGTGGATGAAGTTGAGCGCGCGTTCTCACCTTGTTAAAGTGCTTTACCCGACCCATTCTTCGACTTGCTTCGAGCACCAATTGTCTCGCACCACTCATGAAGATCCAAGCCGCACTTACCAGTCTGGTTTCGCTCGCAGGTCTGGCCAGCACGTCGTTGGCCGACCCGTCCTGGCACGACCTCGCCATCACCGCCCGCAGTACGGCCGCTATCTGTATCGCACGACCTCCGAGGAACCCTTCTTCTGGAAGGCCGACACGGCTTGGGAGCTCACGCACCGACTGAACAAGACGTCGATCGACTATTATCTGCGTACCCGCGCTGAGCAGGGCTACAACGTGGTGCTGACTGTCGTGGTCTCCGCGTACAATGGCACCACGCACCCCAACTTCTACGGAGACTTGCCATTCAACAACTCCGACACGACGCAACCGAATGAAGCCTACTTCGAGCTGATCGACTGGACTGCCGACTTGGCCGCAAGCTACGGTATCCTCCTCGCTCTTGTGCCTGCCTGGGGGAATTGGATCAGCGGGGCGTGGCATGGTACGAAGGAGTCGCTCTTTAACGAGTCGACTGCCTACGAATGGGGCAAATATGTCGGTGAGCGCTACCCGGGACTACCGAAGATCCTCGGCGGCGACACCAATTGCTTCTGGGTGCGCAACACGACTGCTGCGATGATTTCGTACGCTGCCAACCCGGACGTGGACCCGGCCACGCTCCTGGGTCCTATCGAGGACACGACTCACCTTTGGGTGAGCATGCGCTCCGGTGTGAAGGACGCCGAGACTGGGAAAGGCTACGAGCCGATCATTATCTTCCACCCCACCGCTGGTAGGATCGCGCGTCCTGTGAGCACGCCCATGGCCTACGGACACCTCATGTTCCCAAAGGAGGAGGATCGTGTGTCGATTGATGGAGTGCAGTCGGGTCATGCTACGCCCGACGCGCTTGGGGGCTTCACCCCGTACGAGACGTGGGACTCGACCAAGAACTACGAGCTCATTGCCGCCATGCGCGACGGCTTTACGGGCCCTGTACTTGACCTTGAAAACCACTACGAAGGTGCGCACGACAACCTAGACGCCGACCAGCCTATGGTTTGGAACGCATCACAGGTGCGAACCGGGCTGTACAGCGGCGTCTACGGAGGTGCCGCTGGCTATACCTACGGTGCCAACAGCGTCTGGCAAATGTACGAGCCCAAGACAGACCTGCTTCGTGAGAGCGACTACTACTCCCCTTCGTCGGGTGAAAACTCGACGAGTTCGTGGCGCAGGGATCTCTTCTTTGAGGCGGGGCAACAGGCTCAGTACACCACCAAACCGCTGCAAAACCTCACGATCAACGAACTCGAACAGCTAGAACCCGCCCGCCACCTCCTCTCGAGTCCCAGCGGATACACCGACATTGCTGTCAACGCGTTTGAAAGCACGAGGTTCATCTCTGTGCTGGCATCGGAGACCCGCAACCGCTTCTACGTGTACACGGGCCACGGCGACTCGTTCGGCCTCAAAGTCGGCAACGGGTCGGAGCGATCGGGAACTGCTCGCTGGTTCTCTCCTCGTGACGGTGAGTACTACTCGACGTCAACGGTGGAGGTCCCTGCCAACGTGACTCGCGTGGACTTCACGCCTCCGTCGGGTGGCAGCGTGGACAACGACTGGCTTCTGGTGCTGGGGTTTTAGGGCGCGAACTCTGTTTCCCAAGTGCTTGCTCCCTGAGTAACAACCTACAACATGATCTCGCGTAATGAACAATTTTGAATGTGCAAGCTGTTGTTGATCGAGTTCATCCGGTGTAGGTGACTCCTCTCTGTCGTTGGCGAGGTAAAGCGACTATCCGTGCCAGACCGCGATGTACCTGCGCAATCAGAGATGGCCCGGACATTGGGTGTCCGTCAACACACAAGCGGTCAGTCGCACGCGCGGGCTGCAGCTTGAGTGCTCTCGTTCCGATCTGCTGAACTGCTGGCCGCTTGAGATGCCGCCCAGACTCCAGTGAGAACAGCATGCGCCACACTTCGCTGCGCGGGTGGGTGCCGTCGATCACAGTGACGTAGGTATAACCATCATCCAGCTGTGCGCCGGGAGCAACAAACGCGGAGGGGGTTGCGTGGCTCGTACTGGTAACCCACGCACTACGGAATGGGCCCTGCAGCTCCATCCACTTTCCACGACCGAGATCAGTGGAGAATAGATCCTGGCAAGGAGCTTGTTCGTCTTCATCGGCATGTTCCTGTAAGTATCTACGAGGTTGCTGGGCATCGGCGTCTTGGCGCAGGTACCAGATTCTACCAGAAAACGCTGGCGTCCGCGCAATCTGCCGACGGATCGACATCGTGTGGCGTAGATCTCCGAGGACTCCGGTGGTGTGAGCAGGCACAGCGGATTGGTCTCCTTTCGACAGAGCCCACTCGAGTTTGAGGAACGAATAGCGCGTCTCGGTCCCGTTGCTTACCGAAGTGATGTCGAGGTCGGTCGCCCGGCCCTTGACCAGCGCGAAAGCTGCACTCACCACGTCCAAATACTCGTGGTTGTGGTGAGAAACGGAGGCTGCTAGTCCGTTCGACGATCCGCTATCGATGGGTAAAATGCCCAGAGGCTGTCGGATCGCGTGCTTCCAGTCTGGCCTTGCCATCAATCCCTGGATGACTGCACAACGCAAGGAACAGCATTAGTGGCAGTGGAAATCTCTTTGAGCAAAGCTCACGGACTTACATTCATGCAGGAAGCTGTCTCCTCCAGCGAGGGCGACGACCTCGAAGTGATCCAGTGGGAGCTGTTTGGCAAGCTCACGAACCCGCTCCGCGTCGCCAGTGACCTCCACTGTCGTTTCGATGTTAGCGACTCGAAACATTGGCGCCACAATCTGCTCGTACTTGTGTAGACCCCAGCCGGATCCTTCATTAGGATCAATAAGCACTCGGAACTTCCGAAGCGGTCTGGAGATGGCCTCGTCAGGCTTTAGCAGCGCTTGACTGTGGATATCTTCCAGAGTACAACGAGGATCGGCAAACCTGTTCAGCGCGTGATGCAACTGAGTGACTCGGTCGATCTCGTCGCCGTAGAACCGGAACGTCCATTCCCGCAGACTGCGCTTCGTAGGCAGATCATCCTTGTGGTGGTGGTTACGCTGACGACTCTCATCGATCAGCAGCCCCTCGGGAGGGCACGCATAGAGCGCAAGCAAGTACACTCGGCGTGGCACGATCGATCGTCGACAAAGCGGTTGGCCGCACGCTGTCTGCAGGTGGGCGCCGAGCACCTCCTCCCACTTGAGCTCCATGAAGATCGGGTCTCGTGGCTTGTCTTCTTCCGAGCTGCTGCTAGTGCCGCTGTTGCCCGTCGCTGGCTTCTCATGGTCGACGGACTTGTGACGGCGGTCCGGTCTCCTGCGCAGTCGCTTGGGTACAATGTGCAGCGTGCAGTGCGTCTCAGAGAAGTCGAACTGTACGAGCGGGTGCCGCGAGTGCTGCGAGCGTCGGTGCAGCCACGCAAACCGCTCGTCCGGAGCCTGACTGCTCTCCAGGTGAAGATGCTCGAGCAAGTTGGTGAGCGAAGTCGGCGTCAGTGGCGACATGGCGGACGTGGGGGTGATCGGAACGGGGCAAGTTGGGGAATGCCTCGCTTAGCTCATTCCTGGCCGCAACCACCAGAGGATCACCTGGGGCGTCTCTTTGTAGTTTTTATGGTTTGCTGTAGCCATTACACCCGGGTCATGTGGTAAGGCTGCCTCTGAGCTTTCGTCGGTCGACGTCCGGTCTGCTTTCTATTGTTGCCGACTCTGGTCGGTTTCTCGGCTCCTATACTTATCCGTTCGGCGGTTTGTTGCCACGTCTGCAGGGGCGAACGGGACTGGAGCGTGCTGTCCACCGTGGCGTGCAGAGCACACATCATCATCTACCGAATCCATGTGGAATTGTCGGGATTTGCAAATGCCAACAAGGCCACATGAATTCGGTCAAGCACCCAGCATGAACCAGCAACAGAGCTAAACGATCGAGACCCGGGCACAGAGAAGAGCGCAATGGGAGCCGAATTATGCTGCCGCGTAACAGCGCAGTCGATGCCTAAAACGATCGAGATGTTCATAAGAAGAAGAATACCTCTCGGGAAGCTGGTCAAGGTAGATTCACACGTTAGGTTGCAGAGGCTGAGAAGCAAGTGATCGAGATGGGGCGGTCGCGATGGAAGACAATCGCATACACTGTTGCGATGGCGATGATGCCGCCACAGACGATGCCAGCGATGCCTCCAGCGCCCAGACCGGAGTCGCCATCTCCTGATGAGGAAGACGCGTCCACCGTGGGAGTGCTTGGGCTGGTTGCTGCGTCGTGGGTGTCTGTAGTATCCGTAGATGCTGTGCTGCCTGCAGTGTCGGTTGAAGTGGCCTCCGTCGCATCGGTTCCACTGGTGGAAGCACTACCGCTGCCGGATGTTGTGGCACTAACTAGAGGTGCCGCCGTGGTGCCTTGGTTCGTGAACCACTGAGACAAGCTGGAATCACACGCGCCGCTAGCTAGGTCCTCCTTGGTTGCACGGTCAGTGGACATGAACATGTCGTCAGGCGAGCATGCATCGGATGTGAAGTGATGCAGAGTCGCCGATCCATTAGCTTCAAGCTTGGCAGTGTACCAAGCGCTTGTGGATTCCACTTGGCACTCGCCATCCGCAAGATAAGCCCGCGCGTACGCGAAATTCGAGCACTCGCTGTCGTGGTACATGACGTTCAGGATGTACACAGAGCTGCCGAACTGCGTCCAGATCTCATTCTGGTAGTCTCTGGTGCAGGTGGACGAGGCAACGCCATCGTACAAGCCATTCACAGATGCAGCACAGTCGGATCCGCTGCATTCACTCACAATTTCCTCGACGTTGATCCTGTATGGAGTGCCGCCGCACGAAGTGTCTTTGTCCGCGTAGTGTGTCGTGACCGAGTACATCACTGCAGACACACCACATCTCGTAAGTGCTACGAGAGTGAGGGCGAGCACCAGAAGGCTCTCGACTTGGCGCATGAATCCTGGCAAATCAATTCCTTGGCTGGAGTCGGCAGCGTGCGTTGAGCAGGAGTGGGGTCTTTGAAAGTGAGGTCTCGTGCCGGACCTCTCGTGCGAACACTAGAGCGTTTCCGCCGCACCATGACGAGTTTTTGCGGCGCATAGACGTACCAGTTGAACCCATCTTCTTTGCGCATGTCTGGATTGAACACCAGTAGAGCTGAACCCTGGAAGGAGCCAACAATGCGGGCGGCTAGAGGCATAGTACTGATCTTCGAGTTTTGTGTGACCAACTGGCTACGAACAGTGAGATTAACTCGACAGCAAGGTGAACGACTTCAAGTGAATATTTGTGTGAGCCACACAAAACAACTTCAACCTAGCCAGCCAATAGAAATACAGATCTTCGCTGCAACTTTGATGCTACGCAAAGGCGGCACGGGAGCGGCTTGCTTCTCTGACGAGCGGTACGGTGTTACCCTTTGGTCCATAGGTGATGATCTCCACGGGCCGTCCTTCCGCTGGTCGTGTGCAGGTCACTAGCTCCACGTTAATACCGGATTGGGGTCCTCGCAGCCCTGGATACTTTAGCGTCCCACACAACGTCTTCGTCGTCGACATTGCCCCACCACGAGCAAGGTGGCGAACATCGTCTTCCAGTAGCACTGTGCTCCAGAACCGGAACTCGTCTAGAACGCCGTGGAACCCGTACCAGCCGACGAATTCTGGATGAGGGAAGTCGCCCCCACCTGCTGTCACGTACCCCGTGCCGACTTGCTCGTGCACAAGATGGTGCCACTCACGATGGAGAGCTCCAGATGTGGACCATACCTTCTCGCCGTCAAGGTACACGATCTGTCGTTGAAGGTCTCGATCATAGCTGAGCACGAGATGATACCAGCGGTGATACTGGAGGTCTTTCGCCACTGCTGTCTTGGCGTCCAGTACCGAGCAGTACAAGCTGCGCTTGGAGTCCACCACGATGAACTGCTGGTGGTACGTTGGCCAGTCGAGAGTATCTCGCTCCTCCGATTGCAGTCCAAAGATGACGCCGCCGGGGTAGACAGACTTTGTCTGCACAGACAAGAGACAAAACCAAACGTCGAAGCTGAAGCTCTCTCCGTGTAGTGTCCGCAAGGCAAAGTGTCTCCATCGGAACCTCCCCCACTCCGTAGGCGGGGGGTACTCCACACACGCGTACGATGCTTGAGCCAGCTCGTCATTGTCGTCTGAGCCCAACCCGTGGAACAACATGGACGTGGCCAGCATGTACCGTCGCTTCCAAGTGTGCAGCAAATGCTGCTGGTTTGCAGGAGCAGGGCCGTGAACCAATCGCACATGCCACGCCCAGCCATCGGACAGCAAACGCAGCCACTTCGTGCTCGTGTGCGACAACTCAAAGGCGTCGAAGCCCGTCAGGAACCCGCAAACGGCCTCGACAAGCTCCACTGGCAGCAGTTCCAGCTTCATCGAGGCGACTGCGCAGGCGAAAGGTATTTGAAGAATGGCTTGCAGTCGCACGCACCAGTCAAACAGGTCTTCCTTCCCGCAAGCCGTGATTCCGGGGTAAACCACTATGTCGCCCACCCGGAGCGATAGGTCACGTTGAAGGTCTTTATTGTGGCGAGTAATCGGCCGCATAAACACTGTCTGGAATTTCGGATGACTCACTGTTGAACCCATCTTGAACGGTGATGGGCATGTCGGTAAATGTCGGCAGACGCAACTATTTTATTTGTCAGACGTATTCCGGCGCATAATAAATTTGTCGAACAGATTAAAATATAGGCGTTAAAAGTCGTTCTTGACCAATCAGAAGCCAGCTCAAGCAACTTCAACATCTTGTCAAATCCGTCCCACCACGTTCACTTTCCAATTCGCGGTGCACGATGTCCAAGGAAGGCGCCAAGACGAGTTTACTCCAGCCGGAGGCTGCCAAGGCTGACGGAGACGTGCCCGAGGTCTACCGCTCGCTCAACTTCCGCAGCCTGCAGGACCCGTACTCCCAGAACCGCGACACCATGGGCAGTCGCTATAGCACGCTGAGGGCCGAGAACCTCGAGACGATGCTCAACGGGGGCCTCGAGCGCTTCTACAAGAAGTACGACCACCTGTCACGGAAGGTCAACATCCAGCTGCCCACCCCCGAGGTGCGCTTCGAGAACTTGTCCTTCACGGTGCAAGTGCCCGCGTCCGTGGAGGACCACGGCACGGTGGGGTCCCATCTGCGGGGCATCTTCACGCCCTGGAAGAGACCTGCCATGGTCACCAAGCACGCGCTGCACCCCATGAGTGGGGTCATCAAGCCTGGCTCGTTGACGTTGATCCTGGCCAACCCTGGCTCAGGCAAGTCGACCTTCTTGAAGGCTCTAGCTGGCAAACTCCAAAGCTCGTCAAAGACCAAAGTCGGGGGAGAAATCCTCTACTCGGGGCTGAGGGGGGACGAGATCGACCTCATCAAGCTGGCCGGTCTCGTGGACCAGACGGATAACCACATCGCCACGTTGACGGTGCGGGAGACGTTCAAGTTCGCCGACATGTGCGTCAACGGGCTGCCCGAGGACCAACCGGAGGAGATGCGCGACATCGCCGCGTTGAGGACCGAGCTCTTCATCCAGATCTTGGGCATGGACGAGTGCGCCGACACGGTGGTGGGGGACGCCCTGCTGCGAGGAGTGAGTGGTGGTGAACGCAAGCGCGTGACCATCGGCGAGGTGCTGGTGGGTGGCCAGAGCTTGTTCCTGTGTGACGAGATCTCCACGGGGCTGGACAGCGCCGCGACCTTCGACATCATCAAGTCGCTGCGTACGTGGTGCAAGACGCTGGGCGGGTCGGCGGTCATTGCACTGCTGCAGCCGACGCCCGAGGTGGTGGAGATGTTCGACGACATCTTGATGGTCAACGAGGGCCACATGATGTACCATGGCCCGCGGACCGAGATCCTCGACTACTTCGAGGAGCGCGGCTTCACGTGTCCGCCTCGTGTGGATCCTGCTGACTTCCTCATTGAGGTGACGTCGGGACGCGGCCACCGCTACGCGAACGGCAGCATCCCGACCAAGGACCTCCCAGTGTCGTCGGAAGACTTCAACAACCTCTTCTGCCAGTCCAGCATCTACCGGAAGACGCACGAGGTCATCGGCAAGGGCTTCAACGAGCACCAGTTCGAGAACGCGGAGGACTTCAAGAAGGCCAAGAGCGTGGCCAACCTGGCCCGCTCCAAGCAGACGTCCGAGTTTGGGCTGGCCTTCGTGCCCAGCACGATGCTGCTACTGAATCGACAGAAGCTCGTGTGGCTGCGGGACCCCCCGCTACTGTGGGGCAAGCTGACGGAGGCGCTGATTATTGGACTCGTCATGGGGATGATCTACTTCGACGTGAGCTCGACGTACTACCTGCGCATGATCTTCTTCAGCATCGCGTTGTTCCAGCGTCAGGCGTGGCAACAGATCACCATCTCGTTCCAGCTGCGGAAGGTGTTCTACAAGCAACGGCCTCGCAACTTCTTCCGTACGTCGTCGTACGCGATAGCTGAAAGTGTGGTGCAGATTCCCGTGAATATGGCCGTCTCGTTCGTCCTGGGCACGTTCTTCTACTTCATGAGTGGCTTGACGCGCACGTTCGAGAAGTACATCGTGTTCTACCTGGTGCTGCTGTGCTTCCAGCACGCCATCAGCGCCTACATGACCATGTTGAGCTCGCTCGCGCCAAGTATCACGGTGGGCCAGGCTCTAGCTGCTATCTCTGTGAGCTTCTTCCTGCTGTTCTCGGGTAACATCATCCTGGCCGACCTGATCCCGGACTACTGGATCTGGATGTACTGGTTCTCTCCGATCTCGTGGGCGCTACGGTCCAACATGCTGTCGGAGTTCTCGAGCGACCGCTACTCGGACGCAGTGAGCAAGGCGCAGCTGGAGAGCTTCTCCATCAAGCAAGGCACGGGCTACATCTGGTTCGGTGTTGCCGTGCTCATCGTGTACTACTTCGCCTTCACGAGCTTCAACGCTTTGGCGCTGCACTACATCCGCTATGAGAAGTTCAAGGGGGTGAGTGCGAAGGCCATGCAGGAGGAGAGCTCGCACAACGTGTACGTTGAGGTGAGCACTCCATCAGCTGCGCAGCCAGGCATCGGATCGACGAAGGTCAAGGGTGGCGGTCTCCCGTTTACCCCTACGAACTTGTGCATCAAGGACCTGGACTACTACGTGACGCTGCCGTCGGGCGAGGAGAGACAATTGCTGCGTAAGATCACCGCTCACTTCGAGCCTGGCCGCATGGTGGCGCTCATGGGAGCGACGGGTGCTGGTAAGACGACGCTCATGGATGTGATCGCTGGGCGTAAGACCGGTGGCCGCATCGTGGGCGACATCTACGTGAACGGCGAGCTGAAGGACCCGTCGATCTTCAGTCGCATCACGGCGTACTGCGAGCAGATGGACATCCACTCGGAGGCCGCCACGATCTACGAAGCGTTGGTCTTCTCCGCAAAGCTGCGGCTACCGCCCAACTTCACGGAGGAAGAGCGCATGAACCTGGTGCACGAGACGTTGGAGCTGCTGGAGCTGACCTCGATCGCCGGTGAAATGGTGGGCAGTCTGTCGGTGGAGCAGAAGAAACGCGTGACGATCGGTGTGGAGGTGGTGTCGAACCCTAGCGTCCTGTTCCTGGATGAACCGACGAGCGGCCTCGACGCTCGCTCAGCACTCATCGTCATGCGTGGAGTGCAGTCGATCGCACGCACGGGTCGTACGGTGCTGTGCACGATCCACCAGCCGAGTATCTCGATCTTCGAGCTTTTCGACGGACTTCTGCTGCTGCAGAAGGGTGGCTTCACGGCCTACTTCGGCGACTTGGGCGTGGACTCGGTGAAGATGCTCGAGTACTTCGCGTCGATTCCTGGCACGGAGGAGATTCGTCCTCAATACAACCCGGCCACGTACATGTTGGAGGTGATCGGTGCTGGTATCGGTCGCGACGTGAAGGACTACTCGATCGAGTACAAGAACAGCGAGCTGTGTGCGAAGAACCGTGAGCGCACACTCGAAGTGTGCAAGGTGTCGGACGAGTTCGTGCGTCACTCGACGCTCAACTACGATCCGATTGCCACGGGCTTTACCAACCAGCTCCGTGCGCTGACGACCAAGCAGCGACTCACGTACTGGCGCAACCCGCAGTACAACTTCATGCGTGTGTTCCTCTTCCCGATCTTCGCCATCATCTTCGGCACGACCTTCTACAAGTTGTCGGCTGACAGCGTCAAGCGTATCAACTCGCACATCGGTCTCATCTACAACAGTATGGACTTCATCGGCGTGACGAACCTCATGACGGTGATCGAGGTGACGTGTGCAGAGCGCGCCGTGTTCTACCGTGAGCGCATGTCGAACTACTACAGTCCGCTGCCGTACAGTCTGTCCCTGTTCTTCGCTGAGGTCCCATACCTGATTGTGGTGATCATCCTGTTCGTGACGATCGAGTACTGGCTGGTGGGCTGGAGCGACAACGCGGGCGACTTCTTCTTCTTCCTGTTCGTGTTCTACCTGTACACGTCGGCGTGCACGTACATCGGGCAGTGGATGTCTGCTTTGATGCCGAACGAGAAGGTGGCGAACGTGGCGGTGGGTGCGATCTTGCCTTTTGAACCTCTTTTCGGGCTATCTGCTGCCGCGTACGGCCATGAAGGCGGGCTACAAGTGGTTCACGTACCTGATGCCGTCGAGCTACTCGCTAGCAGCTCTTGTTGGCGTGCAGTTCGGCGACAACCAGGAAATTATCACTGTGACTTCAGGAAATGGGACGACGGAGATGACGGTGACGCACTACATCGAGAGTATCTACGACTTCCGTCCGGACAGCAAGTACACCTTCATGGTTGGGCTCATTGTGATCTGGGCGGTGGTGCAGGTCGCCATCTACCTGACGTTCAAGTTCGTGAGCCACCTCAAGAGATAAGCGGTCGAAAGACGAGTCGAAGTGTGATTTCAAAGCTTCATGCTTGCATGTTAGGTAAGTACTTCAAGTTGTCGTAACCACGAAATACATATCATTATTCGTCAGATGGTGTTACTGGTCTATCTTCTGACTCAAGATCTGTTTGTGGTGTCATTCTGGTTCGATTCTGCTGCCAGCATTGACGAACTGAAGAGCACGCCCGTGACTTCAACGAAGATGCCGAAAAGCGTGTCGGTATTGATAGCCCAGCAGCATCGTTCTTGAAGCCCAGTACAGCGTTCGGTCATACTTTCTTCTTGCTGTCGCTCCGAAGAGCTGATCTCGGACGACCCAGCTCGTTTCAACGTTAGGATCGCACTTGTGAAGGGAGATGCCGCATTCTGCGTGACCAATCAACATATACCCGCATACTACCCAGTAGTAGGCACCTGCGCAAAACCCTATCGGCCGTACGAGACTCCTAATGCCTGAGGGTTGGTCGGAATAAATCGTACTCGATCTCGTGAAGCAGCGGCGTAGCTTGTAGACTCGACAAAGCTTGTTAAAGTGCGCTACGTGCAGTGCATCGTACAAACCCAAAGCACACGGGAACACCTCGATCGGTAACAGCGCGAATAATTCGAGCGCAAGCTCCCAACAATTCGTCGCCATCAACGACTGCTTCTCAAGAAATCGTCCGTTACATTCTTATACATCGTCGACGTGCGTCCAATATTCGCAAGCGTCCGCTTTGTTTTATCCTGTTGCAGCCCCACGGTCGTCCTTCCACGAATCAAAACGTTCATGGACTTGATTTGCTTTGTGCTTGTGCCTCGCATGACTTTCACGTCTTTCTCCAAAGTGGTCTCCTCTTCGTAATGTGTGGGCGCATTTCACCACAACCGATAGAAGCTGGCAAGCTCGACGATGCCGATCAAGTCAGTGGTAACATCGAAGGTGTGAAGACGCTCATTTCCCACTTCCGTCGGTGCTCTTCCTCGTCTGTAACATCAAATGGAGATATTATCCGAAAAGATGAAAGCGTAGAGCGCTCGAATGCAAGAAATGGGTTAAATAAAGGAGTTCATACTGCAACGCCGTGCTGAGGCTTCCAGAAACACAAACCAGCAAGAACCCCGAGTCGCAGTACTAGAGGCGATTCTTGAGAGAGATTCTACCCAACAAACGGGGAATTGCTCACATGAAGAAAACAAACGTAAACTCGCTAAAAGTGAAGTCTCCAGGCTCGACACTGCATGCATGTCTTTGATGAAGATGTTTACCTTTCCGAACTTGGTTTCGTGAAAGTCCTGAACACACTTCGAGTGAAACTACTCATTCCTGCAGGAGTCCATGACTTACGGCTAAAACATAATGTCTAGTGCTCGAGACCGACCAAACCTCCATCTTCGTCACAATTCCCAAATAAAGCTCGTCGTTGTTGGAATTCCTCACGTATACTACTGTAGTAGTACAAATTAGTGATTGGGAACTTCCCGCCTCAGCTGATGTCTCGATTGTTCACTAGCTGCTCATGGCTCTGAATAACGTCTATGCTGCAACCGCGGACGGCGAGGATGGCATCGCTTTAGCACCTACTAAAGACGGCACTTTCACGAGCTCCCAGCCTGCAATTCACAAGAATTTGGCAGCTAAAACCCTCTCTCCAAAGCCTAAAGAGCCCCGAATCCATCACATACGGCGAATCAGTATCATCGACTTTCGTGGACTATCAGACATAGCATCAGTGTGTCGATTAGTTAGTTTGCAGTGAGTAATTCGAGCGAATTACGATAAAAGTGCGAGGCATGAAACGCCACTTTCGGATGTGGTAACCTGCCGGGAGGACTCCTACGATCAGAACTTCGTCTTGTGCTAGCCTCACGAGTTTGCGGTATTCTGGGTACCCAATTAACAAGTGCTCGTAAGGTTCATGATCAAGACGGTAGAGCTCTGCAGACGTCAAAGCAATATCGCACCACTGCAATAGCCGTCGAGGCTGGAGTAGCCTTAAGCACTGTCGTCGATGAGGCCTGGTGAGAGTATGCGTCCATACTTATGGACAATCGTGGCTCCAAGAGCTTGTTTCGAATCGAAGATCACAACCTTGGAGTGCGGCACCTCACTGCGATGAAAATATACCCAATAAATCATCCAGCGCATAGCCCGATTGTGCATGTATGCATGCACAAAGCAACCTCGACCACGCCGATCAGATCAGTTAATAATTGAAGAGAACCCCGACCCATTCAGTGCATCCTGAAGGATCAATCCCTGGTAGGCAAAGTCCCAGACAGCGAACGAGCCTCACATTCCCTTCCGGGTGCTTTCCAGCACTCCAGGCGGGCAGACCTGTTCTTCCGAGTGGAAATGTTCCAGGTGATGGCAGCCTCACGTTCAAGGCACAGCCCAAAACGATATCTTCTCTTATTTTGGGTTCCTTTACTGATGGATACATATGGAGGCATAGTCAAACCAAGACAAACGGACGTAGCCAGGCGGGCGAAATTTTGGGACTTCCTCAAAAAGGTGAGAATGCAAGTCAAAGTCTTCCTCTATCGGCACGGCGGCAGCTCACTGCGCTACGTTTGAAATGAAAATGCAGCATTTCGATCAAAAGGTGGCGCTGCGGGCGCTGTCAAGTTCCATTCGCCGTGCGTCTAGTGAATTCCTCCCCATCGCTGCCCATCTTGGTGATGCCGGTGCAACTGCAAAAGGCAACTTCAGCTTGGGGCGTCCGTTATGGGCGTCATGTGGCCCCCTCTGTCCGTTATGGTTTGTCGCTGCTTGGGCCGCAATTGCGCGGCTCGTCGGCAAAATTGTCCGAGTCCCACGCCCCCCAAAAGGCTGATCGTCGAGTGAAGCACAGCAAATCGGCTGCTTGGTGTCGAGGCCGAGGCCGCCGACGCGCGCTCCATCACCTTTTTTTGCTAGTGCGAGGCTATCCGTCTACCTCCACACACTTGGTCCAGCACCAGTTCCTACAGGCACCGCATTGTGGGCGACGAGCATTTGCAATGGTCCACCGCGAATTGCGGCTGCAATCGCGCTTCCAGCCGCAACTTGGGCCCTCAACGACTCCCGGTCGTCGCAACTTCTACATGTCATGCACACATGCATACTCGCGTGAAGGATATTCCGACGAGCTGGCCTTTCTCGTTGGGTAGAGCTGAGGTGGGGGCATCCTCCTACCGGGACAGGCTCGCCCAACATCAACGTCTCGCTTGGCGCTCTCCCATCGAGAGGATAAGTTTCGGGCGCGTCGGCTGCGCCGCGTTGGTTTCAAAGGGGAGGCTGCCATGCCGGCTGCTTCCCGGGGGAGCAGCCGGTTGTCGGCGCGCGAGGAGGTACCATACATGGCGCTCACACTCATGCATGTAGTTGATCGTCTCTAGTGCGTAGCAGTGCCCGAGGTTTTCAGGCGACGACCTTGGTTCATTTTCAAACTTGCACCTCGAAGACCACAAGCCACCAAAGCCGACGACTTCGCTGCATTCCACGATGGTGTTGCGCAATTCCCTGCTCCAAGCGGCCATTTTGGCGACAACGTTGGGTCTCGCTGCCGCTGAGACCTCCATTCACAAGGACGCCAAGTGGGTCTGGGAGAACGAGGAGGACCCGGTGTACGCTGCCAACACGGGCTTCTTCGCGGACTTCCGCCCCAACGACGAGAACCAAACGTGCTCCAGCGACCTGCACGCCACCCCATTCGACAAGCAAGTTCGCGGTGCCAACCTCGGTGGTTGGCTCGTGCTCGAGCCGTGGATCACTCCTTCGCTCTTCTACCAGTTCTTGGGGACGCGAGAACCGGAGAAGACAGCGATGGACACCCATTCGTTCTGCACTGCACTGGGCAAGGAGGAGGCCAACCGACAGCTTCGGATCCACTACGCCAACTGGGTCTCCGAAGCCGACCTCAAGGAGATGGCGGAGGCAGGGGTGAACTCATTGCGAGTGCCCGTCGGTGACTGGATGTTCAAGCCCTACGAGCCCTACGTCGGCTGCACGGATGGTGCTGTCGAGGAGCTGGACCGCGTCGCCGACCTGGCGCAAAAGTACAACATCGGCCTCCTGCTGGACATCCACGGCCTTGTGGGCTCACAGAATGGCTTCGACAACAGCGGCAAGACGTCGACTGTCAAGTGGACGTCTACCATGAGCACGCAGCCGGTGGGTGCGACGATGTTCGAGCACTGGCCCGTTCGGTCCGCCGAATGGGTCGGCGACTTTGATGCGGAGACTGGCACCTACTCATCCATCAACTACGAGCACATGACCCACTCCCTCGACACGGTAGTGGCTATCGTGGAGCGCTACGCGTCGCACCCGGCGATCGAGGGCCTGGAGCCTGCCAACGAGCCGTGGGAGCTCACTCCGATGGATCTACTCAAGGAATACTACTGGCGCTCGTACAAGCGCGTGAAGGCGCGCGCCCCGCACTGGAAGTTCGTGATCCACGACTCGTTCCGCTTCGGAGTGCAGTACTGGTCGCAGTTCATGGTGGGCTGCCCGGACATCGCGCTGGATACCCACATCTACCAGGCCTGGAACGCCCCCGGCACCAAGTCCGACTACTACGCCAACGCGTGCCAGCAGAAGTACACCATCGCTGGCATGGAGAACGCGGTCATGCCGGTGATTGTCGGCGAGTGGTCGCTGGGCACCGACAACTGCGCCATGTGGCTCAACGGCTTCAACGACAACCTGCCGGGCTACCCGAACACGCAGTGCCGCATGGTCGAGTGCCCCGTGCACAGTACGTACCTGGGCGAGGGCTTTCCCGGCACACCTTTGGACACCACCAAGCCCATCCAGGGTCCGTACGGCACGGGTCAGTCCGGCCCGGCGTTCGGCAAGTGCCCCGTGACGAGCAACACGGCGTTCGAACAGGACGACGACGTCGAGTTCGCCCGCAACCTGAACCTCAAGAAGCTCAACGCGTTCGCGCTGGGCCACGGCTGGTACTTCTGGAACTTCAAGACGGAGCTGGGCTCGCGCTGGAACTTCCTCGAGCTCGTGCGGCAGGGCGCGTTCCCCAAGAACGTGTCGCACTACCACGACAGCGAGGCCGTGTTTTCGGCCTGCGAGAAGGAGGACCGGGGCGAGTTCCTGTGCGCGGCCAAGCGGGGCGTGCACCCGGACGACCTCAAGCGGGGGATCGGCTTCGCGTGCGGCGGCGACCACGTCGACTGCTCCGAGATGGACACCAAGTTCTTGACGCTCGAGGAGCGCGCCGACTGGGTCTTCAACGAGTACTGGCACTCGCACCGCCACTCGGGCGCCACGTGCGACTTCGGAGGCGCCGCTCACCTCCTGAGCACCAGCCAGCAGCCCACGCCGAGTCTGGACGAGCAGCACCTGCACCTCGCCACGTCGCCCTCCTCGCCCGCGATGGTCGTCCTGTGGAGCTTCGTGGGGGTCGCAGCGGGCATCCTGTTCGTGGTCGTCGCGGGCGTGCGCATCATGGCGCGCCACAAGCGGCGGCAGGAATACTCGCCGCTCATGCAGGTGACGCAAGTGGTGTAGATCATAAAGCACCAATGCACATTCATTATTCAACCTCTGCGTTCTAGATCTAGCTACCATGCCTTGGGTCTCTCTTGCCATCGCGGAGACAGACTTGCCTGCTTCAACCTGCTGGCTGGCTGCCGTTAAGCTTAAGCGCGCTTACCTGCCACACGCCCTATGCATCGCGACGGCATTGGCCAGGCAGCGAAAAGGCCGACCTTTTCAACAGCGTGAGGTGATCGCTTGAGCGCTTTGCGTGTCGCGGAGGTGTTGCCCGCCGGGTGGTGGTGGTGTCTTCGCCGCGACGTGCATGCAGGCCGACGACGTGAATCTGCGGCGGCAACTTTATGCGCGCTCGTCGTGAGGAGCCCAAAATTCCCTTGGGGGGCGCCCAACGCTGACTCCTATAGTGAGAGCAAGTGTAACGATTTAAGCGCGGCGTCCCGGCTGTGCATTCGGACCCCTTTCTCTTGCAGATGGACCCCTGGCTCTGCGTGCGCACCCAAAACAAGCCAAAGATATCGTTTTGGGCTGTGCCTCTCGGGCAGTCGTCTTGCCTTTGACAACCCTTGCCTTGCCTTGCCTTGCTTGCACGAAGGCACGAAGGCTCCCATCTGCCAGCACAAACCACAAAAGACTTCTCGCCGACGACGGGTTACGCTTGCCAGCACAGGCGAACAAGCCTTGCTGCAAGCGCCCGACGGTCAGGCTGCAGTGTGGAGGCCAGGCGACTCAGCGTGAGGTCGCGGCACAGCGCAGGGCCAGCACGCAGCCGCGCTCTTCCGCGCTCTTCACGCTCGCTCGCAGATAAGGGTCTTGAAGAGATACTCTCTTGCACGCTCAGCTCTTCACGCCGCCGAGAGAGTCTCTCGGAGAGACCCACGCCTTGGTTGCCTCGACGACGAGCGTGACCGCGAAGCAATCGTGTGCTGAACACGCATCCAACGGTGATGGGTACAGGCCGGAACATTACATTAGAGAGCCGACCAATCACAGACGCCGGCCCTCCATAGATTATAAATGACCGACAACGGTTGACACCTAATTACATTACTGCATGCAGGCGAGGCCCCCACTGCTCTTGCCTGCCTTGCTGCAACAGCAATGCCCAGTCATGCAAATAAAGCGCGGGGGCGACAGCCTCGTTGAGGGAACGACACCTTCTGCTCGACGCCGACGACCTCGACGGGTCGGCCTTCCGCTGGCCGCGTGCAGGCCACCAGCTCCACGTTGATGCGCGACTGCGGCCCTCGTATGCCCGGGTACTTCAGCGTCCCGCGCAGCCTCTTGGGCGACAGCTTTCCGCCTTGGGCCAAGTGCTGCACGTCCGTCAGCGGCAGCACACCTCCCCAAAACCGGAACTCGTCCAGCAGCCCATGGAACCCGTACCAGCCTACGAATTCTGCATGTGGGAAGTCGCCCCCGCCTGCTGTGATGTACCCCGTCCCGACCTGTTCGTGGAGTAGATGCTGCCACTCGCGATGCAGTGATCCTGTTGCAGACCACACCTTCTCGCCGTCCAGGTACACGTCCTGTCGTTCACGATCGAGATCGTACGTCAGCACGAGATGGTACCAGCGATCGCACTTGAGGTCCTTAGCTACGGGCGCCTTGTAGTCCAGCACCGAGCAGTACAAATTCCGCTTCGAGTCCACCATGACGAATTGCTGGTGGTACTGCGGCCAGTTCCTGCTATCTCGTTCCTCCGACTGCAGTCCGAAGATGACTCCTCCTGTGTACGGGGTCTCGAGGCCCGGTTCAGGCGTCACCTCGGGCAGGAGACTGAGCCACAGGTCAAAGCTGAAGCTCTCCTCGTAGAGCGTTCGTAGTCCAAAGTACATCCGTCGGAATTGGCCCCAGTCGGTCGGCGGCGGGTACTCCACGCAGGCGAAGGTCAGATCATTGCGAGCACGGCAAACTGAAAGAATCGACCATGTCACTCGCTCAGCTCCTCCACTAGTCAAGCAGCTTGTGTAGTTTTGCTGGGAAGATGCATTGCTATTGCTATCCTCCGCTGATTTCGGCATTTTCGTAGCTGGGTGCGTCCACTTCGGCCTAGCGGACAGTTTCACCAAATGCACTTTATCCGGCGCTTCGACGCCGTCTTGCAGTGACCTGAAGCGGTGTTGGGCCCGTGTTGATCGCATATCTCGCACCATGTGGGTGGGACTCCATTTTGGAAAGGCCACCAATCCGCTAGCACCACCTAGGGTATTACCAAGGACAAGTGGTTTGTTGTAGAGTGACTGGTGTTGTTGCTGTCTTGTTAACTGGAGGTTTGATGAATGTGGCTAATGTCGCCAACATGTTTGAGGATATTGTCCCAAATACATGTAAAGGAATACGCAGTCCCTGGATCCGACATCGATATCAATTTGGTCGCGACACTGCCGACTGGACTGGACTGTACACAAGTATTGATCTGTATTGATTTGCATTTTTTTCACGACGACCTGAAGGAGACGGCAAGCCACACTTTTTTCATGAACTGCTAGTTCGGAGGCTATAAACCATTCGTGAACACCTTTCTTTTTATGCCGCTGATGCATACAGGTAGTACACGCGATTGCGTGCTCCGAGCATTGCCTACTGCCATTCTTCGACTTCACTCGTAGCATGATAATTTGCCATTGAAAAAGCTGCAATCTTCCAATCCGCATAAGTCATGTCGGACAAATCGGCTTGGAGCCAAGAAACTGAAAATGATTCTGACGATTACGGGCACTTTGTTTGATTGTTGATGCACAAGAAACTAAAAAACGATTCAGTCGTCCAGTCAAGAACGATTATTCAAGCAGTTTGCTTGATTGTTGATGCATGGTTGAAGTCGTGTCCTTCAGAATCACTGCAGTATGTTTGCAACTCAATTCGTTATGGTATTGGTGTCGGCACCCTTGCGTTGGCTGATTTTGTTTTAATGGCTCGACCAAATAAAGTAATTTCCACACCCTTGGTAGTAGCAAACCAAATTCTCGCACTCACATCGTAGGTAGCTGCAACTACGCATCTTTCATTGATGCGGCACTGGAAATTTTGCGGGTGCATCACGGTGTTACTATAATACATGTAGTTGGAGTTCGTCGGTGCAATTGAGTGGCTCGTGTTGAAGGTGTTGGACAGCGAGCACTGTTATTATACATGTAGACCAGGAGGACCGTTCCCAAAAACGATCTTCCACAGGGATATTTCGTTTCTTTGGCAAAAATTGCCGCGGCCAGATGTATGAAGAGAACTCGGTGTGCTGCGTGGTGCAAATCGCGTTGACGAACACGCAATGCTACAGTATTACTTCAGTAATGACAAGACTTGCAGCAAAACAAAACAAACTTCCTACCGAGTATAGACGTGCACCACGGCCAAACCCGATAGCCCCGTGCTTCGTCGTGTTGGTGTTCAAAATAGGGTTCATTCTCTTGGCAACTACTGCCAACCGATGAAGCAAACGCACATGTAGAATCAGTGAACTTTGTCACCACTTACTCGCGCAGGCGCTGACACAGGTCTCAACCGCGACGGCAATGCAGCAGTCGTGCTTGGATTTGCGCCCGCAGGAGCGTTGCTGAGATCGGCCTGCGACTCTATATCAAATTCCTAGTTTTTGTTCCGTTTTTTTCTGCTCGACAAGGATGGCAAGTTCAACACTGGGTCTGTTGTTGCATGAACCTGCATTGACAACACGTACAAAGGTGCTGAGTGTTGTTTAGTCCCGATCGCTAGACCCAGCTGGTGCTGCCAGAGTTGAGCTGCAGGCTACGATTCGGGGAGCTGGGGCTCACAAAGACAACCGCCGACCAAAATTTTCCTGCGCGTAAGATTAGCGCTCGGATCTGTCAATGCATCGCTGGCTGCCCTCGTCATCAAGAGACCGCCATGTTGCGAGACGTCGAAGTTGTCATTCCCAAATTTGCTCACTGGACGGCTAACGCGATACAAGCGACGAGTTCGTGTAACTCTGCCAGCGAATGAAGATAACACGATGGATGCGAGTCGCTGCGGCGATCGCCATGACGACTGCCTCAGCAGCCGCGTTCGACTTGTCGTTGCTGGACGACGACACCAACTTCCACGAGGGCACCGTGCACGCCCCAAAGCAAGAAGAAGAGCGCGAAGCTTTGATCGAAACTCCAGCTCCTGCGTTGGGCTCCCTCACTGCATCAACCTCGGGATCCACAACCAGCTTCTCCGCGTCGGGTTCCACCGCCAGTCTGTCGGCCTCTGGGTCCGATGCCTCCGGTAGCGATTTATCTGCTTCTGGTAGTGCATCAGCATCAACGTCGGGCTCCAGTGCCAGTCTCTCGACCTCTGCATCCGACGCCTCCACTTCAGATTCCGGAAGTGCTGTATCTGCTTCTGGTAGTACGTCAGCATCAACGTCGGGCTCCAGTGCCAGTCTCTCGACCTCCGGCTCCGCTGCGAGCCTCTCGACGTCCGGCTCCGCTGCCAGCTATTCGCGTTCTGGGTCTGCTGCTTCCACTTCGACTGCTGCCAGTCTGTCGTCTTCTGGATCCGCTCCAAGTGTGGCGAGTTCTTCAGGATCCGCTGCTACGCCCACAACTGGAAGTGGCGGCTTCCTTGCGCCATTCGCAACGGAAGAACCACCCGAGACGCTGTTCCCTCGGGATGCCCTCGGAGAGATGGCACCGATCATTAACGTTGCTAAGGGGTTGTTAGGCAAGCCGCTGCCGACGAACAAGTGGTGGGGCAACATGATCCACACGACGGCCGAGGAGATGAACACGAAGGCCAACCCCGGCTGGTCGAACCCGTACGCAGTCAAGCTGCCCAAGGAGGCCCCGTACGGCATCCAGGCGTGTTACTCGTACAACTACCGCCAGTTGTCTGCGTTGACCGACGGTGTAGCCGAGTTCTACCTGCACGACTTCGTCAATGACATCACCTTGTCGGCCGCGGAGTTTACTGCCGAGGCGAAGCCCATCTACGAGGTGTATTCGTTCAGTGACTTCGGCATCGAAGTCCGCGCGTGCCTCGAGAACAAGGAGCAGTGTATGGACTCGGCCCTTGTGCACGGCATGGCCTTCATCACCGCGACTTACGATCGTCTGACGGCCAGAATCGAGTCGGAGTACACCATGGAGATCGTCGACAAGTCGGTGCCTGGCAAGTACATCGTCGAGCTCGGTGGCAACCAGACGTGGGTCGTGTACACGGACAAGAAGGCCAAGTTCGCACTTGATGAGACGGGAAAGGCTCTGGTCTCCAGCGCGGTCTACACCGGCACGGTTCGCGCTGCCATTCTGCCGTCAGCGAAAGCCACAAGCGTGTACGATAAGTACCGGACGTGCCATGTTCGTGGCGGCAACATCTCCGTGGAGTCCCGCACCGAGTACTCGCTCCAGTGGGAAACGGTGGGCAAAAGCTGTGGCACGCACGGCTTGCTGCATTTCGCCCTGCCTCACCACTTGCCAGCCTTGAAGGGCGCCATCAAGGCCAAAAGCCGTGGCGCCATCGTGCTCAACTCAGCCACGAGAGGTAAAATGGTCGCTCAGGTGACCACCACCGGGTCTTGGTCGCTTTCAGAGCCTGAAGACGACCTGGAAGCCGACTTTTACCCTACGGTCAAGCCGTCCGCCAAGGTGGTCTCGAAGATTGGTCTCCTGAAGACCCTCAAGTCCGACATTGCAGAGGAATGGTCCTTGAACAAGACGAGTTGGTATTTCAACGGCAA